>NC_073720.1:51631312-52231312 GCF_023634085.1 Falco cherrug | reverse complement strand
CAAGATGTTCTAACTTCTTATGAAATAAATATTTGAATGATCATCATTTGGTTCATCCTCTGCCAGTGCAGGCTTTGCACTCCAGGTTTATGTAAGATGTTGGTTGGAGCAGACAGGGGAGCCAGAAAGCCCGTATTGCTGATAAGAAAAGACAGGTGTACAACAACATGAAAGATTTTCATGTTCAATACACTTCGGAAACAGTAACTAATCAATATTTCCACTACAAGATAACATATTTCATCCTATCTTGCTGATGAAGCTTAGCCAAAACTTTCCAGGCTGCCTGGAAGATATTGAGACATTGATCTTAATGAGACTTGGGAAGCTTGGTCCTTTGGGCAACACTGCGTACTTCAGCAGAGTCTTGGGGCTAAGCTGTAGGAAGTCAGCACACAGTAGTAGGGAAAGTGTTTTCACCTACAGGGTGCTGAAGACTTAATGAAGAAGCATGGGCTGAGACCGGCCAAGAACCTGTCTGACAAAGTTCAGGGCTTGATCCGAAGTTTTGCTGAAGCCATGTGGCACTCAGAACAAGTGTTAGAAGCTGCCACCACAGAAATGAGGAGAGCCTTGGTGCTCTACTGCTTTTCCCATTCTGTCTCTTTTTTGTTGCTTTTTTTTCCCTTAAACTGTTCAGCATGGAAAAAATACTTTGTTTACAGCATTTAGGCTTCTGTTGTTGTTGAAAGCCAATAGAAGCTTTTAGAAAAGTTTGGAAAAGCTAATTTAATAGACGTTCTGGCAGGCTAAGGGGTTGTGTAATTCCCTGTATTATCATCACAGATGTAAAAGTTTTGAAGGATTGTCTTCATTTAACCCACTTTAGAGAGTCTGGGAGGGACTCCACCAGTTTTCTTCCCCTTCCACAAAGAGTCACTGGCGAAATGGAGTTTTCAATACTTTCTACACCAAGTGATAATAATAATAAAATTTTCTTGTATGTTTGTGCTAGTTCTTGCACCCAAAGGAAGATGCAGATAAAAATGATAATTTGTCTGGGTGTACATAATGTCAAACCGTAAGAAGTTGCCCTCAGCAGCTGCCATGGTTCTGGCAGTTCTGCATTGTCTGTTATTACATGTCTCCCATTTATTTTCCTCCTTTGATGCAGTTACATATTTCCCACTGATGATGAAGTACAGAGACTTGCCTCATACAACTGAAAGACAGAAAATAGTCTTAAAGGTCAGGCTTGGGGGTAAATCCTTGGGGGTCAAGGCTCAATGTCCAGGTGATCAGTGGCCTTCCTCAGGGCTCAGTACTGGGACTGGCACTGTTTAACATCTTTGTTGGTGACATGGACAGTGGCATTGAGGGCAACCTCAGCAAGTCTGCCGACAACACCAAGCTGCACGTGCAGTTGACATGCTGGAGGGAAGGGGTGCCATCCACAGGGATCTGGATAGGCTTGAGAGGTGGGCCTGTGTGAACACCATGAAGTTCAACAAGGCCAAGTGCAAGGTGCTGCCTGTGGGTCAGGGCAAGTCCAAGCACAAGCAGAGGCTGCACAGGGAATGGATTGAGAGCAGCCTGAGGAGAAAGACCTGGGGGTGTTAATGGATGAGAATCTCAACATGACCCAGCAATGTGCACTTGCAGCCCAGAATGCCAACCGTATCCTGGGCTGCATCAAAAGAAGTGTGACCAGCAGGCTGAAGGAGGTGATCCTCCCTCTCTATTCGACTCTGGTGAGACCCCACCTGGAGCACTGCATTCAGCTCTGGGGCCCCCAACACAACAAGGACATGGACCTGTTGGAGCGGGTCCAGAGGAGGGCCACGAAGATGATCAGGGTGCTGGAGCACCTCCTCTGTGAGGAGAGGCTAAGAGAGTTGGGGTTGTTCAGCCTGGATAAGAGAAGGCTCCAGGGAGACCTTATACCAGCTTTCTAGTACCTAAAGGGGGGCTACAGGGTAGCAGGAGAAGGACTTTTTACAAGGGCTTGTAGTGATAGGACAAGAGTTAATGGCTTTAAACTGGAAGAAGGTAGATTTAGATTAGATACAAGGAAGAAATTCTTCACTCTGAGTGTGGTGAGACACCGGAACAGGTTGCCCAGAGAAGCTGTGGATGCCCCATCCCTGGGAGTGTTCAAGGCCAGGCTGGACGGGGCTTTGAGCAACCTGGTCTAGTGGAAGGTGTCCCTGCCCATGGCAGGGAACTAGATGACATTTAATGTACCTTCCAACCCAAACCATTCTATGTAAGGCTCAGATGAACTGTGTTCCGTCTTCTGCACCACATCATGATTTGTTAGTCAGTGGGGACAATACTATCCTATAACAGAAATACGGTGGAAGAAAATTCCTTAGAAGATTCAAGGCAGGCAAAGGGTAACTTTTGAAAAGCATGTAACATCAATCGGTCTGTGTAAACTTGGTTCACAAAGTGGACTGGTATTTTATGTGGTTCTTTTCTTACTTCTTGCTACCTACCTTCTGGTAAAACAGTGACTGTGGAACAATGTGTGAAAGGGTGAAGAGCAACAAAGTATGTGCTCAAAGCAATTTGCTTTTACAAAACTAGGAAGCACCTGATATTCTGGCATTTTCACAAAATTTACAATTTCAGCTTGTTGGTTAAAGTTTTTCATTGGGGTTATAGCTAAATATAACCATTTATCCTGTCTGCTTTTAGTGCTTCTAAAATTGTTTCTTGCAAGTAATTAACCTTACCTGGAAGCTCCTATAGTGGTGAGGGTGGTCATGTTAATTTGGCAGAAAGCAACAATACAAATACTTGTAACAGTGCTCATTGCCCTTTGCAAGAACTGGAAGTGGAAAAAATATTTTTATGAAGGGTGTGGTTTAACAACGTGCTCTGGAAATCCTCTAGATTTCTATCTCCATCTGAATTATGATTCAGTGTTGATGTGGCAGTGTGATTTGCCCTAAGCACTGTTTCCAAAGCAGAAGTGGTTGGAAACTTTCCAGCTGCCAGGCTTTCTGTTGGGAGGTGCTGATTCAACGAATGCAAAACCTGCCATGCAAGAGCATTGCTTTGGCTGGAATCTCCTTGAGAATCAAAACAATTGGTTTCAATTGTTTGAAGTCCTGAAAGGGATGGCCTATGGTTAGAGGCAATATGCTGCTAAAAGTTCAACTTGAAATGGAAGATTTTAATTTTGATTAAAACACTCTGTTTCCTTTCTCCTGTTTGGAAGGGACCCCATCACCTTTTCCCTGGCTGCAGCTGTTCATCAGCACATGTGAGGAGCTGAGGCTTCATCTCAAGGTGGCAGAGGATAAAGAGTGGTTCCAAAGATTCACTCTGTGGATGTGTGGCATGTCACCCCTGCCTGCACACCGGCCATGTGTGCAGCCATTGGCAGGGTCCTTGGCTGGAAAGAGCCAGCTGCTCAGACCTGTTACAGAGCTGGTGCTGCTTTTTTCCTGGGACTTGGCACTTGCTCTCAGCTTGGCTGGGGACCCCAGTTTCTCCTTCCCACTGCCTGCTGTGGGTCATGCCAGAAGCCTCCAGTACCCTCCTTGGGGAGCACTGGGAAGGGTCACCATGGGCTGGCAGGGTCTGGTCCTGTACCTGTGATAAATGTGACACAAAAGTCTGTGCCTCCTCTCATTGAAGCTGCCCTGCAGGTGTGTCCTGTCCAGGGGAGCAGGCAGCCTCATCTGAGCAGGTCCCCTCACTGTCCCTGCTTGGTGGTGATACTCTTACCTACCCCCAACCAAACAGGCCAGTTTGGTTTTGTGCATTCCTGTTTCATCGGGTCCTACAAATCTGCCTGTCTTGGTGCAGGGGACACTCAATACCCTTTAACAACTGCAGACTTAATTAAAGTGAAACGGATACTCGGTGGTAGGAATCCATGTTCTCCAATTTCTATTAAAGGTAGTGCAGGGGGCAGGGGTATCTAATGGGAGTAGAGCAGACAGGAGGGATTAAAGCTGTGTTATCTCATCCCTGTGGACCTGGAGTGGAGGTGCAGGGAGAAGTGGGCTTTAAAGGTTGATCTCATCTCAGCCACAGCAGCAGCAGAGGCGAGGCATCAGTGCCTTCATACCGACTGAAGCTTGGTAAAGTGGCAGGCAACTGAGATAACAAGCTTCTGTTACCATCTCTGGATCCAGGCTGGACACCAGGGAAAAGGATGAGGTCAGGATTACAGAAACAGCACAGGCTGAGGAAAGACAGAGCATGCCAGGCAATGTTTCCCTGGTGTTTTTCCATGACCTCACTAGGCTTGTTTCCTCACCTTCTGAAGCCCAGGAGGCATACCAGCGATTCACAGGAACTGTGGATCCTGAAGAAATGCATACACTTCACATTATCCTGCTGAAACATACCAATGTGTCTAGGGAGCTGGAGCATGCTGTGAGACATGCAAGCATCCCACAATAGCTGTATCCTTTCCCTATTGCCTCCTACCACCAGCTGCTACCTGAAAACTGGAGCCTTTTCCTCTCTCTATGTCTTGCCAGAGATACAACCAAGGGCAATAAACAGTTTTCAACTGTCAGTGACCTTGCTCTTCTTCAATATTCTTTCTTGTTACACAGAGTTTTCCTTAGTTCAGGGAAGGCTGAAGATCACGTAATACCTAGACCAGTAATACTCCCTTACAATGACACCTACCTTGCTCAACTGCATGGCTGTGGCCTTCTCTCAGTGAAGGAGACCACTAAAATACCCAGAAGTTTTTTTCAGCATCTCCTTCCTCACCCACAATGGTCAGCTTTTGCATCTCTAACACTTCGTGCTGGTGAAGAAAACGAGGGATGTTGAATTCTGTCAAATTATCTCTGTGAAGACTGAACAAATACAATAAAATCTTAAGCACTATTAAAAGGGTTTTGCAAAAAGAAAGAAAATAATGCAGTGGGAGGACACCTGAAGGCATTTCCCAACCTGTGACAGTATAGCTGGTGATCTCTGATGTGAGAAACAGTGGCACTACATTTTTGTTACACATTGTGTTCTGCGGTGCCTGAGGCATGACTAGGACAAGTGCTGCATGACAGGTGTGGCATGTAGGTAGTGCAGGACACAACATTAAGAAGATGTATTGGGCAGGGAAAAATGAGAAAGGTGAGGTCCCAGCAAGTACAGGCTTAGTAGGGTCATGAATGTGGAAAGGTGGGGACTCCATAGAATGCAATTAGAAGGTGGAAGAAGACCTAGTGTTTGAATAGCTGTCATTGAGTCCATAAGCAGTCTGGGTAAAGCTATTCCAACCTAGAGGCAGAGTGGAGAAAAAAAAAAAAAAAAAAGGCTTTATTAGCTTCACACATGAACACACATGCATCTTGCAGTGTCTCTGCAGGAGAAATTTCCTGATTAACTGGAATGTGTGACTAAAGCATTTAAGTTCCCCCAAGGCATTGATTCTTTCACTGGCATAAATCAGCACCTCTCTGTTGACTCTGAGGCGCTTACTTCCCTTTGTGTTCCCCAAGAATCTGACCAGAAGCATGCACCACTCTTTGCTGCCCTGTCAGGTATGCAGAAGTGCAGATTTGCATGGTCAGGTACTTTAAAATTCCATCCTTTGGTTCCAGTGACAAAATGAGTCAGTCTGTAGCTTTTTCAGTGATTCAGAAGGTGCTCAGATGTTGCTTTATAAATACTTAGATAGGTCTAGCTCTTTAATGTCTCTAACAGTAATTGCAGTGAAGGGAATTATGGCTCATGAATCTGCGAAGGTCTGTGAGTCGTTGCTCCTAGTACCTGGAGTGCAAAAAACTAAGGATCTTTAAGGAGCTTGCTGCATACATAGTTTCAAAAGCACAGAGTACTGCTGGAGCTTCTGCTATGCTAAGTGGCCCCAAGTCATAGTGCTAAGCATCTGTATGTGAAGTGGAATGAGTAGTGTGGGCTCAAATATGTCTGAGCATTGCCTTCTGAGGTTGAGTGCAACTTGACACACAGGATTCAATGCATGGTAGGACAATGGTAGCACTTGCATTGTTCTGCTTCTAGCTGATATGAAAACGAGAAATGCGTACTTCTTTACAAAGTGATGTCCCCGACCTTACAAAGTGATGTCCTCAGCCTTGCCATGTCAAAGTACAGCTCTGGTCTCAGAATTGCCTGGAGAAGTGTGCTGTGGAGTTGTCTGCTCAGTTTGCTGGTGACCTCCCCATCCTCCAGGCCTCAACGTGCAATGACATGCCCCTTATTTCTCACCTGCCAGGCTTGTGTGCTCTACCTCAAGTGCTAAGACCACGTGATATGTGTTCATCCTCCTCTGTAAGCAACAGATCTGAGAAGAAAACTGCTTCCCATTCAAGGAACTCAGGAAACAATTTAGTGACTATCCAGTCACAAACCAAACCTGTATCCTGCTGTCTCAGTGATGTCATCTGTGTGGTGCCTATGGAAGAAAAAAAGCTATGAAGTACTTCTATAATTACTTGGGGCACCAAAGTAGCTGTATATATACAGAGGACCTCTACTCTGCAGCAACTGCCTGACAGATGGAGAATAAATGTAACCATCAGAACTGATTAAACAATAACAACAACAACAATAACAGTAATAATAATAAAGGTAGGGGAAAACCACTCATAAGTATTTTTGATTTGGGATTCTTATCAGATTTGTGTGTTCAGCCATGCTCTGACTTTGCCTATTCAGTCTGCGTAACACCTCAAAAATCAGCCTTTTGTACCCACCCATGCAAATAAATCTCTTGCATGTCAGTTACTACCAAAACATTTCTCTGACCTTAACAAACACTACTTCACCATACTCATTTCTTTCTAGACCATTGTGGCAGCAACTGTTCAGCTGTTTAACTGTCTTTGCACCTTTTCATTAGCTGCTTTTTCTTCCCAGCATTAGATACAAGCCTGCTGCTTCCCATGGCTCTCAGGTTCTGCAGAACATCCCATTCAGCCCATGCTCCTGCTTGGGAGGCTTCTAAACAGCCACCTTGATGCCTTCTCCCATACCTTCCCCACTTGCTGTATTGCCTGCAAAGCTGCTCTCTCTCCTCCTCCAAATCTTTCCTTAAGACTCTTTTGCCACAGAGTCCTCTAAAACCCCCTTCAGAATGCTCGGGTTTCTGTTACGCTAAGATCACTGGCTGACTTATGCTGACCATTGGCTTTATTTTCTCCGTGCTCTTCCCCATCTATATGTGCCTTTTTCATGTTGAATACCTGCACTGATACTGATGCTTTCAGCAGGAGAGGCTGTCTGCAACCTTGGCACAGAAACCAGGATGGTTGGATCCAGGACCCTGAACCAGGCTTCACTTGCCAAACAATACAACACAGTACAATTTCTAGAGTTTAAGGATTTTACCAAGTTGTCAGGATCATAGCGTCTGCTTTCTAGAAATAAAAGCTGTGTTACAGAGAGAGGGAGTGGTAAGTCCAAAGCCAGTTTTTGTGCCTGAGGATTTTGGTTTCTGCAGTTCCAAGCCTATATCACTGTATTCACCCAACACTCACAACCTGTTGAGAAATGGGGGTGGGATTAGAAAGATTTTTTTAAAAAATAATAAATAATTGTATATATTTTTGCATTTAATTTCAATTTTGTAAAATATATCTCTGCTTTAAATATAGCTTTGATGAACTCCTGTGGCCATCTCTGTGGTTCAGGATTTTAGATCCTAAATCTTCATCTTGGTGGGTGGACAGGGTGCTGCATGACCTTTTAGAGTTTCATTCTCATTTTCTCAACATGAAAAATATGCTTTATGGTCACATTGTGTAGGTACAAAACCAAACCAAACCAAAAAACCACAACACCATACCTTCCATTTACCAGCCCACTGAGTCTGAAACCATTGTTCTCTGGATTGCACTGGTTTCAACCTGGATGCTATTTGATCCCATCAGCCAACTGACAGCATTGTGTTTGGATGTATGGGATGGGTGTCAGGAGATTACTAGGCAGGTTGGGATGGATCTTTTGGTTTGTATTTAGTGTTTTATATTACTCCTGGAAATCAGAAAAGCCCAAGATTTGTCCTGATTTCACAGAGGTGTTGAATGACTACAGGTGCCTTTGATTTATGGGAACTGGTGAGTTCAGAAAAATCAGTTCAGCCTGGGTTTCCAGTGAAGTAGATTTCACTTTGGGTTTTTTTGATTGGAAGGATAAAACTTCCTTAACAGAATTAATCTGTATGCAGGGTTTGAGATTCTCAGCATCTTGCTACTTTGTTACCTTGCCTGCTCCAGAAGCTTTTGCTGCCATGTTTTAAGTTGGTAAGCACACAAAGGCAGTTTCCCCACTGAAAGTTTTGCAGCCTGTTGAGCTGTTGTTTTTTTTTTTAATTCTGGAACTGGGTGAGGGAAAAACCACCGAGTTCTCGTCTTGGGAGCTGTCTAGCATGGCAATATGTGGCCCCAAAGTAATTTCTCTGGCATTAGAGGGGATTTTATCTACAATGGTAGGTGAGCAACGTGAGAATTTGGCTCTGTGTCTTATGAGGCCTGATGGCAATTGTGAACACGAGAAGGAGATTCCTGAAGTGCTATCAGTCAGCTCTTTTATGTACAAAATGTTTTTGTCTCCCTTAATTGTGTTAGCTGGGGTATGACACTGATGGGGTTATTCCAATGCCAGAGTGAGACTGGCTGGCACTGGTTTGAACACCTCTGAATGTTCGGTTAATCTCTGAATGAAACCCAAATGTGCAATTCAGTAAACCTGTTATCTCTCACACAACCGGTTACAGTGCAATAGGCCAGCTAACAGCAAGAGGAATGACAGGTTTGGACCCAGTTGCACAATGGGCTCCATCTTCCCAGTGGTTAAATTTGCAGAGCGTTAGATTTCCACCAAGGTACACCGGTTCACCCCATCTATCGAAATACAACAAGGCATTCACAGCTTGAGGTGCTGATGTTGTTTCACACTAAATTGAATTATTGTATTGTACTGAATGAAGTGCTGCATCAGCCTTCTGCCATTTTGTCTCAATAAATGGATTTATGGAGTCGCAACAAGTCCAGATGATGAGCACCAGTCATTGCACCTTACACTTCAAATACTAGAGGCTGTGGTAGGCTGTGGCACTGTTTACTCAGAACCTGATAGCAAACAGGTGAGAGACCTACCTGACCTTGTCCTTCCTCAACAGAGAGGCAGAACACAGACATTTTTTTCAAAATCAGAAATCTTTCCCACTGCCCTCATGAATCAGGGTCGTTAAACCAAGGGCTGCAAATGGGTATACAACTTCAGGCTGCCATCATGCACAGCCTTGTTTCCAAAGCCCACAAGTCTCCTCTGCTCCACCATTGAAGAGTGGGAGTAGCTGTTCCTTGAGTCTTGTTATTTAATTTCTTTCCCTTCTTGTTTGCCGATATTAATGGTAACATCCCAGAGAATGAGATGTCTGTTCTGGAGGAATGTGATATTTAGATAGCGTTTGGTTTTAAAACTGAGCAGGCAGGACAGCATCAAAACTAAAGACAATGATGAAAGCAATAGGCGTGGAAAAATGGTATCTCAGAATATGGAAGGAAGTGATAGAAGACATAAACATTTTCTTCTAAAGTGGATAGTTCATTGTAATACAGGAGAGAAACCAAGAAGGAGGGAAATTAAGGTTTCTAATGATCATGTTGATAAGGAAAATGCTGAAGTGCCTACTTGACTGAATTCAGGATCCAAGGACTGTGTGCATGTTTCTTTACCTACTTTGCATGTGGAGCAATCTCAGCTGAACTTGCACTTGAACATTTGTATACTGTCTTCTGTTGGCATACAAGGGTACCTTCTGCATGCACGTACAGGTGAGAATTGGATCTCCTGATACTATGAAAAAATGAAGCAGCATGTGATAATCACAGGGTCCTGGCAAGATACTCCCTTTCCAAAGCACATTCCTGGAGGTGCGGTCAGTGCTGTTACACACGCCAGGTCAGCCTTGTGTGTGTGAAGAGTAACTAGTTGGTATAAAGTATCTAAGCCCTTGGTGAGACACTTCGGGGTGGCACAGACTATGTTGTCTGAAGATGACTGCTCTTCTCCTCCTTTTAGTCCTAAACAATTGGGGTAATAGATGAGGTTTCCTGGATGGATGAGTGTGACTCACCCAGCTTGATGTACAGAAGGGAGAGGAAATGAAGTAAGGGGCCAAAAATAGTCCTAGAGACATTAGCTTAGAAGGAAGGACAAAACAGAGCACAGACTAGAAAATAAAAGACCTACAGTGATGTGACATTATGACCATCTGGACAATGTTTGGCAGCAGTTGAAAAGCAAACAAAGCCCTGAGAAGGGTTTCTAAAAGAGAGGGGAATATAAATGACATACTACCCAGCAAGCACTTAAAAAGCATTGGGCTCTTCTGATCTATCTGCATGGATGCATCCATTTTGAAAAAAGGCAGCCCAAAGGCAAAAAAACCCTGTCTCAGAGAATATGACAGTTTATAGTTATAAGAGACATTCATATATATATATATATATATATATATATATATATATAAAAGATACAGTTATAAGAGAGATTCAACTAAGTCTTGGCTTGCTTATACTTAGAGAAGCTCTCCAAGACATCTGACTGAGACAAGGGTGTCTGAAGAGCAGGTAGCATAGTAACACTAACCAGCTATGCAAATAACTCCCCACAATAAAAGAGGAGCTCAGTGGCTGACATGCAGAAAAGTGTAAATGGACCTATATGTTTGCATAACATCTGCCAAAATGATTGAGGTTGCTAGGTGCTATTGCCAGAGAAATGAATAATAGTGATAGTATCAAATGTGGTGTAAGAAGAACTTCAAAGCTTTGGAATTCTTAAGAAGAAATAAAGTATCAAATGCGGTGTAAGAAGAACTTCAAAGCTTTGAAATTCTTAAGAAATAACACTGTTGGGGTAGTTCTTGATAGTTGCTGTATTTATCAAGTTGCTTTAAACATGACAAGAATCGACCATGAGAAATGCTGTATTTGGAGGGAGAGAGGGGTTGCTGGATGCTTTTTTGGACTGAAAAAGGTGATTTCCTCCAGACATTTTTCTGAAGAAAATCCCAACACAGAAAGTTTTCTGTGCTTTCTGAGCTAGTGTTTTGGAGTTTTTGTCTGCTGCTTATTTTTTCCTTTAAAAAAAAGCCCAAACCATATTCTAGCTACAACTTTTCAGGCTGTGAGACAAAAAGATGAAGGTAAAGAAGAGATGTTAGGAAAAAAGCTGTCCAATTCCTCCTCCACCTTCCCCTGATAACACTCATTTTGATCCAAGTGCTGCAGCAACACTGCTGGGAACGTTTCTCCTATCTCTAGTCCAAAATTAGAGTGAGGGGACTTCACTGGCAGGCAGCTAAGCTTTGTGTTGGGAAAGCATATCTGTACAGACGATCATGAGCTGTTCTGCTTTTGGACAACTAAGGATGTGGGCCCTTATCCACCCAGACTGATGGATGGAACAGAAGTTTTCCTATCCAACAATTGCCACAAATCAGATAAAGCCCTTAAAAACACTATGACTACTGATGCAGATAGATGTTTTTCCATTAACAGCAATGGCTTTGGATAGGGTGATGGTCTGCCATCCTTCCATACAATGTATGCATCCCTCTCTCCTGTCGTTTAAGGAATTATGAAAGTGAATATCAGCTTTGGGGTAAGCCATATGTTTTGTGGGTTTCTGGCTGCCACTCTGTTTCTTCTCTGTGTGTGTGTGTGTGTGTGCTCAACAGGAAATTCCTCCTACCCCTTCCTTCTTCTGACTGTTCTCATCCCCTCAGCACTGGTTTCTGGATTCTCTGATCACACAGCCCTGCTGCAAAGTTCCTTCTTATCTAAATTAGTGTGTGTGATCTTGTATCTGAACATCCAGCACAGAGGAAATGATCTGTTGCAGAACACAATCCACAGGGCTTCAAACTGTTGATTTCACACTGATTTCCCTGCAGTTGGCAAGCAAGCATGTAATTTCCATGTTGGGCACTCCCAGTTACTAGACTCACAAGAGCTGGGAGTAGGAGTTGAGTTATGTGAGGATATTTAGGGAGGGGAGTAAAGGTTCATTAATTAGAAATTAATCTCTAGCAAATATAAGTGAAATTTAGAGTTACCTCCACTTAGACCTCTGGCACCAAAGTGTCGGGAGGGGTATGATCTTTCCAAACACAGCTGCTCCAAGGTTTTCAAGCTCTTCATGAGTAAATAGAGTTGGGGAGGTAATGTCAGGATAGCTGGAACTCAAGCACTTGACCAACCATGGCTTGTGGAGATGCCTTGTACCAGCTGAGCTGTGGTCATTCATGGCTGAGAACACTTGGCTTGTTCCAGCAGAGGGGTCAGGCTGCCCATCTCAGACTCCTCACAGCAGATCTCTTCCTTCACTTTTGGTTTTGTTGTGGACTAGGCTGACACTAAGGAACTCATTAAGCAGAAGTAATATCACTATGTGATTGATCTTGGAAACTTCAGGATTCCTCCACCCTGCATATCTTGTCTCTGGTGCTCTGAAGCTACCATCTTCGGCTGTATCAGTCTTCAAACACGAAAGTCTGCTGTCAGGTTGTCTGCGATGTGAAATGCACAAACAAGCCTGAGAAAAACAAAGGAAGTGAATCTAAGCATCGGTGACCCGTTCATACAGAAAAGAGTAAAATAATCTTCTGATGAGGGCGATTTATTTAAGAAGTCAATTTGTAAACAGGAAAACACAGAATAGAAGCCTGGACAAGGTATCTACTCCGTCGCTGTGCCTCGAGGCTGGTTCAGCCTTGCCCAGGTTATCCAAGATGGATGCTTGTCTAACCTCTTTTTCTGTCTTTCCAGTGGTGGAAGTGTGATATGTATACCCTAGGACTCACCTAGTCCTGCTCTTTGAATGTTCTCAGAAGCTGGAGCTAAAGGCCTTTCCTTGCAATTCACATCATAATTTTGTATCCCATCTGCAATGGAAATGGAAAGCAAGTTATTCCACTCTTCCCTCAGAGCAGCCTGGGACATAGCTGAGGATTGCTCTCATACCTCCTTTCGCTTTCCTCTAGCTGAACAACCACCAATGCTTTCAGTCTGTCTTTGCAGGTCTTAATTTCCTTTTGTGCCTTTCAGTCACCTGTCACTCTTCTCTGCACTTACTGCAATAGATTCACATTTTTCTTGACATTTGGTACCCCAGAATGCCCAAATGAGTAAATACATGTAAAGCCTTACCACTGTGAAGAGGGGGAGGGATGGCTTCAGATGCCTTAGACATCACAACCATATTCCAGGCATGTATTGTCTGTATCATTCTTGGGTTACACTTAGTTTGTGACCAGATATAATCCCCAGGAATTTTTATCCTACATTTGCACTACTGATTATTTTTACATTATTTTATTTATTATTTTAAAAGACAATTAAGTTGTTTTTTAAATCCTTTTCCAGATTACTTTTCTATTTTGTCAAGATCGGTTGGAATTCTCAGCCTATTTTCAAAGCCCAAAGGACCTCTCATTTACCATCTACAAACTGATGAATGTACTTTCAAGTCCTCTAATCAATAAAAATATTGAATAGTAAAATGCTGAACACAGCCTTTATCTGAACATTGTTGCAAATTGACTTTTTATTATGCCAGGATAATCTCTATTTCACTGAATAACATCTCCCTAAAAGGAAGCACACAAAGATATCTCAGTTTTGCCTCATAGAGGAAAATGTCAATTTCAGATAGGCATCATAGGAACAGAGATTTGTTTAAGAAAAGGAGGCAGAGTTTAGACACAGACCTGGTTTACAGCTGAAGTTTCACCCTGGCTTTCGGTCTTACCAAACTCGCTAAAGACATTAGAAATCTCTTTCTCACCAAGCAATACAACCAGGAATGTGACTTTCACAGACTGCCAGAGTACGGTGACTCACTTAGCATTGAAAAGGGACAAAACTTTAGAAGTGTCATTCCTTCACTATCTTTAACTACTTGACAGTGATCCAAAACTTCCTATAATATCCACCAATAATTATACAGACTGCCCAAGACTATCCATTACTACAGGTATTTCATATGCATAATACAGGGCTTTATGTTCCCCACTGCTCCTATGAATTCCTTTGATTCTTGAATCCATTCTTACTGCAACAGCCAGAGGTGGAAGGGCTCATATAAAAAGAGGAAAGGTGATAATGGATGTGTCTGCCTGTTCTGCCAGCCAAAGACATGGCCTAAGACACCTATTTATTGCCTATTCTTTTAGCTGATGGTTTGTTATATAAGAAACCTCTAATTTTTTCAGGACTTGAACTAGTTTGCTCAAGTTCAGAACTTCTTTAAGCAGCGGTATCTATGGTTTATCTCACTTTTTTAACAGAATTGCTGAAGTTGTAGATGTTTTGCCTTGGCAGTCTGAAATTGTGTTGTTGATTCAGCTCTGAAGTATGTATTTCATTACAGAAAAACACGGCTTTTTTTCCTGATGCAATAGTAATTAAGTCCTGATTTCCAGTGGGGTAGTAACACAATTAAGTGCATCTTGCAAACATCCAGAAGTGTTTCAAGAGTCCCATTTTTAAGTATATTGGAATTTCTCTACTATGGGCTTGTAAATAGCCACCTTTGGAAAGCGTGTAGGCAAGATGTCTGTCCTTTAAAATGATCTGGGCTGGGCTGGAAAACTGCACTATAACTCATGTTGCCTGGGAAAAGTATTTGGTGCCAGAATCTCTACCTCTTCATAACCTCCTTGCATCATACCCAGTGCAGCACGCAGAAGTGGTTAGAAATATGTGAAGAACAAATAGCTCTGTCTATATGTTTTGTTTGCAGTAATCCAAAGCCTTGTTTAGGTTCTACTAAGGACTGAGACAGTATGTGCTACTTTCAATGGGAAAGGTGCCTTAGATTCAGTAAGCAGTAGCTGAAGTGCTCGACGGCAAAATCACTGCTGTTCACACCAGAGGTGGTCTTTTGATACTGAGTCCAGTATCAGAAGACAGCAATCAGCCAAAATTGCCACAGTGTGAATGTAGCTTGCCCCTTCCAGTAGTTTCCAGCCCTGTGCACTGTTGACAAAAAACAGTCAATAGTGACTGGGGTGGAGACCATCAGGTTTCAGCAGACCTGATCCATAGCAGTAGTGTGAACTTAACTTTCTATGGTACTGGTTTATTTTCTTACTGGGGAGAGGACATCAAAGAGCAGAGAATTTCTTTGATTGCTGTTATTTTCCGCCCATCATGAACATAAAGATTCTTCCAGGTGTTTTGAACTCATCTTGTTCTTCTCAGTGAATGCTACCTTTAACTTTTAGACCATTACTTACTGTGTCATTTGGGATGTTGTTTGATTGTTTGTTCTCTTGCAAATACTTGTTCTGACAGCATTAATGGTGTTGCCCTATTTTGGGTAACCACCGAGCCCAAAATAAAAGACTGTGCTTAAGTTCAAGAGGTCCAAGCATATGTGGGAGGAGGTCTAGGAGGTCATTTAGACCAGCACTTTCCACACTACAGCTATGTTTTAGTACTGTATCTGCACAGTGACAGTCACCTCCCAGTACTGGAACGACAGGTGTTTTCATTGGACCTCCTCATCCTTTCAGGATATATGCAATCCTCAAGCAAATTATCTAAGGCATCTTGAAGACCTTACCTACCTTTTTCTTGCTTGTGTCTTCACAGCCCCTATTAGAGTTTGTGTACATTATGAGCTTTCTGTCAATTTTTTAATCTCAGAAACTGCTGGGAAGAGGAAAATACTTTGCCTTCTATTTTGTAAATAAGAAGATCACATTATGGATCTAGATGAAACAGATCTTAGCCTAACTTTGGATTTCTAATAGTCTAACATGGTCATCTTTACAGTCAACAGACACTGCAGAATGTAAACAGTGAATCCAGCCCTCTGTCAGGAGGAATGGCTGTAGCATAGCAAAGGAGATGAACTGGGGTGTCTCCCACAACAGCGGGTTAATCCCCAGGCTGTTCTTTCCATTAGCATTTTGGAGATAGGTATTGGCTGGGCAGAGAGGAAGAAGGCTTAGTGTGTAATCCAGTAACTGGCTGCCCCCAGGGCATCTTTTGAGTTACCTCCAACAGCTCTAGTCCTCTTGTGTTTGTGTACTCCTGTGACCATGTGATGACTTCTAGTTTGCATTAATTTCTTTCAGTGGTAGGAGAAGCCAACCCATGCAAATGAAGCCACAAAGAGAAGGAAGGTAGTGCTGGTAATGTTGCATGCAACAAACCAAGGGTTGCTTTGTTATCTATTTGAGGTTGGCATCATCTGGTCACACAAGGAGATGTGGAGGTAAAAATGAGGCTGTGAAATCATATGATTAGGAGATTTTTATCCCTGTGACAAAAACTAAATTAAAAATAGATGTTAAACTGTTCGGTTAGAGTGCAATAATATAGTCTGTTCTCATGCTCTAATTTGTGCCATGTTGAAAGTAGCAGCTTCTTCCCCCTCCACCTCCTTATAAATAAACCATATGTTTTCTAAATCAACTCATCCAAGTATATCTTAATTGTTTCTAGGAGCAAACGTCACTACTATATTAATTATTGCACAAGGATTTGTTCACACATGGCCAGATTCAGGTTACAGTGCAACCGTGGACTTCAATAGCTTATGAACACTAGAGGCTTTAATAAACTTTTATCAGCAAATACCAGACTGGGTGTTTCCTGTGAGAAGGTTGGTAACCTCTTTCCTTATTTCTTTATAACATTTCTGAAGAAGCTGGAAACCTGAATAGGTCTCAGAAGCTTGATTTGGGTATTGAAGATACATCTGGTGATGTATCTTACACCACCAACCCTACACTGATGTTTGATGTAGACTATATACGCACTTAATAGTATACTGTAAAGACAGACAGCATGTAGTGAAAAGGAGGAATTATTTTCTCATGTTGTTACAACTACATTTCTGAAGTGTAGAGCTGCACATAAAGTTTAGAAACAGCATTTAGCCAGGTAGCTGAAGATTTAAATTGAGGAAGAAGGCTTTGGTGTTCTGAGCTCCCATTGACACTGAATGAGGCTTTATCCTTCTACATCACTTTGGTACTGTTGAATCTGCAGTTCTTCTGCGTGTATTTTAGCATATGCCAATAAGTTTTGTGGTTAAAGATAGGGAGAGGACAAGAGATGCTGAAACTTGCAGTGTCTTATCTATATTAGAGTTTGGCAAGCCTGGAACTTTGTGAAAAATAGATCTTTATGCTTATTTTAGTTTTACTGGGCATGTGACAATTTTTAAAACTCTTTTATTTGACTGTTCTCTTATAAAACAAAAAGCAATGGGAAAAACTCATTTAGAGACAACCAGATCTTTAAGCTTGAACAAAAACATTTTTCAACTGAGAGCTGTGTTTTGAAAGCAAATAAATAAGCAGAAAGACTTTTGGTAACAGATGTCATTTCAACATAAGAAATCAAAATGTGATGTTTAGGCAGTAGTAGATCAAAAATAGGCTTCATTTCGCTTGATCTCACTCTCCTCCTCCTTAAATATTCCCTTCCTAGTAAGTTACATCTTAAGCTGCTCTGTGCTGCAAACCTAAAAGCTTTGGTTGACTAGGTTTTGCATTTTCAGTGATGGGGTGGGAGAGATGAGCTCCACCCAGCCAGAGCACATTGTGATGCTGAGAAATGAGCATTCAATCTGCACCACATCCTTCAAACTAGCCAAAACCATCCCCTCCACAAAGCAAGAGCAGGAGTAGTGTGAGCTTCCTCAAACCTGCCCAGACAGGTTTCTCAACCCATCTGAGAAAGAGCCTTTTCTGGGGCTGGGTGGATAACCCCCCTCAGCCCCTCCCCTTCAAAGTCTTTGCTGAGTTTGGGTGATGACCACTGTGACAGCAGGTTTACAACACTTAATGCATGTTAGGAAGATCCTGAAAATATTCATGGATGGGAATCATTTAATCATAACCTGGATCTGGGCACTCCCAGTGTGCCCCCGCTGCCTCCCACAGCATTATGGCATTCCCAGTTTGCATCAGGGTGAGAGTAGAGAGAATTAGTTCCTGAAATATTATTCCATGCATGAAGAAACTTACTGAAAGATGTTGGGAGGTGCTTGTTCTCCTTCTGCTTTTTCAACCAAGCTGGTCTGTTCTCTTTATTTTCTAGAAGGAGAGGCTGGCGGCTGCCAGCTCTGTACTAGGATACTGAGGTTTGGGCTCCAAACTCAATTCCTCATCATTCAGGGAATGAGAGGACTTTGCGTGGGGCCTAGTGTGGTGAGGCCATATTCTTGGTTTAAGGACCATCTAGGCTACTTCACTCTAATCAACACTGATGCAGTTAGAAATAAGACAAAGAACAGCAGCCTTCAGAGTGTGGCAGCTGCCTGGCTAGCATAGCTGTGCACGTGATGTGGCTCCCTCAGAGTTAAAGAATGAACTTTTATCTAAAGTTAAGCCTAAATACACTATTATTTCTCTTTCAGTAATTCACTAGGAGATAATAAAGTAAATGTGGCATGAGAACAGAGGGAGACTGTTGACGCAGAAGGCTTGGACACAACTGATATGACCAATGTGATCAAGTTAGTGCCACTTTATTAAGAGATACACAGCAATTTGTACTCTACAGCTAAAAATACACACGCTACGCACGCTTTGTTATGTAAAAGGTGACAGGTTAAAACTACTTGTTCACACCCTTCCACCTCCCCTATGACTGGTCCTGGTGTGGTGCCCACACGCTGCTCCCCCCTTGTGCAGGCATCCTCTTTTTTTCATCTTTCTGTCCAACTCTCTTACGTCTCTGTGAATACACAGTTTCTTTGTCTCCCTTGGCCTTGCATATGTTCTTCACAACACCTGTAGCTTGTTAGAGCTGTGGCCTGTTATTACAACCAAGTTTTTTGGTCTGGATTGCTCATAATATGCCCGTTTTCTTCCAGCCACTCCACAGGAGACCTATTGTTGGTCCATAACTTGAGCAGGAAAGCAAGACTGGAGACTAACAATAAAACACAAGTATCCAGACTCAAGAACTGGACTGGGGTTAAGCTAAATGCCAGTCTCCATACACGTGTCGCACAGCTGAACGGGTGCTGCAAGCTGCCCTGGCTGGGCGGAGGTACAAAGGTGGATGGAGATGCAAAGGGGTCAAAGTGCCAGCAGAGCCCTGGCCAACTCTGGCTACCCCACGATTGTAGACCCCCTCCTCCCTGACTCACCCCTCAGCAAGGAGGAGGGACACGTGGGGCCTGGCACACAGGTGATCTCACACCTCACTGTCCCGCAGGAGTCACTAACCAGGCAGCCATGCTCCACTGCCACCTCTTGGAGCCATGTGAGTAGCACAAAGGGGCCACAAAACGGAAAACCATGCCTAAGGAAGGGCAGCCTGTCATTGCACATGTTGCATCACTCACTGGAGCTGAGCTGTGGTATGTGCTGTTCAGTAGTGCTAGCTCTGCCACCAAAATATTGCCTGGTAGAAGACACCAATGAGCATGACAAGTGCAATATTAACTTCCAGCAGAAAAGACAAAAAAAGAGGAAATTTTAAAGGTTAAGGTTACATTGTCTAGGTTTATATTCCTGTGAGGAAGAAACTAAGGAGAGAGACTTCTAGCTCTTTCTAGCTGCAAAGACACCCTAGCCTCTCTAGAAAGAAAGTGTAGACTGACTCCTTGTGTCTACAGCCAGATGAACTAATTTAGTAGCACTCAGGAAGGCAGACACTTGTCCTTTTTCAGTGGTAGTTCCCATGTCAGAAGAGATCCAGCTCATGCACTTTTGTTGGGCGTGGACAGAGATACCACCACAAAAGCTCTATTCCTGTGAAAGGATACTGTGCAGGCCTATATCTGCAAGTCAAGCATGCAAATAGTTTGTCAAATAGCCATCCACTGGCTTGAGGAGCTGTGGGTGCTTGCATAAACACCACAGGTGGCTGATGCATCTCTGCCTTCTGCTGGGGTGCATGTCGAGGAGGGTGGTTGGCACTGGAGGATGGGGGGCAAACTCCACACCTCAGCTCAGCCCTCTGCTCCACCTGTGGGTGTTTCACATGACACTGTTTGGTCCTTTGGTGCAGCAGTTCCCCACCTGAAAAAAACCAGAATATTACCACTACCCCATCCCAAAGAAAATGAAAGGAAAATTGAAGGCATGAGGTATTCATATCCTGCCGTGGAGGCACAGCAGTATTATGCAGAGCTGGGCTCATTACAGTTTCTTTAAGACTTGTTCGTGCTGCAGTAAGACCCCTCACAGCATCTCAGTTATTAACCTAAGGAAGACAATCTGGGCCTATTTTTACGTTATTCAGTGTCTGCTTTTTGCTGCTTTGATAGCACGAAGGAGCATTGTTTCAGGTGGGGATCTGTTTTTTGAGGTCAATACCAGAGATAAAACCTCTGACAGTCAAAGATTTTGTAACCAAACAGAAGACGCCAGAAACCCAGCTATGGACCTTGAGGAGAAGAAGCTGGAGGAACACTGATGAGGGCTGTCCTATGGTTCAAAACCCTCTGCACTGTTGTCCAAAAAACCCCGACGACCTGGCTCCCCCCTACTCCACCCTGCTCCAGTAGCATTGACAAGCAGAGTGGGGAGACCAGTTAAAGTCACTTCTGAAGACACCAGCCTACCACAGGTCAGAGCGCCCTGTGCATAAGCTTTTCCTCAGGACTATGTGTGAGGCACTTTGTAATCCCACCCTAAAATGTTGTTTTTAAGCAAAACAGAGGTGTGTGATGCATATTAATGATAGACAATATCCTTTGGCGTATAGCCAAATGGGCACAAAAGGACACTTTATTTAGAGTACACTTATACATATGTATAGTTGAATTTAAATTTCTGTCAGTGTTTTGCCATCCTTCCTTGCTATTTGCTTTTCATTTTCATCCCCTTCCTAGTCCACACATGTCCTTGCAGTAACAGTGCTCTTCTAACGCTTGTGTTTCTTCTTTATTTTCAAAACAGGGACTTTTGGCAATTGGAGGTTTAAATAGAAAATCTTAGGTGCTTCACTGTCATTTTCAAAGCTAACTTAACCTCCCGGGAACCTAATGCCTTACTGAAAATGAAAGGACTTAGGATTTTACATCTCTGATTCTCTTTTGGAAAGAACACATAAACTGCCTATCTTCAAAGTGCCATAAATGAGATGAATTCATGGGCCAAACCTGTTCCTAATGAGAAACTCATGTGTTACTGCAATGATAGGCAAAAAGAAGTGGTTGGAGGTAGAAGTTTTTTCACCTAGATTTCTATCTTAACCTTTCCCAGCTTCATGTTTGTAAAATATGCAAAATCTTTCAGGTGGGCAATTCTACAATGCTGTCGCACTGCTTTGAATATGGATTGAATCTTTACTGATCTTCTGCACTGTTTCAGACTCTTTCACATTTCAAAGGTATAAATTTCAGCTTCAGGAACAACAGCTAATCTCAATGCAATTGCAAAAAAAAAAAAAATCACACAAAACCAAAGCCAAATCATTTTAAGAGGCCCAAAATGAATCACAGCTATTGGGAGGAAATTTTCCACTGTTTTTCACAACTAACACTATTATTTGCTCTGACAAAACCAGTAAAGACTACTGGACAATTAATAGCACACAGTGATACTCATGAAGTTGCTATTCACAAGCAAAACTCTTTTGTTTGATTACTTAAGGTACCTGTTCCTCACTTTCACCTTTGTTCAGATGTTTTCTATCTACACCGTATTTTCTTACCCAAGGACTTAGTTATTCTTGGTAGGATATTTTTACTGTTGCCACTAGAGGTCTATTCACCACTACAAATATAAAAGAAAGAGGCAAGAAATGCAGTTTCTTCTCTGGATTTTATTTCTTTTAATTACTGTTCAGTGTTAGGGTTGGAGTAACAATCTAAAGTAACATGGCTGTGGACACATAGTAATAGATGTTAAGTTAGAAAGTGTCACTTTTTTTTTAGGGTGTATACAATCTGATGTTCCTAATGTCATCCTTTCGGTTTGGTAAAGAGCAATTCTTGGGTTTCATTTTGTATTCCTTTTGAAACAGAGCAGTTTTTTGCTGCACCTAGATCTTTGCGGTCCAGCTACAACACCTGATAGGTGTATACATTCCCCTGTGATTAAAAAAAAAGGCATGTGTTCCCCTCCTCCTCAGATTTGCTCCCTGGCAGACACACTCAGTTATCACAGACTTCAGCAGGATTTTTTTGAGCTCAGGTAAGAACAGAGTGGGTCCTTCTGTTCCCCAAGCTTTTCTACTCCATCTCTCCCTCCTTCCATCTTTCTTTGTCAGGGTCTGTGTGAACTTGGTCTTTGCCCGATTCATCTTTTCATCCCTCACTCAGTGCAGCCTCCTGTTTTGGTGGTACATCCCAGGGTTCCTATGAGGTTTCTAACACTTTCCTCCCTTCAGCCGACATTAAATGCAGGCTTTATTGCTGATTATTGAAAACATGCCTCTGCTCAGCTCTGGAGGGAAAGAGCAATACTGCCTAGTAAAAGTGGGGTTTGTTCAGCCCCAGTGTTTTTCTGTTCCTATTGTTAATCGGGAACAAAATCCCTGGTGACTTCAGTGAGACCAAAGTTAGGCTGAAACTCATTGCCTTTGAAAATCTGCTCTTTACATCCTTTAGATCCATTTTTCTAAAGAATCAAAATTAGAGGGCACTTACTGAACTCAACCACTATTTTCTGTGGTTGTTTGAAAGCTATCCTGCCCATCCTTTCTTCTTCAATCTGTGTAGATGATCATAGCACAGGATAGGATCATATCCCACCTCAGAAGAAGTAGGAGGAGGAAATCTCACATGGGAGAGACACTTCCCTGAAGCAGTTTCCCTGCCTCGTTCTGGAACGGAGAAGTGCCAAAAGCACAGGGCTGGCTCTCACATTTGTCCCCAGAGCCATTGTCCAGCATGCCTTCTCACTCTGCACTGGCCCCACACCTGCGCCTCTGTCTTCCCTAGACTCACCCTGGCTCCGCTCCATGCACGACTCACCCTGGCTCGGCTCCATGCACCACGTCCTCAGGTCTGTCACCCGGCCTCCTCACACAGTCCAGAGGCTGTAGGAACAGTGTCCCAGAGACTAGAGGAGAGTAGGACAGCCCTGCTCTCTGAGCCTCTCACTCTTAGTGTACAAATGGGACTGGGAGGAGGAACACCATCTGGGCCAAGGCTTGCTGCCTGAGATTTACAAAATATTAATGCAGATCTGGATGTTAAACTTGTGATTCAGACACTGAGAATGTCTTGCTTGGGTTTACTCCCTGCTCTCTTCACTTCTTTGATTTTTTCATGTGATGTGTCACCAGGAGCCTTGTACACTTGGCATCTGTGCAGGAGTTTCCTCTTTGGGAATTGAGCAATTGCTCAGCTTCAGACTAAAAACCCTCAGGTCAGCCCATGCTGCTCCAGACGGCCCAACACCGAGAGTTAGTTATGCCACATTTCCCAGTCCCCACCCCTGAAGTCTCTTGACGTCTGGAAGAAGATGCTGGGGGTGGTTCAGCAGCAGTCTCCCAGCCTCCACCTCTTTATTCCACCCTGCTCAGGCTACATTACTCCCCCTAGCCTACTCACTCCTTTTTTGTCCTGTGGGCCATAAAAGCTTGCAAAAACTGTTTGGAGAGCAAACTCACTTTTATCTAAGCTGCCTCCCAAGTAAGTGAATCTCAGGAATTTTAACCATTTAAGTACCCACTTATGTATTCCCATCCTAATCATTGGACCGATTGATCAAAACATCCCTTTGAATGGATCAGTTAATGACTTGTGGACATTTTCCAAAGGAATTTCCAAGTTTCCTTTTCCTCTACCAATAAAGATTGGTAATGAAGCTGATCACAAGTAGGCACATCACCTTAGGCACATCACCTCAGGGTCAGTGTTCTCATAATTCACAGTAAAAATGGCAGAGTTTGCAGCAGGGGAGGCTCAGTGCTGTGCACAAAGGCCTCTTGTTTATCAGGCATTTACACTGTGGAGAGACTGTTCTTACACACAAGAAGGTGTAGATGAACCATCCCTGGCAACTGGTGGTTCTCAAGATATAAGTCGAGATTCCTGGTCAAATGCTGGTGAGCACTGGGGCTGTCTTACATATCCTCTGTCACTGCACACAATCTTCCCTTCCCTTCCCTTCCCTTCCCTTCCCTTCCCTTCCCTTCCCTTCCCTTCCCTTCCCTTCCCTTCCCTTCCCTTCCCTTCCCTTCCCTTCCCTTCCCTTCCCTTCCCTTCCCTTCCCTTCCCTTCCCTTCCCTTCCCTTCCCTTCCCTTCCCTTCCCTTCCCTTCCCTTCCCTTCCCTTCCCTTCCCTTCCCTTCCCTTCCCTGCCCTGCCCTGCCCTGCCCTGCCCTGCCCTGCCCTGCCCTGCCCTGCCCTGCCCTGCCCTGCCCTTCCCTGCCCTGCCCTGCCCTGCCCTTCCCTTCCCTGCCCTGCCCTTCCCTTCCCTGCCCTTCTCCCTTCCCTTCCCTGCCCTGCCCTGCCCTTCCCTGCCCTGCCCTGCCCTGCCCTGCCCTGCCCTTCCCTGCCCTTCCCTGCCCTGCCCTGCCCTGCCCTGCCCTGCCCTGCCCTGCCCTTCCCTGCCCTTCCCTGCCCTGCCCTGCCCTTCCCTGCCCTTCCCTGCCCTGCCCTGCCCTGCCCTGCCCTGCCCTGCCCTGCCCTTCTCCCTGCCCTGCCCTGCCCTGCCCTGCCCTTCTCCCTGCCCTTCTCCCTGCCCTTCTCCCTGCCCTGCCCTGCCCTGCCCTGCCCTTCTCCCTGCCCTTCTCCCTGCCCTGCCCTGCCCTGCCCTTCCCCATAATTCTTTGTCTCACAGCAGGTAGTTGTGGTGATGAGGGTGCAGAGACCAACTTGGACAGCATGAGAAACTTCTGCTTTCCTGCTTCTTTTGAGATGGGGCTTGGAACAGACTAGTAACAGAGCTCTGGATGCTGCTGGTGGATGGCTGTTGTGTCTCCTGCATTGCTTGATGCAGAGGTATGGTGCCTCCCCACTGTCCCACCACGTTAGATCGTTGCAGAGAGAGAGACACAGTAGGAAGCTGTTACTGCCTGCCAAGCCCAGCCCTTCTGGTTCAGGCAAGGTGCATGCCACCTTGAACAAAATGTTTACATGACCCTTTTGGAGCATTTGTATGACCTCAGCCACTTCCCCTCCCTGGCCACAAAGCTCCTGCATTCAAGCTTTGGCATGAGGTCTGGTGCCGGCTTCTCACTCCCACGTGCCTGCAGAGCTGAGGTCATGACGGAGACTGGTGCCTGGCTGTGCCTTCACTGTTTCCTCATGTCATTTGCTCATGGGACAGATGACTCATTACAGCATTGTGGTGCACAGCCATTCCTATATTTGAGTTTTCTTGCTTCCCTTCTACAGTGCTCAGAAATGTTCCTCTCTGTGTTTTTTACAGGCATGCTTCCGACTATGTGTGCGCAGAAGCGATAATCCTGCCCTATAACGCTGATATACAATCGCTCCTTTAGGACATAGGCATCCAAAGCAGCCTATTGAGACTCAAACTAGCTTCAGTGGGAGGTGAAGTGCTCCTGTTTTGCCGGGCGTCTTGAGGTGCTTTTTTAGGGTAGCAGTAACCCTACCATAGCCATACGGATCAGATAGGCACTGACAAACACAAGCCTCTCCATTGGCTTGTATAAATCTAAAAACAGGCCCATGGAGAACTGGCAGGTACCTTCTGGTCCCCTGTCCCACAGCAGATTCAATAGATCAGAACCGCTCCCAGTACACATCTCCCCGTACTGCTTCTCCACACTTAACATAATTCTTTTTTTAAAAAAAAATCAGTTCCCATGCTTTATGCCCTTTCTCTCCCTTTGCTTCCCATCCTGTGATACCCAAAGCTGTTGCTGGAATTCCCACCCATTTTCTGTTTATATTTTGGTGGACCATGGGGAGTGGTTCATTCCTTTGCACACACAGCAGACCCCTGAATATCTGAAGACTTACTCTCCAGCTGTCTTTGGGCTCCTGGTGTGCACATTGAACAAGCACAGGTCTTTTAACCCTCCCTCACAGGCTGTGGGAAGGTCAGCTGGGAACAGGGACCAGCACACTCAGTGCCCTTCATGTGTCAAATGGATGCCCCAGCAGACTTTCAGGTGTATTCAGATCACAGACTTACATGCCACTGTTTTCCTCTCAGCCTGCCTTCTCTCAAGCACGGCAACATTTAACAGCAACTGGCTGTGCTGTTGGTCCTCTGATGTTTCTACCCAAAAAAGTCAGGAGAGGTTACCCACACCACAGGCTCAGCCAAGAGGAGAAAAAAGAAGAACTGAAATTTAACCATGTCTTTTGTGAAAATGCTGAGAGGACAGATATTCAAAGTGCTTTGATTATGGCTGATACAACTCTGCTAGTAGGCTACTGCATTAATCAGGATGGTTATGAGACAACGGTAACTTCAAATATCAGAGGAAGAAAATCTGATCTGTACATAATAGGAGACAAAGTTTGGTTTCTTGAGTAGCAAAAGGTTTATGTTTTTAAACGTAAATGTGTTTAAAGTATTTTTGAATTAAATTTGAATTAAATCTGCATTAAAAAAAAAAAGTAAGAACCTCTATCCACAGAGATTTTTAATGCTGATGTTGGGTTTGCCATTTTAAGGATCTTGTTTGTTTTTTTTCATGGCGCGTTCCAAGTGCCACTTCTTATGCTGTAACTGAATATAAATTAGCAACAAAATATTGAAATAGAAGTGAGCAGAAAGGAAGTACATTCAAGGACAATCAAGACACAGGGAGTGTTATATTGCATTGGATTTTAAAGGATTGGCCTGTGCTGAAGGTCATTGAAAGTGTCCATGCAAAACCTCCACGGAGTTTTAGGGAAGGTAACCCTCAAGAAAGATGCTGAGGCTGAAGCTTTCCATGTTTGTGCTAAGAGATTTCCATCTGCTGTTAAACTTACGTGTATTTGTGGCCAGAAATACTGGACCCTGTCCACCTCTCTGCTCTGCAGGAAAGTTGCTCTGTGTGCAGGCTTTTCTCATCCAGCAGAGGCAGAGCCGATTGTCTCATACTTTCTCCTAGCTGTGTGGTTGGGAAGGTCTGCCCATGCAGTAGTTGGAAAGGGACATGTGGTTAGCTCTGGGACCCTCAAAAGAAGCATGTCAGTTGAACTTGCTTCTGCTCTGACAGAGCTGTTTCATCCTTGCCTTACTTCAGCACAGCTGCCCAGATTTACATGGGGTTTCAGTTTTCTTTTTTTTTCCAGTTATCCACACCCCCAACCCCCCATCCCATTTCCTAGCTGTTTGTTTGAACAAGACAGACCTAGAATGAAAATCACCTGTTATCTTTATGGCAGTATCACCTGAAGGTCCCAAACAGTACCACAGGATCAGTGGGATGAGCCCTTTACACCCCTAAGCAAAGAGAAATGTGCTACCCTGAAAAGCTTTTAATGTAAAGCGGGATTTCTCAGTCCTGTTAACACAGTGTGTGTTACATTACAGTCACTTACTGGTTTTGCAGGTTTCTTCACAGCACGGACCTCCACGGGCCAACAGAAAGATGCTTTCCACTGTGCTCTCAGTTCCCAATGTAATACAGCACATAGCTGGAGAAGTGTAAACCTATACAGGTAATACAGGTACGGGTTAGGTGCTACATCTGTAATTTCCAGAAGACAAATAAAAAGAACACAGAATTTATTCTCCTCCCCTGAAATCTTCACTCTGTTCAAACACACCTCTGGATTTTTTACAGTCTGTGAAGAGCTGAACATGTCAAAGAGCATGTCCCCATGGAGGCTTAAAAGCATGAGCATTGGTTGTGCTCCTCAGTGGAAAGCAGAAGCCCAGTGTCAGCTTTTTTTTTCCTGTTTGACATTTCTTTGAAATTTGTTGGCTTTGCTTTTCACCTGACCGATAAGTCACATTTGCATATCAGGGTAGGCCTTGTGCTGTTGATCATGAACAACGGAAAAGAAGAGGTCTGCATGCCCATGTGGGCATGAACACCAAAAACACCCCACCACATCACCTTGAGCCATGCCACTGATCTGTGACTTAAAGCCTTTCTGAGTCATGAAGGTGAAAAAAGGCAATAGTTCAAATCTGGAATGGTAAATTCTTTGCATTCATGTTCCAAAATAGCCCTCAGTAGGAATATAACGGTAAAAGGGGCACATCTTCACTACATGTGGATCAGGGCCACCCCAACAGGCAGCTGCTGGGAGGCAGCCCGGTGAAAGAAAGCAGGGCACTTGTCCTGACTTACTTTGTTTTGCACCCAGACGTTTAGAGGATACCCTGCTGGTCTTGATGCTGGAGCTGTTTACTGGTTTTAGGCTTGACAGCATATTATTAACTGCAACAGCAGAGAACACCATCTGTCTTTTCCTGAGCTATTTCATCAGTCTGTGAGCTGGAGGTTTTATTACTGTTTTCAGAGGAAAAGGTGTAACTGTCCTGATTTGGTGAAAGACTTTGAATAATCATATTTAAAGCAGAAATTTAAACTCCTAGATTTTTTTTCTTTCCTTTATGTCCTTTCAATATCCTGAGACTATTTTATCTTGACCATTTACTACTTTTAGTAATCATTTGTAGGCAAGCCAAGGAAATATAAAAAGAGAAATAGGATGACAGACTGGGGCTTGGAAGGTTTTGGAGCAGGTCATCAGCTAACAAGTCTAGCTTAGTTAGCGATACTGGTTGCTTCTTTTCATTACCATCTGAATTTTGATTTTCAATCTTTTTCCCTCTGCAATTATTAGGACCAGAATTTTGCTTTTCTTATACATATACATATACATATACATATACATATACATATACATATACATATACATATACATATACATATACATATACATATACATATACATATACATATACATATACATATACATATACATATACATACACATACACATACACATACACATACACATATACATACACATACACATACACATACACATACACATATACATGTACATACACATACACATATACATGTACATACACATACACATATACATATACATATACATATACATACACATGTATATTTAATGTACTGTTGTCTATGGGTGGTTAAATTTGGAGGTCTTAGCACCTGCCAAGAGACCTCTGACAAAGGCTGTTAGTAGGAAGGTAGACTGGCTAGGCTGAGGAAGAGCTTTAGGATAAGTATCACAGAAACTGGAAGCATTATGAGCAGATGTATTTGGTTTGTGTGCCAAGGTTTTGGTACCACACGGTGCAGCGGAAGACTGCAGCGATGATTTCTGTGAGAAGACACCAGAAGCTGCCCCCATCTTGGACAGAGACAGTTCCAGCCGGCTCCAGGACAGACTCATCACTGGCCAAAGCTGAGCTCATCAGTGACAGTGGTAGTGTCTCTGTGAAAACATATTTAAGAAAGGGTAAAAACTGCTGAGCAAGAGCTGCTATGAGAATATGTGAGAGACAAAACCCTGCAGACACCAAGGTCAGGAGGAAAGAAGGGGAGAAGGTGCACCAGGTGCCAGAGCAGACAGTCCACTGCAGTCCGTGGAGAAGATCATAATGACTAGGGTGGTCCCCCTGCACGGAGGTCCATGGTAGAGCAGACATCCACACTGCAGCCTGTGGAGGACCCCACATCAGAGCAGGTGGATGTGCCCTGAAGAAAGCTGCAGCCCATGGACAGCCCTTGCTGGAGTAGGGTCCTCATAGGACCTGCGGCCCATGGAGAGGACCCCACATTGAAGCAGGGCTTCTGGCAGGACTTGTGACCTCACGGGGCACCTATGTTGGAGTAGTCTATTCCTGAAAGACTGCACCATGTAGAAAGGACCCATGCTGGAGCAGTTCATGAAAAGCTACAGCTCATGGGAAGGATCCATGTTGGAGAAGTTTGTGAAAGACTGTCTCCCATGGGTGGGACCCCATGCTGGAGCAGGGAAAGGGTGTGAAGAGGAAGGAATTGCAGAGACAATACGTCATGAACTGAATGCAACCCCCATTCCCTATCCCCCTGTGCCACTGGGGTGGGATGAGGTAAAGAAGTATGGATTGAAGCTAAGCCTGGGAAGAAGGGAGGGGTGCGGGAAGGTGTTTTTAGGTTTCTTCTTATTTCTCATTATCTTCCTCCCTTTAATTGGCAATAAATTGCATTAATTTCTCCAAGCCAAGTCTGTTTTGCCCATGATGCTAACTGTAAGTGATCTCCCTGTCTTTATCACAACCCACGAGCCTTTCATCATATTTTCCTGCCTCTGTCCAGTTGAGGAGGCAGAGTGATAGAGCACCTTGATGGGCACCTGGTGGCCAGCCAAGGTCAGCCCACCGTAGTAGGCTCAAATTTCTTAGTGGTTTTTTTTTGCTCAAAGTCAACGTAATTCTCAGTAGCACTGCGGGTCTCTTTAGCTCTGCACCAGGGTGAGAGGAGGAGCAGGAACTGGTTTACGAGTGAGATCAGGCTCACTCTGAAACTGACTTGCTGTCTTCCCAAACAAAAATCCCTGCAATTTATCCACAGGGAAGATACTCTCTTTGCGCATGTTTGCTCCCTACTGTATTTATCAACAGTTAAACACTGCGCAGTTGTTGTACATGTATCATGCTGACTCCGTACAATTCCCAATCACCAGTGTACAGTGGTGGTGCTTTTGCAAAAGCAAGGAGAAACTTCCATGAGTGAACAGGTGTGGAGTTTTTTCCAAATAAAATGCAGACCAAAGTAGCAAAACACTGATTTTTACATTCCTACACACCTTTTTTTTTTGGTACTGATATTTTAAAGGATTACTCTCCCAGCCCCTGCATTACAGGTTAGGGTTTTTTTCAGCCTGTGCCCAGGCAGCAAGAAAGGATGGTGTCCACTCCCAGCCTCGAAATGGGAGCAGGGCTTCCCTAGCAGTGGAGCTTAGAGGGAACTGCTTGGGTCGCCACTGCCTGCTCCCAGGTAGCTTCTCCTGGAGTGTGTGCCCTGAAGACCCGGAGCTGGTTTATTATTAATTAGTTACAAATTAATTATTTTATACTGCAATAATACTTCACAGTTCCCATAGGGAACTGGGACTGCTATTCATTATGTTCTTAATGCATGCAAATGCAGAAAGCTAGCTGATATTGTAATTATAGTGGTCCTGGATAGATGTGTTGGAGATAGGTAACTTTCTCCTTGTAGAGTGTTGAAGGCAAGTTAAATGTTGTTCTGTAATAGCTGAGGAAAACAAAAAAAAGCCCTCCACACTGCATTGGTATGAATGAGAACTAAAACCTGTTTGACTTTGCAGAGAAAATGAGATATTTTACTTCATAATTGACATTTAGATAATCAAATCCAGCAATTTTGCACCAGCAAAATGGAGTATTTTTTAAAATTGTGTTCTCTTTCTTAAATTGCTTTCCAGAAAACCAACAAACAAACAAACAAAACAACCCCTCCAACTTTTCACCTGTATTTTTTCTTTTGCTGTAAAGGCTCTTCACAGGAAAAGGTAAAGAATGGATCAGTGCCACTTTTGGGTGGAATTGTGATCCCTAATGAGTTAGTAACAGCAAAGTGAAGTACCTGTGCTATGTGCTGAGCAAAGAAGGTAAGCGGGTCTAGTGGTTTAGGGAACTTAAGTCCTGATTTGCAAAAGGTCAGTGAAAGAGGTACAATCCATATGACTATCATATCCTCGAAGGAGACATACCCATGAAGTGTTTAGACACTGCTGCATGGCGAGTTACAAAACCTGAGTGCCAGCTCTCAGCCCAGCTGGAGCTGCACAGGAGGAGCAGGCTGCGGCTGCAGACTTCCTTGGGAGGTAGCACCATAATTCATCTAGGGCCTCAAAGATTCTACAAGTGGAGCTGCAGCATTTTATAATCTTCTGAGATTTATCACAGAGGTGATGCTACCAGGGTGTCACACACTCAGCTGCTCCATATGATTCCCTTCACTGGGGAAAGAAACTCCGGCATTCATCATTATTTTTGGCCTGGGCAAGCAGTTTCTGAAATAGCTTTTCAGAACAAAAAAGAAAGACATGGTCTCCATGCTCCAGAACTGGCTAGATGAAGTGTGATATATTGCCATGAGTGAGGAACGTGAGATGGAAAGCAGAACAACAATGTCAAGGACTTTCTGCATTTGGGCCCTGAAGTGCTTCCACTGCTTTTCAGCAAGGTCTGCCCTTTCATAAGGTATCAGCAGCACTGGCACAAGCATCACTGCCAGTGCCTGCATGAGCCCTTGGGGAGCTTGCAGAAATGAATCTTGCGAGAAGCTTGCTTCTCAAGCATTAAGGAGTTACGGGGGAAGTCAGCAGTATTACCTCCATTTGATAGGCGCAGTGTATCAAACCAGGGAAACTCAATGTGCTTGAGACCTGCAATAAGACAACAGCCTCTTCAGGCAGAGCTCACATATTTCGAACGTTTAACATAACATAATGGTAAAAATATTTGTGCTGGTGGGCACAGGCATTAATGTAGCTGCCATCAGGACCGTGCTGCTAGTAGGTCACTGTTAAATACCATCGTAATGACACAGTGAGAAGCTTGAACGTGTTCAAGTTGGTGCATCCTTTCAGTGTTCTGGAGACTGATTCCTTTTATGTCATCAACTCCTAACCCATGGGAATTGCTGCCACTGCATCCTAGGTTATGTGAGTGAAAAATGGCTCGCCAGCTCTTTATGGCCAGGAGGCAATGGTCATCTATACCCTTGGAAGAAAGGACAAATGTCTTTCTTAAACACTGGGTTTGTAGATAAAGTACATTTACTTGGAACCAGGGGACTCAGAGCATGATGATGGCCACGTCCTTGGCCCTGCTGGCACAGCACAAAGCTAGCCCTTGCTGTGGTGGTGGCAAACCAAGAATTCAAGGATGAATTCAAGGATGAGGGTCCATCTCTAGAAAACCAAGGAAAGCAGCTCTGTGAGTGCAAAACTAGCAACGTGCTCCATAGTGCATGGTATTTCCAGCATTATCCAACAGAAGGGTTTGGACGGGGAGGGAAGGGGCTATGTTACATTGACCTGCAAAGTAAGCCCAGCAACTGCTCCTACCTAGAACAGCCCAGACGTTGCCCTTCTTTCTGTCACCCTTACTAAAGGCAAGCAAATCTTTCAGAACAGGTAGCAGGAGATAGTCAAGTCTGCCTTCTGGGCCCAAGATGTGTGCTAGATCTGTATCTAGCTGTATCTAGATTATTCCCAGTGGAGGTTTGCTTAACCTGCTCTTAAAGTCACCCCCTGACAGAGGTCCCACCACGCCTCCTACTGCCTCATTGCTGCAGGAAGGTTTCCCTTCAGGTCTAATCCAAGCTTCATTGCCACAGCTTGAACCCATCACCCCCCCGAGCTGTGAAGAATTATTCTCTTTCCTTCTCCTTCTGAAATATTAGAAACTTGCAGTCATGTTCACCTTGAACCTCTTCTACTCTCAACAGAGGTAATCTTCCTCCCACTCTGCCACTTTCTACATTTCTTATTTCCACTGTTGTGCTGTAGACTGGGAATGATTTCCAAAACGGCACACAGTACTGCTGCCATCCAGTGGAGAAGAGAATTGCTTTGGGTGTGTTGTATATGAAAATCCTGTTTGCATATTATGAACTTGCTTTCTTTTTCTTATTTTCCCCACAGCAGCACACCACTGCTGTCTCCTTCCAGCTTCTGCTTCACAAGGACCCTGATCAGCTGTGCCTTCCTGATTCCTCGGCCCATCAGGTGACAGAAAGCCACCTCCACACTTTGCATGCAAGTCCGTCTGAACTTCAGTGCTTTTCAAAGGGTCCATTTTGAAGTGCAGCAGGGGTGAGTCCAAGCAGGGTGCTGAGCTGCCTTTGCAGCTGCCTACCTAGTTTTATGCTGAACAAGTAGGGCTCCACCGGATAAGAAATTGCTTCTCTGTTTCAGTATGACATGCAAAACAGTCAAAAGATGACAACTTTATTTTTTTTTTAAACCAGGTTAAAAATTACATACATCCCGCTCAGCCTAGCCAGCGAGGAAGCGTGTGTGTGTGCTGATCTGGCATTAACAGCAAACAGAGCTGGACATAGGGTGAATCCCTTGATCTCTAGTATTACTTTTACCACCTGGAAAAAACTACATCAATTTATCTGGCAGATGTGACCTGAGGCCAGCTCAGGGTCTCCAGGGAGCCCACAGGTGGCTTGGGAAATACAATGACCCTGGCCTACTTGATATATCTGCCTTCTGTGTTTTGGAGTTTTTATGGTGTTTCCTGAAATTTCTCATGAATTCATGTGACTCTTGGATCTAGTGACTTTCAAGAGAGTCCCAGATACCTCAGGTACTGCAAGTAGATATAAAGAAGTTAGCAAAAAAATGGACCTTCTCCTAACTGTCATGTGCATTGAAAGATCTTTAAAACATTTTGGAATACATATGTTTCAGTGCAGTAACATTGTACACCTTTTGCCTCAGTCTAGACAAGCCTTTAATGTTCCCATGACCGTAGCAGATATTCCACATCTGAGCAGAAAAAGGCCTCAGAAAGCTCCTCACCAACTTGCAGAACCCACTGTCCATATCCCTCATGGAAGAAATTTGCTTCTCTTTCTTAGTTCACTCAGCAACACCTGAGTATTTACATTAGAAACAGATGCTAAAGAGAGAACGTAAGCTTTAGAAATGAGGGTTGCTGCTGTATGCCTACTCAGTGACTTGATTTTGTTGGGTTTTTCTTAACCACAGGCATAAAAATATGCATCACAAAGAAAACAAGACAGAAGGGAGAGAAAGGAGAAGAAAGCTGGTTCTTTATATCTACTGGGGTACAAGAGTGGTTATTTTTGTTCTGCAACATACTGCAGCGCAGTGCTGACTTCATCTACACGCTGTTGCTCCTGTGTTTTTGTTGCACTCATAGTTTGCCAACCTTTTTTGGTTTAAGTGGTGGGAAAGGTATGTTCCTACTACATACAGTCAGACACTGTGGAAAATGTGATAGCTCACAGAATAGACCTCTGCCAGTGGAAAAAAATGGCAGCGTAAACCCCATATTTTATTCTTTCTTTGACAAACTTACCTTTTAAGTTCTTGCTGCCCACTTTGATGCTTGGTTGAGGCTCCTTTCTCAAGCTTACTTCAAAGCTCCCACTTTGACAGCTTGTGCTAATGTGACCCATCTTTCCCTAATACAGCTGAACTACCCCGATGCAGCATACAAGCAGCAGACATGATGCAAGTATCCCCTGCTGGCACTGGATTAGAAGATTTAAGCATGAAGATAAAAACAAAGAAAAAATCCAGTCACACTACTTCTGCAACAGTAACATCTCAAACCACAAGTAAGCTCAAGGCTCCACAGTGGCCGTAAGGTAGACAATAAATTCCTTTGTCGCTAGAGGCAATAGAAAGGGTGGCAGACAGTAGCTTACTGGTCTGGATGCAGGGCTGCATAATTAAAAGAACCTATAGTTAAGTACCTTGCTTAGTTTTACACTGGGGGGTGGGGTGGGGGGGTGGGGGGAGAGGACACAACAAAAAAGAGGCAGAGCCAGGAGCTTATCCTCCCAGGTGATTGCCAGACTCCTGCTCACTTGACCATACAGCTTTTTTCAAAGCCAAGGCCTCCATTTTTCACGTTGGTTTGACCAGCGTCAACCAACAAGATGTGCAATCAAAAAACCACAGAGTCACAGAACAGGCAGAGTTGGAAGTGACCTCTGGACATCATCTAGTCCAACTCCCTGCTAAAGCAGGTGTATCTAGAGCAGGTTGCACTGGAACACATCCATTCAGGTTTTTAATGTCTCCAGAGAAGGAGACTCCACAACCTCTCTGGGCAGCCTGTTCCAGTGCTTTGCCACCCTCAAAGTAAAGAAGTGTTTCCTCATATTCAAATGGAACTTCTTGTGTTTCATTTTGTGCCCATTGCCCCTTGCCCTGTTACTGGGCACCACTTAAAAAAGCCTGGCCCCATCCCCTTGACACCAGCCCTTAAAGTATTTGTAGACATTGATAAGATCCACTCTTTCTTCCCTTCTCCAGGCTAATCAGGCCCAGCTCTCTCAGCCTTTCCTCATAAGGGAGATGCTCCATCCCCTCATCATCTTTGTAGCTCTTCACTGGACCCTCTCCAATTGTCTCTCTTGACCTGGGGAGCCCAGCACTCGACACATGAGGTCCCGATGTGACCTCACCAGGGCAGAGCGGAGGGGAAGGATCATGCTCTTCCTAATGCCCCCCAGGATCCCACTGGCCTTCTTGGCCACCAGGGCACACGTGGGCCTCATGGTCAACTTGCTGTCCACCAGCACTCCCATGTCCTCCTTCTCCAGAGAGCTGCCCCCCCAGCAGGTCACCCCCAGCCTGTGCTGGTGCGTGGGGTTGTTGGTCCCCAGGTGCAGGACCTTACACTTGCCTTTGTGCATGAGGTCCCTCTCCACCCAGCTCTCTGGCCTGTCCAGGTCTCGCTGGATGGCAGCGCAGCTTTCTGGCGTGTCAGCCACTGCTCCCAGTTTGTGTCACCAGCAAACTTGCTGAGGGTACACTCGCTCCCTTCATCCAGGTCACTGATGAGTCAGGTGAGCCAAACCGGACCAGCACTGACCCCTGGGGAACACCGCAAGCTACGAGGCTCCAGCTGGACTCTGCACCACGGATCCCAACCCTCTGAGCTCTGCCATTCAGCCAGTTCTCAATCCACCTCACTGTCCACCACCCAACCCACACTGCCTGAGCTTACTTGTAAAAATGTTGCTGGAGACAGTGTCAAAAGCCTTGCTGAGGTCAAGGTAGACAACATCCACTGCTTTCCCCTTGTCTACCCAGCTGGACATTCCATCACAGAAGGTTATCAGGTTGGTCAGGGATGATTTACCCTTGGTGCATGTTGTAGTTTAACCCCAGCTGGCCACCAAGCACCACGCAGCCACTTTCTCACTCCCCCACAGTGGGCTGGGGGAGAGGATCAGAAGATAAAAAGTGAGAAAACTTGTGGGCTGAAGTAAAAACAGTTCAATAGGTAAAGCAAAAGCTGTACATGCAAGTAAAGCAAAACAAGGAATTAATTTACCCCTTCCCATGGGCAGGCAGGTGTTCAGCCATCTCCAGGAAAGCAGGGCTTCATCATGCCTGACAGTAACTTGGAAGATAAATGCCACCACTCTGAATGTCCCTCTCTTGGTTCTTCTTCCCCCAGCTTATATACTCAGCATGATGTCGTATGGTATGGAATATCCAATTGGCTAGTTTGGATCACCTGTCCTGCCTGTGTTCTCTCCCAGGTTCTTGTGCCCCCCTAGCCCTCTCACTGGTAGGGCCTGAGATAAACATATAAACCTCACCCAGCATCAACCAAAACCACCAGCGTGCTGTCAACTCTGTTCTCACACCAAATCCAAAACACAGTGCTGCACCAGCTACAAAGAAGAGAAATAACTGTCCTTGCTGAAACCAGGACAGTGAATTCATGTTGACTCCTCCTGATAACCTTCTTTTCTTCCACATGCTTAGAGATGATCTCCAGGAGGAGTTGTTCCATCACCTATCAGGGGATGGAGGTCACCCTGACTGTCCTGTACCCCCATCCTGCCCTTTTGAAGAATGGAGTGACATTGACTTTTCTCCAGTCCTCAGGTACCTCTCCTGTTCTCCATGACTTTTCAAAGATGATTGAGAGTGGCTTAGAAGACACACTTGGACATGCTTTAAAGTCATCAAAATATCTGATAGCTGTAAAAGATAAACCAAAATCCTTGATGAATGCTGCAAGGGCAGGTCTGATTTTGACCTTTGTTATGGAGAAGAAAATCAAAGGTATTTTACCACGAACAGAACGAAATCATTTTGATGCATTAAAATAGGAAAGCACTGATAAAGTTCAGATGATTTCTACAGCAAGGCACCAAAGACAGAGGATGAAAGGGTGTAATCTGGCATAATCCTGTTTGCTTGCTGGCATAAACCAGGATCCACAGGGGCACCCTGCTGCCCTGGCCACCAGTTGGAGCTCATAATTTTCTTGCATGGGACTTGTTGATTCACGCCCTCCTGTCTGGAGGCACTTGACAGCCCACCTACAAACAACTACCATATCTGCTCATGCAGAGGCAACATGCTGGCTTGGACCGCTGCAGCTGCTTCCAGCGTGGAGCTGCTTCATGGCTTGATGAAGGCCACTGTCCCAGCCATCCCGCATACCAGTGCAAGGAGCCCTTTGCTTGCTGAGGGGGCTGGGAGGGGTCACCCAGGCTCCATAGGCACAGGGGTCAGGGCCCGCAAGCGGCGGTAGGGGGACAGGCTCTGCAGTACACTTCCCAATCAGCCTTGCCTGGCACTGTGCAAGGGCGCAGCGCTCGCCCCACCCTGACCTCTTCTCCTCACATGGTCTGTGTGGCATTGCCAGAGCTCAGGTGTGGTGCTGCTGCACTCCTCAGAGCACTCCAAGATTATTTAAAAAAATACAAAGAAAAAGAAAAAGGAGAAGAAAGGAAGAGGAAGAGGAAGAGGAAAAAGGAGAAGAAAAAAGAAAAGGAAAAGGAAAAGGAAAAGGAAAAGGAAAAGAAAAAGAAAAAGAAAAAGAAAAAGAAAAAGAAAAAGAAAAAGAAAAAGAAAAAGAAAAAGAAAAAAGAAAAATCAGCTCTCTTTTCTGAGAATGGGATGGTGCCCAGCAGATGCAATGAACAGAAATTAAATGGTGCTAATTTTTTTATCACTTACACTGCCATGAACATGTCTAATAGCAAATTTATAACTTGACTACACCCCAGCTGACAAATTACAGTGCTTGGAAGAGGAAAGCCCCATAAAAATGCTGCCGTGTTATTTAACTGCTTTTTCACTGGTTATGACACACCTCCATGCCTATTTGTACAAGACACCTCTTTTCCTTTTCTGCTCCAGTTTAATGGGTGTCTGGTGCAGGAAAAGGAAAAGGAAATGAGGCAAACCTGGTGGAGGACAGAGGCAAAAAGGTGGGTGGAAGTGGGGCAGAGGGAAACCAAGACATCGTTTGAACAATGCTCAGGGTTGACACTTGAGGGGTTTAACATATGGCAAAGGCTCATTCACAGGAGCAAGGGTGGACCTTCAGGCCTCAGAAGAAAGATGATGTTGCAGGAAGCAGAGAGGAAGAGGCCAGTGTTCTGACTCTTCTATTTGCTCATCAGGCTGGAGGAAGTTAAGATTTCCTCATGTTAAAGGCCAGTAGTAATGAGTCCCCTTAGCAGCAGGGAAAAAGCAGCAGACAGGACTTGTTCCTTTGGTGTATCTCCGGGTATCAGACTGGCTGCTTTGGAGGTCAGGATGACTCCGACATGCTTTCTCTTTGAGGGCTGCAAAGTAAGCAGGCAAAAAGACAAAACCTCAAACCTAGCAACATTGCATCAATGAGGGGAGAGCATCACTTTAAAGTTTCCCTTTTATTTTAAAAAGTTGAATATGATCTTTTAATACTACAGTGAATAAAAACAGAATAAGAAAGTGCCTAAATACAGCTAAGGGAATCAGTTACGGGAACTGTCTCAAACAGGGAGGAAAGCTTTTTATTGAACTTCCCACTGGGAGAAGTGGCAAGAGCATTACTCTTTCTTATCTGCATAAGCAATTCCAGCAATCAAATGGGAGGATCAGGAGGAACTCATGATTTCTGCCAGTAAGGATTTGGCTTGCTTGTAAATGGGACAGGAGAACACCAAAATTAATGACCTTCAGGACCAATCAGGGTTAAATACATACATATGTAAGGAGGTGTTGCTAATAGCCTGTAGTAAGAAAAAATGCTGAATTACACTGCCTGGAAGCAGATTGTTAGGGTCATGAGCTTATTTTATTTTTCTCCACCTTTACTCCAGGGAAAAAAATTATCAGCTTTTTCCCCTATTCTGGTTCCTGCTCATTAGCTCCTTCTCTTCCAAGCTGGCTCCACTGAGCTGCCTGCAGCACTGGTGATCATGAAATCACATTTCTCTCCCCACTTCATCCTACTGCCTACAGGAGTGCCAGGTTCTGGCTGACGGGTTGCTCTGCCTGGGTACTTGTGAAACAGAGAGGCTATGCCAGGGAATAAGCAGTCTGTCTGAAAACTGAGCACACGGATCAGTGTTTGGCCCCAAATAAGGACATGAAATACATTATGATGTGTGAGTGTTAGAGCTGATCCAAGATTTCACATTCTGAAATCCTGAAGGGAATTAGTAATCTAATTTCAAGAAGAAATAAAAAAAAGCGGGAGGAACTGTTCTTCAAAAACGTTAACAATTTCTTACCCCTTTATGTGTACCCTGCTTAGCATTCTGTACAGATAAGGAGACTGGGGTGCTCTGCAAACTTCAGGCTGGGACTGGATTAGGTGTAGGTGATGATTCTGGTGTTGGACTGAGACCAAAGCAAGACCAGGGGTCATGTTTACAGACATTGAGTTTTACAAGCTGCTCTCAGAAGCAGCTGCTGGCAGGAAGCTCTGAAGGCTGTTTGATCTCGTTAGGTTTTGTCTACCTGGTATGTTGGCAGTTCTGCAAGAGAACACTTTTCTAATCTCTTGGAAGACTTTCGGGAATTTCCACAGGAAAAAAAAGAAAAAACAAACAGGAGGCCAGGCCCCGGAGCTGTACTGCAGCAAAAATGACAGAGGCAAGTTTAGAGGATTCACATCTGGAATTCGGTGAGGTGTCCTGACAGCAGCAGTGCTGGCCTGCAGAGCTGATGTGGCTTTGTCTGCACTGCTCTGTGCAAGCCTTTTCCTCCTTGGGGAAGCTGTGCTGGTGTAGGTTGTAAAGGTCTGTGTGTAGGAGCTGTCTCTTCCCAAGTGCTTGTGTAGCAACTGGCACCTGCTCTCAAGTAGCAAGTAGCTCTGTGGTTATTCTAACACCTATAACAAGGCTCTGGGGCAGAGCCCTGTCCTTTCCAGTTAGAGTTTGTTACCTTGTGCTAAGCTGCAGGAAAGAAGCCAAATTCTGGCTGAACTGGAAGGAGAGCTATTGAGGAGTTGCAAACCCAGCTGCTGGGTTTGCAATACCAACAAAAGGTAGACCTACAAGGGTACAAAGCTGAAAAGAGTATTAAGACAGTGGAGAGATCATTAAGACAGCCTCAGTATAAAAAAAAAACACTTTCTGGAACTCCACAAAGGGTCCTTTGCCTAAAACTGCTATACTCAGCTGCTTCTGTTTTACAGCCACTGAAATGAAGAAATCCACTGCAAAAATAGCACGGCTAAACATCATGAGGAGGCTCAGGGCGAGGGGCTAGAATGAATTCTTTTGGAGCACAGTACATCCTATGAATGAGTCTCCTACCAAAAATAAGTACAGGACATCCAGTGCATGAGAACATCACCATACTGGGACCTCGGGGTGTACGCATATCCTAGGACATTTGTTCCAGCCACTAGTGCCTATAAAGCTGGAAAGGCTTAGAGAAGGCCTCTACTTTACCTCGTTGGTGGCATAGCCCAAGTAACTGTTAGCAGCAAAGGAAACAAGTATGGTTTACATGGGAGGTGAGACAAAACAAGTCCAGTGGGGTTTTTTTGACATTGGCTTTCCATGGTGTGGATTTCATCAGAAGGTTTTGAGCAACTGTGCCACGATGGCTGAAAGAACAGTTTGAAGCTATCTCTCCTGAGCTGGAAGCTGCCATCTCACATCGAGCAGCTGTGTCTGGTGCTCTGATTGCTCCTGCTCTGTGGCAGAGCTAGCTAGGAGTAAAATTCCTGCAAAATCTATATCAGTTGAGTGAGACATCCAGGTATTCACACACTAAGTGTGGCTTTATCAGACACAGCAGGGAATAAATTCTTACTTCAACTTCAGAATTAAGTGGGTAGTGTTTTGTGGAAAAAAGTAACCAAGTAGGAAAAGCAAAGAGTATAGTTAGGTGATCCCATGCTGGCTCATCTACATCCATTCTTTCAAGACTAAGGGGTCAAGACTCCAAAAATCTGAGGCCTGGCAGCTTCTGTTTTGACTTTAAGAAACCATGAGTGCCAGGGTGTAAAGCACAGGTGCTCTGTGTGTGTGCAAGATGGGGAAAGAGAGCTCTTACTAAGCAAGGGAAAGAGGCCTATGCATGGCACCACATTGATAGTTCTATTCCTTATAGCCCTCTTCGTAGACAAATGGTGTACCAGATGCCTCCTTGTCCTCCCCGAAGAAAAGCATGCAGGAATCAGACACACAATAGCATGAGACCCACCTGGATGCTAAGCAACTCTCTTGTACTCCATCTTTATCCAGACCTTCAACAACTGTAGCTGTCTAAACAGGAGACACCTTTTTTTATGGTAAGCCAACTCTACTACGTGACAAACCAAATCCAGCAAAGATTCTAAAATCATGAAGATTTTCAGAATATGATTCTTTCTTCTTGTTGTTTTTTTTTTTTTTTAATGAAGGCTCCTGAGATTTTCAACATTGTTCATACAATGGGTATCACACATCTGCTACTCTGCACCAGCTGTCAATATGTGTGCTCTTTCCACAGCATTTCACAGCAAATGAAATTGCTCACTTTTCTTCTGACATGGGGTACTTCGTATTACATTGCATTTACTGCAGGTAAATGGGTCCAAACAGACCATCAACACCATCAGCACAGAGCATGACAACTTGTGACCCTCTGGGAACCAGTGGCCTTGGAGTATTACACCACTGAGTAAATGGAAATTAATCTTAATTCCCTGTCTTAGGACATCTGGCAGGTGAAGCAAGCATTGGGGGTTTTGATTAATATCTCCTTCATGTCTTAGAGAATTTCTCCATAAGTGAAAGGGCTAAAATTTGATTTCTCTGCAGGAGGTTTCTGCCCACATTACGGGGGGAGACCACAGCATATGTCTGTGCCTCTGCTGTTCTGTTCTCTGTCAGGGTTTTAGCTTTGCTTGCCATGGACACACTGGGCTGTGAATGGTGGCAGCTGAGAAAAAGACACATACCCCTCCTCCTGCCCCTTCCACAGAAGCAGAAAAACTGGTAGCAGGAGACTGAAAGTAAGCAGCAGCTCATCCCCTACCCAGTAAGGATGGAAAGGAGGCTGCAGTCAGAGTCCCAACAAACAGTTTCTGAATAAGAGACCAGCATCCGGCAAGAACAGCACAGAGGACTAGAGAAGAAATTGCAGGTCTTGGGTTTGATTATCCAGGTACTGCACTCTAAGCAAAGTCTATTGATGACCCATAGAGCCTGCTGACTTCCCCCACAGAGGTTTTGTACTTGTAAAAAGCAGCTGAATCTTCACTCCTGGCTACTGTTCAAGAATTTTTTTGCTCTAAATATACAATCTCTGATGCCTATGAAAAGCTCTGCTGAATGTGTTACTTTGACAAATACTGTGAAATATGATTCTTTTACCACTGACATGTGGTTACAAAGTACTACTACACAATCTATTCTGGGGTGCTTCAGCTTAATCTGCAGCTACGCTGTGCTAGACAGATGCAGCTTCCAGGTTTGCACCTGCAGAAGTGGAACTAGAGTTCTGTCCAAGTCAGTCACTGAAACAGTTGTGCTGTGTAGTTAGACCTGCATTTGCTATCTGGTGAAACCAACATTTCAGTGCATTTCTGGATGCTGCAAAGTATGAAATTCTCCAATTCTAATGGAGAAGGACAGGATCAGATCTCAGAACATGCTATTTGCCCAATGTTGTTCTATTTAAAATATTTTATTATTATTATAGGAAAGAATACAGAATACATAGCAGGCAGAGAAGTCAGCAGGTCTTGGATCAGAATTACCACCAAAACAGCCTGATGTTTAGAAAACCAGTACCACCGGGTAGAAGCAGTTTTTTCTTTTCAGGTTGGGAATTCTGCCCTCTCCAAACTGCACAGCATGTTCAGAGATATAGATAGGACTGTGTCTAAGATGTCATTACTTTTTGCTATCTGCTCACCTGGACGTCTGGTGGAGTATAAATAGACTTGCTGTCTCTGACGCTGAACAACCTCACTGTTGAGTCTCCCAAGGGGTAAAATGAAAGAAAAACTCCTGTCTGATTCAATGCTACTTCATAAGAAGAACTGTCTGCCCTGCAGGACAAGACAGAAGCTAAGTTGTACCTAACCCTCATCAGCCTGACAAGAGTCACTGCTCTGTCATCAATGATTTCTAACGCTTCAAGCCGTACAACTCTGGGACACTGGAATCAATTTTTACCAAGTTTTAATATGTTATATCAGAAGAACAAGAGAATTCCCAATCAAAATGTTGCACCTTTGCTCTGAACTTAATTTCTTCGCTGCTTCATTTGGATGCACACCACTTTCAACCAGTAAGTCTGGCAAGCGAAATGGCTCAAGTAAACATGCAGAACTTAGACAAGCCTGGAGGAAGTAAAACATTACTAGGGAAGAGGAAACCACAAAAGAAGCCTGCACGTACAGTGCAAATGAAGGATGCTGCCAAGAATTTCAGGTGGTAGGGCCCCTTGTTTTCTGCTGGGGCAGTTCTTTATTGGCTGCATTGATAGGACAATGCCCTCTGAAGGCACCACCTTCAACAGCAGTGTTCACACCCTTGTATACTGCACCAGCTCTGTCATCCAGGACAGGGGTTATCTGCAGGGATGTGCTGAGTCCCATCCTATTCCTGCCTGAAAGTTCATCTTCGTGCAACCTACAGGCTTTGCTTGTACTTCTCTGATGACTAGCTCAAGTAAAATGGGGTGTTGCTAATGAGGTTAGACTTCATATTACACTGTCCTTTGCAGTGCAAGACCACCCCAGCACAGTCCTTGCAACTTCCAACACATACATCTGCTTCTATGACCAGGCAAATAAAACAGCAAAATTACTGCATGGTGTCCTCAGTCCATGTTTGGGGAGATTTCCACTAGAGGTGTGAAATGCTGCTGTCAATCAAGGTATGTGGTGGCATGAACTGGGGCTTCTGCTGGTGGTTCATTTTGTTGTCACCTTTATCCTTATGTTGTAGTTTAAGTGAGGAGAGAGAAAACACACACCTTAATTACTACATAGTAACAGGATGCAAATGAAGGAGTTTGAACGTTTATCACTTCAGTGAAACAGTGCTCGACAGTGCAGAGAATGCTACGGAGTTACATGTAGAAAGGCAGTTATCGCTATGTCCCCATTCCCTGTGGACAGGAGCTGGGATTTACCGGTTGGGAGAAGGAGGATGCTAAGCATGGTGTCTTTGGCCATGTGAGCTTGGTCCCAGGCATCCCTGGAGGTCCTCTACAGCCACGTGTCCCACAAGGCACAGTTGTGATGCCCCCTACTTTGGACAGAGGTGGATTAGGTTGATAAGGAGGAGAGCATCTTCCAGGCTACTGGACTTTTACCAGCCCATGGACTGCTCCAAGCTGTTGCTCATTGATTTGCATAGCAAGATACTGGAAATATCCTCATTAAGTTTAGTTCCATTACTTCTATCAGTTACATCTTTTTTCATCACAGCTGCCCAATTGCCCTTCATCTAATAAAAACCTACATCCCTAACAACAACATAGCAACATATTAAAAGTAAAAATGTGGGCCTCCTTTACCTACCGACTACTTGACCAATGCCAACTCCATTGGCAAGGACACACCAGTATGGAAAGGAATACACAACCTGGTCAGAGACACTGGCACAAATTTCCATGATTTATCTGTCCAGCTTTGCCTTTCTTGTCTGGGTGTTAACTATAATCTACTAAACAAGATCTCAGACCTCATACATTGCCAGTTTCCAGGAGCACTGAATTTTGCTCTGCTGATTCTTGTCTAGTATATCTGTTAGGGTACACCTTTCTCTTCAGTGTTTACTAGTTGTAATTTATTATGTTCCAGAGTTTTCAAATTCCACACATACTAGGCACTCTGTATGTGTAAAACAGATTTTTCACTGATTGTCTAGGTCATCACATCTGCAGATCTGACCTTTTAGGCTGACCATCTGAGCATTACCCTTCTAGCTCTATCTGTTTGTTTCTTTCTAAAAACACTCCTGGGATAAACAAGATTATTTCATACTGGTAAGATGTGACTTTTCTCTAACAGCAAAATTAAGAGGTGATATCTGATGAAATACAAGGCCGATATTTGCTACACGAGAACGATAACTATTTTAAATGTCAATTCATAACATCTTTACTATACATCACTTGGACAACTGCAATGTCTTGGTTTTGTTCCTGTATAAAGGTCAAGGTGTCCAAATGAATAAAAGTCCTCTACAAATAGAGATGCTAATGCTAATACTCTGCATGACTAAATGCCTGATGGAGACAACACATCACTTACAGCAGATCTGGACACAGCAGCAGAGTTTATAAAAATCTTGGATCAGATTTTCTGATATGCCTGTCTGCAGGCAGCACACTTGAGGGGCAGCACAAGCGGCATAAATGACTTTTTCCTATCACCTCACACCATATCTTCCCCAAGGCTTTATCTCAGACCTCATCTTACCCGAAAAACAATAGCAGTTTTGACTTTAAAAGCATGTGCATTTCCATCTCAGTTTAGCCTTCAACTCCAAAATAGTTGCTGCTTTAAAAAAAAATAATAATAGAAAGACTGTTGGATGGTCACACAAATGACAAAACAAAAAGAAAGGCCCTGTTTTGATCCCACATTTACTTCAAACGTCACAAAATTCATGATTCAGAAGAGACACAGGGGAAGTCAGAATAAGGATTATTGGGGTGCTCTCTGTTTTATCGCAGTATTTAGAACATTTTTATCAGGAAAGCTGGACAACAAATTCTATTGTAGAAAGCTTCCAAGAGTAACTTTTTGCTTTTAAGACTGTAAAAGGCAAAAATAAACTGCCTTTTTCTGTGTCATCAAAGACCCAGCATAAAAAGTGTCAGGAGGACTTTAAATGCCAGTTCCTGTACTCCCAATGTGTGTATCTTGGACTTCTTCCAGTATGGGAGCAAGATGGTCTTTTATTTTTATTTTCTTTTTAAATGGAAGAAAGCTGCCAAAATACATAAGAGGAAGTATTAGAGCCAGTTGCTTTTTGTTGGTTCTTGGGTGGGAACATTGCCAGGCAAAGCCGTATGCTGAATTCCCAGGGAATTTCACTCTCAAAAGCCACCTTCTGGATTTCCCTTGTTTGGGAAGCTCTCGCTGAAAGGGATATTCATATCTAGGAATCAGCTCAATGAAGAATTGTCATGCTAGCAAATTGGCTGTTGGTTATTCAAATGCCGCTTTGCATAGCAGCCTTTCCTGATTTTTTTTTCTCTAAGTTGGGATGACTGGTGAGCCAGGCATGTTTCAAAAGTAAGACTGCAGAGTACCCTGGATAATCCAAAGCGTACTCTTGAAAAAGCAGGAAGAGAGTGCTGCTCTTGGTATCAATAGCTGCTAACGCTGAATCTGCAGGGTCACTTGCCAAAGCTGAACAGTTGACCAACAGACACATTATTTCTGTCTTCTTGAAGCCTGTGACAGTATTGCAGCTGTTCTCCTATAAAGAGACAGAGGGCTATCTCTTGCTACTAATCTACTTTGTGCCAGTCATTCTCACTGCCCTGTATCTCTCCTTTGCTCTGTGGTGGCCACATTAGTGGGGGAGAAAGGAATACTTTTAAAGGAAGCTGCACCTCCTGAAAATCTTCTTGCTGTCTCTGTAAAGAGAAGCAAAGGATGTGAAAAATCAGACAAAAGATGCAATTCTGAGAACTGTTTTGAGATGGCAGTGGTTTCATCAACTCAAAAAATAATCTTGGCAGGAATCACACTTCATATTTTTCATATGCCAAGGAGACATAAGAGATCTTAAGAGATTTCCTTGAGGCTTTGCAATGAAATTCTGTACCGTTGAAAGGCTAGACCCTTGATTAAAGTATTAGACAGGGCCTCTGGATTTCTCTTCCCAGAAGTGTAACATATTTTTACATGTCTGTGGATCACTCCATGCCTCTATTTTTCTGCTGGTAAAATGGGTGCAATAACACCTATGTACCATGGGTAAATTTCTGAACTGTTTTGAGACATTCAGAGTCTGCAATGACGAGAACAAAAAAAACCCCATAACCAAATCAACAAACAAAAAAAAGTGCTGAAAAATAACCATATATACCACAGAAAATCCAAGAAACGGAAATCTAAGCAACCTGTCAGACATTTCAGTTGGCTTCAGCAGACAGCAGAGAAACAAAGCAAGAGCATACATCATTAGCCAAGCACGAAAGCCACATAATTCACCTTTAACCTACAAACTTCTGTGATTTTGAAATAAATCATTTCTCTGTTCATTAGTACGAGACATTATTTAACTGTGTAATAAAGTCCAAATGTTCTTATTATTGCTGAACTCTCATGCTGAAATTTAGCTTTTTTAAAGTTAGCAGTAATGATTTGCAATACAGTAAGCAGATGGAGACCCCATCACAAATCAATGTCCCATTGTAATAGGTCCTGTGTGTCTAGACAGTCAGAGACAGTCCCAGCCTTTGAAAAGATTACAGGCTGAATAGACAAGAGAAACAAAAAATGTGGAGAAGAAGCCAGCAGACCACAAATGAAGTGTTGTGCTCAGGTTCCCAATGCCGGTCCCTGGCGAAACAGAGATGAGGATATGCCTGGGAGTGCTGCGGCTGAGTGCCTCGCACATTACCTCCCACTTAAGGCCCAAAGTAAGGACTGCAGAAGGGCTCCTGCTGCCAGTGAGAATAACAATGAAAGAAAGATAACAGGATCAGCAAGGGATTCTGTAGCTAAGGAGAGCTAACATGATATTTATCAGCTGTTTGCAGAAGGGAATCATATTTCTTTTGCACCGATGGATGTACACATAATCAGCTTCTGAAGACACAAAACAAGAGTTTCTGATTCCCACCCAGGTTTACCTAGCTATTACATTAAATCCAAGGAAACTGCATCTGAATAATTATAATTAGCAAAATGAATTAGTGCGAGCACACAGAAGTACCTGCAGGTGTAGTGGATCTGCTTTAACTAGGTCTTGTTAGGATTAAGCTTCTGTCAAAACAGTCTGCGTGACCTCCAAAACTGTTTGCCAGTTTCATCCAAACTTGGCAATGGTGTTCCCATAAGATCTGTGAAAATAAGTGCAATGACAGGGAAGACACAGTGTCAGTATCTCTCCAGCTGCACACCTTATCCCACTGGATATTGGAGCTTCCATGCAGGCAAACACAATAGGAATTGGGGTTTCATTTGCCCATGGTATGATTTGTCTGTAAATGCACCCATTGTACCTCATTTCAGCGCTTCCTTACTTAGCTTTCTTCTTTTCAAGGTCATTAGGATTAAACATTGGCTAAATCAAATTTGGGTTTTTTAATGTATGTTTTGACTGTAAAGCATTTTTTAATAGATACTGGGTTTTTTCTTAGCATCTTATCCTGAAGCCTTGAGAAAAAACCAAAGTCCAGAAACAGTCCTGGTAAAGTCACTTACGAACCAACCAAAATCAGTAATGATTTGAATGTACATGTATCTGAATGTCTCTGAAAATCTACAGTTTGGGCTTGCCTCACAGCTCCAGGACCTTCACAGTGTAATCATCTTGAGTACAGTCTGAAAAAATCTGTCCTCTGAACTGGGAACATTTCAGGGCAAGGTCCATGCCATTACATGCATGGGCAGTACCTGTATGTTGCAGATACCAGAAGAATGATGAATGATAGCATCTTTTTCCTCATTAATCTGAACACAGAAGGTCTTCAATGATTCAGTTTTCTCATAAAGAGGACTTTGGTTTTATGAATCACTGCTTGGCTGTTTTCAATATTAAGGAATGTAGGAGGGACTAATTTCCTTGCACATTATCTATTTGATAGATCAGATCTATGCTCCAGCTGTAAAAGTCACATCAGTGCTGTTGCAGACTGTTCACAAACCAACATCTGCTGAAAGCCTTGCTTAACAGATTGTACTATAGAGACATCATGATTTCTTTTCTAAACAAGAGGTTCAACAATTGACATCCTTTCCTGATGTGCTCAGATGTGCTGGTTCAGACTGTAGATTAATTGTCCACAATATTTCAGTCCAAGACTTAAAAAAAAAATTTGATTTTATAACAGTTTCAACAGCTGAGTTACATATATATTAAACTAAATACAGCATAGACATATTAAAAAGAGATTATGCTTTTTTTAGTGAGGCTTTTTGAAGGGTAACTTACAAATACATAACAAATGTCTAAGTTCTGGGAGATTGATTTGGGGAAACAAACATTTCTTAAGAATCTATTTTCCTGAGCATATAACTTTGTTTTAAAGAGTATGCTTCAATCCAGCTGGATTGTATACTAAGTAAGAGTTTTTTCTTAATTAGGAGAGAAGGCATAGTTCTTATAAGCAAGTTGGTTTTGCACTTGTCTTATTTGTGTGTCTGCATATGTGTGTGCAAAACAACCTGTTAACCAGTCTGCTTATAAGCTCTGATATTAGGGACTCTCTAAGTTATTCTATATCACATTGCAAATTCTGTTCTCATTGTTGTGCATGCTTGTATTCTCTGTGACCTTTCGCCTCCAGATTCAGCTGAAGTCCCCTGGGAGGTGATAGAAAGAAAAAAATCTTTAACTTGGCTAGATATAACAGTGGAGGGTCGTTAAATCCTGGTGATCAGTTATTCAATTACAATCCATTTAATCATACAGCAGCAAAATAATTGGCAACGGCTCAAGGCAAACTAATTGTTCCAACTGAAACTCAGCAGAGTGAGAAGTGAGCTGTAGGTGAGGTGGTAAGGGATTCTGAACATCTAACAGGTCTGATCTGGGAGGCTCCTGACAAGAAGACTACTGACAATCCAGGAAGCGGTCTCTCTCCAGTCATGTCAAAACGTGAGGAAAGACTGAGGGCAGAAAAACAGTTGCTGGAAGGAGAGAAAAGAGCAGTTTCAGAAGTAAAAGGTGAGAGGAAGAAGGATGGACTATTTAGAAGCCTCTAATCTAAATTTTAGCAATACTTCACAACAAGGGAACAGAGGCAGGCTAATGTGTACAGTTTGCCCTTTTTGTTGGTGGTTTTTCCTCCTCTATTTCTTGCATCAGCCAAAAGGTAATTAGGCTTGCTGGAACTCATGTGTATACTGGGAGAGCTAGGTGGTAAGGTCAGAGAGCTCCTGGGCTTGCAGCTGCAGGGAAGAATTAGCTGGAGCAAGCTGGGTATCAGCACCGGTCCTGGAGGCTAGCCTGTGCAACTCTTCCACAAAGGTTGTGGCATGTTCAAGAGACCAAGGCAGAGGCTGGAATCACATGAACATTGACTCAGCCCATTGGGACTCAAAACACAGTTGGATGAGTATCTGCAGGTTAGTGACAGCACAGCCCTTTCCTGTCTGGAAAGTAAGCACATTGGTGATGTCAGGTGAGACCATGACCAGCTACAGTATGCCTTAGAGAAGCAAATGTTGTTCACTACTGGAAAAACATAGAAGTTAGTTGGATATTCTTCTGGTTCATGCTGGAAATTCAGATGTTCCTCACTAAGACCTCAAAAATCAGGAGACATGCCAAAATGTTTGAGGGAGAGTTTTGAGGACAGAATTTCCTGGAACTGAGATACAAATGCTTTCCTCGCTCTTTCCATGTGGCAGCACAAAAGCTTTCCAAAATGCAGAGATGGATGTACCAAAACAACAGAGTGATAAAGTAAAAATTATTCAAGTGGGAGCTATGAAGAATTTATCAGGTCTTGTTCTGTAAGGCATACCCTGGTGAGTAGCTGCAAATACCAGGAATTACAACAAAATTTTATCATTAAGAAAAGGTGTTTTTTCACTGACCCTGAGACAGAAGGCAATAGCTATTGCCAGAAGCCAAAGGCTGAACGTTATGAGCAAATCATTCCGGATAAAAATCTCAGTTGTCTGGGGAATAAAGGTTTCTCTTTACAGCATCTGCTGTGGTCTTAGGTGGAGAGGCACATGACTGGGAGGGATGCAAGAAAAAAGTGAAATAAAGTGTAAGCAGAAGGGACGATTATGTAAGTGTTTTTATTAAAGTGGTCGCTAAAGATGGAGGACAGTTTTGTAATGAGATCACTTGTTTCTCACTCGTTGTAATCCTGCTCCAGAAACCTGAGAGGAAAATAAAAATGACAGAAAGGTCCAGGTTGGAAGGGGACTCTAACCTTCTGTGGAAAGCAGTGCCTTAGACTAGGTTTTTCAGGCTCTTGTTGAACTGAGTCTTAAATACTTTCATCAAGGGAAAGTCTACCACTTTTCTGGTTACCATGACTAATTGCTGTCAGGGTGAATTTGTTTTTTCCTGTATCCAAACAGAATTTCCCCAGAAACTGGGGAAAGTGTTCAGTTTGTGGAGAAGGCGCCTGATTTAACTTTCCTCCACAATTTGTCTTGTTTCTCAGTGTAGAGACTTGAAGGCTGATCTCACCCATGATGGCTGAGGCATAGAAGGCACTGAGTACTTTGATGTTTTCTGTGGGCATTTTTAATTAACCCTCCAGCCCCATTCAGCAGCATACCTACAGCTTCCTTGTACATCCACTTGGTAACATACTGATAAAACCCTTTTTTGCGATGTTTGTCACCTTTTGCTAGTTTGAGCTCTGGCTTAGTTTTTGCTTTCCTAACTACTTTTCTGCATGCAGGAGAAATATTTCCATATTTCTTCGTGGGATTCTCACCTTTTCCATCTCTCTCGTATTTTTCTTCTTCAGCTGAGCTCCCTCAGTATCTCACTTTTTAACCAGGCTGATTTTTGTTATGACTGTTCCTTTTTCTGATGAAGGCTGTAGACTGCACCTATGCTTTGAAAGGCTCTGGAAATCTCCTGGTACTCCTGAGCTCCTTTGTCCCCCAAAGTCTCCCATCTATGTTTCTTGGGTTCAGGTTCTTTCTTCTGCTACTTGTCTTCCTCAGGCTCCTTAGGACCTTACACTTCACAAACCTTACAGTCACTGTAGGCAAAGCTGCCAAGAAGTCTTCATTATTGGTAAAGAGCAGGCCCAAAAGAGCACCACTCCTAGTCAGTGTACACAGCAGTCGCCTTAGGACACGCTATGTCCTCAGCACAGAAATGTAGATTGATTGAGCACCGTTGTGTTGCTTTCCCAGCAAATATGAGGGTAGCTGAAGGATGGATAGCTTCCTGCATGTGCCACTTGAGTGAAGCTTCTTTTGACAAAGGGATGGGGACCTTGCAAAAGGCATGAGAACAGAGCCTGTCCTGGATGTCTGTGCAGGATTTGCTATGAGTCTGTATGCCATTTCTGTAGTAAGCTGAGGTAGACAGACAAAGAATGTCAGGTGTTTTTGAGAGCTGATCATTCATACCTAAGATAGACTTAATCCAAATTTACTGCTGCAGGTGAACACCCGAGACTTCAAAATGCACAGGAGAAAAAGATCTTTTTCATTAATAAGTAGGGTAGGAACAGAAGGACTCCAAACTAAAGCTACCAGCTGAAGAAACAGACAAGGCCTTTTAATTGTCATTTACTTGGTACAGCTGATGTTGAAAGAGGCAATGAAAGATGTCCGAACTGAACCCTGCCTTCTAAACTTAGTCATAGCCAAGCTGCACTGCCTCCATGACAAAGAAAGAAGCTGGGGACATCAGTACAATTTGGCTGCAGGCAAGCCTCACCTCTTTGACCCTCCCTACCATTTCACTGACTTTGACGATGGCAAAGAAAGAGCCTGCAGCTAAAATGTTCTCATAAACTCAACTTGCTCTCCTGCAGCAGAATTGGCAATCTGGGTTTTACCACCCTCTATTTTGTAAAAATTGGAGCTTTAGGAGATTCATCTCAGCAGGAATTCTGCTGGAACAATAGAAAGCCCATTGTTATTTGTATTGCAGAAACAACTAAGGGCTCATATGGAACTAGCTGCCCATTCTCAGATGATAAAATCCACATCCCACCATCCAGAGTGAGCAAGCAGACTGTGACAGTGGTGTTGCGGAGTAGCTGCTCTACCACAGGGGCTCAAATACTTGGAGCTCTGAGAAGGTTTCAGACAGACCACTGGCCCTGATCTGGGCTGCCTACAGTGAATGCAAGTGGTGAGACCTTGCCCAGCAGCCTGAACCAAAACCCGATTTTGATGGATGTCCCCCACCTGTCGATCCTTGTTTTTCAGAACTGCATGTTGTTCTGAGAATAAACCCTGGCTTCCAGTAGCAAACTACTAAGCCAGTCACATGATCACTTAAGCTGGTGACTTTCAGTAGTTACCAAATATTTGACAAGCAGCATTTCACATTGTTTTCTACAGATGTTTCATTTACCTCAACAATCTCAATGAAATTAAAAAGTCTGTTAAACGAGTGATTAAAAAATTTAAAATATTTTAGAAGTGTCTGGTGATAACAATGAGTATTATTTGTCTTTCTGGAAAAGATATGCAAATACACAACTATGTAAATATACATTAAAAGAATATTATTATCACCTGACATTATTTATTTACTAAGAACGTGACAAATTCTGTCATACTATATATTGAAAAAAACCCTATTGTCAACCAGCATGGGTAATCTCAGTGAAACAGAATTAGGCATAGAGAATTAGAATAAATATAAACAGTAGAGTTAAGAATGAACAATTGCAGAGGAAGGAAGACACTTGAAGAATGTGCTGGATAACCTCTGCCCAAAACTTAAGCAATACTTCAAGAAATGCTTAACAAAATATGTTGATCAGAATGCATGCCACTGAGGGACATAAGTTGTTGATCCAGATGTTGAAGTTTTATGAACATCAGTAGACAAATTTATAATGGATAAACAAAGAACAGGCAAAGATGACTGATTCAATGTTGTTCCTTCAGACCAGCCCATAGGGTTTCACATTGCAATGAACTCCTTCCCATGCCTCTGCTCCGGCTTGGGCTTATCCACAGACAGCAGTCCCTTAGGGGTGCACCTGCTCCTAGTGGAGCCTCAGCTATAAACCACAGTCTCTCCAGGGGTATCCCTGCTGTGGCATAGACTCATCCACAGCCACAGTCACTTTCCTGTTCCAACATGGCCTTACCCATGGGCCATGACCATAGACCTGCTCCAGTGTCCCTTTAGAAGTAAATCTTTTCCAGCATGGCCTTATCCCTGGCTGAAATCCTTCCAGGGGTGTACCTGTTCTGTCATGGGCTTATCCATGACCACACACTCTGAAGTGCTCCAGGATGACCTCATGCACAGCACGGATGCTTTGAGGTGTACCAGCTGCAGCATGGAATTATCCACAGCCACAGATGTTTCCAGCATGGTCTCGTCCCTGAGCCACAGTTGCTTCAGAGGTGTATCTGCTGCAGCATGGACATAACCATGGCCACAGATGCTCCAAGATATACCTATTTGGGCATGGACTTATTCACAGCCACAGGTGCTTTGGAGTGTCCTGCTCCCACATGGACTCATCCACAGGTCACAGTCCCTCTGACTCAAGTTCACACTGGAGTTCCAGCCTGTCCAGCACAGGTACATCACCATTGCTGTTACCAAAATGTTCCTGGGCATGGTACAGTGAGATGATAGGCAGTACAGCAGTACAGCAATCAGCAAAAGCACAAAGCAGCCACTAACAAGCGCTAGGCTCTAATACACAGTAAGGGAAGCAAGCCCCATGCTTGCACAGAAAGCACAGAAACCTGCCCCTTAAGAGCTAAACAGCCATAACAGCTATACATTTGAACTAGCACATTCCAGTCAAATTCATCGTTATCTCCAAGCCTTCATGCCCCACAGTGGATGCCAAAAAGGGCTGTTGCGGTTTAACCCCAGCTGGCCACCAAGCACCATGCAGCTGCTCACTCACTCCTCCCACAGTGGGATGGGGGAGAGAATCAGAAGATAAAAAGTGAGAAGACTTGTGGGTTGAGATAAAAACAGTTGAATAGGTAAAGCAAAAGCTGCGCACACAAGCAAAGCAAAACAAGGAATTCATTTACCACTTCCCATGGGCAGGCAGGTGTTCAGCCATCTCCAGGAGAACAGGGCTCCATCATGCCTAAGAGTGACTTGGGAAGATAAATGCCATCACTCTGAATGTCTCCCTCTTCCTTTTTCTTCCCCCAGCTTATATACTCAGCATGATGTTGTGTCACGTGGAATATCCCTTTGGCTAGTTCGGGTCAGTTGTGCCCGGCTTTGTCCTCTCCCAGTTTCTTGTGCCCCTCCAGCCCTCTCGCTGGCAGGGCCCAAGAAACTGAGAAGTCCTTGACTGAGTATAAACCTCACCCAGCAACAACCAAAACCATCAGTGTGCTGCCAGCGTTGTTCTCACACCAGGTTCAAAACACAGCGCTGCACCAGCTACTTAGAAGAAAATTAACTCTGTCCCAGCTGACACCAGGGCAAACGTCTAGGTACTGCTTGAGCAACCTATGATTAAGTAAGTCAGGTAAAATCCTGCTGCCAGAAAAAGTAGCTTGCTATCTTATTTATGGGGAAAATGGACTTCACTTAAACTTCTGTTATCTACTTAATTGTTCATTGTTACTGTCAGGATGACATAAAAAGATATTTGAGCACCACAGACTTGTTTAAATAGCATGGGTGATTCAACATTAAGGTTGCCTCAAATCAAAGTGGAGCATATTTTACCTTTGAGTCTTCAAATCTGAAATTAAGGGATGAGCTATAATTGTCTATCAATGATTTAATCAGTACATGAGGATAAATAACTCAACTCTCTTTTACTAAAGGAATATTTGAATTGCATATGCCAGGGTTCAGATAAAATTCCTCTACCAGACATTACTTCCATTGAACTTGAAATAATTATTTTGACCCTCCTCAAATGTAATTTTATATTCCTGTGGTTGGCAGCGTTACAATCATTTTGTTAAAAAGAACAACAGGAAAAAACACTAATTTAGTACTCTTTCTTGTTGCCTTGGCACCCATTAGAAGTGTTTGCTAGGAAAGAAACTGGAACAAGAGACTTACTATAAAGACTAGCATGTGTGGGATTAGACACAGATAGCCAGCTGTCTATTGCCATCCTGGAAATGAAAGAGCAAGTGGGTTATACCTTACTTCTTCTAAGAACTGAAGTGATAATTACAAACTCCTTTCTCCTAACAAAGTATAGAAATTGGAATGAACTAAATAAATGTATGACTGTGCAACTGAATTTATTAGACCTCATATAGTTATAATAGGCTTTTGTATTAGCTTTTTTATTAATGCATGTAAGCAGTAGTTTTGAACTGAGTATTCATAAGTTATTGAATGCTCTACGTAAACTGGGCCACCAATGTGAAATCAAATTTAGAAGTAATATTATTTCAATGCATTTGATTAACATTTGCTATGTTAACTATGTCAGCATTTACAATAGCCAGAACACAGCATATATTTCAAGTACAAACATTAGTTTAATAATGAACTTGAGAAATCAGATTTAACTGGAAAAATAAAGCATAACCTCACTCGAAAGCAGTATGAGATAAACTCTTCTTAAATTTTCTGTAAGTACGCTGAAGAAGAAAATTAAAATTTCCAGACTGTTAGGCATCAGGAGAAGATCACCAACTTAAAAAAATATATACATATACTACCATCATAAGTTTTCGAAGTTAATATCAAACTAAATTGAGGTCTTCTAAAATAATCCCGTCGGCATCATTATCTTTTAAATCGAAAACCTCAAAGAATCTCTGCAGGACCCAACAATTTGACAAAAGCATAAACTTTTCTAGAGCTCCGATGCCATCTGCTGGACGGGTAAAAGAATGCAACGAGCTTGGCACATCTACGTGGTACTTCTTCCACATGGAAATCTGAGGATAGTCTGTCCCCAGAACTGCTGATACGCAGCAAGATAACTTCAGAATTAGGAAACAAATCCTTCTTGGGACTGGACAGCTTTCCAGGGAACGGAAGGAAGATAAAAAAAAGATGTAAACCAGTAAACTGACATCTTGATTCCATGCAAAGAGGGAATAGCCATTTCAGGAAAAACGAAAGTGGACATCAACTTCACAGTTTTTGAAAAAGTTTCTCCAGCAAGGGTTCTTTCAAGACAATAACATCTCAGTTTGGGCCCTAAACTTAGCACTTGAATCTAGCTTTATGCAAGAGAACTTACTCTTCAAAGATGAGAGGCTTAAGAAGAAACTATAACAAAGCTACAAGGACAGATGGTTTAAGATTTACATCTTAGTTGTAAACCACATATGACTGACAAATCAAATTCCAGGAACAAAAGATTCATGAAGGACTTAATGTCCTTTGAAGACTCACACAAATGCGATTTTTAGTCTGTTTATCTGGACTCCTGATTTCTGCTCTGCAAGAAATCTTTTACACTTACAAGCTTTAAATACTGTAACATGTGCAAAACAGTAAGCCTTCTGGGATTCTCCCATTTCAGAAAGCAAATGGCAAATTCACTTGGGAGAGAAAAATAAGACAGTGTAGTAAGTGAGCAGTAAGATTTGGGAACCCTCTCCCTGAAGCAGCAACCAGATGCTTGAGGAATATATATGTTGAGGCTGACCTAACTATTTCTCCAAACCCAATACAGTCAATATTTGTATATTAAGATTGATAAAATCATCACTACCATATTAAAATGACATTCTTACTGTAGGGATGACCAACATTGACTTTTATCATTGTTTTCAGTGGGGAATGCAGACATGTACCTTCTAGCTAAGCCAATGCATCTTCATTGCAGTCTTGGTTGCGGTGCTTTCTGGGTTTTTTGGATGGTCCTTTGCTCTCTCCTTTTTTTGCCAGCTGGAAATTAAGAGTGTCTTCCGCACTGCTGGAAATCTCTGATGAGACCACGGTGTTGCTTGAGCCATGGTAACCAGCTGCAGCTATCATACATGGCTGCTGTGCCAAACAGCTGTGGCTAAAAATGGTTGGGCTTCCATGCACAGGGCACATACTCTTCTCAGCAGGTATAAGTGATTTGCTGCATCTTGAGTGCCTTGGGCAGCATGTATGCATGCAAAAGTGTGTAATTCATGTGAACTGTCTGTCTCTGGTGCCTCAGCTGGAAACATGAAAGCCCTGTCCTCATAAGAAACAGCACACTGCTGAGGTTTACATTCAATTTTACTCTTCTGCTTTTCCATGTGAAATGCTATTGATCATGTATGAGTACCACTCCACTATCAGCTTCCCTGTGTTTACCCATACCACCCTTCCACTGCTCCTTTTTATAAGTGTGCACATCTACAGAAGCAGAATCCTTTCAGTCTCTCCTCTTACAGCAGCCATGCAACAGCAGTGAGCAGGAGAAAAAATAATTCATAACTCCCGTAATTTTCTTTTCAGTGCAGATTAACTCAGACAGCATGACCTCTCCATTGCATCGCACAGAAGCTTGCTTAAAGTCTGCTTCCTTTGCCTGATTTGATGTTTGCCCTTTACGCTCAACTCATATGAGTTTATGCTCACCTTTGCAGTTTTAAAGTCATTCTCATCTCAAACAAATTATCCCTTTCAGTCCTTTTGCATTCCTAATAATCTTATTTGTATGTGACAATTGTAGCAGAGATTGTTACCATAATCATCAACATCTGCAACCAGACATGCAAGTGAATGCTGTATAGATCCTGAAATAGAATTGCTGCTTGTTTGGTCCTCTCCTTGATCTCAGAAAACACCATTTAGCCAAGAAAGTATGAAGACAAACCCAGCAATACCTATCTAATTTGATTTTCCCCTTCGCTGAACCTGTCTTCTGACAAACAATTTGTGGATGACTGTTATTCCTTGTTCTCACTGCTGGTAATTTCATTTGCTTCTTCATTTGAATTAAAAAAATATATTAAGCTAATTTTTAAGTCATTCCACTTTGCAGATCTATGAGTCCTCCCCACAGTGAGGACAGAAATGCATACAGCTAAAATCAAAATCATTAGCTGATCAGTTACTTTGGGTAGGATTGGTAGGCATGCCTCCTTACGCCCAGTCAGGCAGCCTACTCACTGCTCTGAACTACCTCTTAAACCTGCAGCTGCAAGCCTAGGAACACAGTGGTAAAAGGAAAAACAATTAGTTGGGAGTAAAGAAGCAAAATCATGCTATTAAATCCCAAGAAATTCAGGTCGCCATTTGGTGAAATCATACCAAACGTGGTATCCTCACATGTGTCACAGTCCTTCACTACAGCACATACAGAGCCAGAAAAGCTGTAATGGAAAGGGACATATGAATTAAAGGTGATATATCCCTGCTTCAGTTAGTACCAGAAAAGGTTTTAGCTGAGGTGTTCAGCAGTGACCCAACCCTAAATGTGAAGTAGACAGTTGAACTGGCAAGTCAATCAATAGACTTGATGGACACTGCAGAGTTCATTTTGGTAACAGCACCCTCAGACATGGTATTTTGCAAGCACCTGGTATTTGCAATAGCTACTGTGAGCACAGGAGTTCCAATAAGCTGGATATCAGAAATAGACAGCACGCACACTGAAGATTTGACACTGAAGTTTGCAGTGCAATCTCTTCCACTGGACTGTCATTCATGGCTTTGGGAGGGAGGGAAGGTCCCTTTGAGCTAAGAGAGTTTGCTGTTATCTAGAAGCTGCATTTTTTTCCCCCAAGCCTGGCAGGTGGAGGAAACAATCTGTTCAACATTTTACATTTCAGCCTTTCACAACTCTGTAATTATTCCTTGCACCCTAGTTGAATTGATTGCTGAACCTTGAAAATTGGATGGTAAGTACTGCTCAACTGGAATGTGTATTATAGCCAGCTAAGAATCTGTACAGATCTCTTCTAAAAGATAGCAGCCAGCACGGTTCTCAGTCACCTAATGAAGCAAGGCACCTTCCCAGTGAGCCTGCTGCCTCATTAGCATTCAAACACCTGCTGTGGCAGTCTCTGTGTGAGTAGCTGTGAATGCCTTGCTAAAAAATGACAATGAAAATCTACAAGGGAACGTAGAAGAACAGACCAAGGGTGTATGTATGTCTCTCTGTGTGTGTACCCATGTGTGTGTTTTGGATTATCAAGAGACAACAGTGTAATTCATCCCAAGTCATCTTAAAAGCAATCTAAAACCTGTGCTTGCTAGCACAGTCTGGGCTGTACCACCTTCCATTATAGACATGCAAGAATAGCCCTGAGTGCCAAGACGCATTACAAAAATATTTGAATGTTCTGTTGACCCCTTTTGAACTGCAGAAATCTTGTCCCATACAAGTCCATCGGCCCTGATGGGATCTGTTGGAGGGTGTTGAGTGAGCTGGCTGATGTCACTGTGAGGCTCGTGTCCCTCACCTCTGAAAGGTCGTGGAGCCTGGGGGAGGCGTCCAGGTCTAGAGTGCACCAAACGTGCACACCATCTTTAAAAAAAATAAAAGGACGATCTAAGGAACTCCAAGAAAGTCATCCTTGCTTCTGTACCTGTGGAAATATGGAATCCTCTTGGTAGCCATTTCTGGGTGCTTGAGAAAGTAACATTGGGGGCCAGTGGTTTCTCCAACGTCAAACACACTGCTAGAAATGCCAGGACTATTTCTGCAGCTTTCATATATTTATTGTGCTATTTGATTATCAGAGCTAGACTAACCATGACAGTCTCGCATTCCACTTGGGGGCTGGTGGGTGCCCCAGCTGCTGGCCTGGCCCCGGGTTTGGCAGCTCCTGGGACTGGGCTCTAGTGTGGCCGGTGGTGTGGCCTCTTGCGGGGCTGGGAAGAGTCCTGGCAGCTGCCGGCCCTCCTCTTTGGGGCTCGCCGTGGCCCCCCAGAGGAGCGGACTCTGTCCCGGCTGGGAGCAGAGGGTCCTGCCACAGCCTGCCCCGGCTCCTCGTGCGGCTCTTCCAGCTCCCCATGGGTGGTAACGGGGGCATTGCGGGGGCTGCCGGGACCCCTGCGAAGAGCCACACCTGAGGTGCTGGGGAGCTCCTCTTGGTCAGAACCCGCAGGACTGCTGGAGGGGGCTGGGCCAGGGGCAGGAGACCCCCCTCCGGAGGCAGCAGGCTCAGCAGCATGGCTGTCCTCGAGCTCCGATGGGCCTCCCCACTGCACTGTTGCACGGTGATGTGAATGAGGCGCTTTACAAACAGCCTTGCGGCCGTGCTCTCCACTCTCTGTGGTGGGCTGGGGGGAGCCGGGGATGGTGAGCAGCTCCCTCTCACTGGTGCTGCAGCAGCGGGTGTCACGCTAGGAAGGGAAGAGAGGCCACGGTCACTGGCTGGCCCGGGGAGGGGTGGAAGACATGCCCAGGCCCCCCCAGAAGGAAAGCCTCCCCGCTCCCCAGGGCGAGGTGTCCCCTGCCAGCTCACCTCTGCTGCTGCGAGCGCCCCTCCTGGGTGCCCCGGCTGCCTGAACCTGGCAGGGCCGGGGAAAACCCTCCGATGGCTCTGGGTCGGGCACCGAGAGCTGCACGGAACAGCTCCCTGAGCACGACACCAGCACCAAGGCCTCGCTCAGCACTCCACACCTCGCCAACTCGCTCAGCTGGAGTTTGGGCATGAGCCGGCTGGGTGAGCCTTGGTGCCCACTTATAAGCAGTGAGGAAAGTGTGGTTGCAATGCATTGCTCGGGGATGTCATAGTCCAGGTGACATCACATTCCATAGCCATGGGGCTCCTGCCTTGGCAGGGCACAACACTAGGGTGATGCAGAGAGCAGCTCCACGTCATGACCCTGCATGGGAAGCGGGATTTGATCCACTCTGAGAAACATACCATAAAAATGGTGTTTCATGGCATCAGTGGTCTGACAGAAAATCATTCACTGAAAGCTAGATTGTTCCTCTGACGCATGGTCTCAATCCATCACTCGGGGACATCCCAAAGGGTGATCCTCGTCCGCAGTGCTTGCCCCACTACACGCATCTGGGGTTACCGCAGCACCAGTGCCCCCTCCATCCCACCGTCTCTTGTCTTGTGCTTGGCATGGCTGTTTCACACTAGGTACTGAGGCCTCGGCTGTGTCTTCCCAAAGCCCCATCAGGTCGCACTGGCTGAGGCAGGCACCTCCAGGCACAGGTGGCAAGAGGGTACCGCCTCGGTAACACCTCGTGCCTCCCTGGGCGGCTGCAGGGCCAGGTCCCACAGGCTCTCCCCACACCCCAGCACTGCTTGCCAGCCCTCTGGGCTCCTCTGATTTCTCCCATGGGGTGTCATAGGCAGCACTTGGCTTAATCTCAGCGAGTTTCTCCTATTTTCTCACCTACTCTGGGTTGGGGGGAGATGGGCAGGGGTGATCCCCTCCGCTCAGCACCCCTGAGCCCTCATCTGGGAACTATGTCCTGTTTGGAGTCCCAGACAGGATTTACACTGACAACCCAAAATGGCTCAGGGAAGGCCACCGAGACTGTGCGACTGAATTACTTGCTCTGAGATGAGGGTCTGTGAGGCCACAGTGGCTCCACATGGAGTAGAGGAGGGTTTGGGGAACCTCACAGTACAACCCAGTGCCTATCAGAATGGGATCAAGTTGATGGGGATAGGGTCTTCCCAGCCGTCCCTGGCAGGAGGGCAACAGGCAGCAACATTAGCTGAAACTAGAGAGGTTCAGCATAGTAAGAAGGTGTAAAAAAAAAGGAGGATAATTAAGCACTGTAGCAGGAGCCAGAGGGGCTGTGGGATCTCTGTCCTTGGAGGTTTTCAAAGTCTGAGCAGCAGGGTATGAATTCATTCTTGATCCCACTCTAAGTCTGGACTAGAAGCTATCCACTTCCCTTGCAAATTAGAATGCTTCTGTGGTCTCTGTGACCTAGGAGTTAGTATTGTTTTACACATGGCTTTACGTGGACAGAGTAGCTGCATATACAAGTGAATTCTTGATGAATCCAGAGGACTCACACTCTCCAGCTGTCAGGTTACACATATGCTAGGAAAGGAATGTACTGCAGCAGCTACATTACTCCACAGCAGATGGCCTGTACAAGCTATGAACACTGTGACAAAACCCTCAGAGCACAGCATATTGTTCTCTTTTATCTGGCAGTCACGATAAAAAGCAAAGTGTTGGAAAATGCATGCTCAAAATCAGGTAATGCATAAATCCACAGTCAGGTCTCTACAGAAAGATCTGTTTAATTCCTTATATCACACTGGAAAAGATTAGTCTGTGTGGGGCAGTACAACCGAGACCAAATTTGTTTAAATGCATTTTAACTGCATTTTGATTAAATTAGAATACTTTCAGATAACCACAGCGATGACTGTAATATGATTAACGACTCATACAAAAATAAACTGATCTAATTTATTCATAGTAGGTCCAGTTAGACCTGTAGGATTTGATTCATTATTTTCCAGATAAATATTATTCTTGGAATCAATATTCCAGATTAATTGCTGCCAATTTCTGATGTAATTTCCCTAGGAGCTTTTCATAATACAAGCAGCAATCTATTCTGCAACTGCTCAGTCCAGCCCTGAAGTTGGGAAGACCCTTACTGTAACACTGTCAAATTGAAGAAATAGCAATGGGTTTCCATGGCTGACCACATTATTTGCCATTTTAATGTGTCATGCGATAATTGGCCACGCTTTGGAAATATTCAGATGCCTGGCCTTTCCATAGCAGCTCTGCAGAGCTACAGAAGGCCAATATGCAGCTTGCAGCTTACATTTGTGCTTGTTGTTACAGCACAGACAGGGCCAAAGAGAAGACAGAAGCTCGAACAAAGCCTATATATTAAAATAGTTGGCAAAGTGTCTGCACTCTGAAACCCTGTAAAATCCCCCTGCAGCAACAACAGCCCCTACTGCTAAAAGATCCAGCCATCAGATAACTGCCTTCAGAGATACACATTGGCAATTGTCAAATACAAATAATTTTTATTCCCTTCACTTTCAACTTCCCAGCACTCCAAAGAAACCAGAGATTAAATAATGAAACTTTTAATGGATAAAAATACTTGTGCATTTTAAAATAAACTCTCTTGAATTATACAGAACTCAGTACCTTTCTCTTGTCACTGACAAGCAGTCTTCATGCATATATAGATTTAAGAGTTTAATTCTGATGCCAAGTCAATAGCCTTTTCCAGGCACTGACACGGATGGGCTAAGCTTCCAGAGTCACTAGCTGTGACTGTCACAAGCCTGGAAGATAACATCTGCTTTAAAATACTTCGGGCAACATGCACTATGCAGCCTGGTATTCAACTGCAAGATCCCATACGGCCTTCCTTGGCAAACCTTATATCCCGAGGCAGCAAAATGACACTGATATGACAGCAAGAGAGCCTATAAACAAACAAACGAAAATACATATGAAGGGGTTAGATTCTAACTGCAGGTCCAACACTGGCATGAAGCTGGACTGTCAAAAGCAATGCTCTAGAAATAGCTCTCAGTGGCAGCATGCCTTGCAGCCACTCCCTCAGCGGAGATTCCTCTCCCCACCCATTGTCCCTTGCTTCCATAATAAACAGGGTAAAATGAATTATGACTTCAAATTAGAAAGTTCATATACTTACTATAGTTACTGACATAAATCTCTGTATAGGTGAAAAAAATATAAAGTCAAAGGTTTTGCTACTGAATGAGAAAATTTTTGATACTTTTAAAGAAAATTTGCACATCAGAGTCAGCTGAGAAATCTTTTGTGTGTTTCCCCATGCCTGGTACATGATTTTACAGATGGGAAATATCATATAGATATTCCTAATGCAATTAATCCACCCACATAATTACTGTAATAAATACATAAGCCTGTCACTATGATAGTCTAATGCACTTGCCACGCTGTTATGTTGTAGCGAGTTCCCGGTATTCTTGGCAGCTGTTTGAATGCCAATCAAGCTAAAAGATTAACAAAAAAAGCGCAATTGCTCTCAAAACAGAAGACCCCAACTGTGAATCCCTACTTAAAATATAATTTTGGTCCCCTTTTAGCACTAAAGGCTAAATTTTGATTTATTTCATTTTGATCTCATACGAACTTTTTGTCAGCGTGTATGAACTACAGGTGCTTCTGTACAGACCCCAGTGCTGACATCCATCATGTCCAAGTGCTGATGGAAACTCTAATGGGAATGTCCACGCTTCTGGGTGTGGTGCTGGAAATACACACAATGATTTCCCTCATCCAAGGGAGTACCCACTGCTTTGGAGCAGGATTTCTCCAAGTCTGATGGCTCCAGTCCCTTTTGATGACATTTGTTCAGACCTTGAGGCCTGCAGACCTAAGAGGTCACTGGTAAAGCCAATAAAAAGTAACATCCAGACCCTCTTCTGCCTGCAGCTGGTAGTGTCTGAAGTAGTTACAATTGCCTTGCTGCACATTACTGCTTCTCCACGGTCACAGCCTAATACCTCATGGTCTAATAAGCTGATTAACCCGAGCAGCTGATCTTTGACAGATAGTGTGAAGCTGCTTGAGTTTTGTCTTGCACAGCAAATGAGAATGACTGTGGAAGGCTGGTAGCGGTTTCATACCTCAAGTAAACCTCTGAATTATTCCTATAGTGAAAGAAACAGTGCTGCCAATGGGAGACAAATAAAGCTCCTGAGTGCACTGAGAATTAGATTAAGGGTGAATTAATTTACACTGTATCAATTACTGCAAACTGGAATCTAAGTACCTGTTTCACCTACTCTAGAGACATGCTTGCAGCTGGTTCAGCCTTCCTGAAAGGTGCACTTGTGTTCTCTGTTAATATATGTTAACAGAGAAAGTGAATGGGAGCACTGCACAAAGGCATGTGGAACTGAGACCAGTCAACTCAATGGAAAATCTCACCCTAAAGGAAAAAAACCCACAACATCCTAGGACACCTCACACTAATTCATACCCATTTTATGTTAACAGCCAGTGGAAAATGCCTGCTTTCAAAATTTTTCTGGGATAGGTCACTCGAGAAAGGTATAAATGCTGCCTTTCATTAAGGGTAAGGAGGGAGCTCTTCATGTTACCACCTGCCAGTCGCTCTGCTGCTTTCCCTCACCTCCCCGTTAGCAGTGTGTGTGTGTGCTTCATTTGATCCAAAGCCCCTCCAGAGCGTGCTGCCCTTCTGGAGCCCTTCTACCTGTCTGCCTAAGCAACAGCTCTTTGTAACCACCATCACAAGCTCAAAATCTTGCCTCTTCCTCCTGTATCTCTGCTGCTCATCTGCTGGTATCCAGCCTCACTCCAGCACCTTGGAGTGCTGCCCTCTGCATACCTCCCCCTGGTTCAACATAGCCAATACAAGACGCTTTCTCCACCTTCAGGGCCTTGTGCAGGCCATGCTAATGTTCCCATCACTTCTCACTTGGTTTTGAAAAGTGAGCATTCACCTCCAAAAGGTCTGAAACATAACTTCTGCTAAGAATGTGCTGCTTTTGGGCAAGAACCATTTAATTCCTTGCTTCCTTAGATTGTCAGTTCTTTGGGGTGAGAACCACCTTCATATTCTTTGTCTGCCATTGGTCCTAATATCTGGGTAGGAATTGTTATGGTTATGCTAATAACGATCGGCAGCCTTAATAACATACAGGTATGTAAGACAGTGGGATGACCCAGGCAACAGGGCGCAGGCACTAACTGCAAGTTAGTGTAGAGACTGAATGCAGTGACTTACCATGAGCACTGACTGATGCAAGTATTTCCCTTGATGTTTTCTAGAAAAATTGCAGAGCCTTTTATCAAGAGTTACTAGTCAAGCTGTAGTAACATACAATAGAGATTTCTGGGGGGTTGAAGAGGTGAAACACACATAATCTGAGGTGAGAACACACAGCCATGTACGCACTGATCTTGTTATGCACAGCCCTGGGCAATGCTGTTGGGTCTAAGGGTCAGTAACAGTCATGGTCCTTGCAGCCAGGAGTATGCTCACAGCTTTGAACCAGTATGTGTAGTGAGAAAATTTACTCTGTGGTGAGACCTTATCTTAAGATGTTTGACTCTCTAACCAGGGTCTTAGCCTCAGGTCTCTGCCTGATGGACTTCATGCATTGCAAGGCCTGAAGGTGTTACTTTCTCAGGTTGTCAGGCAACCTGTCTGTTATCCTGTCACTGAACATTTTTCTTGCTTAACTTCTTCCTCTTTTTTTCCATTTATGATACAGTTTTCTCAGGTTCCAAGGCTGTACTTCTTCCATGACCAGTAACTGACTACTAGTAAACTTTTTAGAGCCTTGGGGATGGTCTTCTAGCCCACACCCATGTTTTCATGGTATTTGCTATTACCTTATACTTCAACTGCACATCATAACATGAGACACTGTTACAAGGCTTCTTTTCACAAAGTAAGCTCTCACAACATATCAACAAACAGAACAGACCCTGGTCATCTGGCCTCACAAAATTAGCATAAGGACTGTGATGTATTACCAACATCAATAAAACTGGTTTTACTGGGCCACCAGCAGCCGAGAGAATCAGGTCCTTGCACATTTGCTGTAAATAAGCAGGCTTCCATCAGACCTGTTCACTCTCAGCTGTCAGATCCTCCTTCCATTAAATGTAACATTACCAAGAGAGACTCCAGCTGCTAGCTACTGTGGGCTCCACAGGATGTATATACACACTGAGGATGTATATACACACTGATAAACTACCAGCAAGACCCTAAGTTTTGGACAACTCTTCCAGTCAGAAAGGGAACAGCATTGATTCATGTCCCTACCTCTTTATGGTTTAAATGTCCACATCTTTCCAACTTCCAGAAGCACTGATGTTATGTAAAGAAACATGGCTGCAGGGAAAGGTGCACCAGAGGCACAAATACTTCCAAATTACCTTACCTACCATGTTTTACTTTCACTGTATTTTCCTCCCCCTCTGCAAAAGCCAGCTGTAATTAATGGCTTTGCCTAGTAACTTGTAAGACATGAAAACATGCACCTGTATTTGGGAGACAGCAGTCACTGGGGAATCATGGACAATCAGAAAGAGCTGAGCAGGACAAAGCCATGGTGGTATGAAGTTGGAATAAGTGCATCAGAGATATCAAGTTACTTGGAAACAAAAATCCAGGCATCCTGAAAACCGAAAGTAATCACTGCAGGCATTTGCTGTAAAAATGTCTTTCTAACTTTTGGGCTTCATTTCACATCTCTTTTCAAATGAATGTAAGTTTTTCTTTTTGCATAGAAGAGGTTTGTGTTCTCACTGAGTCAGCATACAAACTGTTGTAAATGAGGTCAGTAAGTGTGATACCTCAGTCTGAACACAGGGCGATTTCCCAAAGTACTTCAGACACAAAATGAAAAAAAACCCCAAGCACTGGCTGTCAAGGAAAGCACTATGAAACTAAGAGTACTTTGGGAAAAAAACCAAAACAATCCCCAATTCTGCAACTTCTGGGAAGCAGCCTCCAGAAAGACCTGGAGAGTCAAGCTCTGCCACAACCAATCTTACGGACCTGAAGAGGCTGGGCTACAGGAAACACCAAGAACGGGTTTCCTTAATTTAGACACCATATAGTGAGTCACCTTAAGCTGCTGTACCACTCAGCTGGGGGGTGAGGGGGAGGTGGGGGTGGAAATCACAGCTTTTCTTTCTTATTCTATTTGCTCAGAGTTCAAATAAATGGCCAGGAAAACTTCATCTATAGCAGTTCACAGCTTTTGGAGATGATTCCCAGTTATGATGAGGCTTTTACAAGCCCTCACAATAGGGCTAAACTGCCACCAAGTAAACGAACCCTCACCCCACCACAAACGTGGCATAACTGTTTCGTACTATAACCAGCAACCACAAAAATCAGAACACGTGTTTTACATTTAATATATTCTAAGCAGAAAAGAGTAGAGAAACTGACACAACCCTGCAGCACAAGGTACTTTCATTTGCATGTGAAACTCAGCACCTACATTATGCTGGACTACTGAATGAAAAGTTTAAAAAAACATCCTTTTATCTGTGAAGTACAGAATTAGAATTAGTACCAGGGAATAGTTAAAGTGAACAAGCAGCATATTTTAACTTTTAACCACCCATGTAAAAAATAGCAAGTGATATTTTATCTCACGCCTCTCTCTTATTTTTTTTTTAATGGCTCTCAATGCAATGCAAGCAAGTTATTCTGTGCTGCCAAGAATGCTGGATTCCTACTAGCAACACTCAGCAGCTTCTTTTTGGTTGCAAAAGCCCTAAGAGGCTTTTGCTGTCTAGCAGCTGTGTGTCAGAGCCTGAGGTGGATGATGACAGAAGCAGCACCACCAGCTGCGCGTGCAACATGTACACATTTATACACTCCTGCAGGAAGAGGTGTCTCCCACTTTCCCTTTGTATTGCAACACAGCTTGCTGGCCCCTGCTGCACTGAGCTGCTGGTAAGAAATTGTTATGAAGCCACCTTTACTGTAATAATGAGATAAAAGATGTTTTTTTGTTACAAACACTATGTTGACAATGTGGATGAGTAGAACTTCTCAAGGCATTGCACAACACTAAGACATTTAGGGTATAATTTCATTACAGTATTAAGTTAGCCTAACATCAGCATCCTCTTTTGCAGAAAGACAGCCTTGGTTACAATGAATACGTATGCATTGGGAGATCCCACACCCGCTGACGGAGGAGGTTATAAGGAGCTGTAGCAGGGATCTCTTAGCAGTGTAGCTGGCTCAACTTTAAAGGTTATTTGTAGCAGGGCTGTCTCTTCACTGCCAAAGGAGTATGAGGGGAAACAGAGGTTAGTAACTCATGAAAGCTAAGTGCTGTTGAAAGCAGCACTGGTGAAATTGAGACACATTGTCCCATCCACTGCACCAGCTTCTGTAGTAAGCAAGTAGCCTCCTGGGGTGTCCATTTGTATGCACAGGATCGAAATGAAGTGGAAATGGTAACGCAGAAAAGATGATACAGACTTCAGGAAAAGCAGACACCTTATAAAAGTTAGTTATAAAGTTTGAGATTACTACCACAGAGAACTAGTCTAAACTTCCACAGCATGTGCATCTTAAGGCTTGTCATGATCTAGAAGACATTTGGCCTTCATGCAGTTTGTCCTACATGTAACAATACATCATTTTTTAACAACTTGGGGGAAATCTTTCGCTGTGCTTAACTGGAGATTTGCTCTGGTGACAGGAAAACCTCCTTTCCTGACATGTCATCTGAGGTCTCCCCGCATCAGCCAACACCAGTAGCAAACTGCACCCATGTCATGTCGAATGGGCTCACCGCCTCACAGCATCGCGGCCTTCAGGCCCCCGCGCCCCCTATAAATTCGTGTGTACGTACGAACAAAGGGTTAACTGCAACATATACGTTTATATAACTTATATACCGTGTGTACGTACGAACAAAGCTGTTAACCGTAAACTTATACTTGTATATAACTTATAGAACAGTAACTTACACACACAGTCACACACCCCCCTTCCCGGGAACTGCCCGCCCCGCCTCGCTCAGACCCACCCCGCCCCACGCCGTGCCTGCGCGGTGAGTCCGGCACCGGCCGCGCCGCTCCCTGCGCCTGCGCGTTACGGGCGTCTCAGGTGGCGCGGAGGGCGCAAGGCGAAGGCGGGGCGGAGGCGGGGCGGAGGCGGGGCGGAGGCGGGGCGGAGGCGGGGCGGAGGAGGGGCCGAGGAGGGGCCGAGGTGCGCCCCCGCCTCTGCTCCGCCTACCGCCGCGCCGTGAGTGTGACTGGCAGCCCGGGGCCGCGCGGCACTGGTCGAGCTGTTGCTCCGCCTCCTCTGCCGCTTCTTCTTCAGCGCCTTCCCCTCTCTCTCCCCCCCCCCCCACCGTTCGCTTCTGTCGCTTCTCGTAGCTGACCTGTCCAGCTGCGCCGCGGGGGCCGGAGGGGCAAGCAGCTGCAGCCGCCATGAAGATCATACTGAAAACGCTGCAGCAGCAGACCTTCCGAATCGACATCGACGTCGAGGAGACGGTGTGGGCCCGCGCAGGGGCGGCAGGCGGTGGGGGGCCGCGCTCCTTCCCCACCCGGCCCAGGCCTTCCCCCTTCCCAGAGGAGGCAGAGCGGTCCGGGCCCTGGTGCTGGGAGCTTTGCCCTGCCCAGGGGCAATGGGCGAGAGGGGAAAGGGCGGGGGGGGGGGCGCTTGCGCTGGGGAAAGGGCGGGCAGCATGTGCCGGGGGGAGCGGTCGTTGGATCCTCATGTGAGGGCCGGTGTTTTGAGGGCGTGATGTAGTGGTCGCCCAGGAAGAGTTCGGGAGGGGAGTGGGGCCGGCTGGGCGTTGGGAGCTCCGCCGTGGGGGAAAGGACCGGGGCCCCTCGGCGGGGGAGGGGCGGACCCCTTTCGGAGGGCCCGACCTGTCGTGGGGTGACCCCTCTTACTGGGAGCGCAGAGGGGTCTTCTGCTGGTTGAGAGCGACCTTTCACAGCCGGAGGAGAGGGGCCGTTGTGGCCTGTCCCCCGACGAATGGACATCCCTCCTTCTGAGGAAGGATGACCAGAGGGGGGAAGGCAGGGTAACTCACGTTGTGCGCTGGAGCAGAGGAGCAAGAGGATTGTAGAGCAATAAAATTTTTCTTTCGGGAAGATATGTGCCCACCGCACCCGTGGTTTAGTGGGTAACGGGATAAAGCAGTAATCTGTGCTGTTTTATATGGGGAGTCCTGGGAGTGGGTCATGTCCTCTTGGGGGGGGGGGGGGCGTGCAGCAGAAGGAAAATGTGCTTGCTCCCTACAGATTCCCCCCGAGGAAGGAACTGTCGGGAGGGTTGCAGGGCTCTTCTCTGCAGGAGCGTGTAGCAGAGAGGAGTTAGAGAGGAGCTGGCGAGCGTTTGCTCTTACATGCATCTGTGTACACTTAGGGAGGCGTATACTGTTGTGTGATGAAGGTGGGTGATTTTGGGAAGACTATTGTTTTGCCTACAGTGTGAGCTGCAGTGATTAATCTGTGCTTACGAGGTGAGGGAGTGCATGTGAGACTTTTGGTAGCGGCTGTAGGGTGAATGAATGTTGGTGTCTCCTGCAGAGCAGGTGTTTGGGTGTGTGGTGAGGTTTATGAGAGTTAGTCTGCCTTACTGCCAGGTTGCAGTGTCTGTGTGTCTCTGTACTTCTGAGACAGGGAGGGGGGAGAGGACATATTTTGGTTGTGGGCGAATGTTTTCTGTTCGGCACGTTAGAGTCTGCTGGAAAATCCTCAGGGAAAGAGAGTGTTCTGAGATGAGAGGAAGGGCCTTAAGTGAGTTTGCAGGTTAGAAGTTCCCTTGTCTCTTGCTTGAAGATAGATGGTTGCCTCTGATAGCCAAGTCCAAACATCCTTGTGGCTTTATTTTGAAAGATTTGAGGACTTCAGTGTCTGAAGGTATGTCTGCAGCATACATACTTTCACTGCCCAGATGTCATGTGAAACTTCTGGAAACTAGGGAACATTGCATCTGCTTTTATAAAGTCTGTTGGTTTACCCTCTTCCACTTCCATCTTAAGAAAAGTAAAGGATGACAGGTAAAAGTCAGACTAAGGGTCCGTTTGGTTGAACGGTATGGCAGAGGGAGATGGCAAATTTGTAGCAGAAGCATGTGTTAGAAACCTTGCAAGTATTTAAAACTTTGGTCTTGTTACTGAGAAAAGCCCTGTTTCCATCGTTTTTTCCAGTTCTTATTACTCAGTAAGGTCCTGGGAAATAAAATCAAGGAGAGGACTGAAGGAATGCTGCCAGTCAAAAACACCCCCTTAGCAGCTTATGAGACAGCAAAATACATTACCTAGGAATTGAATTATGGGAAATTAGACTGCACTTTCTGTTTATAAATGTAGTTGCTACAGTAGTGGCTCAGTAACTGAAACAAGAATGCTTCTCACAAGCATAATACTTCAGTTTTTATCTAGGAATGGGTGGTAAGATAGAGGAAATGGGGGTAGGACTTCAGGAAGCTGTTTTAAAGTGAGCAGGGTGAAGCCTTGAATGTATTAGCTGTAGAGGTGTGGAGGTGAAAAATGCATTTAAATGTCCTTGGTCTATTTAGACCAAAATAAGTTTTAGAAAATTATTAAGAAGTCCTTGTTGAAAGTTATAAATTGTAGAACTTAATAAGGAGAATACTTGAGCCTTCAGTTAGAAACCAAATTGGTCAAAATTGGAAAATGCTTGAAAACGTAATCTGTTAAGTGTTTCACAAGTATATGTTTGAAAGATCTCAGTATGATTTTTAAAAATCCTAATTTTATCTAAATAAGCATTGGTTTCTTAGGTTAATTTCCTAACATCTTGAAACAAATGTGTTTGTTCTGCAGAGTTCAGTAAACACTGCTTTTTAGTCTTTGTGCTATATCTGTGTGTGTGTTTCTCTGCTAGAGGTAGGCTTGTTTACTTGGATCTGTGCCCTGTACTGTGACAAGGCCAAAAAATATCTAGTTGTGATAGGCCCAGGAAACTTGTTCTAAAATTGTTTTCTGGTTCTAGCACTTCCTCCCCTTATTCTCAATAGAAAACTGAATCTGAAGAGACTTGATGTTATAGTGCAAGGTAGTATTCTAACAACAGTTTAAGCTTGTAACTGAAAGCTGTCATTAATGGTAAAGAATATTTAAACCTTCCAGTGAGAATTTGAAGTAACGTACTTTGTGATAAGTAATTAGACTTGTTACAGCTTTTACACAAGCAACTGATTCTTTTTTTGCTGCTTAATCAGACAGTTAAAGTTCAGAACATGCTTTTAATAATGTGACTTCAGTTTTAGTTTAGTTGTGGTTTAAAGTAATGGCCATCTGGGTATTGTGACTGAATGAAAATTAGACTTGAAGCATTAGTAGTCTTGCTTGTGGAAGTCCTAGGTGAAGACTGAAATGTTTTGGCTGACTTAAAAAAAGATTTAGCTTCAGGCCCTATTATTTGAGAAAGCTTATTATCAAATGAAGAAATCTTTGCAGGCATGGCTGTCTTAAGTTCTGGCGAAAAATACCTCTGGAGTGCATGTGAATGAAATGTCGTGCTCATCATGCTTTGTAGAGGAGTGGATTTACTCATGTCTAGTGTTCTGAGCTGTGAGTGAGGCAGTTCCGTACTTGAGCATTCAGACTTCCCCAGGATAAATGAAAGCATGCATTTATATGCACAACCTGTTTCTTGTGTTTGTTGGCTGACTGTGAGAGAGTAAATATATTAGACATTGTGTTAGGAGCAGATAATGAGCTCTGTCTGAAATTGATGCAGACCTGTGTAGCCACATCTGTCTGAGGTGGTGGTGACACTGTAAGCTTCTAAATCTAGTGCTTCTGTTGTAGTTATCGCTATGTACATGTGAAATAAGCTTTTAAAAAATCTCAACAGCCATTCTTCATTTTCTTTGGGAGTGAAATACCAGTTGAAAGTAAGTCTGTCTTGTTCCATTTTCAGCTTCCCTGTGCTGATAACCTAAAAACCTAATTGTCAAGAGGCAGAGAAGTGCAAGGAATATTCAGGATGTCAGTAGCCTTTTGGCTGCAGTCTGTGTGTCACCTAATACTGGCTTTCACATTCCTCTATGTCACTACGCCTTTGAACACCCAGGAAAGGCCTGCTTGTTTAACACCCTGTCAACAGGACACTTAGTTGTGAAAGTTTGAACTTGTGTATGTTCTGGTACATCCTTAATATGTTTATTGTTAAATGTGTGTATGGGGATTTTTGAATGCTAATGTTATGCCCCTTTGGTACTGGAAGCTCCTCGGTTTTAAGCTTAGACATTTAGGCTAGACATTTATGTGTCTTTTTGCAATTACTGAAAATGTCTTGTCAAGTTTGTTAATACTCAACTGATACTCACTGAAGCTGTACTAAATGTGTGGGGAGTATGCTCCAGCAAAAATGAAACAGGATCCAAAGGGTATGTAGTAAAGAAAAAATAATTCATGTTTCCACATAAAACAGGTATACTGCAGGGAAAAAGAGGTGCTACTTATAATTTTTCAAAAGACAATGTCATAGAAAAGAACTTGTATTTTCTGATATGTAAGAGGTATAAAAAATATTCTGACTTTGTAACAACAAGGAGGTGGTACATGTAAGGGAGGCACTTTTTAATATTTACGTGGGTGCATCAGATAAAATGACAAGCTCCTCTCATTCTCTTCAGCGAGTGCAGTGATAAAATTCTCAACGAGGGCAGACTATTGTCTGAATGGGCAGAGTATGATTTGTGAACCCATATGAAAGCAAATACTATTCGTGAACCCACAGGTTTTTAATTGGTTACGTTTGTTTGTATCTGTTGGGTATATTGACAGCTATACTAAATCAGCTAATACAAAAAGGAGATTAGTATTGAAAGCCTATGGAATTTTAAAGCATACTTTGCATCATCAAGTGTTATTCTGACTGAGGCTAGGGAAGATACATGGAAACAAATAATGGGTTGTTGTAAAAAGTATCCAATATATTTCTCAGAGCTCTCCTGGGAAACTGGGCTTCTGTTAGAAAAACACCCGATCTGGAAGTGTGAGTGAAGAATAAGGTTTTAACACAATCCAATAGGTAGGTGAATGAATTGTAAGTAGCAGTACATGTATCTCATTAGGAAGTGTGTTTTTCTTTTTTTGTGAAGATACAAATATCATAGATTTAGTTTTGGTCGTTGTAGTTTTGCTCAATGTGTACTTTATTGTATTTGTTAGAAGAATTAACTTAAAACAATCCTGTAAGAGCTAGATGACCTCCTTCCTACATGTGTTTCAGTGTAGATTAATCCTGGAGCACTTGCTGCTAAAAAGATCGTTTTTACATTTCTCTGAGAGTTTATAATCTTAGTGTTTAGAGAAGTGCCCTCATGATCCTGTTCAAAATCCAGAAATAGCCTTCTAGTTGTCTTTATGTCTAAAGTCCTGATATTTTTCTCTAATTCTTCTTTGGTTTTACAGCAGGTGTCTTACTGTTCTTCTAGAGCATTCTTATGTTGCTCTTGTATCTCCTAGGATTTTATTGGCGTGTATATGTACTTTTGCACTCATAGGAGGTGTGAATTTGAAGGGCCTGTACTTTCTGCTTGAGGATTGATAGATGACTGCAAAAATTGTAGCTTCGGAGACTACCAGACTAAGAGTGTCAGGGAGTATTTACATTGTTTTTTCATTATTTTTATACTTCGCAGACTGTAGCATTTTCAGGTTATGTTCTGTTCATGTTTATTTTATTAACTGTCGGGGGGGGGGGGGGGGGGGGGCGGTTAATAGTGCTTTTCTTCTGTAGCTAGGTTTTTTCCCTGTTTCCTGGCTAGAGTTAGAATTTTCAAGCATGGGAGGTTCTAATTCCTGCCTGAACAAGGAATATTCAGGAATATTTTCCTTAAATCTTAGTGAGTGTTCTAACGTAATTTGCAAAGGACTTTGGGGGGGGGGTGACACAAATTCATTAAAATTTAATAAAAGAAAGGTTAATATAGTATAAATTATGAATACAACTAATTTTATTCATATTGGAATTTTACGGGTTAGCCATTTCTCAAATGCATTGGCTCTTTGACCATAATTTCAGAAGTGTTTTATTTGGAATGTTCTTATCCAGTTTATCTGTTGGCAAAAGTTAAATTTGTACTCCTAATAATTTATCAGTATTACAATTGTATTGTGAGATTATATTTCTCAACAATCCAAACTTCCCTGGACCACCATTCCCAAGGTGGCCAGTAAACTGAGTAGTGTATTGGTTGTATGCACTTATGGATAGCTCTGTACATAATTGTGTCTTATATTTAAAGTCTGTTTTGCAGGTATGATTGGTGAGTGAAGATATCTGTCTTTGATATGGATAACAACAACAGGCTGGAAGGTGATCCCTTTGGAACTTAAGGAGAACAGAGAGTGCATGATGAATAAAGCAGAGTATGAGCAGATGACCATGCTACTGTCTGCAGTCTCATTACTGTTCTTGTGTGTACAAGGGCGTATGTACTGGCAAACCTTCTGAAAGTATTTTCCCTGTATTTCTGAAACACAGGAAAATACTTTCCTGAAGGTACATTTATAGGGCTATGTAAACTTATAGGTATGGAGGAAATGGCTGCCAGTGTCTTCTTCCACCAAGATTTGTATCTTTGACCACTGATCCAGGCAGGATACGTGGATGGAGTAGACTCACTGAGACAAATTACCTTTTATTTTACAGGATATAGTCAGGTGCAGCATGTCTTATCTGGGCCTGTAAGGGCCAGACAGGAGGCCTCAGTGGCTCTCCTCTGCATGTTACCCTACAGGGAACGCCAAATAAGCATTAAAAGAGGAAAGGGCTTGTGACTGCTGTAAGCATACTGAGTTGGAATATGGTCTACAGGCTAACTGACTCTAGTTCTCCCTGTCTCTGTTGTTCCCTCTGGTTTTGTACCAGAGGCATGTTAAGATCAGGGAAGGGAAGAACTGGGGCTGAAATTCTTACCCCCATCCCCCCAGCTTGAATATCTGTGTTTCACACCTTGTATTTCTAACTTGTTTTTTATTTTGTTATCTAAGTGAAAGGCACTAATGCATATCAAAATAAAACTTGTTCTACCCCTCCAACTGGTCTGTCAGTAAGCAGTATTGGGGAAGGTTTTTTATGTGTCTTTTTGCAATTACTGAAAATGTCTTGTCAAGTTTGTTAATACTCAAACCACTATATTGCTTTTACACTTACTATAAATCAGTGGAGTGTATCTGTGTTGTAAAAATGGTATGCTTAAAGTACTGGAGGGTTGTTTATGCTAATCAACATGACAATGCAAGAGTCACCGCTCAGAGAATGTAGGCTTGCTCCTTAAAACAAACCCTTGTGGGTTCATAGGGAGCACTCAAAACTGTCAATAGCTGCATCTTTCTGCCTTTTATTTTTTTTTGAAAGGCGCAGGTAGCTGAGGGGTTTTTTTTTCCTGTTGCTTAAAGCTCTGCTTTATGTTGAAATCTGTGTGTTCATGTAGTTAGTAAAAAGCAGTGTGCTGCTGCTCTTTTAGTCACTATTTAGCATCAGAAACTGGCCCTGGTGTATCCTGTTTTAAACAGGGCTTAGATCAATTTTGAAATGAAGGGTAGAAATGTTTAGAGGCCAACTTTGAGATCAGAAACAAATTGCCCAGAGATCAACAAAATGAATAGCAGCAACAACTAGACTGATAAACTTCACCTAAGTGTAGATGAGCTCAGGTTTGGAGAGGAAATTAGAAAGGCAGAGGTAATTGCTCAGGAAGTAAATGTCAGAGCTAAATCTGGATTTGTACCTTGCCAGTTCCAGACTACCTTCCAAGCAATGCTGCTGCTTTATGTGTATACAAACTTCAGCAGAGTAATTGCAAATAGTAAATATAGAAGTTTATGAATACTTTATACTGTCTATGAGGCTGTTTTCAAATATTGGAATAATTTTAACTGCCTTGTTCATTTGAGTAAAAATGTTTATTTTTCCAGTCACACACTAATGTCGCAAACCTGACTGGTTCTTCACAATTGCGGCATCTGTCCTGCCTTTGGGACACAAAGTAGGGCAGCTGTCTCTTCATGCAACCACCGTGGTGGGCTTCTGATTAAATATGAGCATCTTGTTTAGGAAGACAGTGTAAGAGATTACTGTTAAGTGCAGGTTTGTGCCAGCAAAATCTGCTTTTATTATTTGTAGGGAGAAGTAGCTAGAACCAAATGTGTTCTTATCAGTAAAGCTACTATAAAGCATTTACTTAGGAGTCAAGTAGTTTATTATCCTTTGGACATTTCAGTAGCAGGCACAACATTAATCTGTTGCTGATCATGGAATTCGACTAAGGGTAATAAAGACTGTTGCACTAGTCAGTTTGTTGCTTCATTAGCTGGTTTATTGTTCGATACAACTCATTGGTCTCACGTGACTTTGAGCAATGTCTTGTGTGGCAGTTACTATACCACGTTATTGTGTGGTAAATGTTTTCAAAGGCATTGGGAGGGAAAACTCAGGAATGAAAACTTCCATCTTTGTCTAAATGATGACTTTCCCCAGAGTGAGGGAGAAACCTATTTAGTCTGTTAAAGAAAAGATGGGGATTAGTGGAGAGTTACAAGATTTAAAAACCCTTCTGCTCAGTTTCTTCTCAAAGAGAAACAGTAATTTTCATAGTCCTTTTATTAATTTGATGATTTCGAGTAAAAGTCGGTAGAAACATGATGGAATTGAAGAACACAAAGCTTAATGTTTGGACTCAGCTGCCTGATTGACAGTCAGTCTTTTGGCACTGGGTGTCAAATGAGCCGCATAGATTAATGAGTTGAATTCACTAAAAAATGGAACCCTGGAGCTCATAGATCCTGGAACTTCGAGTAAGAGTGGTAATGCTGCTCTACTATGTGTGCTGGCCACCTACCTGTTCCCAAGGGAAATGACTTTCCACCAGAGCAGGTGGAGGAAAGAGGTGCTAGTAGGGTAAGGAAGACTGAAGAGAAAGATTTAATAAGCTGTATAAATATTTTATAGTGGTAAGCACCATGGGAGGTGGGAAGGCTATTCATGCTTGAATTATACTAATTTCTTCTTATGCTGATGTTATTAATAGTCTGTGTATTAATTTGGGCTGGAAATTGGGAAAAGGCTTCCAAGATCAGAATAAACTTTGTAGGAGCCTTGTGGTAGAAGTAACAGCAAATGATCATACTTGTTTTTAGGTACAGGTTAATTGGATTCCTCATGAAGACAGATTGTGGTGTTGGAGGCGGAAATGTGGCTTGATGTTGAAAGCGGCCCTTCTTAGTTTTATATTTATTTTCTGTAGAGATCTCAAATTCAGAAATTTATCTTGCCTGTGTAATTACAAATTAAAATTGATTGGAAGTATACTGTTCACTTTAGTAGGAATTACAAAATATATCTTTGAATCAACTGATACTTTTTCTTTTCTGTTTTAGCTTAGTATATAAGGTAGGAGGAATGGAAATTGATCTGTGAGAGGGAAGGGAAGGAGTCTGCTCAGTGTACTGAGCTATGGGAGCTACTTGCCTAGATGGAACCCAGCATGCCCTGTTTGGCTGGCTTCAGTAACTGTAGGGAACAACTAGGCAACTTAGCACTACAGGTTCATGTAACATGTTTCTAGGATGCCCAGCTGGGATGCAGTTAGGGACTGGTATCTCTCTGGAAGACCTCATTTTTACCACTTAGGAGTCAGTGAGCTCTGACTCGGTTAAAGAAATGTCGGGGCATCTATTCTTGAGGACACTGTGTTCAGTACAATCTCTGAACAGTAAAAAGTTTCACATCTAAATGGATAGGGGGCAGAAGAAAATTGTCTTAAGCTAGCCTCTGTGGCATAAGTGTGCTGTTTCTGAATATTTAAGGTCTTTGGAGATTAATCGATGCTCATTCTTACAGGTGGCGTCATAAAGTGTGGGTTCCCTTTATTCTGCTGGAAAATTTATTAGGGCAGAAGAAGAATAGGTTTCTCTGAGGACTGAAATATGTTTTGAACTCTGATGAGGTAGAATAAAGCTAAGTAGCCTGGAGGTGTGGTTTATGGATTTGTATTTTTGAGAAAAATATCATAATGTTATGGATGCCAAGGTTGACTATCTTAAACCTGCTTTCTAAGTTTGACAGATAACGTGCTGGATGTGCTTTCCCAAAATTAATTTTCACTTACTAACCTTGAACTGATGGTGATGCTGATGTCTAGATTCTGAGTGGCCTAATTTGCTAGAGGCAAAGTTTAGGCTGTTGCTCTTTTCAGCAGCTCACTGTACCACTAGCTGTGCGATGCAACTGGCTTTCTGAAGAGCAGTGAGAGGGCTTCTGCCTTCCTGAAAAAGCAGCATTTCCAGTTTCAATCTAAACGAAGGTGGTTCAGGCTACTGTGTTTGACATACAGATTGTGTAGGGAACTTGGTCTTTTGTTTTGGCAGAACTAAAGGCATGAGTATCTTTTCGTTAGTGGGTGCTAAGTCATCAGTCATTCTAGTTAGAACTACAGGAAGAAATTTTATGCCACTAGCATGTTACTGTAAAATTGGATGTATTTGCTGTTATCTGTTCCTTTTTTTATTATGAGAGTTAGTGTTGTATCCTCTGCAAATGAAGTGTTTCTGGCCACTTAGGCTAGGCAGTGATGAAAGCCAAAAGAAGAGGCAGGCACTGTTTATAAAAACTTATTTTAGCCTAAGTGTTTCTTGAATTTCTGCCTGAAACAGGAAAATGCTGACATCTGCAGCTGACTGCATTCTCTTGCAGATTCAAGTGGTTAAGAGCTGCCTTAAGTACAAGTCCGTTCATTTGTTCCTTTCAATGGGTATGACCACTTAGGTGAATTCATTTGAGTTACGACAGATTCGCTTATGTAAATTACTATTCTGTATAAACAGCTAAAAAATGTTCTGAAATGTATTTTCTGGAATTGACTATTTTGTACACTTCCTGTTTTACAGGAATAATCTGAACTATGTTACAGAATTTTTAGTTATTTGGAATTTCTTACGTGTTAAGTTACTGTCAGTCACCATAGCACAGTAGGTACCTCTTGAATGGCAAAAGTTTACAGAGTGAATGTCCATTTAAAGGAGGCCTATGTTAATAATCTTTGCCTTTGCAAATGGCAGTGTGTTTATGGGTGTAGTTAGCAAAATACTGTAAGTCAGCCGCGCTATGTTAAGCCTAAACTTAGTTTAGATTTTTGTAAACTGTCAGCTGGAGATATGTGTAAGAACTGAAGTAGTTTGTGTTTGAATTTAGTATATGATCTCTTAAACTGATAGACATATATTGCAGAACCTGAGGGTTCATGCAATGAAAGCATAGCTCTAGACAGAAGGTTTTGGAAGAGGGCAGCGTGCCAGGTCACTTGCAGTACATCAATCACACTGTAGTGTGGGGAAGCACCACATGTGAGGTGCACAGCAAAGGCAAATGAATAGCTGTAATTTTTCTGTCAGTATTTCACTATAGTAAATATCTTCTTTGCATGTATCCAGTTACTGTATAGTAATTAACCTGTGTGTTTAATGTGTACTCACCTGCACTATGACATTTAGCTGTTCAGACATTTTTGAGAGAACACATTTTGGTTTTGTCCCTTGTAGGAAATACTAGTCCAGAATAAAACTCAAACAATAAAACATGAGGAGAACAAAGTAGATGTTTGAAACCAGTAGCTTGAGTGCAGTGGACATGAAAGAAGCCTGAGGTTTTTTCCCTCAAAATAATCATACCTGCTGTGACAAATAAGGTGACTGTGAAGGAAAGAAGAAGCTTAGAAACATCTTCAAGTGATTAATACAGGGGCATAAAATATTAATAGGTAAGCAGTGTGCTAAAAGGTAGGTGTTTGAAAACAGAACAGGCTTTTAGCATGATTTAGGGTTAATTTGCCCTAGTGGGTACAGGACGCTTAACTGGAGTTGCCAGAGGTATCTGATGCTTTAAAGGTCAGGAAAAACTGCTTAATGGCTTATCCATGACCTAAAGAGACTGTTCTGTTGTCAGGTGAGTGACTTCCAGAGTTAAATAATTATTGGGGCTGGAATTAACAGGTTTTTTTTTTTTTAGTTTTCAAGAGAATTTCAAGGAAATACTCTTTTAAAATAAATGTAAATCCAGAGATGGAACAGAACAAACTCTTGTAAGTGCATAAGAATGATGATGCTATCAGAAAATTATTATTAAAATGTGTAATAGTTTGACCCTGCCTGTGACAGTGAGCTGTGGTTAATTTTGCTGTGGAAGAGCAGCTGGCTGGCTGGGGACTGATCCTGAAGCTTTTGACATGTGCTGGGGTGGCATGTGTAACAATCATTCCAAAAGCATCCTTCCTCCATCTGCTGAGGAAAGAAGGAGTTGGCTTCCTATTTTAGTGTAGTCTTATAAGGGTGAAGTCATATGTTGTGTTCTGTATCCTTGTGGCTAGTGTTATAAACACCTAAGGTGTAAGTTTAGAGAAGGGGGTTGATTCTGCAGGTCTCCTTTGTTGGGTCACGAAGCTTGATAAAACAAATGCTCTGTTTTATGTGTACTGCTGAGAAGACGCAGCTTCATTGTGAGTGTTAGTTTGGTTTGTTCCTGTTGGACCAGACATCCAAATTGAAAGGATTAGCCTGGTAGAGAGACTGATGGGGAGAAGAAGCAAGGGGACCAATGAAGGAAAAGGAGAGAGGTAATACAAAGGTCTAAGACTATGTTAACAGAATAACAACGTGAAGCCAGGAAACATGACTGGCATGTGAAATAGATGACAGATTTTAATTATACTGAGAATCGCAAAGCTCAGCTGCTCACAAAGTATTTCCATTTAGCACCAGAAAATATGTTTCAGTGTATTTAGTACTCAGGCAACCCTAGTAGTGAGCTGCAGCTTTAAAAATTAACAAAAAATGGAAATACTACAGCTACCTGTGACACACATAGTTGCCAGTCTGTTAACTGTTAAGCTAAACATATTTTCACATGCTCAGTTGCTTAAATAGCTAGGTATATGCATCTCAATTACAAGGTTTCATAAAAAAAGCTTATGAATATTCAGAGAAGAAAAAAGACACTTCAGAAGATGGAGTTAGTTTGTAGTAACAAGTTCATGACAGATTGGTTGTCTTTGTTTTAAATATACTTGGAGTGTCTGTCAGGAAGCAAGAAGTATGAATGTATACTAGCAGTTTGTCTTAAAACATGATTTCAGATGTATTGGTACAGAAGTGCTTCTACTGGAACATTGTTTATCTCCTCGGGATAGCATTATTTAGTCTTTCTGGAGAATACAGGCATTCTGATATGTGACAACTAACATCTTGTGAGCTAGTGTATGTGTTGCTCTGAAAGTGTGGACTGTGGCAGTGGTTTGTCTAAGTAAGTAAACAAGACAAAATGGTTTCTTATGTAGGCTTAAAATTGCTATGTAAAGCTCCAGAAATTTTGGGAGAGGGGAAAGAGTTACCTTACCAAAGAAATAGGCATTCTGTGAAGAGTCATCATGATGTAGTAAGCCATGAGCTGTGCATAGAATGTGTGCCCCCAGCAGTGAGGGCAAGAACCAGGAGGGGGTAATGGGTCAGTAGATAAAAGCATTTTTTTTGTGCAGACTTCTCAGTTTTTCACTCCATTAGAAACTTGGACTTAAAAGATTTCTCATGGAGACGTTACTTATCTAATTTGATTAAGCACAAGAGATTATTTGGTAAGGGAACATGTTGCTCTGCAAGTGGTTACAATGACATCTTTGGAAGACTGATGTACTTGACATAATCAAGATATGACTGAAAACTCCTTTTTGGTGTTTAAAACTTAGAATCAAGTGTACTTAAGTAGGTTTGTACTGTGATTTTTTTTTATTTCTTTTTAATGAAGACTGTTTCTGTCCTTCAGGTGAAGGCACTGAAAGAGAAGATTGAATTAGAAAAGGGGAAAGATGCTTTTCCAGTGGCTGGCCAAAAACTAATTTATGGAGGTAATGGATATTCTGATGATACTGTATGTGAATCTACCTTATTTTTCATGTTCTTTGATGTGAATGTTAAATCTTCTAAAGATTGTAAGTACTGAAATGCAAACAGGTTAAAAAAACCCCAATAGACCAAGCCAACAACAAACATTGTCAAAGGGAATTCTTAATTTTGAATGGGAATTTGTCAGATTTATTTAATATATGTGTGTCTGTTATCTTTGCTCTTTTGGTAAAAAATGCTAACAGCTTCAGGCCTGGGTGGGATATCCTAGGTGAAGAAGAAGAAACGCTGTTGTTAAAAGAAATCAGAATTTAAGCAGATAATGCTTCATATTATAGGTTAACATAAATTTGTTCAGTTTATGCTGTATATAGCTGAAGTGTTCCTGTGTATACCTCAGAGGGTTAAAAATCAGATTATTTCTTTTTGTATTAACAGAAGAAACCTACCACCAAATTCTTGCTATACAAAGATACTTTCAATACTTTTGAGCTCTGTCATTAGAGACATGTATTATGTGCTAACAAACAGCAGACTAATGTCAGATAAAGACATGAAGTTACTTCATGTGAGCTAACATAGTTGGCATTTTTTTTGGCAATATTTAGGAGTTTTCTACCTGGCTGCTCCATTCTGGCACTAATACACAGGTCCTTTTTTTGTTTGCTTGTTCTTGTTTCATGTCAGAAGTTAAAAGTTTTATTCCAGTACTGCCTCTCAGGCATTTCCCCCTCAAACTGTGCTTGAAAGAAACTTTGGTCTTACTGCTTCGGTGTACTGCTTTGTAAACAGTATTGGATTTCCACTTCTAGTAAGCTAAAGCCACTGATGACAATAGAAAGATGCCAATGGAAGAGAAATTGGGAGTCTCTTTTGTGTTTGTACAGGCTCCTCAGGACTATGTTTCTTATGAAGTTTTATGTCCCTTGTACTTAGTGAAGGGAATGCACATCAAGGACATGCAAGTCAAAGTTGCATGTATAATAAAGAAAGATGGGCAAGGCAGAAGGCCTTGTGCAATATATATATAATTGCATGACACAATATTATACTGCAGTGATTAAAAGAAATCAGGGGTTACATAAGAAGATATGATGGGACTTGAGTATTTTTCAGAAGTCAGAATTCATGGGTGGCATTGTACAATCCTCACAAGGAGCAGGAAATGTAGGAAATAAGTTTTAGAATAGAAGACAGTCTAAAGATTGATTGTAATTTTTTTACCTGGATGAGAGATACAAGGGTGTTTTGATGACATTTTTACATTAAAATGAGCTTTTAAAATTTTCATAGTTTGGTAAAACAGGGTGGTATCCTAACTGAACCGATTATAACATTTGTTATTAAAAATACTTTGAAATTTAAAAAAAAGTTTTGCTTATTAGTGGTGTTAGATCTGTTACATTGTCATCTGTATTAGGGTAAAGTCTAGAAACCCTGGAAAGGTGTGTCCTGAGAAGGTAGGGCATCTGCATTTATACACTGTGCAAGCACCTTCTCCAAAGTGCCTATAAATCAGAAAATTGTAAGTAAACCTGTGCAGGTTCTGAGTAGATGCTGCAGTTATCTGTTACAGGTATTACTACTGCTACTACAGTACATATAACATGGTCTTCAGTATTTGACCTGCAAGGCTGGAACCAGTAGAAAATAGAGCACAAATGAGGTGGTACTGTCCTAAGTGCCATAATGCATATGCATTGCTTGACTTCCTTGCAATCATCAGGATAACTAATTAGCAGGACATATCCTTAAGTGGTGTATTCCACTAGCATTATGAAAATGTGTTTTTCCCTTAGTCCTTGGCACATCTTTGGAAAGTGAATAAATTCAAATAATGAAATATTTCCTGAAAATTCTGTAGTAGGAAGAGGTGCTATAAAACTCACTGGAATACAAACTTAAGTTTGTGATTTGTGATACTGCCTCTAAATCAGCTTATCCTAAAAAAAAGTCTGTAGTTGAATATATTTCTGAGTTCTTGTCGTGTGAGGCAAATCTACTTTGCCACAGTACCATCTCTGCTTAATCTCTGCTTATGAAACATCCAAAGCAGTAGTATGATGCACATTTCTAGCTTTGATCCTCCTTTTTTTTAATCCTCCTGTCAAGGTAGCAGGGTATGGAATGGTTCTAGCTTTTTCTAATGTTTAGCATTCTTTTAAGAACAAATTTTTAAAGTTGCGAAGTCGCTTACGTAATGCAGATAAATTTGGTCTGTGGGAGAGAGCTGTAGATGTCTGCATCTGAAGGGCAGACAAAACATAAGCAGGCAGGAATTTTCTTGTTGTGTCTAGAGTGTCAGGTAGGTCTAAGTTACTCAGTTAAGCTTATTGTATGCTAAAGCCTTTCCTCTATATTACTTGTATCTGTGTAAAAGGTGGTCCAATTAATCTTTTTCTAGATTTAGTGGTGCTGTTTTAAATGATCTGAAGCATCTTCAACACTGCTGGAAACAGCCTTCAAGCTAAGAAGTACTGTGGACATCATAGGAGGAAAATTACTGATAGCTGTACTGCCAAAGCTTAAGTGCTGAAACGCTTTTTCCTGGGTTATTAATGGTTATATATTTGCATAAAACATGCTTTTATGGTTGTTTTGGGAACTGTGTTTATGTGAGGGAATCCCAAGATCTTCTAATGATCTGTTAAATAACTTAATTTATATCTGTTTAATTTGCCAGGTAAAATTCTTGATGATGACACTGCTCTTAAAGAATACAAAATAGATGAGAAGAGCTTTGTGGTGGTTATGGTGACAAAAGTGAGTAGTCATTATTTTTGAGAAGGAAACTGCATTCACTTCATTATTTTTCTCATTGTCATGACAGACTGTATATGCCTATCCTTAAAACCAGTGGAATGCGATCATGTGGAAGTTTTGATGGACAGTAAAAATAAATTATTGTGTGCATAGGTAGGAATTACTGATTTGCAGCCCTATTTTGCCTATACTGAGTGTTTACATTCAGAGAAAAAACTTGAGTGGCTGATTTTACTGTTTCTTCATTTTCCCAGTGATACTGTTAAAAGGAACCTGGATAGTCTGTTGTTAAATCCTCTGTACAGAACCGTTCAGGTTTGCGATGTTGTTTTTCTGAACTCATGGTTGTTTATTTTGTCATGCTCAACAGCATAAATGGTAGAGAAAATATACATATTTCAATCAAACCTATGAGTTTTGAATGACTGCAGTGGCAAATTAAAGGGGGTGATAGACATTTATTTGAAATACCTCTCCTCTTAAGCCGTTGCTTGATTGCTTCCAGGAATGAAGTCACTGATTTTCTAGGCATTCCAGACTGTTGGGGTATGAATAAAACTGGCTTCATCTGTCTTGAGATAATGAAGTTGGTTTTGTAGTTAGAGATCGGTCGTCTGACAAAGAAAACCTATATTCAGTTGCCCTTTGCTTCTGTCTGGTATTGGCTCACTAAATGTTTGAATGTAACTGTTCCTTCTGAACAAACAGCATTCCAGCCTGTGGCTTGTGTGGAGGAGAGGTATTTTTCTGTACAAGAAAACAGGTGCAAATATGACTTCAGAGTATACAGCTTTCATTTAGTTTATAGCAGAAGAAACACAGACTTTCATGAAGAACTGCTAAATGCAATACTTTATATTAAAAGACCTGTGTTTTGGAATTGGACATATCTTCAGTGTTAAGGTCTTTTTGCTAAGTCTGTAAGCTCAGTTTTTCCCTTAATCTTCTGGATCAGACATGCCTTGTCATGTAGGCACAACTGCCAACTTTGTCTGAAGCTCAGGCGTGTTGCAGTGAGGTTTTTTCTTTGAGTGATTCTTAAAATGTTCTTTATTGTGCCTGTGAAGTTGGCAGCTATTAATTCTCAACCGCCTGTCCTTTCAGACAAAAGAAGGAGGAAATATGCCCCCCTCCCCCAGTTCAAGCAAACTTGTCAAAAGTGATTTGCTTTGAATGAGTAGTTGGGTTTTGTTAAAGTTCAGCTATTCATCTGTGTAAGGCAGAGATGGCCGTCAGCCTTACCGATATTTGCAGGTAAGGGACAGCAGTAATTACAGCTTTCAAAAATGTAATTCTTTACCTTAGCAAGAAGTTACATGCATTCTGAAAAGTGTAATTTCTGTATAATGGGATTAATGGATTAGTATTGCGTTCAATCCAAATTAATGTTTTGAATATACATGTAAAGATTAAATCAAAATTATATGCAAATATTAAGTACCCTTAAGTTTGTTGCTGCAGATATGGTAGTCCCTGATTCTGCTGGAGTTTTGGTACTCACTACAGAACTCAAGCTATGTGAAATACATAATGCTTTGAATGTAAAGAGTGCATAAGTAAACCTTGTTGCGGGTTAAGTTTAAATTTTAGCGTCTCATTTTCCAGCAAATAGCATTCATAATGAAATGTGATTTCTGTCTTTATCACTATTCCAAATTTGAGTGGTGAGAAAAACTTACACTTGTTGTGTTTGTCAGATGTCTTTTGACAACTGTTTTAGTTTCTTCTGAAAAATGTGCTTTTGTAAAACACAAGATTGTTTTCATGTTTAGAGTGTTGTGGTGTATAATACTCTAGATCTTACCTTTGTATTTCACTTGTAACTCAAATAGTGTGACTGCTTAGGTGTATAAGTACTTTAGTGATGCGATCAGTGGCCTGCTTAAACATAATAAAAGGCATTATAGATTTAATGTTTTGAAATGTTTTAATGTTGTGCTTGATGTTGGGGCACCGGTGTCCTAACAGAACTTAATTAATAGAAAGCATGGGTTTAGGAGCTTTGTGCCGTGTCTGAATTTTGTTCTCTTACAGCCCAAAGCAGCAACTGGGGTGACTGGGCAGTTGAGTGCTACGGGTGATGCTTGTGTGGCAACCGAAATGCCCGTACCAGTCACTGCACTGATACCTGCTGCTGCCTCCGTACTGGCTCCTGTCTCTCCTCCACTACCATATACAGTTGCTTCTGAATCTGCACTTGTGAGTGCTCCTGAAGAAGAGCAGCCAGAAGGAAAACCACCTGAGATGCCAGCTGCTGCCAACCCACTGCTAACTGAAAGGTATGAATGAGCCTCCATAAACTGCTTCCTTGTCCATTTCTGTTGCTTCTAGGTTTGATTTTTAATTGGAATTTTCCATCACAGTGTTAGTTCAATCATTTTCTTGGTCCTACATAAGTTTTCTTCTTAATTGTAATTTCAGTCTCTGGCTCGGGTATAACATTACTATTGTAAGAAGTGCCCCTCCTTGCTGTACCTTATCCTGTGGGAAGTGTGGTTTTGGGACTAAAACTATGGAGTGGAGAGTGAAATGACAGGATTGGTGCTTCCATTAAGCATTTCAGAGTTACTGTGGCACAAGTTTGTTTTCAGACTAAGGATATTCACCTGTGTATGGATCTGCTGTCAACAAAGCTCTTAAAGACTTGGGAGCTTGTGTCCCTGTCCTGTTCATAGGCCTCTGGTGTTTTGAATCATGCTGGTTAAGTTTGAACCGTAAGTTCTTTACTGCTGTGAGAATCTATTAATTTCTGGAAAGAGTTTTTTCTTCCAAAATGTAGGCTATTAATCTTAATTGTATAATGTCTTAAAGCTACAAGCTTATTTGTTCTAAATGTTCCTTGATCCATCTGCAGGTGGCTGTGGGAGTTGGGATAGCTTTTAACCTCAATTCTCTACTTCTAAGAAAATCAAATGCCAGTTAGAGGTTTCATCCCTGTTGTACACTGGCGTGATTTTGCTTGCTTTAAGTTGCTTAAGTGTTGCATGGGATAAATGTGTTGCTAACTGATTTAATGGCCCTTGAAGTGCTGCATAGCATCAAGTCCTTGGTTTTTTTATATGCTAGTTTTCAGTATTTTGTGTTAAGTCAATACTGGTGCACAAGATATTAATTTTTGAAATGTTTGTATTTAAACACTGTCCAGTTCTGATTTGATGAGAAGGAAGCAACTTACAATTGTCTAATATCCTGAACATGTAATCAGAAATTTCTTGTGTTAACTGATGATGTAATTTTGGATTCTGAGAAATTAACATCTTTTTAAAATGAAATACAAGTGAAGCTTTATTTATCAGTCAAATAATTCAGGTCTTTTTTTAATGTTAATGGGTGGGGGGGTTTGCTGCTGTGTTTGTCCAGTAGATGTAAAGACTAGATTGATCTTTGATATTGAAACAGTGCTTTTCAGGTTTTTGATGTAGAGACTGCAATTCTATACACCGAGGCTCCCTTACTGTATTCGTACATACTTAAGAGGAAGCAAGAGAATAATTTAACAATACATTGTAGTTACCACCTGCCTTGATTTCAGTGAGTACTGTTTGTTTCTGATTTGCTTTAGAAGTTAAATTACTAAGGCTGGTGAAGATTTATTGAGCTGTGGACAGGCAAGCTGGTATCCCGTTTCGCCTTTGATCTTTTTTAGTTGTAAATCTTACTGGTGATAAGTGAGGCATTCTTGTTGGAAACATTTTTTTTTTGCATTAAAAAAATGCATCTCTGTAAACACCTTGTTAGGTTATTCTTGGCATCTCCTGAAAACTGATTCAGATTAATCTGATCATCTTTCACTTCCTGATAGGAGTTGCAACTCTGGTAGCCTGATAGATGTAAGACTGCTGCAGCCCCATCTCTCCAGGTCTATCAAGCATCAAGATTGAACTGTATTCCCAGTACATACACAGAATATGTATATACCTATGTATATACCTGGCCACGTAGCTTAACACAGGCAGGAAAACACCAGCACTCAAGCAACAATAAAACACCAGCGGTCACATCTGGCTTCCCTCTGGCTACTTGGTGCAAAACCCACTAGCGCAAAATATATATGTACAGACATATAAACAATATGAAATTTCTCCAGTAGCTGGCCTCAGATAGTCTTTTGATAGTTTGCTCCCAGACCTCCCAGTCTCTTAAGTTTTTGATACCTGGGTGTGTGACTGCCTGAGCCCTGCTGATACTCAGATTCCCTTTGCTTGCACATGCACACACGGGGGATCCATCCAGGAACTGGCTGTAGACATGCACTGAACCTGGTAGCTAGTGCCTAGATTGCCTGGCCTCCTAGTTGCTTCATTCATGGACACGTGAACAGATCTCACTAGCTGGTTGAGGCCTATAATCTTACCAGTAGCTGACGCCAAATGTTACAGTCTTCCCAGCAACTCCTATCTCAGACCCTCCGAGCTCTGCAGCAGCTGACTCTGTCTTGCAGCCATTCGATACCTGACTCTCAAGCGTCTTACCCTACTGACTGTAGTCAAGCTTGATGTTTGCTGGTGATTACACACATGCCAGTGTATGCATCCATACAGATTATGCATACACTATAGTCTCTTCAGTTGCTGACACCCCAGGCACATGGACCCCTTGTGGCCCCTTCTCCAGTTGCTGGCACCGAGACTTCCACAGTGTCTGGTTTCTGCAGTTGCTGGCTCCACAGATATGTGGATCCTTCTGACCCATGGTTCCCTGTACAGTTGTGAGTGCTTAGACTTCTGTACACATGTGCATGTAGATTAGAGAGACACTTCCACCCCAGCATGAAGAATAGTTAGAAACATAATTTAATTAGAAGGCAGGATGGACTGGTGATGAGGTACAGGGCCTGGCCAGGCTAATGCTGTTCACATGTGACTGGCCCTTTTTCTCCTCTTTGCTCTCTTTACCCATGGTTTTCATCTGCAGGGTGAACTGATGCTTCCCTTTCCCTGCCTTTGGTTGTTCCCCTAGATGTCTCATAAGTCTTGTACAATCCCCAAACACTTTTTCCTGATGCCCCATGTTGAGCTGTACCACCCTGTAGGCAGTAATGCCTCTGATCTGTAAGGAGACCTGGAGACCTGCTCCCATCCCTATCACGGGTGTCACCCTGAGACCAAAGGGCTGATGCTTTGAGTTGCAGCCCTTGGAGGAGCCAGGAAAGGGGCATCCTTGGCTTTGAATTAATTCGGTGTTCATGGAGGTGAGCCTTTAATCCTGTAATTTAACAGCTTTGATAATTTGAGGTGGAGTAATTGCAAATGCTAGCAGTTTATATTCCTGGGAAAGTAGGATACCGAGATTTTAATAAGTGCTTGCCACTGACTTCATTGGGTCCTCATTGAAGTCAAACTGGTGACTGTGGGGAAGAAGTTAGTGAGACTGCTGTGTACTTCTGAAAATTCACCTTGTTCTCCCACCCTTTAAAGCAATCAAGCAAGTAAACGGCTAATCCCTGAGCAGATGGGCAAGAGTCAAATGACTGGGGGGTAGGGGGGAACGTTGGCCTTCTGTTAATGGTAGTATTGTAAGTTTGTAAAATCTGATCTCACCATAAGACCGAAAGAGAGCTCTTCAGAAAGCTTTGTTGGTTTTTTTAGAAACAAAAGGGGCTATTAGAGTTACAGCTGCTGCTGCTTTTTTGAAAAACAGGAAGTTTTCCAAAGTTTTGTAATTACCATTGCACTTGTCTTCATCTTACAGTACAACAGGTGATACATCTCGATCAAATCTTTTTGAGGATGCTATAAGTGCACTTGGTAAGTGGAGTGTTTTTTTAATGTAGACGTTATTTTGGTGCAGCAGAAACATGACGGATTAGCAGATGCTGACACTCTCTTCTGTATCTGTCATTGTTAAAGTTATAATCAAAATACTCTTCTCTAAGACCTAAAGTTGGTATCTTAGAATCGGCATCAAGAACTTCTTTACTGAAGAATATTTCACTTCATATATTTTTATTGTGTAAAAGGAAGATCTTTATCACTCCTGTTTTTTCCCCATTTGCCTTAATTTCTTTTCTAACTACTCAATTTGAAGTGGCTTGAATAGAAGACTGGACATAAACATGTATACTCTTTTCTTTTCACCTTTACTTCTCACTATGCAGGTCTGATAAAATGGCTGCCTTAATATTCACTTGTTCTAGCTTTGACAGTACTGTCTTTTGACACATTTAGATAAATTCAGCAGATCTGCTGCACTCTGCTGGCTCCATATACTTACAGTCAATTCACTTTTCTTTTGACAGTTTAAATATCTTTGTCTCCTAGTGGAATAAACAGGGTAAAAACAGTAGTAAGTTCTTCCCCTCACTTATGCAGATTCTGGTAGCTGGGAAATCACTAGGCAAACCCACAACTCCTTACTCCTACTTAATTTTTTGGAGGTTTTTTTTTAGTGTAGCAAACAAAGACACAGAAATAAGGGAGAGGTGGGGTTTTTATTTTGTCTTATATCTGTAAAAATTAAGCTGCCGCTTGCTTCAAAAGTTAAACTAATTGAAGACTTTGATTTACATTTTTGTGTAGGGGTGTGTGGATATACTGGAGGCAGATCTTGTGATTAAGCAGTCCAAGGTGATTTAGGAGCAGTAGTCATGTTTTACATGTATTGGTGGTAGCCACCAGGTTTAGTCTATCTAACTGCAGCTTAGGTCTTAAGACTATCTGATTTTGACTGAAGAAATGTAATAGCTACTGTTGGAGACAACCCGTCAATTTCCGTTACTCTTTTAAAGTGACTGCTGCTACCAACGGTGCTGCAGGCTGCATTAACCATTAATCATACCTTAGTGGCAGAGATATGGTCATCACAAATACTCACGTTAACAATAATGATCAACAAGTTTAATTAAGCTGGTGGACTTGATTCAGTTATCTTTTAATTGGGGAGGAAAAAAAAACTCTTTCAGTGTAGCAGGAGAGCATCACCTCACTATTTTATGTGGAAGTTGTTTTATTGGTATGTGATATAGTAAACCCACACATCCCTAACAGTTTGGAAATAACAGGCATGGAGTGTAATTTCCTGGGTAAGCATACTGCAAGGTTTGTTATGCCAGCAGATTTTCAAGGACAGTTGGTATGAACTCTGTGGTTCTTATTCTTTAGAAACCGTTTTAAAAGGAATTTGCTTGCACAAATCTATGTAGGCTGGTTTTACATTCTAAGAAGGATCCTAGGCGTGTTTTTACTGTGGTTTCTTGATTACGTTGTCTGAAGGTAATTGACTTCACATTAAAAACAGAGATTGGTTTCTACTGATTTACTTTTGTTTTCAGTTAGACACTCTGACTGAAAAACTATGTGGCTTTCTGTGCCACAGGAAGATACATATCCACATCTTGCAGTTCCTGTGCAACCATATCTTTCGCTGGAGCAGCCTAAGCTTTCTTTTTAGGGCACGGGACAGGAATTAGTGTGGGGAGTGTGAACTGGATTTGAAAGCCAGTCCAGCTTTTAATATGTTTTTTGAAAAATGGAAGCAAAGAGCAGAATCAGTTCAGCATTGACATCACAAATATTCCCAGTAGTTCTATGTAGAAATAAGCATGACTTATCATTACATTGTGGCGTGGAATTCCTGAATTACTATTCTTGGTCTGCCTTCTTCACAACTTTGGTAAGTAGACTGTATATGGAGTACACAGAATCATAGAATCACTTAGGTTGGAAAAGACTTTTGAGATCATAAAGTCCAACTGTTAACCTAGAACTGCTATGTCCACTAAACCATGCCTCTGAGCACCATATCTACAAGTTGTTTTTTTTAGACTCTTCCAAGGGATGGTGATCCTACCATGTCCCTGGGCAGCCTGTTCCAATGTGTGACCACCCTTTCAGTGAAGTAGTTTTTCTTAATACCTAATCTAAACCTCCCCTGTCACAGCTTGAGGCGGTTTCCTCTTGTCCTATTGCTTCTTATCTGGGAGAGGAGACCTACCCCCACCTGTCTATAACCTCTTCTCAGGTAGTTGTACATGTGCCTAAATTTGCAGTAATTCTCTTTCCTTCTTTGGCTTTTAATTATGACTTATGTAGTGGTCTGTCCAGAGCAAGTTGACTTTCTTGTATCTTTTTTTTCTGTACCAAATCTCTCATACTGTTCTAGCCTCTACCTAGCTTATATTGAAAGAGCACTACAGAAACGTTGTAGTAACTAATTATAGATCAAAAGGTGTTCTGTCTGCTGTTTACCTTTCCTATTGCTAACAATCTATAGAGGTAAAGTAATGCTGTGTTAAGAACAAGCATGAGCAGTGAGTTTAACAAAATCACTATATTGGGACAATTGTTGGCTTGGCTTTCTTGCGTCTCTGAAGATACATACAGACGTGTATCTTTAGAACAAAGTTTAGGTGATTTTTTTTTTTTTTTTTGTCTTTGAGAAAACTGAGGTAGATGTAAAATGTTTGATCTAGTAGTTGTATATGAAGATGTGAACTTACCATTCCTTAAACTCAGGTTGGCACTGTTATTTTGAAGTCTGAGCAGTAAATACTCAAATTAACCAAGGGTTGTAAATCATTATTTATCTTTATAGATAACGCACAAGTATCCTTGGGCTAGGGTTTTTTTACTTGTTCTTGAGTATATTGCCCTTGGTTGTTTTATTTAGAAGCATTCTTTAAAAATCAGGAAATGTGATTGTGGTAATGTTAACTTGAGTTAAACACCTTCTCCCTAGGGGAATAAAACTTGATATTTTCTTTGACTCCTCTGATTGTGACTTGCTTGTCTTAACAGAGGAGCTCCAGCAGTATTTGTTTCCTCTACTTTTTTAATCTGTCGTTTATGGTGACTGTTAATAATTTAATTCTCTTGCCACTAATTTGCTATTGTTACAGAGTTGGTAAGGTTCCACTGGGATGAGTAATACCTTTATCCAAGGAAGGAAATGGTATTTTAATGTCTGGATTTGGGGGTTTTTTTCTGTCTTTGCATAAAAATCTTTAAGGAGTTGCTTAGTTACAATTTATAATAGAACAGTTAATTTTTTAATTAAGCCTGCTCTCTGCTTTTATGGAAGATAAATAAAACATATTATGAATAGAAATAATAATTTTTCCCTACACTACCATTAGTGTAGTGAACAGTTGTCCTTAAATTGCCCGATACGTAGTATATGTTTTTGTCCTGATGGCTGCAGGTGTGGGCCAGTTTTAGTCCATTTCTTTTGTAAGAGGTGAGGGGATTTGATATGATAGATGTCCAGTCAAATATACCTAAACTAAACAAGAACTTGTTCTCCTGAATCCTCATTGAAATCTTGAGTGACTTTCCTAGATGTAACTTTCACGTCTTCTGCCTGACTTGGGTTGGTTGATGTGAAGTTGATTAAATGACTTTGATCATCATCACCAGCATGTAGCAATATACAGTTGTAATGTGGTCATGGCTATTTGTCACCTGTTTAACCACATTATAGTATAAAATCTTTATTTGGAGAAACCTTAGTGGCTAACAGCAGACTTCTGCCTAGAAAGCTTAATTTCCAAACTTGCACTGCAGATGTTTCTTGATTACATCAGGAATTAAATATTAGCTGTGAGGATGCCCTTGACCTTAGATGAAAGCATAGAGGGAATATTACTGCAATTATGAGTATAGAAGTATCAAGAGTGCTGCTTTTTTCAATAGAAGTTTGCATTATGTTCATTACCTTCTACTATTCCAATCAAATACATAATGAAACCATCAGAATATATTTGGAATTAAAGCAACAGAACCATGGCAAGTTTAATATGAGCTGTTCTTTACTCTTCAATGAATAACTCAAATTTGGGTAGAAATTAAATCTGTCCATTGAAACTTCTTTCTGCTTTTTTGCCTTATTCCCTTAAAATGGTGATCATGTTACCTCTAGTGACAGGTCAGTCCTATGAGAATATGGTGACTGAGATGATGTTAATGGGCTATGAACAAGACGAAGTAATTACGGCGCTGAGGGCCAGCTTCAACAATCCTGACAGAGCAGTGGAATACCTTTTAATGGTGAGCAGTTCATGTTACTACATCTTATTCTTTCACTTTTTATTTTGTCCTCACTAAAGACTAATTTTAATTTACTTGTGTTTTTGAATGTTATCCAGCCAGTGAGTAATGCACATCTGTAGGGAGAACAGTATCTAAGCAGGGAATCTGGAAGGCTGAGACTGGGGTTTTGAGGGTCATAGTGTGTTATAGACAATACTGAAGTAATCTCTTAACTACCTCTATCACTTCTTTGCTTTTATTCTTAGTTGAATTGCATGAGGATGTATGTAAAGTATGTCCAGTTACAGTGATAGTTTTAACTGCCAGTGGCTGGCTTAAGGAATGATTTTTGTGTCACACAGCAGTGACAGCATTACCTGTATTTTTGTATTGGTTTCTATAACAGCATAAAGACGTTTTTTTAAAGTTCCAGTTCATTGTTTTTACTAATTACAGACAGTGTTCTTAATATACTTTCCAAACAGAAAGTTTTGAGAGTTATTTGTGTTTAACTTAACTGGTGTGTTGTGGAGTTTCTTTTTTTTTTTTTTTAAAGAAACAATTTCTCATTTGATAAATATGATTTGAAGGGTGACATTAACGTCACTGGTGTGAGAGGAAATAGAGTAGCTTCACTTTAATTGATCTTGTGAGTTGTTTCAGGGGCTTTTTGGGTTAGTTCTCATTGTATACCTTAATCTGACAGGTGAATTGTAAGCACCAGAGAATCTGTCTGGGGGCTTGTTGCTTAGTCGGTATTTCCGGTGCATTTAGTTTTCACTCTAGCATACCATTTTTTTTCAGTATGGTTTGTCCTTATTCTAAACTGAACTTTATTAAAATCTTGAAGCTAGATATCTTGAACCAGTCCTTGCAAAATAGAGATTGAATTTTTGACAGATTGGTAAGAAAACTGGCATTTTCATCTCTAGTTACAAGACTTTTCTTTTGTTAATGAAGTTTTTCTTCAGTAGTTACAAGTCACTGGCATGCTTGCTGTTTATGTTAATGATCCCAAGACTTTAACCTGCAGTTTTTAAACAGACAACACATGTTTTGAGTATGTGAATGTAAGATGTTTGGGTAGTATTAGGCCAACAAAAGGTAATAAATATTGTATTGCCCTAAGGGTGAATGCAGTAGCTCCTGTCTATCAGCCATAAGTCTGGAATCTCAAATGCATGGCATCTCAAAATGTTTGTTTTTCATGCCTTAAATGTTGTTTTTACTGTTCATTTAGTCTGTCCATGCACCATAAATCCAGTGTGTCCTGCTAAGTGTTGGGCTTGTTGTGCATGTGCCAGTCACGTAGAGTGCTTGTACGCTCAGTCTGGTATTTCCCTGCTCTAGCTTACATCTGTTCAGGAAGTCCTGAATAGAAATAGAACATTGCTACAATACAGTCTGACAAGTCTGAGCAGTTCATTTTTACTCCTTCAGTAGGTCCTGTGTTTAAAATGACTTCTTCTGTTATATAAGGTGGTCCCTTTCTGTCTTGTGTTGTTACCTCTTACTGAGAATATCTTTTCTTTGTTGTTCCTCTTCCTACTGGAAAAGGGAGTAGGGAGGATCAGTCTTGCTCTTAAAGACCATATTAGCTGGCAGACTTCTCTGGTCCTTCTAGAAGAATCCTGTTGCTGCAAATGATCTTTCTAACTGTTCTTGATCTGCTGAGGTCTAAACATGTTCCTTGCCATCCGGCTGCATCAAGAAAGCTTCTCTTTAGTTAATAGCGGTCCACTGATGACACTGTTCTCTGACCCTCTACTTCACTTGCCTCCAAATGATCAATGTTATTTTATGTATTCTGCAGGGTAGGATTAGGATGTTGAGAGCTCTTAAGTGTATACCACTGTCCTGGTTTAAAGAATCAGTACGCCAAAGGTACTTGTAAAGTGTTGAAAAAAATTTTGGGAGAGTGTCTACGCTTAAAGCATAGCTGTTGCTTAAATAAACCCTGAAGATTCCACTTGTCTGTGGTTCAGATGACAAGCTTTTTGGTTTTCATATCGTTGTGGTGAGCTTCTAGATGTAGTCCTGTTTCCTTGAGCTGTGGTTGTGAAAGGAGGTCTCCATTCCAGAAGACAACTGTTTCTTTTTCTATGCTCCAGACTCATCTTTCAAGGAATTTAGGTTCATGTTTCTTTTTGACCCAAGATTTTCTAACCCCTAATTAAGGAGTCCTGTCTCTTTCCTCCAACAACCAGACCATTGGTTGAAGCCTCTTTAGTTTGGAAATGTTTAGGAAACATTTCTTACTGTGAGGGTAGTCAAACACTGAACAGGCTTCCTAGAGAGGTCTTCAATGCCCCGTGCCTTGTTGGTATTTGAGGCATTTGGATAATGCTCTTAATAATAGACTTTAACTTCTGATCAGCACTGTAGTGGTCAGGCAGTTGGACTAGATGATCATTGTAGGTCCCTTCCAACTGGAACTATTTTGTTATAGATGTGCATGTTCGTTGCACTGGACCTAATGTGATTATTACCCTGTGGAGGGCAATGTCAGCTAAAAACTGCTCTGGGGTTCAATTAAATACAAACAATTGTTTATTCCACCTTAAGGCACAAATGGCCTTTTGTTGTCTGACCAATGTTTACATTCAAAATTAATTGCATGTGAATTGGTATGCTTTATTCTATTGGATAGCTGCATGAATGAGGTGCACGCACTTCACTAGTCTCATCTGATTACAATTGTACAGTCTAGTTTACTCAGAGTGATAACTTCAACTTATATTAAAGACTTCAGATGATCTTCAAGATGGCAAATGGTATCTTAAGTAAATTCTGTTGAACTAATTCCCATAGTCTTTCTATTCAATAGCAAACTCGAGGTTTAAACAAGCATATGCTGTTTGATTTGGGCACTGATTGCAGTAACAAAATAAGTCTATGAATAGGTGAAATCAACCGGTTATTTCATGAGATTAATCCCAAGTTCCTACATCATACTTGGATTCCCAGAAATGACTGATCTAATGGGAAAAAGGTATTTAAGCAGTGCTCTGTAAGGCCCTAATAAGAGAGTTACCTCAGGGTTATGTCATGAATGGAATTTTCTTCTCCCTCTGTGGAGGGAGGGATGTATAGCAAGCTGACCAAGCCATATAATGGTAATGAAATACATGACAAGAAAAACTTGCATTAATTCCTGAGTGGCTTAAATATGGACTTGATTAGGTGATTTATACCTTTTTGTGCTGTTTTTCACAGGTGAGGAGGTGAAGTTTTGCCTGGAGTACTATCCAGTTCTCCATTTCTAGATGTGGCCTTTATATTGTGTATTTCTCCTTTTTATTCAGTTATAGTGATGAATGTACCACATGAAGAACATGTTATAGTAGGATTTTTAACCTACATAACCATAGAAAATCACTGGTAGGTAGGTTTGCCAGACTTCTTCATTATCCAGTTACACTGAAGTTCTGTGATTATTTCCACCCACACTGCTTCTCATGTTTTGTGGTTCCCAAACTGAAGAGTGCCTTCTTCATTTGAGGCAGGTGAAATATGTTAGAGCCTTCTCAGACTTCTCTGGACTGAGTGTGCTGTATGAATGACTGTAGAAAAACAGATATTTTTTTTTTTTTTTTTGATGCCCTGGAAACTGAGTGTTGTGAGGTAGCGGATCTTATATAGTCTTGTCCCTTTGGGGTTGGGTTTAACATGGCTCCCCCCACTATTTCTCTTGGGTTTCAAGAGGTCTGCTGCTCTGAGTCTGCCTCTTGGGTTCCGGTTGGGCAACTTCCCTTGCCTATACCATGAAGGCTTGTAGTCCTACAGGAGTCTTTCTTGGTGTCTGCACCATGGCAAGCTGCCTAACTTTCTAGGCTCCATGGAGGAGGATGGAAAGGACAAACTTAGTGCAGGAGTTCAGTGACAGTAGGGCAAGCATGATTAGGATGGGAAGTTTGAAGGATTCTCATGCAGGAGAAAGGTAATGTGGTAAGGTTTGTCTCTGTTGTATAACTCACATTCTAATTTAGTTATTGTTCTTTAGATTTTTTCATTTCATCCTCCTGAGCAATTAATTTCCTATGAAGTTGTTTGCACATTAAAAATAAACGAAGTGCAAGTTAACTGGTTTTTTAACTGCTAAAATTTGTTAACATACAGCCCTCTTCACACTTCAGATACAGTAAATGACTGTTGTAGTGCTGTCACATTGAGCAAAGAGGTCCAAAGAGCCATGTTCTTATATCTCAATTTCTTGCCAGACTATATGGCATCTATAATCTTACTGTCAGCATTGTGTGCTACAATTCTGTTGCTGTAATGTAACTTCATTTGCATAACAGTATAACATATTGTAACGGTGTATTTAGTTTGACTCACGCATATCAGATATCTTAGGATTCAAAGCAAGTGTTTGTTTATGGAGTAAAATGTATTTTAAACTCATGCAGTGCATGCTTTATACCTCACTATACAAACCATATTTTTTGTGTCATAAAATTAAGCTTTTCACTGTGTTCTTTTCCAGTTGCAAATGTGGAAGCATTAGTGTTTTTTCCTTAGTTTTGCAAACTAAGTAATACACGCGGTAAGCAACCTTTTAGCATTCCGTAGGTAATTATGTGAACTGTGGCTTTAGGGTATACCTGGAGATGATCAGGCTGTGACTGAACCCCCTCAAGCAGCAAGTATTGGTGCCTCTCAGACTTCAGTGGAAGTACCAGTAGAAACTACACTTACAGCTAGTTCATTAAGAGGTAAGAAAGGTTATATTTGAGAGCATGTGGTAAACACACTTAAACATTCTCTTCTTCAGTGAATTTTTAAGTTCTTGGTGCTTGTGAACTGATCAAAGTGAATTGGATAAGAGCTGTAACATGGAAATTCCAGGTGTGGTACTTGAAACAAATGGCTTGTCGGATATGACCATATCTGGAAAAAAGTATGAAATTCCTAAAAATGCTGGGAACTCGAACAATTCCTTTGATTCAGTATTCTGGATTTAAATGTAAGACCACAAATGTTGAGAGGGTTGTGTTTTCTCTCAGTTAAAACAATGGTTTCCTACTTGTGCTAACTGCACTGTTGACTGACTGTACTAATGCGTTTACTACTTGGAAGTTGGAATATCAAGGAAGAAGCCTGCAATTACCTGCAATAAGGTAATAAAGTATAGCACCTGAGACCTTCCATGACTCCTCACTCAGCACTGCGGCACATGGACAGTGTGATTGGTGCCTGCTGAAGAGAACTTTGTCTTAAAGGAAATAAATACACAAAAGAAGCATATCCAAGAAGTAGTAAAGATCTGTCTTAAGCTGTGGCAGAGATGGTGTTCAAGACGTAAGCCTTAATAGAGGCCAGAGTGTTAAACATACAGGTAGTAGTGACAGGCATACATGACATCATCCATAAAGAAGGAATGGGGGAAATGGGACATTTCAGAGCGCTTCAGACAGTGCTATGTTCAAGGCAGTACCTGACAGTATAGGACAGGGGTCCTCACACTTTTTAACCAGGGGCCGGCGCGGATGCAGTGGCAGGCAGCCATCTGCGGCTGCTTGGTTTCCCCCCCAACCCCCGGTGGGGGGGGGGGGGGGTGTGTGTGTCTGTAAATACCGGGGGCCGGATTGAGGACCCTGGGGGGGCGTATCCAGCCCGCGGGCCGTAGTTTAAGGACCCCTGGTATAGGATAAATAGGAAGGCGAGTCTCGCTTAAGGACAGAACTGACCTATTGAAGGAGGTAGAGAACTCTTCTGTGGCCATAGAAGGAAGACAGAAGGCTCAGTAGGTGTCTCTGAATGAGGTTACTTGGAGACAAAGAGAAAAGTGCTGGAGATCAAGGACAGAAGGTGATTTTCTCTTCCCCCAGCCTTCTCTTAAGATCCACTGCGTTGTTTAACCTTAGTGTAAAGAATTCTTGCTTAAAGCTAAGTAAACTAGTGTGAGGAAGCAAGCTCTTCAGTGAGGAGTGTATTGCCACTTTTATGTCCTTTTTCTATCAACAGTTACAGTGTAGGTATGTGTCTTGTTAAGAATCTTGGTAAAGTTTTAAAAAACAGGTTATCACATTGTTTTTCAGGACATCCACTTGAGTTTTTACGAAATCAGCCTCAGTTCCAGCAGATGAGACAAATTATTCAGCAAAATCCTTCTCTGTTACCACCATTGCTACAGCAGATTGGACGGGAAAACCCTCAACTACTACAGGTGAACCTTAACAACAATAAAATAATGCTGCTAATTTTGACTTAGCTTTACAAGAAAGGGATGTGCTGATGTTAACTTCTATTGTTGGCTTTTCAGTAGTTGTTGCTGTACAGAATATATTTTCTATGACAGAAGTGAGTCCGAGTCTCTTCGTAAGAGATGTAAAGGGCATCAAGAAAAGGGAAGGGTCACTGCAATTGAACTGAAACATGAAAATGCATTTCTTATGGTTAGATTTAATAACTTTTCTCTATATACTTTCTACACATTCTTTTTGCCTACTTAATTGACTGAAAATAAATATTCTTATTTGCCTGTTGGCAGGCTTAAACATGCTCTATTTCAATGTATTTCTTTATTCTCCTTTGTGTCACAGCAAATAAGTCAATATCAGGAGCAATTTGTTCTTATGTTGAATGAGCCATTTGTAGAGTCCTACCAAGGTTCAGGTGACACTGATGATGGTCCCATCATTGGAGCAGAAGGTGGAAGTGATCATATGAGCTACATTCAAGTAACACCTCAGGAAAAAGAAGCTATAGAAAGGGTGAGCCTTTCTTTGAAGTGTTGCTTTGATGTTCCTGGTGTTGACTCATGTGCATGCCTAAGACATGTCTTAACTTAAACTTTGTTTAGGCTCAGTACTTATGCGTAACTTCTGATATTTTATATTTGATACTTCATAGCTGCTGTAGTCTTTCAAATCACGCTCTTGCTTTATAGCAGTTGAGTCTAAAATCTTTTGAATCTGTCCTACTGAGAAGATGCAGTCTCTTAAGTGATCAGAGGTCATCTGTAATAACTGATGATTGAATGGGTTTTCCTGAGGAATGGGAACTTGGCAAAAGCTTCAGTACTGTTCCAGATCATGCTAAGATAGGTTTCTAGGTACAAAGGTGTGTCCGCATGAGCACTGTTTGCAAAGGACTTGGATAGTAAGAGCTCTCATAGTTAAGTAGGTTAGTTGAAGTTGCTACTTAACCTCCTTATTTGGCTATCCATGAGAATTAGTTAATTTTAGCTTTCTAAAAATACAGGTAAGGTAAAAATATCTATAAAAATATATTTGGGGGTGGTACGTTGCGTTCATAAATGCGTGTAACACTGACTAAATACTTATTTGCATAGATGGCCGTGCCTCTGAGACTTTTTCTTAGAACAAATTGCAAAGACTTATCATACTGTGGTAGGGCTATTGTATATCAAAGACAGTGGTTTTTTTCAACTGGCAAAGCAAAAGGTTACATAAGGATCACCAGAAAAGAACAATTTTAATGTGTCAATTCTATAGATCTCAAAGAAACTTCTAATTTTTAAAACTGCTTGTCCATTTACTACTTCACTGATTATCCTCTTTAGTCTGCTACATTTCCTTGTAAAACTATTTTATGCAGTAGAACATTACCTCCACAACATGTTCCAAAACCCAACAGACACTTGTATGCTTCTTCCCCTTTCCATGGAACACACACCTCAAAATTTAGGTGTCCTAGTAGTACACCTGACATGTTCGTGCTGTTTGTAAGCATGAAATTAAATCTAAAAGTGGTTGATAAGGGATAATAGGACATAGTTTCTTGCAGAGATTTGATCTGCCCTGTATGTAAAATGCCTTGCAGGTGCTGTGAGGATTTTAAGAAAATATCCAAATAGTTGTATGTACTTGCCTTTGGCTAAAACAAAAATTGGTTTGCCAAACGTATTTTAAGTGAGGTGCAGGCTAAATGCATTTCCCTTGGCATGGTAATAAGCTATTCTCTAGTATCCTTATCCCCGTTGTTGTTTTGTCCCAGGCATTAATTAATTCCTTCACTTCTGAAAAACATTGCTCTCAACTTGTCATGGCTGCAATGTGTAGTCATTTTCTCACTTTTTAAAAATAACTGAACGTATGGCTTAATGTGATGTGTTGGGTTACCTACTAGTGATCACTCTGGGAGCTGTTGTTCCAGGCAACTTTTGTTAAAAATTCTGAGTTCAGTATGATTAATTGTTTGAAATGGGCATTGCTTGAAGGTGTTTATTTTTTCTGCAGCAGTGCAATGTGCTGTTGCTTCCTGACACTACTGTGACCCAGGTCTGTTTTAGTGACTTACTGTGGCCGCGAAAGAAAAGTGACATGTTTTATGGTGCTTCATTACTTATTCATATCACTTTCTCAAGTGAGAATTCTGTTTACTAAAGACAGAGGCAACACCACCTTTGCTTGCTAAAGGCTGTATTGAGCTAGGCAGCAATGTTTGTTTCTGGAAGACAGTTAATTGTTTAAGTGGCATCTCAAGATCCTAGACATATAAAGAAGTTTAATATACAAAATGTACTTTCTAAATGTGTTTCTCTTCTTCAGTTAAAGGCATTGGGATTTCCTGAAGGACTTGTGATACAGGCGTATTTTGCTTGTGACAAGAATGAAAACTTGGCTGCCAACTTTCTTCTACAACAGGATTTTGATGAAGATTGAGAGACTCTTTTCGTTTTTGGGTTTTTTTGGTGGTTTTTTTTTTTCCCCCACACCTTGCACCAGTGCATTACACTAACTTTGTTCACTGGGTTGTTTGGGATATTTGGGCTTATATTCATAACACTTGGTGTATGGTATATGGAGGGCGTGGGTGGAGAAGAGAATGTAAGAAACAAAGCAAAGCAATCCAGCAAGTATGTCTGTTTAAAATTATCACACAGTGTAAAATAAAATGCAACCAAAAATCAGCTTCTGCAGATAATTTGTTCCTTCTGTAAACTGTAGGTTAACTTCTTCTGGGGTTTCACTCTTAACTCTGCTGGTTCCAGAAATGTGTAATGCCCTGCTTCATGTTTCTTTCTACTTAGTATTTGTATTGGAAGTAGCCTGTGCTACTTAGATTCTACAGTCAGTATTGCGTGGTAACAGGGGATAGCAGCTTTGTGAACCTTAAAAGATCTGAGGAAGTGTAAACCTGAATGCCAAAATATGGGTAGTTATTTTGCTTTTTCAGATGTGTTAAAGTAGTGCAAGGACACAGTATTTTGTTTAATGCTGAGTTAAGACAATGTTGACTTTCTGTTTTCCAAATGAAAACCCATTTCAGTTAAGTGTCTTGAAACACTACCCCTCCTTTGCCCCCCTCAAATTATCTGAGAAGCTGTATACATACATGTAGAGTTAATATCCTGTCTACATATTTTCTTTTGGGGAAAAACAATGGATATCTAATTACTGTTCACTTCAATGTTACATTGCAGTAAAAGTTTTCAAAGCAATAGATTGCTTGTTTGTTTTTGTTACGTGCACTCTTGTGAATCTAATGCTCTTTTTCTGCCAGCAAACAAAACGGAAGCTTCTTCTTTGTCTGCTGCAATGAGACTCAAATCAAATTTCACCTTCCTACCGTTGTTGAACCAGCTTTGTTGGTTCATCTGTTTGAATACCAGCATCTGAAGATACTGGTTTCCTGTTGCACTTACGTAGATTATTATGATCAAGCTATATCTGTTCAGCAAGGACTTTGGATTTACTCACTTTATGAGGAAGAGGAGTTCATAGCTTGAGATATGAAGCAAGTAGGCAAGTTACTCTAACCCAAAAGAATCTGCACTCACACCTTTCTCTTGAAAACAAGTTCTAGTTATAGAATTTTGAATCTTATTAGTACGTACTTGTCATTTATTTTGTTCAGTCATCATAAAATGTAACGATCTTCTTTTAATATACACTGACTTTTAAAGGCAGTTTTGCCCATCACTGCAATGCTAGCATGAAAACATTCTATTTAACCTAAAGCTATTATGTGCAACATTTCTTGAAGATGCTTTGAGGTTTTTACTGTTGTACTCCCATTACATGGAGTACAAATTTCTCTTTACGGTAACCAAGAAAATATTTTTAGTGGTACAGCACTGAGCTGTGGTACCGCTAATAATACTAATGATTTGGTGGTACAACAAAAATTATTTTCTGCTTAGGTTGTGTGTCAGTGGATTAACTACTTGTACTTTGAGCTTAAGTGGTAGTGAAGTGTCTTGAGGAAACAAGAGCAGGAAAGACTGAAACGGTTGTGTTTGTATTTTATTTCTTCATTGGTTGGCTGTAGCCTGTTAAATAATTACCTGAAGTAATCACTTCTATAGCTGTCTATTCTTAAGTCCTCTATACAACAGCTTCACTTTAATGCAATGGTTCATTAATGTTGTTCAGAATCCTGTTACGAAGCTAGCTAAAACCCAAGATATTGCATCAAAGGTATGCTTATTCTTGCCACCCTGGGAAAACTTTTTGAATGTGAGATGAAGTCAAACTGTGGCTCTGATTCTGAAGTGTCACATTGCGCTTTACTTCAAGAATGCACATGAAAAATACACATAAAAAAAATAAGGTGGGAATGAAGAAAGAACATCTTAGTAACATTTTTGGTTTTTCTTTCTTGCCTAGTTTTGGACACCAACAAAGTGTTAAACACACGATCTTTTGAAAACATCAGTTTGAAACTTCAGTTACATGGTTATGAATCCACAAATTATAAAACTGACTTCACTAAACTATGCAGAAAAGTGGTCTTTCCACCTGTGATGAAACAATGTATGGGAATAATTTAACTGTTAGACTTCCACAAAATACATGACTGATCAGCATTGCTTAAGTTTGGAATTTATGGCTGCAAGCTGTAGCTGCTGCTGCTGATTTCTAATTGTAAAGTGCCTATGCTGTATTTATATATTTCCTCGTAGAATATATGACCTGCGAGGGGGGAAAAAGGGATGTCAACCTTCTTCGTTGTTGTTAGCACTCAGCTTCTTTCCTCCATCCTGATAGTGAGAAATGCTCATTGCCTAGGCAAAAAAACCACAAACAAACAAAAACCCCAACAAAACAACCACACAACTTAACTCCCCTTCTAATCAAAGCACTCTGGCATTTCCTGTCGAGACTGTAGTGAAATTAAGAGACACATGCATATTGTTCAGTAATAGTAGTAGTATGGAAAACTAGTAGTAGACTCTGAAGATACTTAGCCCTACTTCATCCTTTTGCTTTGGCATTTTCCTCAGTGAACTTTTTTGTTGTTTTAATTTAAAAAAACACAACTGTATCCACTATATGCTTTCATTTGCTGAAAATCTAGTGCTGAAATAGTACTGAAGTGAAGGTTTTGTGTAGACCTATGCAGCTGTGCCTAGAGACCTAGAAGGAAAAATTTCTTTTGCTTTCAAAATTGGTACCTTTTTATTTTGATATGGCTCAGCACATTAATGCTAGTACCGTGTGCTGCAGAGGACAGGGAGCAACATCCGTGAAATTCTTGCCTGAGATAGTGGATTTTATATGCAATACACTAGGAGTAACCAGATATTCCAGCAATCAGCTCTTTCATCCCAGGGGAAGAATTCACTGCTGTCCTTGTAACGTGAAGCGTTTGACTCTAAATGCACAGCAGCCAAAGACCAAAAACTGGCACAGTGTTTTCAGAGTGCCTGTGTGGATGTATCTGTAGAATTGGTCAAAATCTTATAAGTTCAGGTACATATTTTTAATTATATATTTGAAATAAGCATGAACCTTCCCTCCCCCAACCTCTTGTCTTTAGTCTAAATCTCGTGTATTTTTTCTTTCTGTCTTACTGTTGGAGAAAGTATGGAAGCTGCAAAAGGTGTGCTGTCAGCTCCTGTTAGAGAATAGAACAACAAGGTTTCAGAGGCAGAATTAGTGCTGTCGAATAAGGAAGTGGTCAGTCTTCTGGATGGGTTATGGAATAAACTGTGAGTGCTGAGAGTGTGGGATAGAGACTTCCTCTGTAGAAAGGTTAGGTTGAAGTGAGGAATCTCCACCTGGAAGAAGCAGTGGTGTTTGTGAAAAGTCATGCCTGAAGGAGTTAAACAGTATGTTAAAGGCTGAGAGGAACAGAGTGGTATGGCAGGACTGAATAGAGTGAGCTAATGAGCAAACTTTTGGTGGGACTTTGCATGTATAAATAAGAATTGAATTGATTGAAGTCTCCTTGAATACAGATGTTCATCTTGTTCCCAACTTCTCAAAGCCAAAGAAATGATGGGTTCCTTTTCAGCCAATAGCTCTTTGTCTAGGACTTTCCTTCCAAAACCAGCTTTAACTGCAATAAAAAGAAACAAACCAGTTTGTACCTTGGCATAAATCTCACAGACTTGAGATTTATGTAGTCTTGGGTAGTCTAACCACGCTGCGGTGCCCCTGCTTTAAAGGTGGAGAAAAAATGTCATTTTTATTTCTAGCTACATGTTACACTGTTAAGACCTGATCTGCTCTTTTGAGTCTTTTCGGGAACCTTTGTTTTTTTGAAGTGAGAGAAATGAGTGATCCACCTAAACTGTGCTTTTCATAGTAATACTGCTGTTTGTTTGTGGTGGGTTGATCCTGGCTGGGCACCAGGTACCCACCAAAGCTGCTCTGTCACTCCCATCCTCAGCTGGACAGGGGAGGGAAAATACAAGGAGTTCATGGGTTGAGATATGGACAGGAGGATCACTTGGCAGTTACAGTCGTGGGCAAAGTAGATTCTGCTTTGGGAAATCAGCTTATTACCATTCAGATTGGGGTAGGATAATGAGAAATAAAACCAAAATTTAAAAAACACTTTCCCCCACCCCTCCTTTCTTCCTGGGGTTAACTTCACTCCTGATTTCTCTACCTTCTCCTTCCCCAGTGGTGCACGGGGATGGGGAATGGGGGTTGTGGTCAGTTCATCGCATGCGTCTCTGCTGCTCCTTCCTCCTTTGGGGGAGGACTCCTTCCCCTGCTCCAGCATGAGGTCCTTCCCATGGGTGACGGTCTTCCATGAACTTCTCCAATGTGAGTTCCTCCCACAGGCTGTTCTTCACAAAAATGTTCAAGCTTGGGTCCCTTCCATAGGGAACAGACCTTCAGGAGCAGACTGCTCCAGCATAGGTCCACCACGCGGTCACAAGTCTGGCCAGAAGACCTGCTCCAGTGTGGGCCCCTCTCTCCACAGGTCCTGTGAGGAGCCTGTTTCAGTGTGGGCTTCCCATGGGGTCACGGCCTCCTTCAGGCATCCACCTGCTCCAGCATGGGGTCCTCCACAGGCTGCAGGTGGGTATCTGCAGCACTGTTAACTGCCATGGGCTGCAGGGGAACAGCCTGCCTCACCACAGGCTGCAGTGGAATCTCTGCTCCAGCATCTGGAGCACCTCTTCTTCTTCACTGACTTCTGTGTCTGCAGAGTTGTACCTTAGGTACTCTTACTCCTTTCCCTGGATGTCATTTGTTGTGGTCTGGTTTTTTATTCTTCTTAAATATGTTGTCAGAGAGGTATGGCCACTGTTGCTGATGGGCTCTGCCTTGGTCAGCAGCAGGTCCATCTTGGAGCCAGCTGGCATTTGCTTTATTGGATGTAGGGGCAGCTTCTCAAAGAAGCCACTCCTGTAGCACCCCAATACCAAAGCCTTGCCATGCATACCAAATACGTTGCTTTATTTGTATTTCCATGTAAAATAGAATGGTTTGAATTATGCAGTGTACCAGTGGAGCAATGCTGCAAAGTTCATTTGGGACAACTTCTAATGGGATTATGCCTCTTGAGTGTGAACGTAATTCATGATCCATGAGTATGTATCTGAATTATAAACTGTAACCTGTTGGAAGCTGCCACAGCAAGTGACAATACTCATCAATCTCAGAGAAGCAGCAAGGTTAAGATGAGCTCTCAATATATGAAATACAGCTATAAATCAACAGAGCCATTTTTTTCCCAGCTGCAGTAAAAAATGAAATTGTGGTTAAATGAGTATATAGCTGTATTGTTTGTCACATTTCTCAAATACGAACTATCTAGCTCATTGGTACACAAATACTGAGGAGGTAGAATACACAAAAGACCATTTTCTGTACCTGATTAAAGCATGCAAGCAGTGCCTAGTTCACTGTTCAAAACTGGTGGCAAATTAATGTTCCTAAAAACACTGAACCTTAGTTTGCTGTGAACAAAAGTGATGATTTTGTTTGTATTCAGGATAGCAGAATGGAGAGCTGTTATTGCTGAATACAACTGTTTGGCATGACCATCTGTGGGAGAGGCATGTAAATAGCATTTAATAATGGCTCTGTTGGCTGCTGCTAGCAATGAGGTTAGCCTTGTGTTCTGAGTTCAGTTCAAGAATTTTCTTTGCTTCAGAGTTGTTGGAAAGGATCTGTTGCTTTGCAAGCTTGTTAGAGAGTCAACTTTGTCATTTGTGAATTGTATATCCTACACTGCTTAGAGAGGAGGCTAGTTGAAAGCTAGGAATGCAAGTGAAAAACAGAAAGTCACTTTTCAAGCATTAAGACCTTAGCCTTTTTTGGGGAAGAGTCACATTACTTAAGCATGTTGATGCAAAGTGAGGCTGAAGTTGAAGTCATGCATCTGATGCATTGTATCTGGTGTTCATGCCATCAAACAGAGACAAAGTGGTGTTTTTAATGAGAGAGAAATACCCTGTTGAAAGCTATTGTGGCAAGGAAAGTAAGTTTGATGGGGTTGCTTCTCGTGCATAGGCAGAATTCTGCTGTCTGTTACTTAGATCTTGAAATTGAGGACACTGATGCTGCAGTTCCTTCTCATTGCTGCACTCACTGCTGGAGTTTGTGGTGTCTTTAGAATGCTGTATTATGCCTTAATAGGCCTTAACGTGCCTTAATAATACCTTTTGAATATCTTGTCTCTAAATGATTAAGCCTGTGCTTACATAAGTAGATATCTTGGTGGTAAGATGTTATTTGCGTGATTGTGGTTTGTAAGTGGAGAAACTGCAAGCTTGTCATCATATTACCCATTCCAGGTGAAAAAATTGTCTCTGCTTGGCTGTCACATTATCCTAATAGCCTGCATGGAACGATTAGTGTATATGACAAGTGCTAGAAGATTGGGGTTTGTCCCTCTTATGTAGCTTCTCCTTGGAGTTTCACTTTATGGCAAGAAGAAAGCAAGTAATTTAGAACACTCAGACAAATGAAATAGTTTTCTCTACACTTACCTTTTACAAGATTCTCCTCATCTCCTCCAGTTTTCTGTGTTTGTAGACATTCCAGTGCCCTGAAAAGGTCTGCAGTTTTTTTCTTTAATAGAAACACTAGCAGGGTCATCATTATACAGTGACCTTAATCAGATGGAAGTGTATGTTGCTTAACTTTAATCTTGATCTCCCTTCACCTCTCACCGAAGCCATAGTTTCTTGTCTTCATGTTAATGCTTAGATTTTGTAATTGTTGATTGAACTACGCTTGGGAGATGAAAGTGAAGAATGAACAGTTCAGCTGTGGAATTAAATTAGCAGCTACAGAAGTGTAGACAGAGGTCACACAATGCTGACCAGACACCTTGTACAGCTGGCTTAAAGGGTAGCTGTGAGGAGAGGGGAGAAGGGGACAAGTTGATTGATTTTGTATTTGGGGCAGGAGAAGGGAAACTTACTGGTTTCTATATGGTTACTGTATCAGTCTGTAATGTTTTGCTGGGCCTATAGAGTTTTAAGTCCTAGGTTAGAGTCTTAACAACATGCCGATGATGTAGCTAGAGAGGGTAGATACCTGAAGACACCTGTCTTGCTAATGAGAGGGTTTTTATAGACGTATAATAGTCTATGCAGCTTGCAGTATCAGGGTTGGACTTAAGTTGTTATTTCTACTTAAAATTGCATCACTTTTGTCATGCGAACTGGGTGTAACCTCACAATGCCAGACTGTTTGCTGCTGCTTAATGGAGTCTGCTATCCCAAATCTGAATATGTAAGTCTGAGAGCAAATGAAACTTCAGAGAGCTTGAGTGTAGAGGTGGGAAACAGTTGTTTGAGTTTGTCTGAGAGAATAGACTAGAGTTTGGTCCTGTGCTTAACCGGAATAATAAATAAAAAGGCTATCTGGTGGATCTGAGCAGCTTAAATAGTATAAAGGACTAACAATTACACTTAGAAAAAGTAATGATAATGAAGGAGGTGGTTTTGGAAATATTTGCAATTCTGGGACTTTTTAGAAAGCTAATTTCGCTAACTGAAACTGATTTACATCCTCTAAGATCCTCTGATCAGTTTGTTTTCTAACTTTCTGGCTTTAGGCAATCTGGAAGGAAACTTTTGGTGCTTGGTGTCTGGTTTTGACTACCTTTTTTAGATAAAGAACTCTGCTGTTTTGGAAAATAATACTGGGAGTAAGAGGAATGCATAGGTTTTTTTCAAATTCATTTCACTGAGCAGAGGTACTAGATATCTAGATGTTCTTGGAAGTGGTCTTTCCCCTCCACCGCCATCTATGTGCTTGGAGCTGGAAAGAGGAAAACTAATGAGGGTTTTTTCTTTGGCTTTCAATGTTTGATGCCCAGGCAGAGTTTCTGTGATGCAGGAAGTCTGAAGTCTTGGCTATATCTATCCTGCCTGTGTCAATAAATTTGAAAGCTTGTACATAACTGTTTATGGACAGACCAGAAACATCAACTTGCTATCTGACCTATTCTGAATATGTTGATTTTACCATTCATGCACAGGCCACTTTTTTGTTGTAGGCATGGAAAGGTGGCTGTTCTTGACTGCTGTGAGAAGTCTGAGCACTTGAAATTTTTAGGCTTGAAGTCTGGACAGGACCAGTGGAGAGAAAGAGAGCAGCAGGAGTCAGGCTTTGGTTAAAAGAAGCAGAGTTTGAGCCACTTGAACTAAAACCAAAGTGAACGAGCCTGTACTGTGCTGCTACAATAACTTTCATTTGCAAGTATTTAAAACTTGAGCTCTCCATTGATGGCATTTTTATTAATTTCATTTTTTTCATCACTTTTTTTCTTCTTGCTTACATATTACTTTGAGATGTTCCATTTATGTTTGGCAGCACTTTGTGGGCCTGCTTGCAGATACTGTGCAGATCACAGGATGCAAGTCACAAAGCTATGGCACATTCAACTCTGGAAATGAGTCCTGAGAACCTGGAGCATTGCCTGTTGTCTGCTGTCAGCAAGTATCTGTGAAGGCTACTAACAGAACTGCTGTCATCTTGTTCTCATTGCTATTCTGCTTGAAGGATAATATCCTATAACAGTTATAAGCTGCTGGTTTAGATGAAGTGGAAAGGCTGTGTAGTTTTGACCACCATCTGTGAACCACAAAGGGATGGAATTTCAGTCAATTTTACATATGGATAACCTTATTTTATGGTCAGGTTGGCAGATGGACATGCTGTTGACACAGGATCATTTGTGTGTAAGCTTATTTGAATGATGGAGCACACTGTTCTTAATATAATAAGTAAGTTTCAAGTCAAAGGTTGGAACAGGTTGCCTGTACTAGTTGTATTGTCTCTGTCTTTGGAGATTTCCAAGCTCAGACTGGTTGAAGCCTTGACCATTCTGGTATGATCCTGTGGCTGACCCTGTTTTGAGCAGGAGGTTGAGCTAAGAATCTCCTGAGGTCCCTGATTGATCCAGTGTCTCAAATGTAAGAACTTTTCTCATGCAACCTTACCATTCTGGTGGGGATATAACTTACATGAAGGCTTATCCTCAGTTTCCGTATCTTGTCCTTTCTTTTGTTTGTTTTTGTTTTTTAAGTGTAGAGGCTGTCTAAAGAGCATTTGAATGCTCAGTTCTGCCACTTTCATCGTGGTCTCTTAATGTTTAAAGCAGACCTGTAGAAATTAACAAAGCAAGCTTGGCTGAGACTGTTAGTTCTTTAAAAATTCATCAGTGATGTCAACACAAGTTAGCCTTAAATTTCTTAGGTTCTGATGTGTGAGGAAAACAAGTTGCAGAATCAGATAGACTTAGCTGACAGTTCCTGTCTGATGATGTGTGACATTACCATAAACTGGAAAAAGGATTTTGAATGGCATATAATATAAATGCCCTATGCATCTCATATTATTTACTGTAAAATTGTCTGTCCTCCTTCACCTGGTATGGAAGCAACTGCCCATCTGTTTATTTTTAAAATCATTGCTTCCACAGTGGTATTACTTTCCAATCTCTCTTCCTCTAGCTAAAAGCATGTTAGCGTTTGTGAAAAATCTTGTTTTCAAGAGGAAAAAGCCTTCCCCAGAAGCATAATTATGTGGGTTTTTTTTAAAACAGATCATCCAGATGAGCAAGAATACGAATTTTCTAAAAGTGTGGACTGAAGTAATTTTAGAAAATGTTACTAAACTATTTTCAGATCAGTCATACATCTCAATGGTCTTGTTCACTCTGTCTAGGTTCGGAAGTAACTAGTAGAATAAATCATAAATATCATACAGATTTCAGTGACCTAGACTTCCAGGTTTTCCTTGAGGAGAAAACCAGTTGAATCCCTTGAGTTGGTTGTCAGAAGGTGGGAGAAATCGCATAGCAGAGTCCCTGTAGGCTGTGAAAAGGAGTGCTTTAGAGACTGTGCCAGGGTTGTTCGGCTGGAAGGAAGAGGGTACTCTTTCACAGCGTGCCAGAGCTGGGTTTTCAGACGATTCTGGTGAGCATGGAACAAAGCAGATGCACAAGGCAGTGCTTGCTGTTTCTGTTTTCTGCTCTGGGTTGGTGTCTAGCTAGTTGTCATTTCCTTCGATATTCTCTGACTGTGGGACTGCCATGAGGGATTGCCAAGATGGGTTCATTTGTTGGGATATCTTTAAGTTCAGCTAGTAACATTGGTGATTAAGGGGGAAGTAGCACAGTGGCATTTCTAAACAGAATGAATTTTCTTTATCAACAAATCACTGCTTTGGGTGGAAGCTGGGGAGAGCTAGAAATCTGGCCTACTTGTAACAGCTCATACTGAAAATTTACAATGAAAACCAGTTTGTCACCGCTTACCATTGTGCAGTGACTGCTTCTGTCATGTCTTCTCAGGTTTTTATGCTTTGTAACTTGCACATTCCAGCTGTCTACAATGGAAAATGAGGGTCTCGTTATCCTGTCAGTCCATGAAGTGTGTTATGGTGTAAGTACTTTCAGGAGTCAGAAGGTCAGAGCTCCCTTTCATCCATGAAAGTAATGTGTTTGGTTCTGGGGAGATGCTTGCTAAAATGTCTCCTAATCCTTCAAGGTTGGAGTGCTTTGGTCTCCATGCCACTGAAGCACTTTGTTCAATAAAAGTGTCAATATGAAAAGGAACATCCATGTGGAAGGTTCTCAGAGGATTTGTCACCTGATGATCTCTGAACAATTAAGAGCAGATTGGGGCGGGAGGAGGAATTCCTGTTCTGGAATGACAGGGCATCAAATGAGGTGCTGTAACTGGCTGTCTACTATTTCACTTCAAAGGACCCCCCCTCATTATCAGTCCTGCAGTTACCTTGCGCCTTTCTAGCTGTGAGAAAATGGAGCAGAAGAAAGCATTTGCTTCTCAAGCCTACCTCTCTTGCTAATGCACACAGTCTGAGCTATCTCAAGCCTATAAATTCTCAAGCTTGTTCCTGAGTTCTAAAAGTGTCTTGACAAACCAATGAACAAGACTTTTAGCCGTGGATGTGGAAAGAAATACTCAGGTTAAGTGAGTACTCTGCTGAATGAAGCTCTGCATTTTGAGTGCCAGCTTGCCCAGCCACTGTGAGAGGCTGGGGAGGAGGCAGTAACTGCAAGAAACCAGATGTACACTGGGTGGGTACTCAGTGCAAACAAAATAGCCATCTGTTGACCAGGCTGTATCATATTGTACAGGGTTTTCTGACAGAAAACAAAGTAGTACGGTTGTTGTTTGAGAACAGTGTGCTTGTTGCTGTGAAGGATACCAGATAAACTCTGACAGTATAGGAATAAATCTTTCCTACCATAAGGTTACTACTTGATGCCAATCTGAGACCCTGAAAATAGTCTTGTCTGCTTTTTAGACTTTTAGACACTTACAAAGCAATGGCTTGTTTGCATGGCTCCTATTTTCTTTGTATCTCTTTGATTGCGTTAGCAAATTAAAAAAACTTGTAACTGCTTTCCCTTTTTTCTATCCCTTCTGGACCCAATGTTGGAGGGATCACCCCTGGAGCAATCACTCTGACACTAAATGGAAACTCTGTGGTCTTGAAGGTGTACCTGTTGTAATGAGGGAAGAAGGAAGTTTTTCTCAACCTCCCTGTCCAAAATAACCCTGATGCCCCCCAAAATCACTTCTCTGTTGCATCTTGGTCTTGCCTTACAAAAAAGATGGTGGTGGCTAAATAAACACGGAAGGATGTTTTACATCAGTTAGCCCAAGGCTATAGTGCTTCAGTATATGGTAAAGGACCCTGTTATTTTAGATCTTCTCTTGTCCCTGCAAGTCTCCCGTGATCATTGTGGAAATCTTGCTTACATCAGAGGCGAGGTGATCCATAGGTGATCCAGCCTTGTTTATGGCAGTTGTCAATCTAAGAGAGGATTACCTGTGTGATACCAAGCTAGGTGGGGCTCTGTATCAGGCACTTAAATTACACCTCAGCTTGAATGTATGTTTATGTTTCATAGAAAGTGGAGGGATTTCAGTGCCCAAATGACAGCTCAGCCTTCGTGGCAATTTGGTAGGAGTTTGGTTTCTTCAGAAAGACTTCAGTTTCCTGGAAAGCTTTATTGAAAGTTTACTACATTTTTGGCAGCTGTGTCATTTGTCATCGCCTCAGCACCAGTGACTTCCATCATTCATGGCAAGAAGAAAAGTTAGAAAAAGTGTAATTAAAAAATAGCCTTATGGGAGACTTGGTAAGTAGAGCAAAGGACAAAATCATTTGTAAAGAACAGGTCAACTGACATGTAGCCCAGTCTGTACTCCTGTAACTATGTTAGCCTGCATCATCATCTCTGCTTTCAGCTGAAGCACCTGGCAGTGCTGAAGTTGAGTGCTAGCCTGCTTTAGATTGGATGTAGGCTGATAATTACCCTTCTCAGAAGACACTACAGCCTGTTTTGAGACTGTTACATGAATTTGAATGTGTCTTGTCTTCAAAAAGTTGAGCTGTCTTTTGTGATCTGGTAAGTTGCAGTAAAATAGTGAACTGAGGAGGTAGATTTTACTTGTCCAAATAACAAAAAACAGAACAACCCAAACCAAGTAGTCCTTTCCCAGAAATAAAGCTTGGTTACATGTGGGTTTGTGGCTCTTGATATAAATTGAGCCGTCATAGAACTCCTCCTTATGCTGAGATGTTTATAATTTTTTCTTTTGTGAATATTGCATGTAGATGAGTTTGCGTGACAGTCTGGTTTTCCATAGCATGATGAGTTTGTCTTTGGCTGCATAACCTCCTAGGGATGCAAACCTCTGTGCCAGTCAGATTTGTTGAATAGGTTTGGGGGAGGACTGGAGATGCCTAAATGGATGGGTAACGACCACAAACAACACACTTGAATACATCAGTGTCATTGATACAACTTGGGAAACAAGGTTCTTTTCAGAAACCTGGCAAAATCCCCAAACCCTAGAAATAAACACTATATCCTTAGTGGCATATGAACTTGTCACCATCATTTCCCTGTGCACTATTTTAGATATTTTCCTCCACATTGAATGCCTGAGCCCATCCAAAATTTTTGGATGAGCAGCCATTATTGGGCTGTTCTTTTGTTTGCTGATGGATATCTCAGCTACTCCAGTTTTCCCAACTGCCCTTCCAAGTAGGGTTTTTTTAAGAGGCCTTTATTTTTGAAGTGACTAATAAAGATGCAGTGACCTTCAAGCTAAAGAATGGAATGATTTGTGTTGCATAATTACATGTCAGATTTTATTTTCGACTTTTCCAGGTCTTCCATTAATCCCTCTACAGGTTTTGTCAGCACCCCATAAAAGCACTATGTTACAAATGTTCCAGTCTTCTTCACAGCAGCATGCTGGCTGCTGTGTGAGTTTCAGATGATGCTGGTATTTTTCCAGACCCTTTGTAGAACAGAAGGAACTGAAACAAAGACTGTGAGGTTCCTTCCTGAACATTCCACTTCTCTTGGAGGCCTCTTTCCAAAGCCAGAGCGCTGTAAGGAAGGCTATGTGTAAATAAGAATCAGACACTATTTAAGAGTGCAGAGGGCTGACAGAGCCATTTATTTATTTTTGCAGTAGGGCAACAAATGATAATTTGCTGATGTATATTATTGTGGTTTTACTGGTTCGGGGATTCATATTCCTTCATCCCAGCTGGGATGTGTCACTGGGAGATCGTTTGGTGATCTACACCGTCAACGTTGAGGGAGGCAAAAAAGCAACATTAAAAAAAAGCAATCTGCTTGGGTCAATACATGGGGCATTAAAGGCCTACTTTAAAGCAAAGTGGAAGAAGCCTACACTTAATTTGGAAATGGGGTTCTAGTGACTGTTCACACAAGTAGTGTGATTGTATGGAGAGGTGGGTTTTGTTCGTAAGCACTGGCTTTACAGGTGAAGTAATGCTAAGAAAGTGCTAATTAGTACCCTGCTCTTGCAAATGCTCAGGTATTCATATAAGTAGATCTTTAAACTTCAGAGGGGTTACTCACATGAGCAAAATGAAATGCAGAATGGTTATGTTTTCATTCTTTCTTCTAGGCTGGTGTTTTCTAGTGTAACTTCTGGTGCTTCATTCTGAACATCAGGTGAAGGTCCTCTGGAAATTCCCAGTATAGTCTTGTTACCTGCTAATTAACAACTCTCTTATCTTTCTTTCCCTCTCCATTCATTGCTTTCTGGGTATTAATGAAAGGCTGAAATTAACTTCTGGCTGGTGACGCTCTTGCCAGAAAATGCAGTCTGGTCAGTCATCAGTCAAAGCTATGACACATGTATCACCTCATTCTGGAATAGCCAACTTGTATGTGTGTAGGGGACATTCCTGGTCCCAGACAGTTGTCTGAAGAAGGCCAGGCTAACACAGCCAAGTTTCCAAGGGGCAGCGTGTGTCTCTGCTGCTGAATTTCTTAGGGATCTGCATTTGCTGGTTTTCTCACAGTGATACTCCAGCCCAGTTGCTTGGGGCTGGGTCAGGGGAGTGGAAGGAGGAGAGCTCAGTACAATTGTCCCATGTGCTGACAGCTAACCAAACCTGTTTAACACACCTGGTTCTTAGTACGGCACATTTACTGGTGCCTTTTATATTCAGAGGACTCCAGTGACTTGGTTCACTGATAACAGCTCTGAGAGTAGGTACATGTGACCCAGCCAGGGGGCATTATAGCATGGCTAATTCCACCTAATTAGTCCTGAATGCCCAATTCACTAGATTCCACCAAAGCTGTGAGATCCATGGTGCTTCCATTACTTCACTGCAGTTTTGTATGTAGCTATGCTCTGTTGGAGGTGTAGTGTGTTTGGTTTGTTCGTTGGTTTTGGGGTTTTTTTTGTAACCAGATTAGAACTCCTGCTCTTGCCCCCTCTATCTGCAGTGAACCCCGCTTAGTTTGATTCTGACAGTTCCCAGGCCTGTCCTCAGGTCTGCGGCCATGCCTCTTGCTTCACAAAGGTAAACAAACAAATCCTTCATCTAACTGCCGTTAAGTCTCTTTTATATAAGAGTCTTTCGACTCACTTCAGTGGCAGTCAGAGTGAGTGGTTGGTTGGTCTGGGTCCCTTTTTGGTTTTGTTCCAGCCTTTGTCCCCATCATGTTTGAGCACCTCAGTCAGCAGTAGATCTCTCTGTCTTGTTCTGATAGTCTTACTCTTTGCTGCATGGTGGGGCTGGGGTATAATAGTGTCTCCCATCATTTTGCACGTCCCCATCTTTAACTGAGGATAAGTGGCAAAGACGAAAGGCCAGAATTTCAAGATATGAATGATAGTCTGGTGTGATTTTTCAAAGGTATTTAGAAGCTTCAGAAACCACCACTTTGTTCCTGTTTCTCTAAGCCCCTCACTATCCTGAAAAGACCCAGCATTAAACAGTTTGAAAAAGGTCATGGGGAAAGTCTGTTGCAGAGGAACTGGAGAGGCATCAGTTCCACATCTGCTTCTGAATGCTCCCTCTTCTGAAGCATGGACATCTCTCAGCCTCGAGCTTCACCATGCACTGGCTCTACAAGCAAAATGTCAGCAGCAAACATCTGAGAGGAACCCTGTATGGAAAAGCCAATCTTCTGCATTATGTGATATTGGCCATGGCCATATTTTAGCATTTGAGGGCTTCTCTCCCTTTTCTTAGTTGTCAGTTTCAAGGAGCTAGTTGCATGATTGAGAGAGATCTAAACAGACTGTGAGGTTTGAGCCTTGCAAATACCGGTGACCATTATGTGATTAGGAGTAAGCTTTCAGAGGTAAAGAGCAGCCCAGTGACCTGTTCCGTTCATAGAGGAATGATACAGGTGACACAGGAATGTGACAGATGAGAGACCTGCAAAACACTCATTCTTAGTCCTGCTCCCTGTTGATGTAAAACAGTGCAACCCTCCAGCTCTCAGCTTGCCTAGGAGATCTTGCCTGGTTTACGGCTGCTCTGAGGTACTCAGATATGTGTGCCATAGCAATTAGTTATGCTAGCAATTAGTTGCACCTCTAAAAATGGAGTCCCTTATTAAAGCCTGGCCCAAGGTGTGAAGGTGTAGCATTTCACCTGGAATCTTTGAAGTCTGGATATTGAAAGCCTAACAGTAATAATGATTATTATAGATAAACACATAAACAGTTTCCAAGTGTGTCACAACCACATGCAGGACAGACTAAATCTTGTTGATAAGAATGCAAGAGGCAGCAGAAGTTTGAAGATGCTGACTGCACATGTTCAAAATAAATGTCACTTTTAATAAAAGAAAAAATTGGTCAAAGTGACACATTTTCTCAGTTACACTGGTACACATTCAAAGGCCTTTGTAGCATAACTGAGTCACTGGGATTACAGAAGGGAGGACTGGTGTTTTTTGAGGTGACCATTTGACTAGCCACTAGCGATAGCCATCATATGAAAGTGTTGCCGAAAAGTGTGAAAGGTTCATGTATCCTTACAACCTTGGCTGACAGGTAGGAGATCATTAAAATACCTGAATTATGGCAATAACCAAGCTTTACTCCAGAAACTGCTGTGTTAGAGATTGAAGGTTTAAAAAACAGGAACTGCCATCATTGGTTAGGGAAGGCTTGTGGCCCATAAGCCTAAGAATATTTTGAGCCAGCAGTATAAATGCTGGGAATCTTGCTTATTGAAAGACCTTCACCAGCTGACAGTGGAGAACTAATTCTTCCTGGGCCTTAATAAAGCCATCTGCAACAGCTTTGTCAAACAATACAGATGTGGCATTGTATAAGTTTTGAGCCTTCTCAAAGGAAACCCTTGGAGGCTACCGATCAGACACCCACAGGGACTGCTAGCTGCCTAATTTACTGTTTTAATAGACCTCTGTTGTGGTTTAATCCCAGACAGCAACTAAGTACCATGCAGTTGCTCACTTGCTTTCTCTGCCTGCCCTCCCCCTCCCCCGCCCCAGTGTGATGGGGGGAAGTAGAAAAAGGTAAAACTTGTGGGTTGAGATAAGAACAGTTTAATAATTGAAATAAAGTGTGTATATATATATATTTAAAAACAACAGACAACAAAACCAACAATAACAATTGTAACGAAGTAGAGAGGGAGAGAGGAATAAACTCCATGGGAAAAAAACAAGTGATCCCTAGTACAATTGCTGACCACCTGCTGACCGATGCCCAGTCAGTTCCTGAGCAGCAAGCAGCCCCTCCTGGCTAGCTTCCCCTGGTTTATATAATGAACATGAAGTTCTGTATGGTATGGAACATCCCCTTGACTAGTCCAGGTCAGCTATCCTCACTCTTCTCACTGGCAGAACATGGGAAACCAAAAAGTCCTTAACTTATGCTAAACATTACTTAGCAACAACTAAAAACCAGTATGTTATCAAGATTATTCTCACACTAAATCCAAAATACAGCACTGTAACAGTTACTAGGAGGAAAATTCTATCCCAGCTGAAACCAGGACACCCTCTAAGATGGGGGCCATATTGTTGTTGTATAGGGCCAAGACCAAAATGACACTAACAACCTGTGGGAAGTAGCAGGGGCACAATTTTCTTTCTGTGTGCTTCTCGTTTGTTGGATTTGGTGGACAAGGAGGGTAGAGAGGAATGAGGGGAGAATAGGGCCTTGGTGCTAGATAACCAGGTATTTGAAGAAAGAAAGATCAGAAAAGAGTTTTGATCAAAAAAAGTTTTTTTTTCCCCCACAAGAGCTCAGAAGCTGAGGGAACAAAGCATGCATGTGAACACAGTCTTGGTTGCTGTCTCCTGTGGCTTGTGCACAGAGGATGGCAGGGTTCACTTCTACTTCAGGTGCTGAAGTTGGGTGCTCAGTGCAGGAGCAGAGCACCAGCCTGCACCCTGCCGATGGGAGTTAGGATTAACCCCTCGCATGAACCTCCCTAGCGAGGCAGGCCTGGCGATCCTCACCCCCTCACAGACGTTGCCATACGTGAGATGAAGTGTCTCCATGCACTGATGGATGCTCAGCCCTTGGCTATTCCCTGAACCAGGTAACGAGCAAGACTCCTTTAGCGCATCATTGGAGTTTGAAACTAATCTGAGCATTCTGGCGGACACACAGCGTTTGAGGAGCTGTTGGGTTCGGAAGGTAAGGTAACGGTTCAGTGCTGGGAAAGCATCAGTGCTTACCTTCACCGCTTATTTCCTGTGCATTTTGGGGTAAGTCCTTTGCCTTTTTAGCACACGCACTGATGTTTTGTGCTTCTGAGCCTGGGGTAAATGCTTTTGAAGTGGAAAACTGTGGTAGTTTAGTTTTTTGGGTGAGATACAATTCTCAGAAGAATGAACGGCCCTGTGCTTACTGCCCAATGGCCATTAAGGTCTCAAAATAACGAGAAAACCATGTAGTGCTGAATAGAAAATGAAATCTGTGAGTTGTTTGTGTTCCAGAACTGAACCGATGAGACATTTGCAGGTGGCCTGAGATTTCTTTCTAATAGTCCATGCAATGCAGGGGGTCAGCCTGAGTGGCGTAGCGAATTACTCTGACCACAAAAATCTGAGCATCTGTGACCTGTTTTCCACATGGAGGTTTTTGGGAGGATTGCACTTCCTATGGAAGTCTGAAAGCTTCTTTTCCAAAGAAGAGACATCCTAGATGCATTAGTTTCCAATCCATAGTTGGGGGTTACAGTTTAAAACATGATGGGAAAAGGGGCAGCATTTTGCATGACGTGGAGTAAAGTCTGTAAGTAAGAATGTAGTGGGCTGCATTTTGAGGAAGGAGCACTGCATTTAGAAAATTTTTTGGATGGAATTTACCAGGAGGTACCAGGCACACTTCTGGAAAATATGAGGCCTTGTGTATTTAACTTCCTGGAAATGATGCACTACCTCTGAAAATTTAAGTCCTTAGGGCTTCTGGCTGTTCTGAATCCCCAGGTTGACCCAACTGTCCTGTCACTCAGGCTCTGTTGCAAGATCTTCAGAGCTGGAAACCAGGAAAACTGATCAGCATTACAATAAAATACCTCCTGCTCTCCTGCCAAGAGTGTTAGGCTGAACAAAAGTATTACCCTTTTCAGGAGATTAAATTATGCCAAGCACAGAAGATGAAGTTCCAAGGACTTGATTTCTGAGACTTAGCTACATGATTCTTGTTGACAATCTTCAGGTAGTCTATTGCAGAGGTAAAACAGCCTGCCTGCTGTGCCTGTGCCGACCTGACCATCTGTAGGGGAGTAATTTCTACTTCACATTGATAAACAGTCTGAGGGGTTTTTTGTCTTCTCGAAGTGTAGTGGGAGCATGTTTCTTCTCGGCACCAATGTCTGTGCTTCCCCTACCTAAACTCGAGCACTAAACACTTGTTAAAAAATGGGGAGCTGTATGGGGAAAAAAGGAAATCTGTGGTGTTTTTCAGAATTCCAGGGTGAAATAGTCTGGTATTGATAGCTGGCAACATGCAAATCTGTATTCTGTATCTTAAGAATTGCCTAGTTTCAACCGCTAGCTGCATAAGCAGCTATCCTTGTTGGCAAGCATGAGATGTTGTCTAGCATCTGATGCATTTTCCATATGCCGGTATCTGGGCAGAGCTGTGTCTCAGTCGCAGTGGCTCCCAGCTTGCTCTGCACCATTTTTTCATAATTTTTCTGTTACTCACAGGCCCTATTTGCTTACCTTCATCTTTCAGCCTCCTTGGAGTAGGGATGGACATGGATTAGCTGTGAGGAGGCACAGGAGAGCATCTCACCCTGTTGGTATGACTTATGCTCTGTGCCCAGAGATAGTACCTAGTTTTTAGCTCTACAAAAATATGTCTTAGTTGCCTTGTGATTATTAACTGGTTGTTTCAGATCATTCTGTAAGGATGACCCCATCCTCCTTAGGTTTTACTATCCTGTAGCCTCTTGAGTCATCCACTGAGTTTGCGTGCAAAGATTTGGTATTGTCTAGATAGCGGGTAGTCAGACAAAGTAGTATTGCAGCAAGGATTGTATCTGGAGGTGTTGGTAAAACAGACCTACACATTTCTCATGATCTCATTAGCAACCACAGAACTTGGAAGGCCTGTCACTGGAGAGGGTTTATTCATATCATGTCTATTCTCAAAACTTCCATAATGCAAGATCTTATGACAGACTGTAAGGTAAATCACCTTTGAGAACTCAAGTACATCAAGTCAACACAGTAGTCTCATTGAAATAAAATGTTTATTTCATAAGGCATGTGGGCTGGTATTAATTACATCAGTTAGACTCTGTCACTGTATCCCAGAAGCAATTACCATTTTGCTCCCTGAAGGAGACATTAGGCTGAAGCTAGTGTACCAGAAATGAGGTGGCGCTTTACGTGCTGGCTGTTTGCAAATTCTTCCAGAACTAGAATATGTTTGTAATTCCTTGCAAGCACAAACAATGCCGCACCAGGCACTCCTTTCTGCTGCAGACGTCCTTGGATCAGCTACAGTTAAGTGGGGGGAAAGCGTGTCCTGTTGTTACTCCCTCTGCAAACAGTAGATTCCACAGTCTGTTTGGCTGGAGATCACTCATGCCAGCACTGTATCAGCTCAGTCAGAGCTCTTATGGCAGGGGTCCTCAAACTACAGCCCACGGGCCGGACACGGCCCCCCAGGGTCCTCAATCCGGCCCCCGGTATTTACAGACCCCCCGCCGGCGGCTGGGGGGGGAACCAAGCAGCCGCAGATGGCTGCCTGCCACTGCATCCACGCTGGCCCCCTGGTTAAAAAGTGTGAGGACCCCTGTGACTTACGGCTCAAGCGCCAAGTGCTGCTTTAGTGAGAAGGGAGTTGGCATGTGTGTGCGTGCATGTGTGCGGATGGAGTGCATAGGGGTATCTGAAAGGCCTGTGGTTGTGAAGCTCTCCCCCGTGTGTCCTGAGGATGGCGAAGGGGGTGGCTAGGTAACTGCCGTCTGCAGGCTTCTCACAGCTGGATGGATCTGCGTGTGTGTATGCAAGGTCACAGGTGTTAAACCCTGCTTAATGCTGTCAGTGTTGCCACACTTAAAATTCACAGAACAAACTGACTTCAGGCTCCTCTGCTGCTTGTGTTGGATTGCCTTTGTGCTGCTTTGTTTTCCAGTTTCCTCAAACTGTAATTTTCTCTTGCCAGCTCTACTGTAGGGGGAAAAAGTTGAAATGCAATTCATAGCTAATGCTTACTGAACCTCTTTTAGAGTTCTGTGAGATATGTAAACATGACAAACATCAATTAGCCAAACTACAGAGGGAGAAATCTGCTATGCAATGTAAATGAGCATTTTGTGCAGACTTCCTTTACTCATAATGACCCTGTATCAAGAAACAGGTGATGTAAAATACATAATTAAGGGCAAAGGTAGGTGGTGATACCTCAGGACTTCCAATATCTTCCTTCTGGCGGATTGCAGAGATCAGCGTTTTGCAGCACCTTGGGTCAAATTCTCCCAGGGGCTTAGCTCTTTGGAAAACCAAAGTACTTATTTAGATGCAAAGTTATTTTTAAACTGATTTCCTAAGGAAATCAGGGATTAGGCATTCCCCCTCCCTGTCCCTCTGTGACCATCTCTGTCTTTGAGTGTTTATCCCTGAATAACTTCTGAATCCATTTCCTAACCACAGGTGACCCAGCAGCAAACAGCCTCAGAGCATGTGAACTCCATATCGTAACTGATTTTTCACATGAGGAGGTGGAAAGGCCAGTGAAACAGCCTCTTACCCACTGGCAAGTGAAGCAACATGCATGTTGTGAATCAGCTTCTGTTTGCCTAACCCGAGGCATAAAGGGGTGTACAAAAGGGTGTGGTTTCATAGCAAAGGAAGCTGGAGACAGAGAAAGGATCCAGGGGCGCTTGGGGGGCTCAAAAAGGGGACATGAGATAAGTGGGTACGAAGTTGTAGGAAACCACTTCAGTGTGAGTGTTCCCATTGTGGCATCTTTGCTTGGGTTTCTGCTGCTGGGATGGCTCCATGAAGTGTGGTCCTGAGTTAACGTGTACCTCAGAAACAGCTGAGCTGAGAGGGATGTTGCAGTAATCTCTTGTACTCCTGTGGGGTCTGGGTAATGAAAGGTGTAAGAAAATGGACTAAAATAGGTGGGGATCTTTTTCTTAGCAGGCACCCTCTTGATATGTACCAGCAGAGCATGTCACCATGGTCAGAAGCTTGCCTGCCATGAATACCAGTCCTGCCTCCTGCTGCCATGGCATGGGTGGGTTGCTGTGCTGCTCAAGTGTTTGCACCATCCACATTGCCACCTGAAGCAAGGGGGTGACAAGGCACTAGGATAATGAAGCAAGGACAGTGGTGGTGGCTGTCCTGGCACACGCTTGTTGGGGAGGGATGTCCTTAGGTCCCTGACTTGCTCCTTCTCATTCACAGTTGGGGCAGGAGTGAGCTTTGTCCGCAATGTAGTTTAGGAAGGGAAAATCATTATGTCATCTCAGCCCGCCTCCTCAGTCTGACAACTGTATCTTTGGTCTGAGGCTAACTTGCTGGTAGGGATTCTTAACACCCTCAGCAGAGAGGAGAAGCTAGAGACACTAGTTTGCAATGGTAAAAGGATGTCTTTGGGACCCTTATATCTTCCCACGTGAAAATGCACATAGATCCTCATGCTGTGACACTGGAGTGTGACCTGCACCGGGAGGAACACAAGGAAGCTGTACGGCATTGGTCAACACTGCTGCGAAGTCCTGCTCCCTGAAGTGAGATTACTACTGTCCAAAGACCTTAAGCACATGTATGGTTAAAGTATGTATTTTAAGTTGAATAAACTTTATCCCACCCATATCTTTGTTACAGAAAGCAAGAATTTGGCCAAAGCTGTAAAAATACAAATTAACCCTTTTTTTGAATATCCAAAAAGCGAAACTGAGGAAAAGAAGATCTGAGTTCTGGTACCACAGCTGGTGCTTATGTGATGTTTGATGTGTTTAGTGGTAATAAGTCTGGAAATCCCCAAGGAGTGTCTTACTGTAACCCAGGCCTAGGATAGTGAGATAGCTTTACTCCAGTCCTCATAACACAGATCTACCATCTCGGCCTCTGCTTATTTCACTACCATTACATTCCCTCTGCACCTTTCCCAAGCGTCTGCTCCCATGTGATCCCAGGAGCACGCAGGGGACCAAATATGGTCACACAAAGGAAAGCCATCTGATGTCAGGGCCAGAGGGAATGTTGAAGGAAAGCTGTCCGAGCAGACGGATATGTTGGCTTGGAGACAATCGTAGTAGCTAATGTTTGGTGGCTGTGCCTGGCTCCGTGCCAGGGCACCCAGCTCACATCCCAGCAGCTCTGTCTGCATCTCCTCATCAGTACGGTCCACAGCCAGGTGCTTCCAGCAACCTCCAGCATTTGGCTGGATCATTGGTGAGCTGTAGGCTAAGTGCTCCCCCCGGGATGCAGCTTCTTCAGCCTTTGGCTCCGGCGGGTACAGCACATCCCAAACTGATGGTGTACTGTCAGCCTCCTTGTTCCCACATTGAATGTGCCTGTCTGTACATGCTGGCTATTGAAAAGGCCAGCATAAATGTCAGTAATGCCGTGTGCGAGGGGGGCGTAAACCCTATGCGTAAAATCAAGGGCATTTTTAATGTCTCCTGAGGGGCAGGCTGCTTGTGCAGCAGGGTTGGGAATGTTGTGACGTGAGCAGGCAGTCTGCTCTACCTGCTGTACAAATAGCATCGCTTTAAATATTTTGCCACAAAAGAGCATTTCTTGACCCTATACTTTCTATGTGCTATCACAGATTCTGTCCCTGTGTCCCCATGCCAGCTTGAGTACTCCATCACTGACTTCCTTTGGAGTTGTGGCATGTGTGATCAATAGTAATATAAAGGTTGCCTTACTTGGCATCCCTGACAGAATCCCGGAACACTGCAAATGGGTTGGGACCTCTACAGGTCTCTAGTCCAGCCTCCTATAATGGGCTCCATGTTCATGAAGAGTAATTTAGAAAAAAATACATATACATCTTCCTAGTATTCTATAGCAGCAATGCGACAACACAAACAGTACTCACTGGGGTAACAGGGAATAAAACTGCTGCTTTTTGGAGCCTTTAATTATGCTGAGGCTTTAATATACGGGGAAGATTGAAAAAAAAAAGAAACACAGTAGAGGAAGAAGTTTATGATAAAGGGACAAAGGTTATATCTTTCAAGGTCATTCACCCAAACAACGGGCCTGAGCAAGCTGTATTTCAAGCTGGGTGACCTTACGCTAGCAAGCGTGCACAGTGGTGGAAAAGGCAGCCCCCACTGTGTGCAGCTGTGAGTCTGAAATCACAGGGCTACCAGGGGAACTGGACAATGTGATTTGCACAAGTCACCTCACAGCCTTAATTGCAGTTTCTGTACAGGAGTTGTTCTCTTACCTCTGCAATGCCTCCGTCAGGTCTGCAGCCAAGTCAGAAATAGAGCCCCACCATTTGTTCTTTCCTCAATTTCAGCTGAGGTTGTGTGGTTAATGCCACCTTGCTCAGTGGTGGTGCATCTCACATCTGATCAACAATGTGTCTAGGATGAACATCATGTCATTAAATTGTTGCTTGTGGCATTCTACTGCATCATGCTCCTTTCCAAAAAAGCAACACAAAGGAAAAAAGAGGTCTTCAAAGCTCCTGTGTCAAAAAGCTACAGACTGCTGTATGCACTTATGGTTCATTGCTTCCTCTGTGGATGTCCTGTCAGGTGGGGTTTACGGTCTCATGCATCACCTAAGCAGTCACCTAAGGCAGATGCTGGGAAACGATTGTTTCAAATCTTGCTGAAAAGTATGTGTAGCAAGTATGTTGCCTTTCTCTGTACTGATTTGCTTTTGCATGTCAGCTTGGTTTGCTAGATATTTGGGCTATGAAGAAAAGTCAGACTTCTCTGACAGTGCCTGACTGGGGAATATATCTCTTTTATGGCTTCGCAAGGGACTTTCGCACTGAGGAGTTAACAGAGCGAAAGAACAAAGCCAAAGGAATAAATTCCTGTGTGGGACAAAAATTAAATGTCACAGCAGCCAGTTGTGCCTTTGCATGGTCGTAGCAGCTGGGAGCATGATCCAAGAACTTGGTCCTGGTGGCAGCTGTCCCATTACTGATGTCTATGAAGGATCTGGACTAATTTTCTTCATAAATATGTGAGAGGCAAAAGGATATCCCCCCTGAGAAAGGATAGTGGAATTATTCTGTTGTTTCAATGCCAACAGACTGTTCTACTTCAATTAAGCTTCATATACCAGGATCACCAAGTGTGCATGCTCCAGTTCAGACTGCCAAACAGGGATAGTTGGTGGGAACACCTTACTTTACAGTGCTTGGGTCTGGGGGTGAACTGCACATCAGCGAGTTTTCCCTGTGCTATGCGTAACCCAAGTGTTTCAAGGGGTTCTAAAATGTCTGCCCTGGATACATAAGTCCCACCTTCCTCCTAAAGACCACTAAGCCCAGCTCATCCAGTGACAGTGCTCACGCCTGTGAGCTGGTGGAGATCTCAGAAAAGTTTACTTTCTTCAACCACACCATTAAAACTAGTGACAAAGTACACAGTTAGATGACACATTCTCACTGTCCACTTCACAAATGAGATTGCATGACAGCCAGCATGTTAGGACCTCCTAGCTTTCTGCTATACGGCTCTCCTGTGCTAGGCTGAGTTGCCACATGCAGTCTGTGCAGCTCTGGGGACAGGCACAGAAATCCTCACCCTGAGCTGCCTTGGAGACACACCGTACCTTCTGCACTGATGTGCACTGGTTTGCTGGCACTTAACACTCTTCATGCTTTGTCCAAGAGGGAAATAAAATTCAGGAAGTCTGTGATGAGAATCACACAGTTCTGGTGGGAATGGACCTCAGCACTCCTGAGGGCAGAGCTCATCCTGAGTCTTTGTTGAGGGAACAATGTTATGCGCAGGTCTAAGCAGTGGCATGTGCCACACACCACTCCCAGACCTTCTGAAGGCATGCCTGCTTCCTTTTCATGGAACATATGCACTACAAAAATCCCCAGTGCATTATATAGTTTGAGGATCCAAGTGAAAGGTAAACAGAAAAAGTAAGGAGGAAAGAGAGAGGATGTGCATTGAACAGAGACAACCATTTCACTGAATTTGAAACAGAGAACCAGCAGGTCTTCTGGTCCTGATCTTCATCACCAGCTATTATACAGCTGCCTGTACGCTGAGATCAATAACTAGTTTTGACTTGCACACATCTTCCTAGCCTGACATAATGTGAAAGTGTCAAGGGGCAGTGACTTTCTGGCTTCCCTCTGCTGTTCGTAACAGCATCATCCAGCCTTCTCATTGAAAGTATAGCCCTCATTCTTAGTTTGAATTTGTCCACTTCCAGCTTTCAGCTCCTCTATACTTCCTCTTAAACCTTGCTTTGTTAGATGTTACAACCTGTATGATGTGTCATGCCCTTGTTTAAAAAATGAACTATTTCTGCATTGTGCTGTAGTGCAGAGATACCCAAAGACTCTAAATGAACAAAGTCAGGTTTCAGATAAGTCTCAATATAGCAACATATGTCTTTTTTTTTAAGCAGATGGTGTTGGTCACAGTGGAAGGAAGCACATGGGGAATGACATGCGCTTTTGGGTTATTTATTCTTGTGTTGCTGGGTTGGCTCTTCCAATCACTGCCATGCAATGCAATTAATTAGTACTTTTCTCTGCCTCAGTGTCCTGCCTGTAGAACTGGATTCAGTGATTTTACCTCAAAACACAGGAATGATGGGTCATCTCAGTGACATCCTTAACCCCTTTTGCTCTGTATTTCCAAAAATGTAACATAAAATGCTGTAGCTTGCCATCACAGCAGTGATCACCCTGAAGTGCTTTGTTGCCTTTCCTTTAAATTATCATTATACAATGTGAAATATATTGCTTGGCTTTCCTCAGATTTGCGTGGCCCCAGTTCCCACACCCTGTGCCAGTTCTGAGGTGCTGTGACTCCATCACTGCTGTGGAGCTGATGTTATACATTGGGAGAACAAGCCTTGTTTCTGTCTGGCCCACTAGTGAAGTGCTGTCCATGAGAGTGTCTCTCCAGCTTTGTGTCCTGCACTGCAAAATAGAGCCTCCACGTCCCCTAAGAAATTTTTCTTATCTCCTGTTGCATTTGTGTGGTCTATACTCTGCAGCCTCTTGATGGCTTCCTGTGCCATCCATACTGAGTATTTTGGTGACTGGGTCCTCTTGAAGATTTCCCACTCCTTCCAGGCATTGGATGGGTCCAATATTTGTAGGAATTTAATTTAAGTCTGTGTGAAATTGCCTCTTTCAGTGAAGGGGGATCTACACAGAAACAGACACTCAGACATCTTCTAGTGGGCTGAGACTTGGGAAAATCAGCTTGGGCCATTTTCTTCTGCTATACTGGGGTGTCACGAACAAGCTCATCCCTGCACCTTGGCCTCTAAGAGGGTGTAGGCACCACCTCTCTGTTAACTGTGGCTATGTCAGGGAGTGATGGCTTTACAGTAGCTTTGCATTAGGCCACAGCAGCAGTCCAGATCCACTGAGAGAGGCAAGTTTGAAGACAAACAAGACAGAAGCCCAGTGCTGCATCTCTTCCAAGCCAGAAGAGGAACAGCAAGTGTTACCAGCCCTGCTGGCCAGGTGGCCTTCCTTGGGGCTTGTGGCAGCACAGTCTTGACATCCAGGGAGGATGGAGGGGATAAGCCTGGTGAGCAGTTGCTCTGAGCTCCCTCTACAGTGACATTTCCCTCTAACCGCAAGCTGGAAGGGTGGGTGATCCAAGCCTGGGAAAATCAAGAGTTAATTCTATATAAATAAAACAGTTGTTTTAAAAAGCACATAAGAAACAAGTCCCTCTCCTCTTCCACTCAGCTTTCATAAGATGGATTAGAAGCAAAGCATGGTGTGCCACCACTATGAAGACTTAAAACACTGAATGAGATTTCAATTCCGTGTGTCTGCATAGGCTTCCTTGAGCGGACTGGTATGTGTGAGGATATAATCAGTGTATGAATAACCACAGAACAAAGAACAGCAGTCAGCAGGGCTCCCTGCTCACCACTTAATGGTTATCTGCTTGCGTTTATCTATACCCGCACGCTGCATATCGCTGAGTCTCAACATACATTAGCTTTGCTGCTCACGCTGGTTTAACACCCATCTGCCAGCCCTTACACGAGGGCAGCACTAGCAGCCCAAGCTCACATGGTCATATGCCATATTTATTGTGAAACACTCAGCTTTTTTGTTTATAGAACCTAGATACACATTTCAGATAAGTATGATGAAATAGTGGGTATGTTCTGTTTTGTTGTTCTTTTCCCATATGCTAAATACCACACTGAAACATGCTCAAACACCTACTAAAATGGAGCCATCTGGGAGGTATTTAGTTTCACAGCCAAATATGGACCTTTGTTGAGGCAAATTCTAGGATGCAGACATTTGGGATCGAATCTATATCCAGAAGTTGAATTTCAAACTTTTGTAAGGTACGTAGAAAGCAAACAGCTGAAACCATTCACCACAATCATTGAGGAGTAATCCTTTAAAATTTCTGGGTTTTTTTGCAGAGCAGACAAAAGTCAGCCTGACTTAGGGCGATGCGTCCTATCTTTCCTGTCCTTGTCACACACAGCCATATTGCACTCAGAACAGAAAACACTGTGGCAGCAGCATGAGCATCCTGCTAAAGGAAGTGCTGGGGATCAGCAGCCAAGATGTAGGGCTGCTGGACTGTGCCTTGCAAAGAGCCTGGTAACAGGGCTGGGATCTGTTCCCAACCCTGTCACTAGTTTGGCAGGCACCCTGGGTGAGCTGCTCCATGTTCCATCCTTGGTCTTTTCTCTGTAAGTTCTTTAGATCAGCAGCAGAGTCTCCATGCAGTGCTAGGCACAGGGAAAGGTATCTCTGAGGCCACTTGGCCACAAGTCAGTTAGCGTGACAGTATGACACAGTGTTTATGTTTTACAGAGTTTCATCACGTCTTGATGTACCACACTGTGCAGCTGAGTGCACTCACCTGCCGGCCAGAGCTAACTGGCCCGCAGCTGGTCATCTTTGGGAATGCACCTCATGCTAGGAATGCCCTTTGGGATGCCAGGAATGCCTTGGGTGTACACATGCTGCACTTCTGCTGTTAGACAGCACACGACTCAGACCAGCACTGCTGGAGGATGGGGTTTTCACTTGTTTCAGGGTGGAAGAGCTGCTTCCCACCCACACTGCAAGGCAGAGAATGTCCTTCATGGCCCTAAATCGGTTTTTAATTTGTACTGAAATGGGAGACACCAGATGTGAGCACAAATCCTGTGCTGTGACACAGGATGCAGCAGAGGCAGGTGAGTGCATGTGCCAGGCTAATGTCAAAGTCATTCATCTGGGCCTTTGAGCCACAAACTGCTTCCAGTGCAAAGAGCAGTAGCATTTCAGGTGTTTCACATCTGGTGACTGCGATTTGGTGGTTGGTTGGGTTTTTCTTTTTCAAAGTGACAAATTGTGATTTGGTGGTTGGTTGGGTTTTTCTTTTTCAAAGTGACAAATTTGTTGCTGCATGAGACACATGCTGTAGCGGATGCCTTATGAAGCATATGTCTGCTTGCTTTCATCAGCATGTGCTACAGCCTCAACACTTGTTATTACTTAAGGGAGGGAAAGATTTATGTGTAAACAAAGGTTTATGACGTGCATCAAAAAATATGTCACACGCAGTGTGAAGCACAAACCTCCTTGTAAATGTGGCAGTGCAACCCCAGATATTCTAAGCAGGGTTTCCACACTGACACTTCGGTTTTGGTTTGGCTGTAGTCTGGAGAGAAGAATTTCTCTTTCAGCTCTGGTGTGTCTTGTGCATTTCTAAGACAGGGAGGATAAAAGGAGTATAAAACGGTTTAGCTGTTCTAGGAGGGGGCAGGAGCGTTTGTGTTTGGGGTCTCCTCTGGCTGGTATAAATAGAAAGGTAACTGTATAAAAGCAAAGACTGTTGGGAACAACAATCTGTAACGGCATTTTTCATTCGTACAAGGTGTGAATCTTCTTCCCATCATTTGAAGCAAAGCAGTAAAAGCAACAAGCTTACTCTTAAGGGAGGGTAAGTCACAGCTGCACAGCTGTTTTTTGCCTTCCTAGAACAAGCAGGGGTAGGAAGCTGGAAGGCAGAGGGTTCTTAGATATCTCTCTCCTGGTTTGGTAGCTCAGCTAGTCATGCTGGTAATGAGAAGTATCAGACTGTCTTGTCCAGCAGCTAAGAAACTGAAGACACCTAAAATTATCTCTAAGTTGATGGGCATTTATTCCTTGCACCAGAATATAAAAGCTGTTGATTCAAACAGCATGCGATTTGGAAATTTTGTTTGCTTGATCTTCTTGAAGCATCTCTTAAGAAGCAAGTGTAAGATTTGCTGATCTTTGCCACTCACCATGCTCTCACTGCTGCTGGCTGGGTGTCTGTTCCACATGCCAGAGAAGCATTTTCCAAAAGAGATGAAACTTCCAGGACATTTAGGCTCAGCAACTCTTCCTGGCATGCTTTTTGCCAAACGCATTTGCAAACCTCACCAGGGTCCTGGCAAGCCTGCCTGGATCAGGCATGTCCAATTATGCACACACAGCAGCATCCAAAACAGGCCACCCCCCCTGGCATGTGGCTCCGCAGCACCAAACGCACGCTGGAGCCGCTCCACTGCAGCCAGCAGACTAGCACTGATTTACTTTGATTAACAGCCCTCCTGTGGTTTTCCAACAGAAGTCTCTGCAGCAAGCAGGCATGAGGCGGTAATTTGGTGCAAGACCTCTGCTCTGGGCCATATTATGCATTAGCCTAACAGCTCTTTTGTAGAAGTGCTTTTGGATCACTGGATGATGCTTACAGTACATCATTTCTTGGCCAGCAGGTCTGTCCATGTTCCTGGAATAGCAAAGCATGCTCTGAAACAGCCACATTTCTAGCAGGGCTGCTGCTTTGAGGCCAGCTGCAAGGTGCCTGAGCCATTCCTGTCCTCCTGCACCTGCTGCTCCTGCACCCATCAACAGGTTATCACACTTTGATGAGAAGGTGCATTTTGCCTTCAAACCGGGTGGAGGTTCCCCAAGCAGGTGGGGTAACCCACCTATGGCTGGTTGCCTCCTTCAGAGCAGACGTGCCAGCTTGGCAGCTCTCTTGTCACTGAGGCTGTGATTTAACTAAGCTAGCAAGGCAAAACAAAATGCGGATGCTTTCTCCTCATTAATTCCCTGTGTAATTATGACAGGCGGTGGCTAAGGCTCCTCCACTGCCCCAGAAGCCCCAATGCAATAAGAGGTTTTAGTGGTACCTCCTGTACGGCTGACCAGGACACCGCTGTACACCGAGGTGCTGGTGATCCATGCAGCAACTCTCTGGAGGAGGCGAAGGCCCGAGCTGGGCTGTGGGGCTGCAGGTGCAGCGTGGCCATCTGGCTCTGCTGTGCTGCAGGCATCCCTCAGCCGTGGAGCAGCCTGCCAGCTCACTGGGATGGGGAAGCCTGTGGGCAGCTGCCGCTCGGTACCAGCAATTACACCAACTGCATGGCCTTGCCTTTACCTAAAAGATCTCATTTGAACATTGCCTTTGTTTGACAGTAGGAATGATCGATAGAGTTGTTTTCTTTTAAGGAAATCTATAATGTAGGCTAACCCTCCTGTAGGCTGGATCTGCACAGCATGCTGCACGTGGGGTTGGATCATTAAATACTGTACAGCTCAAGGTTGCCAGCATCTGAAGGGAGGTAACATTATCCACAGTTCTTTTTCTTTATAGTGTTAGCTTCAGTAAAAAGCATGTAAAATAATACTTAAAAAAAGTCAGAGTGGCTTCCTTGCAGGGAACACCACGGACCAGCACCTCCTGGTGCAAAAGCACCACCATGCAGGCAAGAGTTTATCACTGTAAACAAGTAAGAGATAGCTGGTCAGGATATGGAAGTTCACGTTGAAAACTGAACTCTGCAAAAAGGAAACCAATTATTCTGAGGTGAGACTGTGCTGGACTATTTTAGATTAGGGTTTTTTTCATGATTGGCTCTAAATACCCTGTGGAAAGCCCAGACCCTTCAAACCAAATTCATGCATTTACAGGCAAACAAACAAACAAAAAAGGAATTAAAAAACCATCCCTAAATCATATCTGATAGTGCATTTGAACACAAAGATATAATGATCAAAAGAGATCTGCTGTGGTTGGCATGGGGCTACCTAAAGACAGCCTGTCTCAGAAGAAGTATTAGCAGCAGCCTCGGGTGTTTTGATTTCAGCTCTTGCAGTCAGACTGCTCATGTGCATTTCCAGATGCTCTACCACCAGCTCTCTGAAGGTGGTAGTGTTCTCTTCTCCAAACTTGCCGCTCTCACTCCAAATGAAAAAGTTAAATGCCCGTCTGCTGCAGGGACCAGGAAGAGCCAAGTTGGTGTGAGAAAAGAAAGTCAACAGGGGGAAGCCCTTGCAGAAGTTAATCTGCACTGTCCTGGTGAGGTGAAAACTGTCCTGTTCATCTCAGTGAAGAAGGATCTGTGCAGTGCTGAGGGCTCTTTCTCTCAGGATGTTAATTCATTTATCCCATTTTGGAGCAAGGTGAGGGAGGGACACAAAGATGCGCAGGACACTGTGGTCACTGGCTCATTCTGTTGCTCCAAGGAGCAGTGAAGAGAAGGAGATCCTTCTGCTTTGGCCTGACCATGTTCCAGGGAGGGGAAAGGGGAAAATAAAAGATGCAGTGGAAAGGTATTTAGACCATATGCACTCTGTTCTCATTATAGTGACTTATGTAGGGACAGAAACACCGTATTTTGTAGAGGGAATTGGAATGCATTCCACTTCTCTCTGCATTTGCAAATGCCAGGTCTTGTTCAGAATACTCTCTGCTGGATACAGTAGTATCCCACCAGCTGAGATGTGGCAACCCACGGTTACGAGTTCTGCGGTCTGCCTTGTCCCTTTAGTGTATTGGATGCAATTTAAAAAGAAAAAACAGACCAAAGAAAAAAAACCCCAGACTTTACTTGCAGGCCTATAGATAAGTAGGAAACCAACGGACTTAGGGAATCAAAGCTCCTAGTTTGTGGCAAGGCAGTACTTAAACTTGGCTTTCTTGGCTTTTGAGAATCTCAGTTTTGTATGTATCCTGTCAAACAGGAGGAAAAATTTTGTGAGTTTTTAATACCCTGTGTGCAGTATTCTGTTGAGAAACATCCACAGTGACACTTGAAGGCTGTTTACCATGTTATGAAAACTAGCTTGTGATGTGTATGGCATGACAGACTGTATCCATGCAGCAGCTGACCTGGGGTAACTCATAAAAAAGAACGAGGCACAGGACAGCTAAAGCCTTTAAATACCTGCTTGGTGGTTTGTGTCCGTAACTAGTCATGAAGCCACAAACAGAACCAGATTCATGATGCAGGCAGTAGTATGTGCTCCATGGTTGACGAATGCCTGGATACTCATGTTCTATGCTAATATTGGCAGAAAAAATACTTAAAAGAGGAAGACTTTTCCAGATCTAAGTTCTGCTTCTTCATCTGCACAGAATTTTCCTTAAACTTTCCTTCTGTTGCACAGCACATGAAGCTACTCCTTAGGCTTTACTAACAAGCCTCCCACTGTGCGTACTGGTCCTTGTTATCAACAGCTGGTCAGAGACATGGCGACAGCAACATCCCTTCAAAGCACATGGTTCTGTGGATACCAAGATGGCTAGTAAAAGCTGGGCTGCTGTCACTTGTGTTTTGAAGGAAGCAACAGGGCAGGAAAAAAGTAACTTAATACTAAAGTCCTTCAAGCTACTTCAGATGGGGCAAGCATGGCTAAAGATATTTTGAAAACCCCTGCCCTTGTGATGAGATGTGGGCTGAAAGTTTACCAGTTGGAGTTTCCACTGCTAATTTTCCACCATTAAAGTACATCGGTTTGTCAAAGCACAGCAAGCATTGCAAGAAGAGGATATACTTTATTAACAATTATTCCCTTGTCATCTTAAATAAAAGAAGACAAAATACAAACTTTAGCTGGGACATGGGTTGTTGGGATAAGTCTAAGATATGACAGATATAAAACAGGTTTTTATGTCTTTGCTTACCAGCTCAGCCATTGATCTGAAACCTTGTGATGCTGGCCTCTTAAGTGCCTCTCCAGGAAGCAACCTGAGATGGAGACAGGCATTTAACTTAATCATAATAAAAAAAACAAAGAAGCAGAAATTACAGCATCACTGGAGTCACTGAAGTATTTTGAGCTGCCTTCTCAGAGTCTTAATAAAAGATGGATAAACAGGTTCCAAAAATATGTGAAACCACCACACCTAAAACCTAGCCCATTCCTAGCATTAAAATGTTAAATTAAACAAAATGTTTTCAAAGGCTTTGAAATGTTTGGTGGTTATTTATATGGCAGTGCCTTCAAACCCAGACAAAATCAAGGCCCAACTGACCATGCACAGCTTTTGCCACTTAAGCAGTCCGGGGCTGCCCTTCCAAAAAATACTGGTGTATTGCATCTTTTAAAACTGGGCTGCTGGCTGCAGTGACTTGAGAAAGCTTCAGAGGACCATCCTTAAGGTGCTGACAGACTTTTAACTCTTTCCCCCATATTCTTCCATAACTCTTTCCCCCATATTCCCCACCCTGCTTTCTTTCTAAATGCATTTTTTCCTTATGTTAAACGTGTTTCCAGGCCTGTGGTGGCACGGCAGGAGAGGGAGCAGTAGCGTGGGCTCTACTGCTTGGTCCTTTCTGTGGCTGCCAGCACTGCTGAGGTTCTGACACTGCTTCAGTGCCAAGGACAGCCTGGGGGTCATTTTGGCAGGTCCCTGGAGACTCTCCACTTCTAAGATCTGTGATTACAGATAAAGATGGGTTATGTCTCCAGAGGCTGCAACACCTCTGGTCTGTTTCTAAAAAGCAAGCTATCACCATGTTCCCAAGACCTAGAAACCAAGGCTGAATTTTTTGCATGCTTATCCGAGTGCGCTGGGCTTGAAACCGAGTTTGATCCCCCTACAAGTGCTATCTGAAAGATAGTTTTCAGTTCATGCACCTCTGTCATCCATTTGTTGTGGGCTGCCTGTGAATTACCACGTTGCCAGGCTTTGCTAGCATGTTTACATGTAAAATGCTGTTGTCTGTGGGGGAAGGGAGTTGCACACATGCCGGAGTACCAGCTGATGAAATTTCAAGCTGTGCACTTCTGTGAGATGGTTCACGTAGGGATTTGCCAAGGTGGGGGAAGGCTGTTGCTGTTCTGCTTTGCGTGTCGTTCCGCAGTGGTCCCTCCCATGGCTGGCTGGCTACGGCAGCTACACAGGAGCAGAAGCGTGGCCCTGGCATCTCTATTGCCCCACAGCCAACAAATGCTGTGCTTTTTAAACCTCTACACATCATCTACCTGTCTGACTTTCTCCATGAAGATAACCTTGAAACCATATTAAATAACTAGTACATGGGGAAATTTTGTGCATTCCCAGAAGTTTTCTAGATGCAGTAAGGGCAAAATAAATTGACTGATTAGATTCATTTTGCCCACTTAGCTCGAGTGTGGGGGCAAAGGTTATTTTACCACAAGTGTTTATCTTGTTGGTTATGACTCAGCTTGCCAACTGTTGCCATATGACAAGGACAAATTTATTCTCATAACTAGAGAAGCATTAATAACAATTTTATCAGTCAAATGTCTAAAAAAATCTCATTTGCTGTTCTAATGCACGTCCCCAGCATGGAGGATTGCTGAATTGAATGCCCTGTTTGCTTTCTGCTTCCCCTGTGGACTTTTTAACTTCCTCTTCAGGAGAGCTAAGCAAACTGCTTGATGCATTTAATGCTAAAATCAAAAAACTAGTTCGGAGGGTGAGTAGTTTCCTAGATGTCCCAGAGGGCCTCAGTCATGCTCATCGTTAATGTTGGCTGTAACCGTCAGGTTGGAGCCATGCATATGTACTTGAGGCTTAAATAACCCAAGTCTCACCGAGGTTGTCTTTGATTACTGCTTTGCATATTCAGGTTGTAAGTGGAGGCAGCTCAGAAGTCGCTGGCCGAGCCAAGCCACCACTGGCACTGAACCAACCGTCTGGGCAAAAGGAGAACCAGGACCTGGAGGAAGGACCTACAAATGCCTGACTTCAATCCAGTGCTCCTCACGGCAGCCTGCGGAGGCCTGGCCCTGCTGCCGGCACCTCGGCAAACATCAGCCCTGGCACAAGTATCCTAGCGTGTCAGCATGAGCCAAGATCTATTTTCATGTCAAACAGTCCCAAGAAGTAAATAAATAAAACTTGAAAGAAAATGTCATCAGAAACCATGCTGAAACAGACAGTGAAAAGTTTTCTTCCTGATGCATGCAAAGTCAATTATCGTGTTCCTAATTACATGCCAGGAGACATCATCATAATAGGAACAATCAGGTCATTTGAATAGCCAAATATGCTTTTATGCTGTATTTGTTTACCTTGTAGAGCATATCCGCGATATGCACGTAAATGCCAAAGTCTATTCCTTGTTAAGTGTAGCAAACCCTCCTCCCCTCAGCTATCAGTGTGGTTCCTTGTTTGTACCTGTTAAGGGTTGCTGAAACTTACAACTGTTGGTTTAAGCAAATGCACAGTCCTTCACTAACAGGAATTTCCTGTTCCTAAGGTGCCAGTTATATAAACTTAGCTGTACACTGTCACAACAGACCACTCCATCAAAAAATAAAGAGGCATTACAAGTAAGGGAACTCCTTTCTAGAAACCTAACAATTTGCCTAGGCAGAGACACTGTTTTTTCTCTATCAGCGTGAGCTGCGAATGATTAATTCCCAGTTACAGGCTGACCGTAGAAAAAGCCTCTCAGTGTGAAAGGCTGGTAAGGTATGACAGCATGCGAGCACAAATGAAGGCAGCCAAGTGTGAGGCCTCTGACAAGTAAGGTTCTCACCTGAGCTGCAGTTTATCAGGGGGACAGACCAGCACATAAGCATGGTCCCAGTCATTACACTCCGTCCTACGCCAGACTCCAGCCTAAGCATGCAAAGTGAGTGGGAATAGGGAAGCGATCTTTGTTGCTCTTCTAGGTGTAGGAAGCTGAAGTGCAGGCAAGTTCTGGCACTAATTCAGCAAGGTGCTTAAGCCTGTATTTAATTTTTAAGCTCTGAAGTGTGTGGGTGGGAGCTGGCTCCATCAAGTCAAAGGCAAAACTCACATGAAGTAGGATTTTGCCATCTTGACTATGAAAGTGTTTTGGGAGGGAAATAGCTTGCCTCAGGTCACACTCGGAGTCTGTGGCAGAGCTGGGAATTTATGCCAGGCCTCTGGAGTCCCAGACTAGTGCCTTAACCTGTTTTTAACTTACTGCATGCTTCCTCCCATAACATCATTGGATGTACTTGGTTGATACACCAGATATCCCTGACAATAAGCCTGTCACTTTTTTTTTGGCCAGCTTTGGAGGGTAAGATGAAAAATACAGCTTTTAAGTCACCCTCTGAGTGATGTTTAAATAAGATACAAACAAACATGAATGCATGCTCACAGAGGACTTTGCTATGTGACGTACATTACTGCAGAATCTCTGCTTTTATGTCTCAGTGAAGTATAGAGCTAAAAGCCAAGAAATATGGCATGGCATTGGCTTAGGTAACCTGTTGCTGTATTGGTCTTTTCCCCTAAGTACCTAAAGCTGAAGGCATGGCTGTGCTGGGGATGCTCTGAGATTTCCTCTAGCACTAGTTGCACCACTCAGCCGGTTCCATGCGTTGGGTTATTTGCTCAGATGGTTGGTCCTGACCTGAAGTGATGCTGCCAGCCTGCACGGCTGGCAAAGCTCCCCACTCAAATAACCAGGCTGTGGTCAGCTGGGGCTGACGGTGCCGGCATCGGCAAAGGGAAAGGTGGAGATCCTCGTGTCAGTCTCCCAAATAATGAGAGGAAACTCCCTCAAGTTGTGCCAGGGGAGGTTTAGATGGGATATTAGGAAAAATTTCTTCACCAAAACAGTTGTCAAGCATTGGAAGAGGTTGCCCAGGGAAGTGGTTGAGTCACCAGCCCTAGAGGTAATTAAAAGATGTGTAGACGTGGCGCTTAGGGACACGGTTTAGTGTTGGACTTGGCAGTGTTAGGTTGAGGGTTGGACTCGATGATCTTAAGGCTCTTTTCCAACCTAAATGATCCAGTGACTCTGCCATTCTGTAAGGTGCTTTGGCATGGCCACCAGAGCTCTGTCTGGCTGCGGGGCTGCTGGTGACGCTTGGGCAGGGGAGCAGAGCTCACGCCACCATGAAAACACACAGGCCGGGCCATCCCACCAGGAGCTACCGCTGGACAAGCGGCCCAAGCCCGCTCTGCGGGTGCGGGTGGGGCGCAGGGCCTGCTCCCGCAGCACGCCGCGCCCCCGGGGCTGCCCGGGCCCACCCGCGGCCCCGACACCACCCGGCCGCGGCGGCTGGAGGGCCGGGCTCTGCCCTGCGGCGCGGAGCGCCAGCCCCCGGCCAGCCCCCGCCCCGGCGCTGGGCTGGAGCTGTCGCCCCCTGCCACCCCCGGCGCCTCCTGGCTGCCGCCTCGGCGTGAGCCACCGCCGCCCGCCGCCCCGGCAGCCCTCACGGGGGCACTAGAGAACAATTAATGCCGGGGGCAGCGCCGGGCCGCCGGGCCTCGCCCGCGCTGCCTCTGCCCCTGCCCCTGCCCCTGCCCCTGCCCCTGCCCCTGCCCCTGCCCCTGCCCCTGCCTCTGTCCCCTGCCCCTGCCTCTGCCCCTGCCTCTGTCCCCTGCCCCTGCCTCTGCCCCTGCCTCTGTCCCCTGCCCCTGCCTCTGCCCCTGCCTTTGCCCCTGCCCCTGCCCCTGCCCCTGCCCCTGCCTCTGTCCCCTGCCCCTGCCTCTGCCCCTGCCTCTGTCCCCTGCCCCTGCCTCTGCCCCTGCCCCTGCCCCTGCCCCTGCCCCTGCCCCTGCCCCTGCCTCTGTCCCCTGCCCCTGCCTCTGCCCCTGCCTCTGTCCCCTGCCCCTGCCTCTGCCCCTGCCCCTGCCCCTGCCCCTGCCTTTGCCCCTGCCCCTGCCCCTGCCTTTGCCCCTGCCTCTGCCCCTGCCCCTGCCCCTGCCCCTGCCTCTGTCCCCTGTCCCTGCCCCTGCCCCTGCCTCTGTCCCCTGCCCCTGCCCCTGCCCCTGCCCCTGCCCCTGCCCCTGTCCCCTGCCCCTGCCTCTGTCCGTGCCTTTGCCCCTGCCTCTGCCTCTGCCCCTGCCTCTGCCCCTGTCCCCTGCCCCTGTCCCCTGCCCCTGCCTCTGTCCCTGCCTTTGCCCCTGCCTCTGCCTCTGCCCCTGCCCCTGCCTCTGCCCCTGTCCCCTGCCCCTGTCCCCTGCCCCTGCCTCTGTCCCTGCCTTTGCCCCTGCCTCTGCCTCTGCCCCTGCCCCTGCCTCTGCCCCTGCCCCTGCCCCTGCCCCTGCCCCTGCCTCTGTCCCCTGCCCCTGCCTCTGCCCCTGCCTTTGCCCCTGCCCCTGCCTTTGCCCCTGCCCCTGCCCCTGCCTCTGCCTCTGCCCCTGCCCCTGCCCCTGCTCTGCCCCTGGGCCTGCCCCTGGCCCTGCTTTTGCCCCTGCCTCTGCCCCTGCCTCTGCCTCTGTCCCCTGCCCCTGCCCCTGCCCCTGCCCCTGCCCCTGTCCCTGCCCCTGCCCCTGCCTTTGCCCCTGCCCCTGCCCCTGCCTCTGCCTCTGCCCCTGTCCCTGCCCCTGCCCCTGCCTCTGCCTCTGCCTCTGCCCCTGCCTCTGTCCCCTGCCCTGCCCCTGCCCCTGCCCCTGCCCCTGCCTCTGCCTCTGCCCCTGCCCCTGCCCCTGCTCTGCCCCTGGGCCTGCCCCTGGCCCTGCTTTTGCCCCTGCCTCTGCCCCTGCCTCTGCCTCTGTCCCCTGCCCCTGCCCCTGCCCTGCCCCTGCCCCTGCCCCTGCCCCTGCCCCTGCCCCTGCCCCTGCCCTTGCCCCTGCCCCACCTCTGCCCCTGCCTCTGTCCCCTGTCCCTGCCTCTGCCTCTGTCCCCTGCCCCTGCCCCTGCCTCTGTCCCCTGCCCCTGCCCCTGCCCCTGCCCCTGCCCCTGCCCCTGCCTTTGCCCCTGCCCCTGCCCCTGCCCCTGCCCCTGCCCCTGCCCCTGCCCCTGCCCCTGCCTCTGTCCCCTGCTCCCTGCCTCTGCCCCTGCCCCTGCCCCTGCCTGTGCCCCTGCCTCTGCCCATGGTCTCTGACCCTGCCTCTGCCCACAGCCAGAGGCTTCGGGGGCAGCCTGCACCCCATCACACCCCACGCACACTTTTGAAATTCTTGCTATTTCTAAGAAGCCAGACAGATGTGAATGCTGCCTGCTCTGTTAGTGCATGTGAAAGGGCTTTCCTCCAGACTGCAAGCACCTGGAAGTGGCGCCTCGCCTGGTGTTAACGCCTTCTGTCTCGTTCTAGCAGCAATACTTACTTCACCTTGTTTGCCCCACATAAAACACTAGCATAAAAAGGTAAGAAAAAAAGCCAACAGCACACAACCCAACAACTCAAACCTGGAAATGTGATTATTCTCAGCATTCAATTAGTATTGTGGTTATTCACCCCTGAAAATCAGCATATGCGTTTTCCCACCTAGGAGAAAGGCAGTAACTGCCCGTTTGCTGCTGGGGCCTCAGCCCAGCCCAGTTCTGCTCACATGGCACTTAGAAACCTGGGACAGCTATGTCTCCGTAGGGCCTGATGCAGCCAGGTAACGAAACATGTGAGCGGCACCTGAGGGGTGACAGACCAACCCTGGGTGACATATGTGCCTGCCAAAAAGAGAGTGTGAGGAGGAACACAAACACAGCCAAAGGTTTTGACAAGTGACTAAGGCTGTTGGATGTCCTGGAGACTGAGGATGCTACTGAGGAGGTGTGTGCAGTATGTGCAGTTATGAGGGCGGCTGATTGCCTTTGGGGATCCGGGGCTCTTTACGTCATGATCTTCAAACATCAAAGCAGTGCAGCTATCGTTTCTTTCTGAAATGGGAAAAATGAACTCCTCACAAAAGGGAAAGGGCCAGATTTATTTCCTCCAAGAGGAACATGTAACGTGTTCATCTTGGCTGCAGCTGGTGCTGCTGTGGGACTCCGACCACCACACATCCTCCAAATTCCTGCCTAAAAGGTAGACCAGTGGCTAGTCACCCATCAGCCCTGGGTAGGAGGCTGACTTCTCAGCTGAAGGGAGGCAGCCTTCAAGAGCCAGCCCTTGTTTCTAAACACCATCCCCATCTGAGTATGAATATGGCCTTGCAAGTACTGCCATGCAGGCACCACTGCGCTGGTTGTCTGCCTGAGCCAGGAAGCATCAGCAGGACCGGCATCTCAGCTGGTGCACAGTCTGCTCAGATCTGTTTGTGTATTTATATGAAACCAGAGTTTTCCTCACCTGTGCTTTGGAAGGCATCTGTGCCAGCCTGAGCCCTGTCAAATTCAGGCTCCCACTGGGACAGAGCTGACTGGTGTAGCTGGCAGACCTTTGCTCCTACTTCCAGCATAAATCTGTGCTTGGCCCATTGTCAGCTTGTCCTCACAGTCCTTCAGAGCAGCTCTGCAGGACACCCACAACCATAGTGCCAGATACCAGAAGGACATTTCACTGTGAAATACTTCACAGACAAGAAAGGTAGACACCTTCCTTTAGAGGATGGGACACAAGTCACACAGGGAGGGGAGGTGACCAGCCACAGCTCATGCTGCTGGTGCCTCAGACTGTCCCCAGCACTTGCTGCTTCTCCTTCTGCAAACCCTGGGCTGAAGGGATATGCTGGCCTTTCTAGGAGCCCTGGCCACAAAGATATAATAAAAATAGCAAGCTGACCTCTCTAGAAGACTCTCATGGGGACTATGTACTTCCCCATTTGGGGTGTGTGTGGGGTGTTGTTAGTGCCCTTTCAGCCTACTGCTAGTTATGCAGGCAGTGCCTGGATGAGTGACAAAGGCTGAAGCGTGCCTTGGGGTCCCTAGTCAGATGCCGATTCCAATCACCCCAAAAGTGCCCACTTCCCTGCCACCCATGCACTAGGCTGCGAGTCAGGTGCTGTGGCCCCACACACCAGGGAGCATACAGCCTTAACAAGACTGTGTATTTCCCCACTCACGTGTACATGGAAAGATACAGCATTGCAAAAGCAGTGTTTAATTGCAGGGCACAAATCCTTTCCAAAAGCAGAGCTTAACATTTTTTTTTTCCTCTGCCAAGAACATATGTATTTTGTATAGATTTAATTACACGATACAAGAAAGGAAAGAAGATTTGCCCAGATACTATGGTGATGAGTGCCATAGAAATGCCTATAAATAAATAAAAACACTGAGCAAGACCAGACATCTGCAACAGTGTATGGGAAAAAAAACCCCAAACCCAAACCTAAACCAACCAACCACCCAACCAACTAACAAAAACTGCCTGGGGTTTTCTGCACAGTCCCGCATTTTAAAGAAAAAAAAGCTCACCGCCGCGTCTTTTGGACATAGGACGCAATGCTCATTTAGACTCACGCCTGTCACCTTCAAGAATCACAAGGTGGGCACATCTTTATTTGCATTCACCAGTCTCTCCTTCCTGCTGCTGCTGTGAATCCTCATCACCTGAGAACATGTTTGTGCGTACTAAATAATGAGGATCCGGAGTGCTGGGAACCTTGTGAACTTTTATGTCATTTGAATTTGAAGAAAAAATTGAGCTTTCACACACTCCCAAGTTGAAAATCCTGTCTGTGTTATAAGTTTTCTTCATTGCAACAAAGGAAATAAGATGAAGCCCTACAGGGACTTGAATGGTGATGTGTGGCTTGCTTTTTCATTGCATCCAATGCCAAGCTCTTGAGTAAGCGAGACCCCCTTGCCACTTGATTTCCGATTCCTTCCTTCCGATCCGAAGGTTTTGAGCCTTTCATCTCCATTCCTCTGTCCAGCAGTGTGCTTTGTCATTTCACTTAAGCCATGGGACTTCAAGGGCTGGGTGTCTGTGAACAGCACCAAGCTATGAAGTCAGAGCTCTGTCTCTCAAACTAAATGATTAGTTTGCCTCCACAGTACAGTAGCAAATTCTGCAGCACTAAATGAGTAAGGTTAAATGCTGTCATTGCAAAGCACAGAGTGAGGTGGGGGAGAGAGAGAAAGAGGAAGAGAAGAAGAAAAAAGAAAAAGAAAGAAAAAGGAGGGAAGGAAGGAAGGGAGGAAGGGAGGGAGGGAAGAGAAAGAAAAAAAGAAAGAAAGAAAACAATGGAAGAAAGAAAGAAAGAAAGAAAGAAAGAAAACAATGGAAGAAAGAAAGAAAGAAAACAATGGAAGAAAGAAAGAAAGAAAGAAAGGAAAAGAAAAGAAGGAAGGAAAGAACAAATGAACAGAGAAGAGAGCTGGAACAACGGCAGACCTAGTGTACCTCAAAAAATTATCATCTGCTCCAGCTCAAACCAGCTTTGGTTTTGATTCATTTATATATGAAGGGGGAGGAAATCAGAACAGTTGTTCACTCTGTTAGTCCCTCTATCATTGTTGATCCATTTCAGCTGTCTGCAAATTTTCTCCTACCAACCTCTTTCCTATTTTCACATCCCTGCCTCAGGAGTCACGCAGACAGCAGCGGAGAGCACCCAGAGTCCTGCCATGTCTCCAGCCACAAGCACCTTGTTGAGTGCTCACTGTCAGTCCTGCCTGGGCAAGGAGAGGCACCAGCACCCATGCAGCATCACCGCAATTTCTTCTGGGAGGGAGGTTTGTCTTCCTGCTGTCACCCTGCTCCCAGCAGCCAGCCAGTGCAAAGCAGCAGGCAGTGAAAGACTGAAAAATCTGCAGAGGGACTTCCCTGGGCTAGAGGAAATCATCAGGTTTTATATACAATGTGCATCTGCAGAGGAAGGGTTTTTTGTGTCTTGTGCTCCCCAGTGGGATGCATTCATGGACAGCCAATATTTATTTAAATTACCAACCTGGGCAGAGCTATTAAATGTAGACTCTGGCACCTTAAATTTAGCACAAAATAAAATGCTGGGAGAAGCCAGTCAGAGAAAACCTCTTAATTACCCCGTGGTTTGGGCAATACTTAAATTGCTCCTCTGCTCCATATTCTCCCATACCTCCACCCCCCCCACCCCCCACCCCCTCCGCCTCCTTTGCCTCATTCACACACAGCTTCCAGTCCTGGACCCTGAAGATTCAGATCTTAAACTTTTTCAAAGTGCTACCTATTTTTATAATGCTTTGGATTTGCCTATGTGGTTCATTTGTGTAGCCCCAAATCAGCATAAACCCTAACCTCATTTTACCAAGGGGATTTACCTGTACCATCTGAATTTGGTTTGCTAATGAAGTAGTCAGATTCCCAGACAGCTAAGATGCACCTTGATCACTTCTTAGAAAGCAAATTCTCTCACCTGGAATGAATTTCAGTACCCAGTACAAAGGGACACTGTTTTTTTTAACACTTGCTCTTCAAAACCTGGGACACAACAACAGGGAAAGACGTGCAGAAAAAGTGTTTTGAAAGTGTAATCAAAGAGAAAAAGCTGGAGTTAATCTCTAAAAGGTTAGATATGGACCAATAAATAGTGCTGTAGTCAGTTTCCCTTTCCATGTAACAATAAACATAACAATAACAAATATGCAAACCATTAACAATGCCTTAGTAATAAATGTGTACGAATAAATAATGAGTAATTTCAACCCATGTGGAGTTTAGGTACATGAGGCAGAAAACATTTTAATCAACAGCGTTACATCTTGCTAAGATTCATGAATCTAAAGAAAATTCTGAAAAGTAGGGTTTTTTCTGTTTTGAATAATAATGTGAAGGAACAACCATCCTTAAAAAAAACCACTTTGATGGGTGAGGGCTTCTTCGATGTTATGGTGATTAAAAAAACAGTAAGCCAAAACACCAATTCAATATTGACTGAAATGTCATACTATGCTATAATCTCCTGGCATTCTTCCAGTATACAGTAGACTAGATGAACTCATCCATATATTAAAAACGCACATATGTAAAAAGCTTGTATTTACTTTCTCTTCCCAAACTCATTAAAAACATACAACCGAAATTGAATTTTTCCAGCCTTTGGCAGTAAACAACAAAATCAAGGCTGATCTAGAGCTGGAGGTTAGATTCTTCCCTTCTCTGCAGCATGTAGGAAAGAGGAAACAGCAGGAATCTGGAAGGCAGCAGCCTCAGAAACTACAGAAAGGAAATACTTTCTTCTACTCTTCCCCCCCTCTCTATTTTTAGGCAAGTTCATAATTAACCACGGAACTCCTTGCTCTGAAGCCAAAAGCTCAGAAAGGCACCAAAGAGGATCAAATGTTTATTGAGTAAGTAGAATCTGCAAAGCTACAGCGTAAAATAAACACAGGTTGGAAAGGCATCTGCGCTTCTTAAGCTTCTCAGCTTGAACAAACCTGTAATCATCAGGGCTTGGATGGGAGTTTTCCAGGGATGGTGAGGTGGAATCACTCCAGAGATGCCCATCACAGGGCTACTTGTGCCTTACAGTTATGTTTACAGTCCGTGGCTGAAGCAGAATACTGGTGGTCAGACTAAACTGGCCACCACTCTGCCCTGTGCTCCTCTGCTCCTCCATAGCAGAGTGAAAGGAAACCCAGTTGCCCCAACCATAACAAGTTGGTCTCTTTGCATATGAAGCCTTGCCAGTAAGTTTTACATTGTGAACATGGGAACTCTGTCAAAGCAAATGCTGGTTAGAAAGTGTTTACAGAAGGAAGGTAGCCAAACATCTTGTACAGGTGACAGCAGCATTATAATATTCTCTAAGGCTGAAGAGAGCACGAACAGTTACTGGGGAGGCAGGAAGGCTGAATGCAATGAAATATTTTGCTTTCCGCTGGAGAGCATTTTGGTATTTTGAAATACAAATAATAATCTGTTGCACAGCCAACAAATTTAGCCATGCCTTGTCAGGCAGGGCAGCCTGTTGCTGACATAGTATGATGCAGGAATTGAGAAAGGACAGCCAAGCCTAGTACATCCCAGCACAAAGACAAACGTGTCCCTTTGGGTAGCCTCCTTGAGTAACCAACAGCATTATTGACTCAGTATGTTTGGAGCCTAAACACAGAATAAAACCTCCAGAGCTTAGAAAGTAAATTCCAACATGCTTCAGTAATCACCGTTAATGTTGCCCCTAGTAGTTTATCAACATATTAATGTACAACATTCATTTTTATCAGAAAAGAGGAACATAACCATGATGGATGCTAAGCCCCCAGGGAGATCCCTCATGCTGGAAGACTCCAGCTGAGATCTGGACATCAAACATTGCTGACGCCATGGTGCCTTCCCAGAGGCCTGATGTGCAAATCAAGCTCATGCAGGAACCTTGAGAAACAGTTTTTTGTATGTGTGAGCAAAGCTCTCCCCGTAGTATTTGTACATGGCAGGAAGCACATGGTGGACTGAGGGAGGCCAGTGGCAAAAGCCTGGAGAGTCAAGTTGTTCCAGTTGGCAACTGCAAGCTTGCTTCCCCAGGCCAGCAAAATCAGATAGCTTTCCCACACCTTTCTAGAGGGGGGAGGAAAAAGCAGACATGACACTTTGCTCCTGCCAGCCATGAAGGCACTGACACCAGGATGTGCACAAACAGATGCTGAACACCATTGAAGAGGCTCCCTGTAAATAAACGCCTGTATGCTGGTGATGCAATGTTGCCTGTCAGACCATTTCTAACTGCTGTGGCAGCAGGGGAAATATTTCTGAATAACTGTGGGATATCTGTTTCCAAACTTAAGGGTCTTCAGCCAGCCAATACAGGGAAGCTGTATCATTTTGTTGAATAAAGCCTGGAAGTTTAATAGCAGAGAACTTGAATGGCAAGATTTAAGCAAGCCTTAGCTTGCGCTTGATAAACAAGCATGCTGTACCCAAAGCAAAATCATGCAAAACTTCACAGAGTTGCATCAAGATGGCTGCAGCGATAGCAGCCTGTTATTGCCCTTCTGCTCCACCAAGCTTCAGAGTCGAAAGGAGCTTGGCACATTCCCTAAAACTTCTTGTTAATAAGCATGACACAACACTGACCCCAAACAGACCAGGTCCATGTGAAAATCACCGTATCTGTTAGAAAAGGAGTCACAGCTCCAAGAGTCCAAAAAGCATCACCGAAGGGAAAAGGTCCAGCTGCCTAATACCTCTTGTGAGCAGCTGCTAAGGCCACCTGTCTTCTGCAAAAACTCTGGGCACATGCTCTAAATATAGAATAAACATTAATAAAGCATAAGCCACTTTTTCCCCTCCTGTGTTTCACACCATTAAGGTTCTAGCTTTGAGGGCTCACAGGTAAGCAACCAAAGTGAAAAGGAGACCAACAGATACCTATGTGCAGCCAGGCTGCAGAAACACCACCACCACCCAATTCCATGACAGAGTCAACTTCTGCACTTGGTGGCAATGCCCTCCACAGTAACGAAAATGTCTCCCGGTACGTCACAGCAGGAGCGAAGGGCAGACAAAACGTGAGTCATCCAGGTGTACAGCAGACAGGGGAATGTGGGTGTGTTACCCTGTGGCTCCAAACTGATGTGACCTCAATTAAATTTCGGTGAATGATGGGCCTTCCCCTCTTTTATGTACATACTCATCTCCTTGGTCTCCAAAGATAAATCCATTGAGCCTACACACAGCTATTTAATCTGGGGAGCTCTCCTGGCAAGCACGAGTCTGTGTGCTGCTTTCCCTCTTCCTCTCTGTGTGACTTTTTCTCACTGTACCTTGGGTTTAATTCCTACCACTGACACTCCTACCACATCCAGACCTTTGCCAGAGCCCTATGGTGTAACTGCTGGTCTGCCTGTCCACATTTGCAACCCATTCCTGTTCTCCTGCTGCCTTAGGGCACACAACCCTGTCACACTCAGGAAGGACAAAAGCCCAGGGAGGAACACAGCTTGCAACTGGGTTAATTTGGCAATTCTTGCACTTGAATGCCATTAAAGTGTTTGCCAGGGTCTTCATTGGAAGCAGGCTAGCTCTAACATCTAGCATACTCCCATAGGAAACCTGTGTAAACTAATTTGATTGAACCGTTAGCACTCAGGTGATTAACCACAGGAGTCTCTGATCTCCCCTTATTAAAGAGCAGAATGAAGTTCACTGATTCATATCAGCTTAATATAGATCCCTGTGAGATTCGCAGCTGACTTCAGTAGTGGCAGGATTTGGTAACCTCCACAGAGAAGCGCAACTCTCTTGCAAGTACACCTTCATGTGACAGGGGGAAGCCGAAACTACGTGTACTGGATTACATCAACAACCAAGTCTGAAACGTGCAAAATTCCAGCCTGTGGTGCGCAGCAGACAAGTGCAGAGAAGCACTGTGGCTCTGAGAAGATTTTTATTCCAATGCCACTTTTGAATACTTGGCACTTGGTAGGCAGACATGTGCCATCTTGTTTTAAACAGCTCCATCTTCACATGCTAAGTGTTCTCGAGAGAGATTTGGGCTAGGGGTGAGCAGGATTAAGGGTGGCTGCGGTTTGACTGCAGAGATCATCCTCTACCACGAGAGCTTTTCCCTTTGGTAGCTAAAATAGTGCTCTGGGGCAGATCTGGAAGGGCTCACCCCATGTCAGAGAGGCCACCCCTAATAACATCAAACTGTTTTTAGATCCCCCAGCCTGAGGAAAGTAGCACATCAATATAGCTTTAGCAACGCTAAACAAATCTTGTTTTTCAAGACACCCTTACAAGATTGCTTGGTGTTTTACATACATTTTACGAGATACGCTTTTTGATACATGTATTGCTCCAACTGCATCTCTGTATGATCTTGCACCGAAGTGCAACTCCAGGACACTAGAGACAATGAAACAGGTGGCAAACACAAGGCGCTGTTTTTAGCCCTACCCAACTTACCAGAGTGCAACCGGTGCAACTGCTTATTTCAGTATTTCCCCCTAGTGACCTCCTTAAGAGCAAGGACTGCCTCTCACTGGCTGCATGCTGTATGGCAGAAATTGAACATGTGCTCCTGCCCCAAAACTACAGGGGTAGCGTTTTGGAAATGGTTCAAAGAACAGCAGCATCTCTTTTTAAATACCAAGCTACAACTGTACCCATTTAGGTCTCAAAGAAAGTCACACATGTGGACAGCTTGGTTAGGATTGGGGGCGGAAAAAAATAATCAAGTAGGAGAAGAGAAAAAAACCCTGTTTCAAGAATGCCATTGTTTGTGCAAGCAACTATAAACCTAGGGTCTATAAAACCATCAAGCAGAAACTGAAGTTGGCTGAAGCAGATAATGCATTACTAAATGACAGCACATCTTATAAAATCCTTAAGGCTGTGTAATAACAGAGCACTTGAAAAGCAAAAGAAACAAGTTTCTCAGATGAAATCTTCACATTTCCATACCTACAGATGTGTCAGGGCACAGCCCTTGCACAGATGTAAAAGGTTCTGAATGGCAGCCACACAGAGAGGTGACGCTGCAGCTACCCAAGCATGCTTCAGTATTACCGAGATGGGACAGGCACACAATACATGCCAGTTGTAACATCGACCTTGGATCTCTCATCCAGAATCCACAGGCAGAGCAACAGAGGAGGTAAAAAAATGACTGGTTTAATTATAAAGTTTTCACATGAAAAAACCTTCAGATAAAGGATGACTCATAACTTTAATTTAGCTTTAAATACTTGCTATTTGCAAACCAAATAAGACATACCCTACTCCCCATGTTACCTATAAACCAAACTAACAAAGATAGCTTTCAGCTGAACAAAGCATGCCTAGGAGATAAGGGGTGAGAAATACTTTCTGCATAATTATGTTACTCACAGAGAGTTAAAAGGGGCACCAAGTCACTGCACAAAGTAAAATGTGAAATTTAATAGCATTCCTAAGACACATTTGGGAACAAAAAGTTGATATTGCCACTCTTGTTTTAACTACCGCAAAAAATGTGAATGGCTCTTGCCTGTAATTTGTTTTCCATGCTCAGCTTCATTCAATGTTACATATATCCAAATTCCCAGCTGACTGACATTTTAAACCAGTGGAAGAGTAACTTCTCTTTACAAAGAGTAGTGAGAAAAACAGGTCCCATTCATCAAGCATTCATGTTGAAATCATCTTATTGCTGCACATTTGTAAAGAAACTAGAGCAATGAGGTCCCCAAGGACAAATACAACAAAACCAGTAATGACCTCAGGCATGCAGCAGGCTCACTGCATTAACTGCAGCAGAACGAGCACAACTGAAGCTACACTGTGGACCTTGCAGCAATGCATCTTGAATGTACAGCTATATGGTCTGTAGACTGCATGGTCAGCCTTCCCATGTTATGTATGCATACCAGATTCCTACAGGAATTTTGACACTTCAGATATGCCAATTTATTGAATCCCCAGGACAGAGCAGGCTTTTAAAAGAAACTCCATGTAGACTATGTGTTTTATGCATGCACTCTTGATTCCTTGAATCAAGTTTATTCTTTGTGTTATTACTCAGTAGATTTTCCTTCATCAACATGAATGTGATTATACTAGCTTATCTGAGAAGCCCAAGAAGATGAAGCTAGAAAATTTAAGCTGAAAAGACCACAACAGAAAAAAATCAGGAGTTCATTATCCTTCAATATGCAAATTCTCATGTCCCCAACAGATGTTTCCTCTAACAAATAATCCAAACTGAGTTACCTTAAAAATGGTAAATCACAGTTTCATTGTGCAAGTAAGGTAAGTGGCTATTAGACATTGACAGCAAAAATTTTCAGTACATCTTCTTCCCTAAAAGGACATGGTCACATCAGCATTTGACTTATACAGTAGTATCTTTCAGCATCTTGTGACTACAAGCTTTCACACACACACACACCCTTTGCCTTGGAAAACTCAACCACTAACAAAGACCTAATAAACTTTCTTTGGATATATCCATACACAGAAGAAAATAACGAGCAGCCATCCAGATAAAATATTATAGGTTTATTAAAACTTATTTTCCACTTGAATATGCAAAATACAAATTCCAACAAAATGCTCCTTTTTACTTCGTAGTTTACAAATATACAAAATAGAAGTTTGCTTAAATTTATATTACATATTTATTATGTAAAGAACTATATAGAAAACATTTGTTCTGCTTAAGGCATATTTGGGAACAAACCATTGTACAAACTATTGCACATTGAAACCACAGTGCATTACAGACTGTCTGCATAAAGTTATTGTCTTTAAAAAAGATAAACCAGGTTTATTACCTGATTTAGGTCATAACTGGTGATCGGAAGACAAAAATATTTCCTTGTCAGATATGCAGCAGTTTGAGAACTTTGGCTTCCTGGTTTTGGTACCTCTAGAACCAACAGTCACTAAGCACCATGAAATAGGCTTTTAAAATAGAATTCTGTACCTGAATTTTTCCTCCTCTTTTTACATCATAATGGCTTTTAGAAGGAAAAAAAAAGTAAAGTACAAGATGACATTTACATCTAATATTGCATTGAAAGAAAATTAAGGGAATACCATTTCCCTGTGTAATATCCCCACCCTCCGAACTACACAAAGTCTGTTTAACCCTGATATCCGTGACTTCCAGTCACTCCTTGGCATTTTGTAGTCCGGAAATAATTCAAGTTGGATTTACAGATGGAATGATAGAAGATCCAGTCATTTACCCCAATGTTTTTGGTTCTCTTTTAAATGTATATATATATATATATATAAAGTTGCAATGTCTGTATGCAATTATCCCTCTTTTCCACTCTTTGCAAGACTTCACCTCGATTATCTGTAGTGCTTAAACTGTGTTCTCCCCATCTTGCAGAAGACAGTCTTGTGCTGTAAATACTGAATCTCTACGGCAGTTGGGGAAACATCCACTGGTTCCAATTAAAAGTGCCTCTTCATGTGTAAGGCAAGGTGGTCTGACCTCGAAAATGCTCTGTCACACCGCTGGCACTGGAAAGGGCGGTGGCCTGTGTGTTTTCTGTAGTGACGAGTAAGTTCATCGGATCGGGCAAACTTCCATCCACAGCCTTCCCAGTCACAGTGATAAGGTTTCTCACCTTTAAAAAAACAAAACAAAACAGAAAATTAAACACATCAGGTTGGGTTTTTTTGTGGCTACCACTTCTAACATCTTTCCTTCAAGAAGCACTAACGCACATTGTCCTGTGTAAGAAAAAGGGTGATGTCAAAGAAAATGCAACTAACTTCTTGAAGCAGCTGCAAGCAAACTACAAAGACAGCAGAGTAAGCCTGCCTTTTCAAGATGTACAGGTACTATAAAATGTTGGAGTCACTGAAATCTTCAGTAAAATGCACATTTCCACTGTTTGTCTTGCATTCAGACAATACAAATACAAATAATAAAGTGTGGTTTTGCTGGCTAATCTTATACGATCAAATAGGAAACAAATAGCTCAGACATAATGTATTTAGATAACTGTAGGTCTCAAAAAATAAAAAAACAGCTGGAAACTGTTTTCATTAGCTCAACCTGATTAACACCACAGTATGGTTGAGTAAGAACTCAACCTTACTGTGTTCACTGTAACAAAACCACTGTTGACAGCAAGACTAGTTTCCCTGACAATTACAAACTCCTGGTCTACACATACCAGAGACAGTGTTAACCAGCTCGAAGCAAATGGGAAGTACAAGAGCTTGACCAATCTTTTGCTCCTGAAGATGCAGCCTAACTACTACACTATGAGCAGTTTCTCCCTTTCCTGTCTCCTCTTCAGGAGAAAGTTCTGAATCAAGTTCACAATGCAGGGATTAAATTATGCAAATTCCCAGGTTATTTAATCACTGTTATGGAATGCCTGCACCAGCGAAACCGTGCACGATGTACCCGATTTCACAAGCTCAGTTACTGCAACACCACATTCAGCTGCAAGCTTTAAGTTTGAACTCAGGCTCAGGTACACACTTTGGCACATTTTACCTCAAATTCTAACAGCAGCTAATCAGCTGTTAAACTCTGCCTCTTTGGTGCTACTACAGGGGAAGATGTGTCCCCACAGATGGGCAAGGCAGCCCATCTGTACTACCGAAACAGCTGAGAGCTCCACTTGCAAAAGGCCCATCGTAATTTTCTTAGATAGCGAACAGCAGCTTGCAGAGGTGCACAATCTCTTACATTAGAGCAAGTCAAGACAAGACGAGTGTGTGCACAAAGCATTTAACCACAAGCAACGAAAGCAGTATCTTAAAGAAAGGTCTGCTCCCTTCTCACAAGTGGGCCAACACCATCCAGAGCAACAAATCCCAGGTGACTTCCAACTACCTGCTAATTAGCTGGCCACATAGCAAGAGAAGAGCAACAAACTTTGCCTTGGCAAGAAACCCACCCGCTCCCATATCTGAGTCATTCTGAACCACTAAGCAAAACATCCAGCCAATAAGCAAAGACTGCACAAGACTTCACGCAGCCAAGGGCGGAGGTAAGAAAAAAATAAGAAAAAAAAAAGGCGTCCGGAAACTGACCAGAGTTACCCCTTACTACTTTTAGCCCTCCTCCTGTGCTCCTGCCTTTTCACTGTCCAAGGGGGCTCACCCCATGCCCCTCTGGCCAGGGCATTCCACTGACCCCACGCTGGGACCAACCTGTGTGGGTTCTCAGATGTGCCTTGAGATGAGAGCTCTTGGTGTAGGTTTTGCCACAGCCCGCATAGTCGCAGGTATGTGTGGCTGTCCTTTTCCTAGGCCATGACCGGCGTCCCCTCTTGGGCTTGGTCTCCTCAGGCAGGCAGCTCCCTGGTGGCATCAGTTCTAAAGGCAGAGAGGGAGGAGTGAGCATTGCCACAGGCAGCACCAAAGCAGGCGCACCCACTGCCAAAGCACAGGGACTCACCTTGGTACTGGAGTGTGCCGGGTGGCAGCTGCTCAGGCAGAAAGGTGGGGTAACTGGGGGCCGGAGGGTACCCGGGGGGCAGCGGCAGTGGTGGGTGGCTCAGCCCCGGAGCAGTGGGGAGACAGTCTGCACCGCTCAGCATCTCCTCGGGCCCCACTGAAGGCGTAGTCCGGGCAGGCAGCGGGCGGCTCAGAGAGAAATCATGCTGGGGAGCTCCTCGGGGGCCGCTCCCATGTGGTGGCGGCAGTGGGGCCAGGGTGCACGGTGGCGCTGCCTCCTGCTTGATTTTGGGGCACATCCGCGGCAGGGGGCTGTAAGGGGCCCCGGGGCCCTCGGTGCCAGGCGGTGCGGCGGCAGCCGGGGGGCCGCTCTTGGGGCTGAGCCCCGGGTGGCTGTACTCGCCCACGGCCTTCACCACGAACTTGCCCTGCAGGCTGCCCAGGGGTGGCAGCGCCGCCGGTGCCGGCAGGTACACCGGGTCCAGGTCGGGCCGCATGAGCTCAGCCACAAAGCCTCCCGAAGGGGACACGTCGGTGATGTCGGCCAAGTTGAAGGGCGCGGCAGGGCTGGTAGCGGGGGCCCCGTCGCGGCTGCCGCCACCGCCGTAGAGAAGGCCGGCGGGCTCCGGCCGGGGCAGTGGGTAGGCGAAAGGCCCGGCAGAGCAGGGGCTGGCTGTGGGGGTTGGGGCGGCTGCGGGGGCCACCACCACGGCGGCGGCGGGTTCCTGGTGCATGAGGGAGTTGGAGAGGATGAAGTCGAAGTCCAGCAGCTCGTTGAACTCCTCAGCGTCACGGCGGGGCCCCAGGGCGGCGGCGGCCTCCAGCTCCGACGGCGGCGCCTCCACAGGCCGCGCTGCCAGCGCCGGCGGCGGCCGCTTCAGCTGCGACAGCTCCTCCCGCCACCGCTGCGGGGAGACGGGCACGGCTCAGACCACGGCCCGCCGCCGCGGCGCACCCGCCCCGGTCGGCCCCCGCCGCCCCCGTCCCGTCCCGTCCGGCCCGCGCCGCCGCGATGCCGCTACTCACGTTGCCGGGGCCCGCGGGCCGCGCCGCTTTCTCGCGGCCCGCGGCGCCCGCCGCGAAGGTGGCGATGGAGGGGAGGAGCGTGCCGCTGAGCGCCATCTCGCACTCGCCGGGGGGCTGCCTGCGGGTGGGGAGAGCACAGCGGCGTCAGGCGGCGGCGGCGGCGGCGGCGAGGGAGGGCGGGCCGGGGGCCGCGCCCGGCACCCACCGCATCCGCGCCGGGGCGTCACGCCGAGCTGCTGCCGCCGCCGTCGTCCCGAGCGCCGCCGAGGAGAAAAGAGAGGGGAGGTGGCACGGACGCGCCGTCCAGCCGCAGAGAGCCGGCCCAGAGCCGCCGGGGTGGCGCCGCGGGAGCGCCCTTCCTCGGCGCTTTACCGGAGACGAAGGTGAGCGGGACGCGGGACGCTAGCGGCGCCGCGGGGAGGCGACGGACGCCCGGTAGCGGGGCTCCACCACCGGCAGGGTGGCGGCGCGAGGTGCTTCCCAGGGAGCCGCAGCCATGGGGGAGCCGGGCGGGACGGACGGGGCGCGGTGGTGCCAGTGGGGAGGGAGGGGCCGGGCGGGCCCGCGCTCTGCTGGTGCTGGTGCTGCTGCTGCTCCCGCCGCCGCCGCCGCGCCCCGCTCAGCACTGCCTGTCGCCCGCCGCCGCCGCCCTTCTTATAACCTCACCTCGCAACCGCCCCGCCCACCGTCGCCGGGGCGACGGCGAAAACAAACTGACACGTGGGGAGAGGGGGCGGTGCGCGCGCGCGACCGGTGGGGACGGGCGGGGGGGGGGACGGGAAAGGGGGGGTGGGGCGCTCCCGCCCCGCCGCGCCCAGCCGCGCCTCGCCTCGCCCCGCCCCGCCCGCGCGACTCTTACGGCCGCGCGCCCCGCGTGACGCAGGAGGGTGCTGACGCCAGCGGGCGCGGGGGGAGGCGGGGCCGGGGGGCCGGGAATGTCCGCGGCGGCCGGTGGCAGCCGTTGGCCGCCGGTGCGGGGCAAAGCGCGCTGGGGCGGCCTGAAACACACCGGCCCGGAGCCCCCCCATGGGCTGGTGTCTCCTCTCCTCTGTTCTCGTCTCTTCTGCAGTTTTCTGTAATTGTTTGGCTTTTCTTGCTCTTTGTCCTTTTTTCTCCCTTTTCTTGGGAGCGCACCCCGACGGCGGGGCCCTGCCACGCCTCGGTCTGTGCCGCTGACGGGCTGTCGGTGCTGAAGGGGCCTCCCCGTCGCGGGGAGACCCCCGGCCGGCCGGGGCGGTGGGGCGAGCGGCGGAAGGCGCCCGTGGGCCGGCGGCGCGGGGCCGGGGCTGCCGCCGGGTGCCGGCCGGACCCCTCAGGGGACGCGGCGGATGCGGGGGGAGGGGCTGCGCAGCGGTGCGGGCGCGGTGCTGGAAATCCGCCGGAAAAAAACCGGCGGAGCTGAAGAGAATGAAAAAAACCCGAGCCCAAAGCCAAGCAAAGCCCCGCAGAAACCGCAAGGAAAGGCCGGCGCTGGCCGGCGGGAGCGGCGGCGCGGCTCCTCCAGAGGGCAATGGCGAGCCGGCGCCACCCGGCCCGCGGGCAGAGCCAGCGGCTGTCCCCCGGTCCCCCGTGGCCGCCCCGCCAGCGAGCTGCCGCCGGCCGCCCCGGGGCCGGGCCGGGGGAGGGGAAGTCGTTGCCCTGCGGAATTGGCAAACACCACCCCGAGTAACTTACGATGACTAAATTAAACCCTCAAAAAAATAATAAAATGCCTGGCTTTATTTTAGCAAACTGGTTTTACAAGTTCAGTGTTACAAATGTTAATTATTAATAACTTTGGCACTAGAAAATGGTGTTGGGGTTTTGATTTTTTCCCCTGCGCAAGGTCCACGTCCTGACAAGAGATGTGCTGGAAGCCACTGGTACAAAAGGGGGCTAGTGTGGAGAGATGAAGGTGCAATACCAGGAGGATGCCTAAAGACTTCTTGTAAAGGAAAGGGAGGCACCTTCCCTACTCAGGTGCAGGGCTGGTGGTCTGAGCAGCTTCCTCACAGCCATGCTCACAACAGGCTGCCAGTTCCCAGATGTGTTTTTTATCCAGGGTTTATGCTTGGAGTCTCTTTGACAACCACTTAAGGAACTGGCATCCAAACCCAACAGCAATGGGTTTAGGTTTAAACCTCCTTTGTAGCTCTGGTCTTGGGAGAAAGCCCCCGATGTGGAAACTTGCAGGTCTCTGGACAGTTTTTCCGCATGAGTTGTTTTCCTTTTGTTTCCTCACAAATGGTGTAAATGTTAATTTATGGATCTCCTAAGCAATGCAATGTTTTCCAGGTCCAAATTTCAAGCTCAGAATTATTCGAGGCCAACATCTAAATTAAAATTGCATCCCTTCTTAGGAATAGGAGAACAAGAAAGCTTCAAAAGAGGGTAAGTGATCTGATCTCCTTGAAATAAATTCCAGAACTTCACCAGTTCCAGGAAGAGAAGGGCTGAGTAACATGGGCGAAAATAATACAGGTTGCTTTCGCAATCTTTCATTAAAATAGACTTGGTCGCAGTGTTTCTGGGTAATTCAGAGGGACACATGCAAGGTATGTCTAAGTTCATGTTAAAAAGATGTGGTCCACATTCAGCTGAGTCTTGATTTTGAATTGTGTAAATGTTGGCAGGGTGCTTAAAAAAGTGTATGCAGGCGTCTGTAAGTTCAGTGCCACCTGCTTTTGAACATCCCACAAAAAGGTCAACACGTTCTTTTTCACTAGTTAAGCGCAAGGCAAAAGGTTTTATTTTCCTCCCTTAAATGAAAGGGAATGTGATTTAATGGTCATGAGTGTGGAAATTAAATGCATTACATTTGCAGCTGCTCACAGTCAATGTTTTCCCAGCCTACATAACAACCTAAACATTGTTTTCTTAAGACAGATTTGCTTTAATATGCCTTCTCTCGCCAGCCGACCGTTTCTCCAAGTCTCACTTTTCTCCAAATTTCCCAATTTTCTCTAAAACTTTCCTTCCACTAACTCAGAACACAGCATGTTTCTGTGCTGTTCAAAGCTGACTTTAGGGATTGCTTAATTCAGACACAAAATTGCACAGAATTTGTGTCCCTCTTGCCTTGGGATGTGCAATGACATTTTTCCAGATTATGCTGTGCTTGGACAGAATGAAATCTGCTGCAGCGCTTGGTGTGCTGGACTGCTGTGGCCTCTGTGTGTTTCTTTCCTTCCCTGGGCAGAAGAAGGAGGTTTCTGCCGTATCTATCATTATCTTATTGCAACGGCAGGTTTGCCCTAGCCTTGCCATGGGTGCTGTTCATGGGAGAAGTCGTCTTGCCCGATACTGACACTCATGTCAATGGCCAAAGATGATTGCTTAATAGAGCTGATAATGAAGAAGCCTTAGTGGTTAGCCTAGGCCAGTGCTAAACTGATCACCTGGGAGTGTAACCCCCAAAAGACCAAAAAAAAAAAAAATAAAGCCAAGGTGATGAAAAAGCACAGGTTTTTAGAGCAGAGGCAGTCATCAGGAAATGGCATCCCACATGAAAAACATTAATGTCAACAAGAAGAAAAAAACAGTGGAGCTGTTTGTGCCTGAAACAAAGACCAACCTGTTTATCTTGATATGTTTATTTTAAAACCTAAGTTTGGAACTCGATTTTCAACAAACTGCCTCTCAGGAACCACAGTGTGCAGTTTATCCCCTTTGATTTGGTTGTCTGTGACAGCAGCTGATGGAATCAGGGACTGCAGACTCTGGGAAAGATTGTGTCACAGCATGGTTGAGGTCTGACAAGAAGATGCTTTTCTGGCATTTTTGGGATTACACTTTGTTATCTTTGCAGCATGCTGCAGCAGATAGCCTGCAGGGCCAGGAGCTGCTTGGCTCCCTGCTCTGGTGCTGGCATAAAATAACAACAGGAGAACTGGGAAGAAACCCATAATGCTTGGTTATATCTAATAGCATCCTTGTTGCTACTTAAAATCAAAAGCAGTTATTCCATAATCCTTGGTGCTGTGCTGGGTTTTACCCTAACAGGGTTGCTGGAGAGCAGGTGGAGGCAGGTAGGCTCATAAAAGGAGACTTGGCATCTGGAGGGTTTCTTATGTCCCATGCAACCTGAATTATCTGACCTCAGCTGCGCCGTGGCCGAGAGTGGGGGGAAGCAGGAGAGGTCTTACATGTGCCTGCTGTGCAAGGCGTGCTCCGGAGAGCTGCGATGCCACACTGAGGGTTCATCCTCCTGCTGCAGGACCTCTGCACACTCAGGAGGGTGAGACAGCCCAGAGCTACAGCCACCAAACTGCCAGGAAGACCTGCTTTTTGGGGATCTGCTTTCTACCATGTATTGTATTCTTTTCTTAAAGTGCCGCTGAGCTCAAGTTTTACTTACCTGTCCTTGCGTGGGGTACTTTATTTTTGTTAAACCAAAATAAACCCCCACTCAGTTGGTGGATATACTTGTAGATTATTAGTACAGTGCCAAGGATAGAAGTCTGAAGATGGCGGGCAATTCCAGGCAGTTTCAAGTAGTAGCAAGCGCATACATACACAGATGGCACATGCAGACTTAAGGTCATAAGATGTTCATGCTGAGAATGTCAGCAGTGCCTGTGGCCAAATTTGTATTCACCTGCTTTTTGAAAGCTCAACCATATCCTGATGATAATTATTTTACTTTCCTACATGAGCAAGGTCAGAAAGACCCAGCGTTACTTATTGTCACCATTCAAAAGCCTTGGAGTGGTTTAGGTCAAACACCTCATAGTGAGGTGCTGTGAGTCCTTTGTAAGAAGAGGTGTTACTGAGGTTGTTATCAGTGGTGATGCCGGGAGGTTTCTGGACCACAAGCTGTTTTTTCTGCTGGGCAGCCAGCAGGCTTTCACAGCCCCGAGGAAAGGGATCTGTGTGTGTGGGAGAGCCCTGGTGATGACTTTCACTGTACTTACAGCACATCAGCCCAGTGTTTCTTCCTTGAGAGCCTGTAACTAAGCAGGGCTCAACCTCAGGGGTCTGATTCTCAACAAGAGTTCATGTTGTTGATTCCCACTGAATTTTCCCTGTGGCGGAAAACTGCAGCCTGAGATTCATGCGCCTATTTCCAGACATGCTTGCTGATCCTCCTGTTGAGTACCATTCACTCAGGCTCAGCAGCCCCTGGCAGAGGCAGCCAGCATCTTCGCACAATTTAGCACCACCCAGGATGTTGTGCATGTAGCAGCTCTTCTACTTTCAAGCAACCCAAAAGTTGTTGTGTTTCTCTAAGAGGCAAAATACCTTGAATTGCTTATGGAAAGAGCTTTATACTTTTTTGTCAAGCTTAGGCATCCTTGCTTTAATGGGTTTGCCCCATCTTTGAATTCAGATGTTCCCCAAACTTTAACAATGATTTATATAAGTGGATCCCACAGTGGAACTGGTGCAAACAAGAACTCCACAATAAGCATCCTTAAGCATCCTTTTTAAAGTCTTGCATGTAATGTGGGGACACTTGCACACAGTGAAGAGGATGAATTCTTGTTTGTTTTTTGTTTGTGATTTTTTGCATTCATAGGGCTGATTCATTGTATTTTTCCAGAGCCAGTGGAGGAGTTGCAGCAAAAATAGAGAAAACTTGAAAAATTACCCTCTTTTAGCTAACTAGAGGATGGTCTCCATTGATGTGTGATAGATTTTGTATATCCTGGAAGATGAAGGTAGATGTATGGGTGAGAAGACCAGGCTGCTCTGTGGACCTGGCCCTGAAGAAGCGGCCACGTGCTGGGATTACTATTAATTCACCTTCCTGCACCCTCCTCCTCCTTATCTGTGTTAAAACACTTAAGGCACTGCTGTCCAATAGCCTCTGGAAAGGAAAAGACATCTAAGTTCTCTGCCTTCCTGGAAGACTCTCTTTTCTGTTGCAAGAAGGGGTTTTATTCCATCTCCTGACCCCCTCAGTCACTGTGGAAAAAATATGTGGAAGACATCTCCCCTGTCGTCCCTATCTCAGGTTCTTCTTTTTCAGTTTTCTTTACAGTTTAATTAGTAATCTTTAACTAATAATCTTTGTTAATAAAAATTAAGCATCTTAATAAAGATTCAGCTTCCCAGAACATTCCCAAACAGTGTCAATGTGAAATCAATTTATTCCTCTCTTGTCTGCTGAATTCTGAAATGGAGAAATCTTAATAAGTGCCCTTGCTCATTTCGATTTTCTGATGGTTGCTGAAGCTGATGGCAGCACTGAGACTTTGGCAGGCCTGCCTGCAGACTCGGGAAGATGACACGTTGGCACCATTGTTTGGTATTTTTTTTGCATGTATAAGAGCTGGCAATATTTTGCTCATAAGGAAACTCTAATACTGCAGCAATTCTTAACTAGGTCTCAACACCCACCAAGGAGAAGTCAGCTTTCACTGCTGGAGGATTTTTCAAGCCCTTTCTCCCTGGTTAAGCTCTGAGTTTCTTTTGTTTGAGTAGATGTGGTGCTTCTAAGGAATGTAGTCTGAACTGATAACGTGCTTCCTAAAAAAACATACATTAAGGTGTAAGATATGAGAAAACTAGAAAATGCAAGGTAGCTGCTTCTAGTGTGCAATGCATTTGAATTTGCATGAGGGGAGAGCAAGAGTCAGTTTAGCAGTAAATCACTCCTGACCTTAACCAGAAGTGTTTGAAATTAAATTTTTGCTAATGAGCTAGGTAATCACAGGACAGTAAACTACACCTCTGCCATCTTTCCATGGTGCCTCCCACGCAGTGTTGTGGATAAACTGAACTGAATAGCCGATTCACCCAAGATGTCTTTCTAAACTATTTGCCACGCTGAAGTCAAGAACATCTGCCTGCTCTGAGAATAAATACCAGGCTTCCACATTGTTTCCATAAATGTCTCCAGCTCTGCTTCAACATTGATGGACCAGCAGGAGCCCATTACTCTATGATAACAGCCCCCTGCTCTCTTAATGAGAGCAATATGGCAGCTGCTCTCAGATTTTTTACATAGGTGGTGCGTAATGATGCTCCGATGGTATTGCTGAAGGCCAGTTTTGGTGGTTCTGTGGCTTCCAGGAAAGCCTTGCCACACACAGCAGGACAGCCAGGACTCTGCCTGGCAAGGGGCGCATGGACAGCTGGTGGCACAAAATGTTAGCTGCCCTAGGAAACACCTCACCATGGATGCCCCACACCAGCACAACAGTTTAGCTGCAATCATTGGTGAACAGGAGATCCACTTCACAGGCTGCTATGGAGCACATTGTGTTTGCAGGGCACTGAGATGTGTGGATGAGGAGTGCCATAGGAAATCAGTAATGAGGAAACATGAGGAAATTAATAATGCTGCATTCTGAGCAGGGATTGAATAGCATGCAGTAATTGAGGCCCGGGGCCACACTCTGCACAATGAGGAAGAAACAAAATAAGGAATAGCTGCTCATTAGGCTCCAGATTCAGCTGGTCTAAATTCCACCTAAGTCTTTGAGCCAAGTGTTTCCTACTGGCAGACGCAGGGCCTTCAGGGATGCTGAACCAATGGGAAGCCCTAGGTGGAATTTAAGTTAGGGCTACATCTGTCTGCCACTGAGCAACGTCTACCTTGGGTGACTGGTGAGGCAGAGCTGCTCTAGGAAGTAGCTTGTGATCTTATAATGCGAGAAAGGGGCCAAAAAATGACCACACAGGCAACTTTAACTCTGGCACATCCAGTTTGTGTTAGCACACAATGTTGTGTGCCTGATTTTGCAACATTAATGTTTTCACAACTTTTTTCTTTCTTTTTTTTTTTTTTTAATGGGAGGCATAATACCATCCATTTGTGAAGAAATGATACAACTAAACTTTAATCTTTCTGAACTCCTTTAAAGTTTCTTTGAGCAAGTTAGCTAAACTATTTGTAGCATGTAGCTTAGAAGTAGCAATGCAGCCAAGGTTATGAATAAATGCAGAAGTAACTAAGATATAGCAGGGCATTTATACCAGTTAATAATTTTGGATGCTGGCATCCTATGAGCAAAGACACAGTCATTGTAAGCTGAATCTGTGATTTTACCCTCAGAAGTCTGATTGCCAAGAAGTGTTTCTCTTCATAAAATCTACATTGCTTTATGATCCGTTGCCTTACACAATAGGAGGTAAAGTCTCAGTGGAGGACACCTGGGCTACCAGCTGAGTTAGGAGTGTAGATCTCTCTCGGAAGGGAGACCTATTTAAAGCAGTAGATCACCTCTGGGTTCAGACACCGTAGGGTGCGCTTAAGGAGGCCGGTGGGTTCAAGTGGGGACTAGAACAGTTTGCATGGCCATTCCCCAAATGGGAACTGGCCTGTGCTGCAGAGTGTATCACAGTACTGGTATCACTGATCTTCACTGTCAAGGAGTAATTTTAAAAGGTAAGCTAGATGTTGCTATGACTCTTCTCAAACAGACAGCAACACCTTCTCTGTGCCCAAATCCATGTGTACATAGCTGTGGCTCCATGTTTTGTCACCTAAAAAGGGGCTGGTCCTGCTCCATATTTTTCTGTAACTTTGGCCATTGCAAAGGATGTCTGGTAAGTCCTGTGGCCCCTCCTATGAATGCTCACATTTTTGTCACAGAGATACAGTGAGATCCTAAAACTCCCACTCTGCTTTGCTCATGAACAAAGGGAGTATCATGAGGTGAATTTACTGTCAGGGAAAGGAGACATCTTTTAATATGATGGAGTCTTAATTCACTTGGTGAGGTCCTAGCAAGACCCATCATCTGGAAGTAAGAGCTATGTAAATTCAAATCAGATTTCTTTTTCTGAAGGTGAATAATCAGCTGTTGGACCTGCCGTGACGTCTGGGCAGTTCTCCATCACTGCAAGCCTGAGCAGAGATGGTGTGCCTAGGTGGGAAGCAGCAGGTGGGGGGCTTGTAGTGCAGGTCTGGGCCTCTCCGAGGCAGGAGATCAGACCTTCTGGGTGGTAGAGGTCCTTTGCAAGGTTTTGAAAGACTACAGTTCCTGGCTGCCTTTTTTTAAATGGGCGTGAGGTGCTGGCAAGTGGAGATCTCTTGGAAGTTAGTGTATGCAATGTATTTGTTATTAGAGAGACAAGAGATAAACTTAATCCCAGAGCCCCATCTTTAGGACCTTCCTCTGTAGTTAAGTGCTGCCAAATTGCAGAAACTTCATCATTGCAAATCTGTTACACACAATATTTACACTTTGTCTCTGAGGTTTTTCTCCAGGCTACTTTCTTGGGCCTCTGAGCCTCCTGTGTACTGCAGATATTACTGACATTGTTTTCACTCTCCCAGCTTGTCCCAGGTCCACATTTTCTTTACTTCCCTGCTCCCCCCCTTACTTCCCTGCTCCCCCCCTCCCCCGTTTTGCTCCGGTTTCTTCCTCTTTTCGTAACTAAACATATGTGTTTGAAGAAAGTGCTTCCTCTCCTGTATCTCAAAGCTTTCGTACTTTGGGTGAGAGAAGCCTCCTTGACTGTCTGTTGAAGCTGTCGGTTGGGCAGAAGCCTGATGCCCTAACAAGTTACTCTGCCAAGTAATGCTGACTGAATTCACTCACATTTCCTTCCCTTTGGAAAAGACTGCTTTGACTCTCAGCCGTCAGATTACCATGCACAGGAAATGAGTGGTAACATCATCTGTGCCCAAGTGTTTGGAAGCCAGGAGAAGTCCTACAGTATGACTACCAAGACAGACCAGGTGTGTTTCATGCATCCAGAAGGGTGCATGTGGTGTTTCTTAAGAGCAGCCTTGAGCACCATTGCATAGTCAGCTGTATTCTTGGTTATGGTGGAAGTGTGACTTGCAAAAAGACTGCAGAATAAAGAGGAGAGCACATGGGCCTCCTGATCCCAGTCCTTGGGTCTGTCTGCTTTACAGTGACTCGAAAGCTTGGGTTGCTAGAATTTCCTTCAGCCTAATAAAGGACATGACAAAGAGGTGTATCCAGACAGTTATTCTGAACTCTTCTTGACTCAGTTTCTCCCTGCTGCTGTGTTATGTCCTTTGCACTGTTCCAGCCTACTCCTTTGTTATGGTTTTTGTTTTCACAGCCATCTGGCTGCTGCAGGTGTTTATCACAGCAGTTCTGTTACTGCTCGTTAGCATGGCTGCTCTGCCTCTGCTCATCACTGATGACCAGCTGCCATCAAAGGGACACAGACACAGGGCCCTACCAGGGCTGTGGAGCATCAGACCGCTATCAAAGTCTTTTAACTCATTTCTCTCCTAAGCAGAGTGTTTCACAGAAGGTCTCAACCATCTGAGACTCGCTTCTGCACAGTCCACGTCAATATGGAAGATACCTAACTTTTGCATCCCACAGCAAACACATGATCCTGAAGAACACATGTTTAGTTTTCTGGTCAGATACTTGGCAGCTGTCAAGGCCCCAGTGTGCTGGAAGCACCTGCAGCAGGCAGCCTCAATATTTCACAACATCACACAGAAAATGTAAATAACGTGGCTGAAATATTTTACCTTTTATTTTATTTAAGGCAAGGGCTAGGTTAGTAATGTTTGGAAACAGTGGATGATTTTAGTTCTGCTACATTGGTTAAAATGTGGCTTGTATCAGTTCAGTACTAATTAATTTTGCTTGTTTTGTTAGTTTATGCCAAACTTGTGATAAGTTTGCTAGTACAAAAAGCATTTATTTAGCCATCAGGATCAGCCTATGTGCTGCTGGCGGGTTTATTCATCATCAATCCCTTTGTTTCAGGCCTGTGGTGCACAAGAGAGAACAGCACATCAGAGAAAACTGTCCAGTTTCTGCAGCTCTGTATGGTCCTTCCTGTCAGCTGCACAGGGAAGACTAGTTCCCATGTGCATTTACCACTGTCCTGTGTTACAAAATGTCTGCTGATCTACCGCAATCTGCATTATTGTTCTGTTGTGGTCTTGAACTAAGTTTCCATGAAGGTGTTTTCTTTTTCCCTTTCGTGGTTAGGGCACACTAAAGACCACCATCTTAGCATGGCTTGATAGACAGGTGGTCCTTTACCAGCCTTTAGTGGGCTTGTTACTTCAGACATCATTTCTAAATCTTAATTTTCCCAGGACATGTTGTGCTAGCTGTAGTATTGTGAGGACAAGAAGCAAACTTTCACTGTTGTGGGAAAGTGATTGCATGGCCCTGTCCAGAGCAATTTTAAATGTGAATAGACACAAGAGTGAAATAGACAACGAAGAATGCCTTACCTATGATGTGAATAAGTATTTTTCAGTTTAATCTGGAGGAAACTTTCCAGCATATCATGCAGCAGTCAAATCAGTGTTGAATCTGTGAGTCATAGTCATCTCTGTGTCAATAGGTGATGGAGTGAGCACGGACCTATGACTTCACTCCCAGGACTGAGCCGTTTGGGGAAGGGGGGAGCAAGCTTGCTCAGATGCCAGCTTCCAAAAGGGGCAGGGAAAGGCTAAGAAATAGGCTGTGAAGAAGGTCCAACTTCTTTCTTCACCCACACATATCCTGTCTTGGAAAGTCTTGTCAACATCCTATTCACAGCCTTACTCTCTCTTTTTTATTGGAGCTGTGTAGGGAATCCACAGGAACAGGGTTCAGCAAAAGAGATGGAAATGGGATGGTGCTTTACGTGGTGGATCTTTGGCTGAGATAATCTGAAATCAGTCAAGCTGTACCGATTAGCAAGAGATGGTCAGGCTGCTTGACACTGACTTGAATCATAGTGCTGTTTTTCTGCTGAGGACAGGGCAATGAAAAACAAGAAGAGCAGTTGCTTTTCCTTTCCTGCACCCTGCAGGAATCCTGCAAGTTCTGTCAGCCTTACCCCCATTCTGTGATAGACCTCCCTGCGCCCTCTGGGGATTGGCAGTGTGTGAAAACTGATGCTAGCGTGGGGCTTGTAATGTTTTGATTTCACACCTTACCCCTTCCAATGGAGTAACCAGTGCAAGAGTGAGTGTGAAGAGGTTATGTAATTAGGACTATAGAGGAACAAAACTGTTACTCTGGTGGATGCTTCACTGCAATAATTTCTTAACGTTTATGGGGGACTGAGTAATGCATGTAAAATAAATGACATTGTAAGTGTTAAGTTTCAAAGAAATCTGAGTAGACTTTACAGTACAATTTCTAGATCTTGACTAGTAGGTAGTGTAGTTCACATGTGTGAGCTTCTTGATAGCTGAATTTTCCAACAACAGAAAACTGTGGAGCTGAAAGTGAATGGTAATGAAGTCTGGAGGAACAGAAGTCTAAACTGGACACTGTCCTTGTTTCACAGGGTGACTTCCTATGAAGTGCTTGTGCCTAGCAATTCCTCCCTCTTAAAAGGGGTTGTTGGTACTCAGGTACCTCCTAGTCCTCCTAGGGGCTGTTGCTTTGCGATGCAGTCTGTAGGTATCAGTAGGGCAACATTTTGTACCAAATCTGGGTGGGAAACAGGCTGGAGATGCAAGCCCTGTGCAGAATCAAGAGTCACAGGATGTGTCAGTTCTGGGGTTGCCCCCCTGCCCCTCCCTTTCCCCTTCCCCTTCCCTCAAAGACTAACTTTGAAAGCTGGAATTTGGTTTTATGTTTCCTCAAAGTTGAAGCATGTTTTAAGCAGTGCCCTTTTTTGTTAATTTGCTACTGTATCTAATTATAAACCTTGAAAATAAGGCATCCTGCTAAATTCAACGCCTTGGCAATGCTCTCCTGAAATTGCTATAGCCAAGTTGGAATTTCTAGCCCATTACAGTGCAGTTGACCAAACAGATGGTCTCTGCTTTACAATTCTTCCCCGCCCCGCGCCCCCCCCCCCCCCCCCCCCCCCGGCCAAGTTCTTTTACCAGCAGGCAGCTGAAAGCTTCTTTGTGGATGTTTGCTGTCTGAGAGAAAGAGGTCAACCCCCTTCCCTGTGTCTATAGGTGCTGCAGTACTTGGGGACATTGCAGCCATGCTTCAGTTACATCTGAATTATTTCTCACACCTTTCCCACTGAGATATTATTTTAACCCAGTTTAACAATGTGGGGTAACTCGCATAGAGTAAGAACACACTTTTTTTTTCTTGGTTTGTTTTTTTTTACGGTAAATTGACTTTTCCCAGCCATTCATAGGATAGGTGTTTGCAAGATGAAGACCCTTTACTTGATGAAAAAGACACACCATACAAGTCTGATAATTTTTCAAGAACAGATAGCTCAGCCCTCATTAAATAAACTTTCCTGGCAGAGCATTTGTAGTCTTTTATTGAAAACTGATCAGCAAGCCAAGTTTCAGTTGTTAAATATCAGTGTGGATTGTTCAAGGATAAAAGAAAGTAATACTTTTTCTTGGCATGTGAGTGTTTCAGAAATATTCATCCTAAATGTAATCAGACATGAAACAAAGGGGGGGGGGGGGTGCGGAAATGAGCCTGCAGAAAAAAACAGACTTCCCTCACTTGAAGAAGAAACACAGCAAGTTCTGCCATCAAGGAATTAGCAGTTCCAAGTTTGTTAGAAATTAAAATAGTAGAAATGCTAATTCCAGGTGAAAGTTCTTGTGTTATTTTTAACTCTGCCATAAACAGACTGATGTAGGATATGTTTCGTTAGGCTAGAGCCCTATTAAAATCAAAGTATTTGATGGGTAACTGGGAGAGGCATTTCTTACTGTTTCGAAGAGCCTCTTCTGTATTCACGCTTTGGTGGTTCCATATTGAGGTGTTAGCGAAAGAAATAAGGGCAACATGAACTTTTTTTTCCCTTCAATAGGCAGAGAGCAGCCTAAGTCTGGGGAACTCTGAAGGCAGCCTGTGGACACCTGCCCTCTGCTTCATGTTTCAGTTTGTTCCCAGGGCTTTGGATTCCCCTAGCAGACAGCAACACATGAGCACGCATCAGTCTCTGCAAGAAGATGGGCAGCCCAGCAGGACCATGATCATCCCCAGACCCACCACAGCAGTAAGAAAGGCAACTCACACAATTTGCTTCTCTGGCATTTAAGCTGAACTTCTCAATTCCTCGTGTTTACTTGCTGTGCTTTTGTTTTCCAGTCTTTGTGCCTATTCGTGCATTTAGCTGTGTTGGGATCAAATAAAAAATGTAGCTCCAAGTGCAGTTTTGCACCCTGGAAGTCCATAGCAGGCCACAGGAGATACAAAGCAAGACTGTAGAAAGTGTCCTTTGATGCAGTTCCTCCAGGATTTTTTTGTAATTTCTTTACCTTGCATAAAATGGGACTGCTACAGCAGGCTATGAAGCCTTATACCTCGCATTAGAGCAGGGGTTTGCTTAACTCTTCACATTTAGCTTGGTTGTGGCTGGGTGTTTGTATCAGCCTGAGCTCCTCAGGTAGACACATGAATCAGTAACTAGCCTGTGGCTTTGACAGTGCAGCCCACCCAGGTTTCATCCAGACATTACCTCCCTTGCAGGACAAACACCTGGCACTGGTTTTGCTTCCTTGTGGACACACATGTTTGGCATTGCTGCCCATGTGTGGGCAGCAGTGCTGTTAATGGGTGATGTGTGTCCCTTGAGCCCAGGACAGATCTTAATGTGGACGCAGGGCTCCTGGTTATCTAGCTCTTATTTTGGCTTCTGTACCCGGCTTTTCTTCTTGTGGTAAACACAGGCACAATGTGTGAGGTGTGAGCCTGGTCTGGCCCTGCCACACAGTCGGGAGGCAGCTGTGGTTGTGCCTGGGAGCAGGGAAGCTGTTTAAACACAGATACTGTATCACTGCTAAATGCAAAGTCAATCTGTACAGCTTTACCCTCATGGCTGCCCATGTCCTGGAGATCAGGAGAAGCTGGTTGAAATTTCCCTCAGACAACAAAACCACAACCTGGTGTCTTTAAATGAGTAGGAGTGAGATGCTGAGGTGAGAAATTAGTTGTTTTTCTTGCTTGGCTGTAAATCTTTACAAATGCCAGCCAGACTTAGTTTTCTAATGTCTCCAGATTTCTCCTGCCAGACATGAGTATGCTGCTGTTTGGTACAGTAATGATCCTGTCTGGTATCTAGTGAACCATCATTAAAAAAACAAAAAGTAATAGTTTGGTGAAAGTGCAGAGTCGATAGTGCTGAGTAATGTATTTGCATACTGGCATACGCACTGTGGAAGTAAATAAGATTATGTCAAACTCATCTGGCAGAGAGTTAATTTAACATCCTGGCTGAAGTTATGCAGCCAGAGAGAGGCGGGAGTGCAGGGGGGTGGATGTAATAGACTGGCTGATGAAGCCTGGGGGACAAAATGTCCTAGTGGAAATTGTATGTAGCACAAAAGAATGTAATATAAGAACCCAGCAAAACAGCACTGATTCAGGGCTGCTTATACACACACACAACTGTTTTTCTGTTACTTTGGGAATGCACAGGAGGAGAAAAGAAAAAAAAAAAAGTATCTGCAAGACAGATTAGCTGTCTCATTCGTACTGAGGTCTAAGTTGCTTCTTGGTCCTGATTCAGAAAAGCCCCTGCAGGACACACCAGGGCGTGAGCGTGCTTCAGTGCATTTGATGGATAAAGGCCAGTCTGTATTTTAAAGTGCAGGACTGAACAAATGCTCGGGTTCTGTTTCCAAAAACTGACAGTGTTGCTACAGATGATCCCCCACCAAACATACCATGGGTTGAAAAGCTGCAGGACTTCAGGGGTGTTTGAATGTGGACCCAACCTTCACATTTGAGCTGTGATTTTTAAGAGTTTCTTTTAGGTTCTTGTTTTGATGACTCCAAATTTTTTAGGCAGCTTTACTCTGGACTCTCCACAGAAACTTTGTGTAGTTCATGTTTATCTCTCATTATTATAGGCTTGGAGCTAACTTTGCTGTTGAGAAATGAATGTGTTTCTTGCAATAAGCAAAGCTGGAAATGAAGTTCAAACCCTTCCTTCTAGAGGTCTTTGCGTTAGCTATTGCAGATCATAGCAGACAAAACTCTTTTCATCTGTGCTGATAGTCACATGTCTCTAAATTAAAACTGACCCTGGACTCCTTACTAAGGAGTAAGTTAGTAAAGGCTGGAGTTTGAGAACAATTTCTCTTCCAAGAAAATCTAAGCATAAGCTTATCGATATATCAAAACTTGTGGACAGCTAGAGCAATGATACTATATCACAACATGGTGATGAAAGCATTTTTGTGCTGTTTGATTCATGTGCTGCATCAAACTACATGCACTGAAGGAAGCAACATCTTCAAGCACAATTACAGTGCCAGGATTTGAACGTTTAGAATACAGGTAATGTTTACAGTAAGGCTGCCTTGGGCCTCACAGTGAGCATTCGTGGCAAATCTACCTCCAAGAACAATGGGCACAAGAAACTTGATGCTGTTTACTGATGTCACAAAATGCTCCTGCACGGTTAATTTTTTTGCATGTAATTGGGCAGAGGGCTCAGAAGCTTCCCGGTCTAAATCTTTACTCAGAAGCTCTGCAAAGGCTCTGAGCCTGCTTCTCAAGCTTTGGTGTAAGCAGTTGTTCCTGCAGGTATGTAATGGTGTCAGTGCCAGATCTGGTTGAGGGGGAAAAAACAGAGTTGGCCTGTGCTCCAGGGGCAGAGACTTGCATCTTCTTGCTCTGGGTTAGGCAGATTTGGGGGGCTTGCAGTCAACAGGGGAGACATGCTTCCAGACAGTGGTGTAGACTTAATCCTTTTCACTGACTTCTCAGGGGGACCAGACTTAAAGTGTCAGCATCTGTCAGGCAGAAGGGAAATTAAGTTAAAGATTGTGGGAAACTTGCAAAACTGGAGGAACCCCAGGAGGAAAAAAGGCACATCAGTATGAGGGCATGTAGCTGCAGCCAAGCTCAACAGAAAGGTAGCTGGAAGCACACATCTCAGGACTCAATTTTAAAGGTATGTACCAAAGAAAGTGGCAGACTCCTGTGAGGAATGGTACTAGGATGGCACATCTTTTGTGTTGTGAGGTTTGATTATGACTGAATTACCTCTTCCTGGGAGCAAGCTTTACCTTTTTATGTGAGTTGTGTGCCCTCAGCTTTGGGACTTCAGTAACACTCTCCTGACATTCATCTGGCACATGAAGCTTGAAGCCTGAAGGAAAGATAAAGATTTGGAGGACAAACTAGAGAAAACATGAAATGTCCAGGGTCATTTAACCAGACCTGAAACAGAAGTCTCTTGAGTCTGGAACAGGAATGCAACAGCAGCTGATGGAAGAGCTGGAATCAATGCTAGGAAGGAGGGAACACCCACCTCAGCAGATGGGCACAATAAATAAAATAAAGCAGCATCTCCTTGAGGAAGGTTTCCACTTAAAAAATTGACCAGTTTGGACTGGACCAACACCTGGAATTCAAAGACCTGTGAGACTTCAGCCTAAAGACTGCATATCTGGGAATGCCTCTTACTCACTTTTTACTTCAGCTATTGGTGCCCAGATCCTTGTGCTTCTTTGGAGGCCCAGCAGTGGTTCTCTGTGAGGTGCTCAGCACTCTCCCCTGATGTCATGGCCTTCAGCCTTCTCTGTCCATCTTCTGTCCTCTTGTCCTCTGTCCTTGCATTCTTACAGGGTAGCCCTGAAACAATGAGAAACAGAGCAGCTTTGAGTGAAAAAGCTGCCTAGAAAATGACAAGTGAAGAATAAGAAATATATTCTGCTGGAGTATAATGTTTTTCCTGAGATTTTTTTGCAAAGTCTCGCTAGTTTCTGAGAGTGTCTTGGATAGAGGCTGAAGCTGTTCTTTGATAAACTTTGTGAGCATTTTAATTACATGACACCTAAAAGTCTCCAGCTGAATATTAACTGTGGAAGAAAATAGCCTCCAAGAAAAGAGGAGTCCTTTAGCGAACATAAGGTACTTCTGCATATTTCACTGGTTACAAATGTGTTTCAGTTTGCTGATATCAATTTAAGCAGTTTGGGGATGCTGAGGTGCCCTGCTACTGTGCCCCGTTCTGTGCCTGCACCTGCACGGCTGGTTGTTCATGGTAGTGCAGGTGGTGACGCTTATGTCAGTATCATGGATGCCAGGTCATAGTAGCTTGTGACTAAACTTCCCCTTGTAACATGTCCCCACCACCTGCCCCTTCATCACTCGGTTCCCATGCGGGCTTGCCTGTGCATTAGGCAGGTAGGCATTTATCTTCCTGAAATACTTCTGGGGTGAAAAAAACACTTCCCTCTGTACACATTCCTTACAGGGGGGGAAAGGGACGGAACAGATAGTTGGTTAAGCATCTAAGTCACAATTGCTTTAGGGGTAACGAGACATCTCAGTCACTCACTCATTAACCACGGTCAATGAATTTGTCCAGCTTCTGGAAGAAGCAGGAACTGAACTCATATCTCCCCAATCTTTGTTCATTTCCTGAAGCAAAAACCAGCCTATCTGCCTTGTTGGTTTTTTTTTTCCCCTCCTGACACAGCACCATATACACTTCCCTCAGCTATTTTTTCTGCCTAAACCAACACCCTTCTTTGGCTGCATCTATTTCCTGATTGTTTCTCTTTCTCTTTTGCCTCATTCTTCTTTGTTTTGTTTTACTTTCTCATCCTATTTTCTCTTTTGCCTGTTACTTTTTTTCCCCCACTTCTATATGGGCCCAAACAACCTGATCTCTAAAGGGAAAGCCATGAGACAAGCAGTGTAGTTGCACTGACAGATCTGTGCTGGGCCTGTTTGTCTTTTACGGACAAGATTTTCAAATGCAGCTGTAACAGCTTTCAGTGCATTGGGCAATGCTGTTGCCTTTATGTGTTATTGTGGTCAGCAAGCCACAGGTCACTTAACTAAAAGCTTAGGAGTCTCTTAGGAAGGCCCTTAAGGACACACTTACTGTCAGGCACATGCTTAAGTCATGTTGACTTTGTATGTCTATCCATTTTGATTAAGAAGGGTGCTTTTCTCACACAGGAAAAAGGATTCTTAAGCTTTACACTTGCAACTGCTGTGTGTGGCAAATTTGTAGTCAAAGGTTTAAAGGCTGGAAGAGACCATTGTGATAACCTTGAAAATCACCTGAAATGCCAGAGGGCAAAGAACCCCATTTCTTATTTGGTAGCCTTTTAACTGCTAGTGGAGACACAGTTAACTTTATTGTTGCCACTATCTTATCACCACTATATAAAATGCTCCCAGACTGGTGCATGTCTATTATTATCTACCTGGCATATAAATAATATTTTCACAATGGCATGCTTGCTGCCATCATGGTATTCAGTTACAGGCATCATTTTGGTTAGTAATTGTGCTGTTGTCTTTACTGCAGCACTGTGCATGCGCTGATATTAGAGGACTGCAGGCAACCAAGTATTCTGCTCTGCATGGTCATCATCCTCCTGGTTGCAACAGGAGGAACAGAGGCACAGTGGCAGTGAAATGAGAGCTGGATCAAGGAAAGGAAGAGGCACTGCACTCACAGCTAGACCAGTGCTATAACATCAGAGGCAGTGTGGCTTCATTTTATGGCACCCTTGAATGAAGCTCAGCAGATTCTTATGCCATGGCTTACATGGGCTTAATTTCTGTGTTGCTCTGCTGTATCTATTTCCTATAATACTTAGAGGTAGAATGCTAGAGCTGCTGCTAAAGCTGTTTGAAGATGGCCTTAGTTCCTGCAATAGCTAGTTGAAGTCTGTATTTCTAATCCTGAATACAAGGTTGGCTGGGATTTTCAAAGGAGTCTCCAAGGTGACAGACCCTACTTCTCAGTGTCCTGGTTTTTTTTTGACTGTGTTTTATCTAGATTCTCCTTTATTCTTTATACTCTCTGTTTTCCAGCAACGGAAATTTGAGATTGGAAGTCTTCCTTGCTCTGCCTTCGTCTCAATCAGTAAAGCAGATAATCAAGCTTCTGTGCTGCAAACTCTCATTCACTCTGGGGCAGCTTCCACATTTTTCTGCTAAAGCAAATGAAAAAATCACCCGCAGTCTTCATGGAAAGTCCTTCAGTGAGCTCTGGATCAAGCCAAGGGGATAGTTATTTTGCAAGTGCCAGCCTTACCCCCATTGCCAGCATCGTACCCTCTCATTCCTGATGCCCTCCAAGGATAGCTGAGGACCTCAGACACCAGGGAAAGGCAGCCCCTTAGCTCTTCTTTGGTGCTGAAGGCAGAGAGGGAAGTGCAAAATAGCTTTGTACCATAATCTGAACTACATGCACGTAGAGCAAGTGCCAGAGCAGCAACTTTTCATCCTGCCAAAAGACAAGAGAGTTGGTTTCCCTTTTGTCCCCAGTCTACAGTAGGGCTGATCATGACAGGACCACCTGAAGAGAAGGCAGAGGACCTTCCCCTTGGCTGCATAGTAGGTTGCCTGCCTCTTGAATTGGCAGCTCTCAGGCTCCCCAGCAGGTTTTTTCAGCCTTGTGTGTGGTGTTGCCCTGAGGTAGCCCTCCAGCCTCTGGTACTGAATTGTACCCCTGGCTGGAGCTGCACAGCACTAAGCAGCATTGCTGCAGACTGAATCTACTCTACTATTCAGTTTCCTGGGACACCATCTCCATTTACATTTACAAATTTTACTGCAGCAAAACTAAAGTATTTTGAAAACTGGTCTTTGTCATAATTTTCTAGATTTCCATGTTGTGTTGAGGAAAAAAATACACGTTATCTGCACGTGAGCCAGGCAGCACTGTGTGCATGCCAGATGCTGGAGTGGTGATAGGAGACCTGAAATCCAGGCAGAAATGCACTAGGTTCAGTGTATATATCTATGCTCAAATTGTGCATAGCACAGCAGAGAGATAGTCTAGCTTGCAGAGGAAAGTGTCTCTGTACGAGCTCTGAAAGCATAGACGTACTGAAGCTGTGAGCTGGCAGTCAGGTTTTTCATTTGATAGGATGCCAGTACCTGGTGTTTTGAAAAATCCTTGACTGGGCGATTTAGTGAGCAGCATAAACTTGCTGATGTGTGAACTTACCCTCCTTATGCCAATGCAGAGGGTTGGCTCGTCTGCCTGATCTTGGCTTTCACAGACATCCAGCTATCCTTGTACGCTTAGCAAAAGACTGTGTGCTCCTTCCGTAATGCACTGACACATGGTCTTCTCTGCCTTAGTTACTAAGCAGTGTTATGACAGTTTATTACGTCTAGTGGCGGGTAGGCTTCAAAATGCTTGGCAATTCAGTGAATCACCTGAACCCTTTGATCCAAAATGATTCCTGGATAAGGAACTGTTATCTGAGCTGCTCTTGCAAAAACCTTGAGTGGTCTCCACTTGAAAAAAGAAGGCAAAATGTAAAATACACTATGAGTGCAGAGGTGGTATTCAGAAGCTTCTGCTGAATGCAGGGTCTTGCAATGCTAGGTGGTGGTCAAACATCTAGAAAAGGATTCTTCCTTCCCCAAAATGCCTGCCATATGGACAAAATAGGCAATCAATTGTGAGGATGCTTGTGGTGCACTGAGTTTGAGCCTCTCTTAGGCTAGAAGACCCCCCCATTATGGTCCAACCTATATCTTGTCTAACTTGCATAGATGTAGCAACAGCTCAAAATGAATTCAGTGAAGAAGGTGGCACCATGCATTAGTTACAGCAAGTATTTTATACCAGGATAGAATTAGCTCTGACCAATGGTAAGTATCTGTATGTCTTGTTAATGTAAAAATGTAAACTCAGAACTCTTTTGAGGAAGAAACTAGGGTGAGGTCTGTTCAGTTCTTCCACTGGAGTCTCTGGTCCTGGGCCAGTTTGGCCCTGCTATGAGTTTGGCCCCAGTTAAACTCTCAGGTTGTGCTTCAGTGAGATGGACCAATCTACTGGAATTGCAAAGCACATGCATGTGTCATTCCCTGGAAAGTGTTAGGCGCATATGCTTAATAAGACATACACGCCTTTGGTTTATTTGTTATAATGATTAAGTCCTTACTAATTACTCTCTGATAATTAATGGGTAGCCTAAAAATTAGTATTTCCCATGTTTTAAAATAAAAGAGTCATGTTTTGAAATGAAATTTTGAGGTACAAGGTAAATGGCAAATTATGTGTTTAGTTACATGTGGTAAGGTTGGCAAGATACATTTTCAAAAGCAGGAGTCTAAAATTAGGTCTTAAAGACACAGTTAAAAAGCTAAAGAAACAACTGGGCTTTTTTAGAGGCTGAACACCCATGAACTGCCTGGTGAGAGCACCAAATACAGATTGCAACATTTTGTATTGTTATTGAAAGACAGTACCAAATTCCCTTGATTTTCCTCCCACCAAGAGTCTAAGCCTGAGCATCCATGTTCACACAGCCAGGTACCACCAGGGTCTCTGAGTGCTGGCAAGGCTCTGCTGAAAGTGCAGAGCCAGTCTGATGGACAGAGGAGGCACTGGGACTCACGCAGGCTGGAAGCTGTATGCGTTTAGGCTAGGGAAACATATGTTTCTGCTCCTAATTTTAAAATCTTAATGCATTTAGATTTATTCTATAAGCAGTGCAATTTATAGCATCATTAGGGATTCACATGTTTGTTTTCACTTAAAGAGCTGGCCGTTGTTGGTGATGTTATCAGTAAGGCGCACGTTTGTTAGCTCATCCCCACACCAGTTACCCATTGGTGCTTGGGAATCAGTTTGCTGATCCAGGAACAGTGGATGAAGCTGGGGCTTTATGTTTATGCACTTTCTCTTTTTCCCACTGAAACACATGCGTGCCCCCACGTACGTGTATTCCTTCACTTCCAGGGCAGCCCTTCTCCTGCTTGCCAAGTCCATCATCTCAGTTCCCCTAGAGGAGGGTAGGATACTGATGCAAGATGCTGTATTAGATGGCCGTTCCCCTCCCTTGAACTGGAGTCTGATGACATGTCTGCTAAAATGCGTCAGATGGATGGGGAAAGAGAGAGTGAGAGTGACAGAGAGGGAAGTCTGGGTGGAGGGATTTGGTTTTAATTAAAACAAGTAAATCTGTGTTTTCCAAGCCCCAGATTGCATTCAAGTCTGGCAGAAGATGCTAGGCAAAAGTGAATTTTCAGGTGGCTTGGTTGTTTTCCAAGGGATGTTTGCGGGAAAGTCATGAGGACACATTTGGCCTGGAATTGGTGGGATGATCAGGCTGGAGGAGAGCACTGGAGGGGTCTGAGGTGGGACCAGACAGGGACTCAAAGCTTACAGCCCCAGAATGTTTCAGCTGCAAAGCAGAAAGGGTGTTTCCCTGGTTGGAAATGTGTTTTTTTCACTCCCTTTGGTCAAAAGGGTGAACACATAGGTCTGTTCCCTAGTCCTCACCAGCCCCTGGGAGGCCCTGAGAAGGTCCTATTTCTACCACTGGCCATGTGGCAACATGTTTTCCTCCCCTGTGTGTCTCTTGTCCCTCCTATCCATGGACATGCCAGTAGAGAATTCAAGTTCCCCAGGCCAAAAACTTTCTCTTTGTGCATGTTTATGTGGTGTGTAGCACGGAGGGTCACCATCTCGTCAGAGCCCTCAGGCACTACCACGTTGTGTGAGTAAAACAGTAGATGTTACAGAGACTCCTGTGATCACCAACAGCTTTTTCTTCTCCCCATCCCTTCCCCAGCAGTAGCATGTTCCTCTTACACAAGAGCTTGTATTGGGTGCGAGAGAAAGCTAAGAGGTTCAAATGGCTGTCTAAACCTGGTGGCTGAAGCTTTGCCTGCATGGGAAAATGCCAGTTTTGTGTCCAGGACCCTGTTTTTATTTAGAAGTGGGATCTGTGTGTGAGACAGTGGTCCCCTTCTCAGGCATGCCCACATCTTCCTTGCTGGGTTACTTTCTCCCCGCCGTCATTCTGGAGTTGCTGGAGATGGACAGTGCCATAAATTTGCCTTATGAGTCATAATCCTCATTGTGCTGTATAGTGCTCTGGAAGCCAACTCAAACCCTGTGGAGAAATTCTTACAGTACTCCAATTCATCCACACTGGAAAAAACCTTCAGCTACCTCTAGAAAAAATACAAACAAACAAACCAACCAAACTGGGGAGCTTTTTGGCATTAGTTCCCAAAGATGCTTCAGGAAGAATGAAGAAAAGACCACTTTGAAACTTAGTTTAGCAGGATGGTGTCTGGAACCTTCTGAATCCCACGTTGTTGTGTCAGTGCCTGGTATGGACCTGCATTTCTGGATTGGCTTTATATGAAGTGGCCAGATGAGGACGGGAGATAACTGTCACAGGCTGTTTCCACTGCTAAACATGATAATAGGGCTGAACTTCTCTTAGTGGATGTGGGGTTTTGATGCGGGAAATTAATGAAGCTGATTTCTTAAGATGTAGCATATTTTCTTGCTTTGTTTTTGCTTTGGTCAGAGATGCTGTAGCAGCGGCATCATTTAGGGACAAGGGGGAGTATCCTCCCTCTGTCCATTCATCAAGTCCATTTGAAATCGGTCAGCTCATCTTTGCTTTTCTCCCTTGTCTCCTTGCAAAGTCCTGACATGATGTCCTGTGTCACGTAGCCTGATTCATGTGTGCAAGGACTTGCTTGAAGGCCTTTACTGAGAACAACTTCTTGGAGAAACTGTTGATTCACTGCAGATGGACCCAGGCTGTCTTTCAGAATCCAGGTTATGCTGGCAAGAAAAGGAGAAACCTTGCTGCTCTTACTCTGAGCCTCAGTTTCCCAACTTCAGAGGGAAGATAGTACCAAGTCCACACCCCTGCAGGGGGATGTTGGAGGGATGACTGTCAGCAGTTGCGGTGGCACACGTGTCATGGACAGGCAGACTTGTGCTGCTCCCTCGTGCAGATGCCTTGAGCATGATGATGTTCCCATCCTGCCAACCACAGTGAAAACCCAACCCCCATGTGAAGAACAAACAATCATTTGTTTCCTTTTCCTTCAGTGCATGCCTGTCATTTGCCAGGGGGATTTAATGCACTGTTTAGATAAGATGGAGAACCGTTGCTTGAGCCAAGCCAAACATGCTCTTTCAAACAAAAGGAGGGATTTCAGCAAAGGGAGCTAATGGTGCAGGTCCAGGGAACTTTTCCAGTTGGAGCTTTTACAGTGAGGAGAGGCTCAAAGGTGCTTTCCCTTGGGGAGAGTCCTGGAGAAAAGGCGTGGGACCAGCTGATTCCCTTGGGTGCTGTGTCTCTCTGTCCCCAGGTGACCAGTGCACGTGATCTGCAGAGAAGCTGCAGAAAGCCGAGGCTCAGTTGGGCTGAGGGATGTTTCCTTGGGCAGGGTGGCCCTGGGCTTTACAGCTGCGGAAAAGCAAAGTGTTCCCTCTGGTTGTGTAATGCTTCTTCCTCATGCAGACCTCCTGAGGAGGCTGGGCCTCTCGTTTCCCGCTTCATTCCTGCCTTCCCTCTCTCTTGTTTCTTCTTGGCAGTTGGACAGCAAGGGAACTCCTTCATTAGCTCACCAAAGGCCCGGAGGTAAACTCCCTGCCGCACAGAAACCAGCACCAAGCTCATTACCTACCACACACAAAGCTTTCTCACATATGCAGAACTACCTCTGTGATACGCACCGCGTGCACGTGTGCAAGTTTGTTAACACCAGCAAATCCCTGTTATCTCCTGACTAGCTGCTGGTTTGTGTGCTGACATTTTCCTTGGGAATGATGTTACTAAAACACCAGTTTTCCTTCTTGGTTAGTATCACACTGCTGTTTATCTTAGAAAATCTCTATATGTTCTACTTGGTCTAGACCCGGTTCTTACAGAAATTAAAAACTTTTTTTTTTTCCTAGTCTAATCATTTTTGCACCTGCCAAGAAGCAACTTCGAAGTATGTTATGAAAGTATAGCTTTTCAAAGCTAATGGGAAGGGTATTTCAAGGGTCCACATGCTGTTTTCTCTCCTCATGTTCTGTACTGCCCATTTTCAGAAAGGAGATAAGGATCTAGGTGGATCCTGGGTCTGACCCACTTCTCATTTTCCATGCTCTTCTGTCTATTGCAGATGAAAAGATTATAGTACTTGCCAAAATGTCTTTGAATAAAGAGTAATTCCTTGTACTTACTGAAAAATACTCATTAGATCAGCTAGCTGACTATTTACCAGAGGAAAACCATTAGGACTATTAGGTGCCAAAGCATAAAGCCAAATTACAAAAGCTGGCCCAGGGAGTCTTAAGCCTACAAAATGAAGTGGTTCATGGGCAGAGGAGTCAAAATGCCATTAATTGAACTTCACAGTACTGGCAGTTCCATGTTTGTAACACAACGTTCAAACAGAAACAGGGCTGAACATGATTTGCCCTTTGTACTCACGGTTAGGTTGGGGCTAGTTTAGCTAAATGGCTTGCTGACATCTACGCTATGTGAAATGACTTAGCTTTTCATGTTTAGTGCCTGCGCAGGAGAGGATAATGGTGGACTTTAATGCTCCCCTGCTAAGTGCCATAAAAAAGCCCAGTTCACCTTTTCAAGAGACAGTTTCTTGTGCAAAACTTCGTACTCTCTCCAACTACTGTGATATCTGAGCTTTCTCAGTGCAAAGCTTTTGTGGGAAATTCCACATCATTTGAGTCTTTAACATGCCAATTACTGCCAAGAGCTTTAGAAGTATTTTTTAGAAAAAGGATTATCTTTCAGATGGAGCAGAAGAGCCTAGATACAGAATAGATACAGAAATTCACCGTGTCTTTTTCCCCTTCTGGCACTACATCAACTTTGCCTACACTAATCTGAGTGTGTCCATGCTGCAGTTGTATGGAACAGCTATTAGCCTGCCCTTCTGGTCAGCTGAGCTGGTGACCTCGTGCTGCCACTGTGACAGAGTAGTTTGAGATCATGGTTTACAAAGCAAAAGTTATGACTGAGCTCTAGCACATGAATGGTGATCAGTGAACTAAGAGTAACCCTGTGGTTAGACAGGCACAGCAGCAGCAGCAATTCTTCCTTGCAAACCTTCAAGCTGTACAACTGTAGAGAGACACCACCAAGATGGGGTCCCACAGCTTCCTTACTGATATAAGCCAGCTCTATTTCTATGGAGCAATGTATTTCTAACCTCTGAAGATTCAACCTTCAAGAGGAAAAACATATGAGGACGCTGGTATGACACCTCTTACAAGGTAGATCTTGTTTCTCTACTGCTGTACTCTGTAACATTAGTGCGAAGGGAGCCAGCTTACTCTCTTCACACACCTAAGTGCTGGGGTCAGACTCTTGAAAATCCATCTGAACATATGCTGTCCTGACTGATTAATTCAACCTTGCTTGTATGACCTATGGGGATGTAGCAAAAGCTCTTTTTCCACTTGTGCCGGGGTATAGACATATTAAATTCAACCCAATTCCCTCCTAGTTAGTGGGATGAGGGCAGATAGGGTTTGGGTCATACCTTGGAGTCAAAGTAAAAGCAGTTGCTCTGTCCTTAAGTCACCTTACTGCTGCTGGTTTATTACTGAAGGCTCACAGCTGAAGTCAAATGCTGAATGGTTGCCAAGTACAGCATGTCATTTTGAATATATGAAATTATGGGAGAACAACATTGCAAGCCTGTTCCTGCAGTTTTCCTTACACAAAACTTGGGAAGTCTCACAACAGTGAAAATCTCCGCCTCTGAGCTTGGTGGGTAGCACTCACAGCATGGCCAGTGGGACTAAAAGGCTAGAAACGCTGTCAATTTTCTTTGAAGATTAATTAAAACAGAGGCTTCCAAAGTGAAATATTTTGTAAAACTGCCTTTTTTTTTTTTTTTTTTTGTGAATAAACTAATTTAACTAATTTACTTCTGCAGGGCTGTTCTTGAGTATAGCTACAGTGTTTCATAGAGAATGGCCTGTCCTTAAGGCAGGGACTATTGTTTCTGAAATCTCCCTCCCCTCAGAAATAAAAGGGATTTCATTAACCAGTATGTCATGACACCTTCTATGCCTACACTGTATTTCAGGTCTTCTCCCTGTGACCTTAATTTATGAATTAACTTTCATATTTCCAGAATTTTAGGTAGTTTGTAAATTAGCAGATCAACTCATGTCATAAATGGAATATAGGTTACTGTGTATGCTAAAGTTATGTTATCAAGAGGTGGTAATGTAAATGGGTTTAGGACATGGTGATAAAGAGTGCATTCATCTGCAGCAATGTAAAAGAATTGATTAGTCTTGTCTCTCCATAAATCAGAAACATGGCAGAGTTTGGTGCCGCTTTATATTGATACTAGAGGAAAATGAGGAAACAGAAATGTTAAAAAAGATTTGTGGTGTCATGTGCTTCATCTCAGGATGGGATGAAACGTCAGGACTGTACCTTTCTGGGTCAGATCCCAGTTTCAAACATGGTAAAGGCTGTGGGTAACATTTTAGAAAGAGGAAAGGTACCTTCATAATGAGATTGTTATTTTTCTTTTTTCCTCCTTTTTTCTTTTTCTTTTTATGGGGACTCAGGTGAGGGGAGAATTTGAGTTGAAATTGTTGCGTCAGGACTTGAAGCTCTTAGAGCCCTGGACCCAAATGGTAGACAGCATCTTCCTTACTGACAGCCCCAGTCAATCCTGGGCTTCCACTGGTGGGATGTACAAGCCGGAAGAGACCTGATGGTTTCTGTGGGGAACCCAAACTTTTCTGGGTTAGGAGGAAAGGTGGAATTCACATTGAACTTCTCTCATTTTAATCCATCTCCGGAACCAAAACTCATGCTGAGCCACACAGAGCACCCATCAATGACACCTATGTGCAGGAGCCTGCCAGAGCTTATAGGGTCCATATAGACACCTGGTCTGTGGATAACTCAGCTTGACTGGTAAAGACCTGTTGCTGTATGCTTTTGTCACCCCACTGTCTCCCCAACATCTAAGTTGCCAGGGTGCAGACAAGTTAGGACTCCAGTGACTTCCCTGAGGTGCAAAGATTTTTATGATTTATCTGGAGGGATTTAAAAGTATGCTACTGCAAATCCCTCAAGAGTATGTACTTCTTTAGTTCAGCCCTTGGATTCAATCTATATATTTGCTTCCTTGGGCCAAACCATTTTATTTGAAGATAAAAGAAATTTAAGTGTGCTTCCCAGAGGGGAGTTATGTGAGTAGAAGCGGGTTAAATGAGTTAAAATTGAGCAGCTCTTCTCTTGCCTATTCTTCTTACCCAAAAAATCATCATTCACATTGACAGCTTTTAATTCAGCTTGTCCTGTGTGCTTTTAATCTCTTGAGAAACCACAGACTGGTACTAATCCACATAACAGCCTAGAAATCAGTGATTTATGATCAAAACAATGCTGCTTCTTATGTAAGAAAAAAATGGGGGAAAAGATTGAAAGTATGAAATTTTCTTCCACCCACACCTGATTTGATTTGTCTCTCAATAACTGAAATAAGCGTCCAGGTGAAAAATACAGCATTCTTTTCCTCGGCATGCATACCTGATTCTTCTGCACCATACTGCTTGTTCTTTAGAGAGAAATGTTGGTGATGCTTTTCCTATACTACAAAGGCTCTGACCTCGCCTACCACATAAAACAGGGCAATAAAAGTTGGGAACAAAATGTTTGAATAAATAACAGGCAATGCTATCCCCTGAGAAACCAAGGTTGGGCTGCAGCCGGCTGGGAACGCTACTGTATGTGGAGTCCTGTTCCCTCATTTGAAGGGAAAGTCTTCTCAGGATCATCCAGAAAAGCAGGCAGAGGGAGAGGCTGCTGGAACTGTGCATCCCTCTTGTCTTTGGAAACAGTGTATTTGTGAGAGAGTGGGACTGCTCTAAACGCTGCTAGTCCTGGCCAGGAGGTAGGAGTAGCCAGGTTTCATGCAGCCTCTCCAACTGTTATGGCTTCTCTAGATGTCCATTTACAAAGCTAATAGTGATAAACTGGCCTCAGAAGACTGATAATAATCAAGGTGGTGAAGCAACAGCTAGCTAAATTGTTTCATTATTCATTATCCACAGCATGGCTAGGAGCCTTGGCATGGCTGGAAGCACAGCACCTGCCAGCATTGTAAGAGGAGCATGAGTCAATGTGAGAGACCTGACTTACCCACCTCCGGCACAAGCAGAGCTGGTCTTTCACATCCAAGAAGGTAACATTGCCACATTTGGAAGTGTGGATGCCTTGTTGCAATTCATCCCGCTGTTTTTGCATGTCACAGTATTGGTATGGTCTCTGCCATTGCTCCTAGAAGCTCCTGTGTTGTGCCACATCTGTCTGCAACAAGTGGGAGCTCCTTATTCATTTCCGTGGGGGAAAATGAAAATGAGACCTGTTATTTTCAGTCTGAAGAGCCAGATGGTACATTGGTCTTTGGAAAACCTAACATCACATGCTGAAAATGGAAAGGTTCATCATGAGGATGTGTTAGCAGAAACATTCAGAGATGTTAGTTAGTTAGTTAGTTAGAAGACTGCTGTGAGAGGCTGTTAAACTTGTCACTTGGAGTTGCAATAAAATGCTTAACAAGAAGCCAACATTAGAGAAAGCAAGTTCAGCTCTGCCCCACTTTTCAGCCAGGGTAAACCAGTGCAGAATTGAAAGAGGTGACAGGAAAACAGTTTTGGCCTGTCTGATACTGGTGTAAGTCACAAGGCAAAACAAACATATGCAGACTCCTGCTTACAACTCATTTTATAGCAATAAGCATGCAGCTGCCTGGGAATGAGAAATGAACTCAGTCACCCCTGGGCATCTGTGCCGCACTGCTGAATGGAACAGGCTGGGAGTGCTCTCCTGCACCAAGACCAAGTGGTGACAATAGGCTCGTGCCTGCTGAGGGCTGCAGGGGTGATAGACAGGTGGAGTTCAGCTGTTTGAGAAGAGATGTCTGGCATCATTTGAGATACCTTAGGGTGTCCCATCTGGTCTCTAGGCTGCTTCTTCAGAAGGGGCTGTGTCTCCTTCACCCTGCATTCCCTGTGCCTGCATCCAGCCTGCAGAGTCTAAAACAACTCAAGAAACCATCCACTGAATGGCTTTTATTTCCACATTACACAGTGCTTGTGCCTAGCTTTCCTTTGGGCCCCATGTGATGCCCCATCTGCCCTGAGAGGCAGTCATCCTTTGGTGAGTGTTCCCTTGGCTTAGAAGTGTCTGAAGTAGTGAGAAGACCCCATCAAAGTAGTGTTGTACAGCCTAGATATCGTACAGGCACTGTTGTATGCTTAAGGGAACAATGGAAAGATAAGCAGCAAGGAAACACACAGGCTTCTTTCAGACTAAAACACTTTTCAGTAAAAGCACAAGTCTTGCATTATTTCAAAAGAAGTAACTTGGGTTATAGCTATGCAAGTCTAAGGCTGTAAATGAGGTGAGGTTTGTGGTAAGAGAGAATCCATTTTATTGGACTAAATTAGATGGAAAACTAGAAAAAAAAATCAGATGCAGAAGCTGCTCTACAGGGCTGAAGCAGCAGACTTCAGACTAAGTATGAGCTGATAACAGTAGTTCCAGATTTAATTCAATTACGGTAACTAGTTAGGCAATCAAGGGGAAGAGTGAGTTACTGCTTGTAAAGCAGAGGGGGATATCTGCAAGAGGAGAAATGATAAGGCATTTAGCTCCTGTAAGACAGAGAAATGTAATTATAAAGAATACATATTAAATTAATAAAAGCAGCTCTGAGGCAGGTTTTGATGCAGCAAATTCAGCTCCTTCCATTTCCTAGTATCAGATCAAAAGTGCTGGGGTTGTGTAATACAGTGTGTTGATCCAGCATAAACTGCTGGATCAGATCTGTTGGGAAGTGTTGGTGGGTTAATGTTGTAGGCAGAGGCTTAAGGTAAGGTCTTTCCCATTGCACCAGATGCAGAACTATCAAAAAAGTTCAGGCTGGAGTTAAGTTTTCTGCTGGGTACATTGGCTACGTAGAGGCGTGACTGAGTGCAATGAAGTCTGATCCAGACTTAGTTTGTGGTACTTGTTATCTGGTACTGATGACTATGGAACTATGGACTGGCCTTCTGGGCAACTTACAGATACATCTCACCACCAGGGAGTTAAAATTAACTTAAAGATGGGTCCTTTGAGGAAATTGCTGCTGGGCTTTTTTTTTCAGACTTGATAAAACTGATCTGTTTTATGACTGTTGCATTTTCACCAAACTCTTTTTGTTAAACTATACTTATTAGAAAATGCATTTATGTGCATTTATGAACTTTGTTGTAAAACTACTTTTATGAATATAATTTAAGGTAATATCAAAGTCAAAAGACAGAGACATTTTCTTTTGGGTTAAGGGACAAGGGTGATAACTGAAATAAAAAGATGACAGCAAATTGGCTAATGTGCAGGTAGAAGAAAGGTCCTAACTTTGATCTAAGACAGCCAGCAGTCTAGCAGTAGCTTTGCTCAAGGCAGTCTATGTTCTTACTGAGAAGTCTTGGATTTTTTTCTTCCACTGAGCAAACATCACTAAGTGCCCTGTTAATCTGGGTGAGAACACACCACTGTCTTATACAGCCTGTAAAAAGAAACAGAGCGCTAGAGGCTGTAGGGTAATGATGCTACGAGATGGGTTACCTCTTCCCTGGGAGGGAAAAAACAGTATTTGGCTTCAGAAAAAAGGCTGGGAGTTTGCCTTAGTACAAGGTAGCACTATTACTGCAAGGTAGCTGGAATGTTTTCAGTCATCTCTGCTTGCAGCCAAGAAACACCTGCTTTTGAAATACTCCACACACAACCTGTGCTAGATATCTCTGCTTTGTGACTGTTTCTATGAAGAGTGCAGATGCCAGTCTGAAAGGCACCACGCAGGCTAACAGTATTGAGTATCCTGTTCACTTTCCTGCCATTTTTATGTCCCTGTGGAGATGCCATCTGGGAACTAGTAGGCAAGGGAATAACAACACTGACATCTCCCAACTCTGCAGGCATTGGAGGGACTCAAACATAAATACCTGTTGCCACAAACCATGCTTTACAACCTCAGACCTGGTGCCATGGCCGATGAGCAATCAGTGCCAGTGCTGTAGCCAGGACTACATCCTGCCCCATGGTAGAGCCGTCTCCGGTCTAAGGATGTTCCTCAGGGTATCTACTTTGTGTCTTAGCTCCCTTGCACTAGCAGGCCCTGCATATTTTTTCAATAGGTGGAGGAATGACTGGAAAAAACTTATTGAAGACAAATGAACTTGCAGAACCCTGATCCATATATGTTCCCTGGGTAAAACTGGGCAAGCATTGTAAACCAGCTGCAGGATTTGCCTCCTAATGGCCCTGAGTAAAGACACTTTCCTGCCTCGCCCCAGGTGTACCCACTGGGATGCAGGCACCACAGTTCCACCGTGCTGGCTGAGAAGCTGCTGATGGGAATGGAAGTAGGAGAGAGAGAGAAAAGGCTGTGTTTGCACAGTTTTGTCTCCAGAATGATTCACCTGCCTCCCATCCATGCCTGAGTACCTGCCTGACACAGGGAATTGACTGTCTGCATCTCTCTTGGGTGAGATAGACTGTGAGGAGCATCTTCCAACTTATGCCCGTACAAATGAACTCTTGATACAGCGTCATTGACAGTGCTGTTTTGGCAACAGCAGGTGCCAGAGCCCATTGATGTAATTTTACTGCTTTTCCCTTGCTCTCTCCCCAGCCACCACTGCTTTAACAGCAGAGGCAGTGAACAGCCTGAGTAGTTGCCCAGAGTCCTTACAAGCCAGAGGAAGAAGAGACCTCCCCTGATAAAATCCGCTAGTGGTCCTTTAGCACGGGAAGGGAGGAAGGAAGGACCTGGATTCAGGTCAAGCTTCAGAGCCGAGCAAATTGTTACCTGGGCTGTGGGTTGCTTGCATTGCCAAAGGATGCTCTTTCTACTGCCTTTACTCATTTCAGGCTGCTTATGAAGTCTGCAGTCAAGGGATGTGGTGCAGAGAGGGGTGAAATATTGCAGCTGAGTGGAGATGAGCTTCATTAAAGTATCCATTTCTTCCCATATGCCATCACCTTTCTGGTTGCAGTGGGAGCACGTGCGGTCAGTCTTGAACAACAAGATTGGAGTTTGCTTATGCTGCTGAGAGACCCATAGCTGGCTCTGCTCAGCTCAGCTCCTTAGGTAGTTCCCAGAACTTTCTCACTTCAGTGCTGGGTTTTTTCTTGGCTATAATGGTGGTGAGAAAATAGTCATTCCCTGGGCACTGTTTGAATTATACTGGTGCCCATCAGGGGTAAGCAAGAGAAAGGCTAATCTCATGTCAGGCTTGGGCACTTGAAAATAGTGTCAGGTCACATAACAAGACACAGGACACACGGTAAAGGTATATCCCCTATTTAGGGTTTTGTGCCCCGATTCAGAGATCAGAGCTGCCTGCCCTTGTGCAGTGGAAATGTGGAAACTCCGAGCCTGGGGCTCCTCCCAGGACCTGGTGATGCTGTGAAAATTCAGTGTCCCAGAGAAAGCCTGGGACAGTATCTGGGAGGCCAGAAAGGTCCTCTACCCCCATGACAATGGGACAGAGGGAGTGAAATAAGATGGCATGTTGCCACACTGATACAACTTAGTCAAACTCCTCTGTGCTTTCAGGGACCTCTCCAGCAGGGCTTCCTGCAGGAATTCCCCTGTAGGAATCTGGCTTCAGGAAGAGGTGGGAGGAAGCAGAGAAACCACCCATTTTCTGAGGAGGCAGTGAATTTTTTGAGGGGCCCAGCACAACTGGAGGAGAAAACTGGGGCATCACACACCTCAGAAGCCACTCATGTCCCCAGGCAGAGAGGCACACTCGTCCTGCCAGCTTGTTGCTGATTGCAGCTGGGTGAGCAAGAGAAGGGTCCACGCAGCAGCACCACTGCGTGCTGGCACTTACGCATCAGCAGTACTTCAGAGAGAGGCTGGGCAGTTTACAGCAGTCATTTGTAGGTTCGGTGTTGTCACTGGGGACTGTAGAAGGAGGCTTTCCACTGCACCAGCAGTCCAGCCCTGCCAATGTGTTGGGGTGAGCCCAGCTGGCTGTCGGACACTGTGTGTCTTGGCAGTGACACACTTTCTAATTAGACTTAAAGGGCAAGGCTGTAAGGCTGTAATACTGTTAATGATACTGAGTTAATTTTTTTCCCTTCTTGCCATCTGGCACTAGGGATATAATACTAAAAGAAAATGTTTACTAAGCAAGGAAGCAAGGCAGGTAATTTTAACCTGAGATCAGTGATGCATTTTAGGACACATGTGGACCGGTGGTGTTAAAGCTACTGAGCAACTGCATGACAGGAGGTTGATCCTTTGGAGAGATCTCTGCATATGTCTTGGGCTGGCGTCTGGGCTGGTATCCGACCCCAATGAAGGCAGCGATCAGAGGAAATCTGTGTGTGGGAGAGCAGTTGCTGATTTACACAAGCAGCTCCGACTGTATAAAAAAGGCTTTTAATGCCAGGGCAGGACTTGGGAGGAAAAGCGATGCCCCAGTCCAGCACTTGCTGCTAAAACTTTACCTTACTCTGCTGCTACCTGATTCTGAAGGCACCAACTCTCAGCGCATGCAGTGAAGGTTCTACCTCTGCTGTACCTAGGAGCACCCTCTCCTGAGCTGTAGGGAACTTGAATCAGGAAGACTTCGAAGATCTGAAAATCTCTATGTTCATCCCTCAAGAGGTCTCAGACTGACCTGTATGTAGTCTTTTGCTGTAGCTAGCAAAGCCCTTAAGCTTGTGCCTAGGTCTTGCTTGACTTACTAGCATAGGTATGACATAAAAATGAGGTGCTGGTGGCTGGCTGTCCATGCAGCTCTGAATCCACCATGCTTCTGGAAGCAGCTGGTCATCCCACCCCTCTGTTGGCATTGCCCTCCAGCTGCTTTCCCTGTGCTTGGGGAAGGGGCTTTTTACCCACTCTGCTCTGCAGTGACTGGCAAAATGAGGTGACACTGCAGGACACAGGGCGGAGAAAGTTTCCTCTGCTTATGGCAAAACCTTAAAAGAAAGAAGGAAAAATAATTTTTGCTGATCTCTAATGAGGGGAAATAAAATCTATATTGGGTCTCAATTCTTGTTTTTAACAACTGAATTGTAGTTTCTTAATAACCTGTTGTTTCCTATCCTTAGGTACATTCTTAGGTTTCAAGTGAACCTCACCCCTTCCTTTAAGCTGCATATTTTCCATTTTAAGATTTCCTGTTCAAGCTAAAGGGCAAAGATCTTTTAAATATCAGCATGAAGCTGGGATTACTTGCAGTGTGTAAAAGGTAGCAGACTCCCAGCTCTTGGTCCGGCTGTTGCACTTTCTCCTTATCAGAGAAACTGAGGTCCCAAGTTCAATGTCTTTGACTTTCTAACTGATGTGTTGAACTGAAGTCCTGACCGTGTGGGCAGCCGGGATGGAGACAGCACAGTAATCTGTGTCTGCGCTTGATGGCCATTATTGTCATAATGATTGGCAGCATACACACAGACTTCTGTCTTCAGGGTGTTTCCTTTCTTTACTCTCTCTTTTATTTGCATGCATCCACTTAGCTTATTTTCTCTCTGACATCTACAACTGGGCATGAATGAGAGGAGGGACAGGGCAGCACTGAGGGGGAAGGAGAACATGCTGGCTTCATCCTCGTGTGTCTGCTTGTGTGGAAGCAGCACTCAAACCTTCATCTGTGCCCCAAATGTTGCAAAAGACCCAACCAAACAACCAAAATCATAAGCCCATGCCTCAAGTGGTGGTATTTGACAGCAGCCATTCAATGACAGCTTCTCTGTTTGACATTTGCTGGGGGCCTGGATGGATGTTGGCCAGGTAGGCAGGGGCAGCTGCTGCCTGATGCCAGTCACAGAGGCTCTGGCTGCAGGTCCAGGGCAAGCAGGAGCTGGGTGCCAGGGAAAGCAGGGCACACCCCAGCCAGCCTCTGTGCGCAGCCAATGCTCTGCGGAGTGATGGACCCTCTTCCTCCCCTTCTCTTCCTTGCCCTGCCCTGCCATCAGGATGGTCCCCAGCACCAGCATCTGCCCAGAGCTGGGCCGCCAGCTCCAGGTTCAGCTGGATCCCAGGTGGGTGCCATGGTGGCTTCTGCACCAAGGGGCATCTCCCACCTTCCTCCCTGCGCAAGGGCTCAGCAAAGGCTCTCCTCCCCCTGAGCTCAGGCACCAGTTGTTCTCCTTGGGGTCTCTCTGGGCTTACCCTTACAAACAGCTGCCCCTAACCAGGTTAGGATTACATTCAGTGAAGCCAAATACGTGGGGGGAGGCGGGCAGTCTGTGGGGAGTTAATCCTGGAACAGGCAATGCTGCTACTGATACATGTCTGGCAAATATGGCTAAAAATACTGTGAGATGGGGAAGAAGATACTGAGATAAACGTGGGTCACAGCTGGTGAAAACTGTTGACAGAAAGCTGTTGACAGAAAGTGAAATTTTTCCTGTAACTGAAATTTCTTTTGGAGTACTTTCTCTTTTTTAAAAAGAAGTAAAATCCCTGTCCCTCTCCCAGATAAAACTTATTTCAGCCATTACTGTTTTCTCTGTGGAAAGGTGAGAAAGAAGATGTGAGAGGAGAAGAAATCATGGGAAGAAGACAGAGAATTCCCTTCCAGTCTGCTCTCTGACCATCGCCTGTCCTTGTGTACTTCTTGTGGTGCCAAGCACAGATGGAAGAAATCTGCAGGTACCACCAAAACACGGATAAAGCAAAGACAGAGAGTTATTACAAGCAGTAGCTGACTGGAAAAAGGCTTTTCTTTTCAACACAGACTTTCATGGGTGCCAGTGAACTGCTTCTGCCTGTCTGGCTATAAAAAAGGCACTCTGCGTGCAGCCAAATGACAAGGAGCTGGGGCTCCTACAGCTGAAGAGGTGTAAACACCTAACCCTCCTCAGGTGTTACAGGATGCTGAAATGCCTGGGAAAACGTGACCTTGCAGCCTGCGATGTGTGCTGCTCCCTGTATCCAGAACTTGCTGTTCCCACTGCTTTCTGCGAAGGACAGATATTGCTGGACACAAAAGGAATCTTTTGGAATTCGGGGAAAACGCAGCTCAGCACTTTCTCTTCCCAGGCAGAGGGTGGGGAGGTGCAGGTGATCACAAATTTTGGAAGGATGGATTCCCACCTTGCCAGCCACTCTGGGCTTCACGTGGGGTTTGCTTGTTGAAATCCCTTATTGGTTTCTTGCTTGGAGCCAGACCCAGCAAATGCAGCTGTCTCCCCTGCTCCTGAGCTCTGGCGATTTACTGCCTTGTGCCTGGGGCACCCAGACCATCTCCCCAGCTCTGACCCCAGCCTGGTGATGGAGACCTTACTCATAAGAGCAAAGCCAGGAGGCCCATGGGACCAGCGGAGAATGAGGGGCAGATACTGCACTTACAGTGACTCAGTGTGTGATTCTGGGAAAAGCCCCACTGAAATCTGTGGGGCCCTTGGGGGTACAGTGTGTTTTGACATGGATGGGGTTTTGACATGGATGGGGGAGAAGGGCTTTGAGCCCTGCGTGAGTAAGCCTGCCATCTGCAGTGACTCCAGACACCCAGAATCTGTTCTTAGAATTTCTGGTTATCGTGGATATCCCCACGGAAGATAAACAACCCTGTCAGAGGGTTGTGCAATGCCTAAACAAGTGTAAGGTACATCACACAGCTGTGCCAGCAAGGTAAAGCAGATGTTCCAGACTACCAGCAACACTGTGGTGACTGAACACACAGTTGACTGGGGTTTTTAATTACTGCTTTGTTTCAGAAAGCTCCTTCTTCTCCTTTCTGACAAAGTTTTCTTCTGAGGAAGGTACAGGACTTATTTTTCTCTTTCTTGGTTTGTCATTTAGAAAGCAAGCACCTCTCTTCCTGATGCCTCTCTTTTAAAATTCCCATGCAGGTCTTCATGATCTCACATTTATGATTATTAATAGGGCTAACAGAAAAGGCTGAGTCATTTTTTGTTTCTCTTGAAATAAGAATATTTTTAAAATGTCTTGATTATAAGCCACTTCTTCCCTGGAAAAAGAAAGAAAAAAAAATTTCATTCTGGAAAATTTCCACAGGTATGCTTTTTAGTTTTGAACATATTTTCTGAATTGTGCTAGCAGTTGTTAGAATTAGCCTTTCTCAGGAAACTACAAAATAAGTTTTCCCCAGTTCCAAATAAAATGAAAGCACATATCAAATACTTGAACCTCCAATATATTAGGAAGCCCATGTTTAGTTTAGCACAAGTTGCCAAGGAATTACAAGGGCTGTTCTTTCCCCCAATAATTGGTTTCAACAACTACCTGTCTGTCAAGGAGAAATAATTGCTCTATCTTGATAGGAAAAGCGGCCCCCTAAGTCCTCTGGCTTGACTTCAAACACGTGCAAGCTGGAGGTCTAAAGCTCGTCCCATCCTGTCCCAGCAGTTTCCTTTTTGCAGTGGGTTTTCCCATTGCACTAGTGTTCCCTGACCAACTGCAGATGCTTGTGGCAGGATCAGCAGAGTTAGGGCCAGTGTGAGCATGTAAAGAGATTTTGGGTGACTCCTTGTACACCCCTGAGTTCCCAAGCCGTAAGTGCGAAGAGATGGGGCTTTTCCCAGGCGCTGCCCAGCAGACGTGGGGACCTGACTGATGAAACTCCCCCGGGACTGCTTCTTGGGAATGCAAACAAATGCTGGAGTGACTGAAAATGGAGGTAAGGCTGCAGCTCAGGAGGCAACAAGCAGAGAGAGATGGTTTTCTATGCTGGCCATGCTCTGCTAGGTATTGCAGAGCTAGAGCTGTCATCTGAAAATCAAGGTAAGGTCGGTGCAATGGCTGGAAATCCTGCAGTGTGCTGTAAGTGTGGCAAAAGGAGCCTGTGGAAGGACAACAGACTTCCCTGATGCTGAGTATGCTAGAGGAAATAGATATGCAGAGGTAAATTGAGTTCTTTAGCAGACGCTAGGGAGGTGATAAGAAATGTCAGTAGATCATTTATTTTCATTTATGGCTCAAGTCTATCTAAGAGTGCTGATAAGGTCATTGTTTCCCTTGAGTCATTGTCGCCAAGCTATATTTGTACATTTATGCAGTGGAATCTGACTTTATCTTAATTTGTATTTTTATGGTTGTGTCTTCCTTGTATTTGCCTCTCTCTCTCTCTGTGCCCAGGAAACAGGGGAGCTGAAAGCTCTGATCAGCACTGTGATGACATCCTTAAGTGATTTACTCCAGGGCACACATGGAAACCCGCTGCAGAACCAGGATTTGAACAGACATCTCCCAAATGCTGGCCTGGTGCTAAAAGGACAAAATCATTATTCCACCTCCTGACTGGTTAAAAAGATGCAGACATCCCACTTTCTCTTAAGATTTGACTTGCGCATGATTAGTGCATGATTAATGGACGTCATCAGCATATGACAGACATGCGTCTGGCTGTCTTGTATGGTTGCCTTGTGGAATGTTTTCTAGATGACTGAGTCAGGGCCATAAACATTTATTAGTCTGATGGAGTCCAGAACAATCAATTTTAGTCTTTATTAAAATCATTCATAAGAGGATTCTCCACGTAAAGCAGGACCAGCAAAGACTTGTCTTTCTCACCACCCCTGTCCACCTCTACCGATTGAGAGACTCTATTTCTGCATGCTTGGGCAAGCTGCTCTGAGTAATACTGTGGTTCTGGTTAAAGTTTGTCACTAATACCCTCTTACACATGTGGGAATAATGTGCATCTCCTGTGGTTTGGTTTGGTTTGGTTGTTCCCCCCTGCCCTCCCTTCCCCCCCCCCCCCCCCCCTTTTTTTTTTTTTCTGTTCTGTGAGTTTGGACTGGAACCAGTGACTTTTTTACAAGCTTTCTACTTTTGTTCATAACAGGTTCACATCAAAGAGGACTTTCCTCCTGGCATGGCTCAGTGAGGCAGCTCTGGTGATAACAGAGTAAACAAATAAAATGACGTGACACTTTTTCTGAAGTTGTACGTAGGGCTCCCAGCTCGGGTAACAGTGAGGATAAAGGGTAATTTCAGTCTACCTGAGAACTGATGGCCAGATGGACTTTTTGCATGGTGCCTAAGACACATTGCCTTTTTGGCAGGGCACTGCTACTTACTGCCCCAGCAGCCATTCCCATGCACATGCTGTAGCTCCCATTCCCTGGAGAAGGTGCTGTGATGAGCAGCAAGGCTGGGCTGCAGAGAGGAACAGTGGCTGGCCAGGATCTTCAGGACCTGTCCCCCTTCAGGTCACACCCCTTGCCCCCTAAAAGTATCTGCACTGCAGTGCAGATAGGAGGGCACCATGATCATCGGTTCAGAGGTGGCTGGGTAACTTCTTCTTACACGGCTGGGAATGTCAGGGTACATGGGGACATCCTGCTTCACCTGCTAAACCTCTCTGGTCCATGATGCTGCAGCAGTTTTGCCCTTTAATTTTGCGAGGAGGCAGAAAGGCAGACTCCTTAGAGTTAAGTTCACTTCATAAGCTGAGCGCTTGGGATGCAGCGGCTGCCAAAGCATTCCCTTCCTCTAGGATGTGGAGCCGAAAGCCAACAATTTGCTTGGAACGCCTTTAGACCAAATCTTTGGGGCTAATTCAGACATCCAAGCTGATCTTATTCTACTTCTTCCCTTTATGTAAGTACTACAGTTTTTATTAGACAGTATTAGAAAATCTGGTCTTGGGACCAGGTCTGTCTCAGGAAAAAGCCTCCTCAGCTGCTCATTGCTGGAACTTCTCTGTATGCAGCTTTTGGTGTCCTTGAGATTTGCATCCTGATAGGTATTCTCCATCCTATCTTGAATCTGGGGAATGTTTCCTATACACATAACTGACCTTTATGAGGTGAACAGTTACGAAAGTAGACTTCAAAGAAACAGAGAGAGCTGAATAAAACCCAAGGGTTGTGGTTTGCCTTGTCACCAGGTCAGAGTTGTAGACAGAGGAGAGCTTGGTCTAATGACCTCTCTTCCCTACTCCTCCCACGCAGGCAGAAGTTTTGTTTTGTTTGTTTTCTCTAAAGTAATTTCATTTAGTAAATGAGTCGATTAAAAAAATAGCTGGGGAATGTTTCCTGGTAGAAACTAACAGAAAAAAGCGTGCCATTTTTAGTCAGCCTAGAGTGTTTTTAAGGATACAAGTGATTTTCAGCTAGGTCTACCAGGAAGGTTGTGGTGGTGGACTGAGGCAGGAGGCCACATAGGCGTCATGGGGTGAGAACCACCTGCAGGTCCCTGCTTTGCCCAGATGCAGTATTTCCCACCTCAGGTAATGGCACCGTCAGGAGGACCAGGGGTTCGATGCTAGGCCCCTCATCTGGGTGTAACTCCTGCGGAGCGAGCTGGAAGGGCTTCCCACCTCCCTGTACCCCATAGCATCTACTTTTCCTCATGCAAGCTTTTGGGTTTCATAGGGTGCCAAGAACATTCCCAGGGATGAGAATGGAACATAACATTCATGCACTGGGAGATTGTGGGCAGGACTATGATCACAAGGGCTGCTCTTCTGGTTGGGAAACACCAGCAAACACCCCCTTTCTGGGCACCCAGCCACCTGCGGGCGCCCAGGGCACCTCTTGGTGGGGGAAGCCCTAATGCCAGCCCTGGCCCTGGAGGAGTCTCGCTCCTCAGCGGAGCGGGGAGTTATTGTTTGGTACCTGCTGATTGCTAATTGCCAGCTTAATCCTGTGTTTGTGTCACTGCTGGGAGAGGGCCAACTGACACAGCGTTGCAAAAGAGACAGTGGTGTGTTTAACCGACTTAATGACTGTGTAATTACAAGTCTCCCTAAACGCTCTTCCACAATTAGAGCTCATCACGTCCTCACGACCTGACAGGATTTTAAAAATGTAATTAGAGGCTGGCAGCACCACTGGTGTTGATATTGAGGCAGGGGGGAGGAGGAGGTGAAATTGCTGTGGGCAGTGGATGTCTAGCTCTTAGAAGTGTCTTATTAACCCCTCTGCAAACAGATCTGTGCAAAGGCTCTGGCTCTCACAACTGGGCTGCTCTGCCTGCCCGGGCTTCCCTGCTGCCACCCTGTGCAAACCAGGCACTGTGGCTGCAGGAAACCCCTCCTTGCCTGTCTTCAGCCTGTAAGTCTGGCTGTCAAACACACCACGCCAGGACTCAGTTTCTCCAGGGCAGTCTGTTTTCACTGGTGGATTCAGCCTTGCAGGTGCAGCAAAGCCTGTCCCTGTGCCCCAGTCGGATGCTTACAAGCAGCAACGCCATGAAATGGATTGACTTCTAGATGATAAACTCCTCATGAATAAAAGATTCTGCTTATGCTCATATATAATAAATAAATAAATAAATATTTTTATTTGATATATGCACACACATACATATATATATATATTTCTGGTTGTTTCTGGTGGCTAAAAAAAAGTTTCATAAGTAACAGCTTGAATCATACATTCTCTTCTTCTGTTTTATTCATACTCCAACTTCCCTGGCTCTGTTTCAATGCTTTTTTCACTTACCTTTTCTTTTCCCTCAAATTCAGATTCATTTAATGATGGAATCACTTAAGCCTGTGAGTGTTACCCTCGTCCTTTCACTGGAGACATGTACAGCCACCACTCCCAATCTCATACAAGTAGTATTGCCTCACTGCTATCCAAAACAGTTTACTCCCATGATGGAAAATTGTGAAACTCTTCACTAGAATTTTTCCTTTCAGGAGACCTGGGAGCTGCTGTCGCTCGTTACAGTTTACCATGCCTTTCAACTAGTTGTTCATCAATACCCAGCACAGCCCACAGAAGCCTGCCTATTGCTAATAGTTCCATATTTCTTCCTGCTCCTTTCTAACACAGCTTTTCCTTTTTTATCGTGGCAGGAAATTTCCAGTTGCTGTTAAAGGATCAGTTTCACCTTGGAAGCCCTGTGAGAGTCCTGCATGTGAGATGCTGTTACATCTAATTAAATGTCTGGGGGAAGTCAGCTATATATTTTTTTTTTTTTCCTCTCTCACATGCACAGGTATATGCCACAACTCTGGTATATTTATTATGCTTACTTAAAATGTGTAGCATTCACTGTATTTCTCATTCTTTTCATAATTGGATTGGGCATATGCTTATGTGGTATCCAGATAAGCAGGAAGTTAGGAAGCAACCACATTAAGTTAAATTCAGTGTAAATAAAATGCATCAGCACCTAATTTAGAACGATGCAAAGGTCCAGCAAGCATAGGCTGAACTTGAAGGGTACCTGCAGGTAGAGCTAGCTGAGTCGTTATTTTGGTGTTCATGGCTTGGCTGTAAGCCAGCCCATGTGAGGTTGCATCAGAGAGGCATTATCCCTTGCTATCTCCTCCTCCTCAGCAGTTTTTGGACATCAGAGGCAGCTGCCTTAATGCTGCAAAGCTAGTGCGGGTGGAAGAAGCTATCCTCATTCTTAGCAACCTGTCAGCAGACCGTGTTTCCTAAGTGTGGTATCAGTCCTTAACTGGAGGAAATCTGACTAAAGAGTGAAGAGGATGAGTGTCAAACAAGGTGCCTGTCGTCCCCCCCATCCCCTGTTCCGTCCCGTCCATGTGTCGTCCTGTCCCCTCCTCCCCCTCCCCCCTATTTTGCAGGTTTGACACTGCATGAGAGTGAGAATCGCACCTGCAAGGGTACTTAATCGTCTGAATACCATTGAGGTGCCTAATTCCCAGAGATTTCCACAGGAGATTGGGACCAGGGCACTCAGGAGGATGTTGCCCTGGGGGACACTTTAAAGGTCACTGTGGAGCCTGTATTGGAGCTGGCTGGTGAAGCCAAATCCCTGGAGGTACCATTCAGTGCTTAATTAAATAAGATCTCACTTGATCTGACCAACTCTTGAGTCTGTCACCCAAGCCTACTAGAGAGTTGGGTGTTCTCTAGAAAGCAGGGTGTTCTTAATGCCCACGTCTTCACCAAAGCACAGCTCAGGGTAGGAGCAGCAACGATGGGAAAGGTCTAAAGCCTTAAGGCTGCTGGCGCCAGCAGAAAACCACTTGAAGCAGTTACCTCCACAGCAGCAGGGCTGCCAGGACAGCGGAGCTGAAAACAGGTTTGAGGAGGTCAGAAATCCCATGCTATGGATTTTGGTGTGGCTGTGGTAAGGAATTTTCCTTGGGGCTCTGGCAGCTGGTGCAGTGCCAAATGGCACTGCTGCCCTGGACTGCCACCTGCCTGGGCGAGCAACCTGGCTTTGCTGAGACCAACTCATACTTTGCATAAGGCATTTCCAAAAGGGGCTTTCCTTCCAGTCCACCCTTACCCTGGCCCCAAAGACTGTCCAGGGCATGTGGAGCCTCTCACAGGCAGGAAAGGAGCTTTCTGGAGGGCATGTGGCAGGGGTATTTCCCTTCCTAATTAGGCTCCTTGCAAGCTTCTCTCTCAACATGGTTCCTCTCAGACTGAATGGCATGGGTGAAACCTGTGAAGTCTTCTTCACCTTCAGCATATGCCCATGTGCCACTTGCAGGGAAGTTGTTTGCCTCCCATCTCATTTACTGCAGAAGGAGTCAGTGGTAAATGCCCTGCATTCAGTCAGCACAGTGTGAAACTGCACAAGGGATGGGAACACAGGGCGCTTAATGCTGATCCTGCATTTACTCCCACTGCATAAATTAAGCAAGTGAGAAACCCCTTCCAGGGCATTTTAGAGTAAACTCCAATTTCTAGCAACCCTGTCTGCATGCACAGGTGCTTTGGCAGTGCCTGGAGCTGGGATTAAAAAAAGCCTAGTGCATGCCAGCAAACAAACATTGGTCAAAATTCTATCGTTGTAGCCATATAGTATCGCTTGGGGAAAGAACCCCTACTGTTTAACTTAAAACTCTTTCTTGGCAATTTGAAGTACACATGAGGTAAACAGTCTGGGTTATCCACCTTTGTAGTGTAAGAGGAAACGCACTTGAATATGTAAAAAATACTGTGACACAAAACTCATTCGAAATTTTGGGAATGGCAATCCGTTGCAAGAGGGAGCAAATGTGATCTGACATCATTATTGGTGCTGTTGAGACGATGGGCTTTGGCAGAGGTTGGCAATGTCACTGCTGTAACTCAGAGTGATCCCAGGGCTGCTCTAATATATGTCAGGCTTTTCTGAAACACAGTGCGCTCAGATGACCCCTGGCATGAACTGCTGCTCACCCTAAAGAAAGCTAAGGAGTCCCATTCCTGCACTGGGAAAATTCGTTACTTAACCCTTGTTAAATGAGCATTGGATATACCTTTGAAGGAACTACAAGGGTTGGACTGAGCATTGGGGAATGGGAACCCAAACCTAGTCTCTGCAGTTACAAAGGACAAGATTCCCCTTGTTCCTTTCTCCTTGGGAAGCAGGAACGTGGCTTTGCCCAATCTTACCCATGCCTTAACACTGCTGAACTGTTCCCTGTCCATTTTTATTGCTGAAACAAAACCTGGCTGGTCCCTTCAGGAGGAGGAAGCCTGCTCCACAGCAACAAAGTCTTTTTCCCCAACCTCTGCTCCTCACCATATCAGCCACTTCCTACATGGTTGCCAGGAATGTAAGTAATCAGCCATTTTCTATAGCAGTAAGGGTCTTTTCAGTGTGACGAGGTGCTGGGCTCAACTGTGAAAGGACCTGATAAAACAGAGGCTGACGTTTCTCCAAATCCTGCCCAGGGCTGTAAAAATAAAGCTTGTTCGAAGATTTCAGTAAAATTCCTCACTTCCTTACTTCTAGAAGTCTTGTTTGGGGCATACCTGGGCTGTGAAAATCCCTTGTTTACCCCTGCAGAAATCTACTAACAGTGGAGTCATGTTTAAGGTGACTAACTAGGAATTAGGCTTGTCTCTTTCATTTGCTGCTTTTTGTTGTATAATGAGAGCCTGACATCATAGTCGTCATCATCATTAGAATTAGGGTTTTTCTGCTTGCTTTGTTTATTTATTTATTTTTTTTTAATCTTTAAGATATTAGGGGCTGAAGGCTGACCTCCCCCTCCTCACACACACACACACTTTGTTGAAGGATCTTTGGAAGGTCTGAGGAATAATTACTGTGAGCTCTTAATGCTATAATTGAAGGTGTTGAATCTTCCACAAAGCCTCATTTTATTAAACTTGTGAATTAGCCCTGATGTTAAATAGTTGTTAACAACAAACAAAAAGAGCTTCTTAAGTTTTTTTTAATTTTCGTTTATCTTTTTTTTTTCTTTTTTTTTTTTTTTCTTGGTGTGTGAATCTGCTTACTCTCGAATGGCTTGGCCACTGCTCCTCTGCCTGGATCTGTACTCTTCTGATTGCACACCAGCCAGCTCCAGGGCTGAGGAGAAGTGGCTGGGGGTAGTGGGGGTAGGGGAGGGGGTGGGAATCAAAGGAAAGAAAAAAACCACAAGGGAAAGAATGCCTCTCTCCCGGTCCCTTGGAAGCGGGACAGGGGCACTGTGCTGGAGAGAAGGTGCTGTCTGTGGAGATCTGTGTTGGTTGCTGGCGTAGCTACAGCTTCCTGTGTGAAGCTGAGCCACCGCTGCCGGGGAGTGTCTGTGCAGATGGCTCGAGGTGTGTGGCCAGGCTCCCGGTGCCAGCCCAGGGTGGCCAGCTCCAGAAACCATGTAGTCGTGTTGGATGCAAAGCTAATAGATCCAACTGAGAGATTTATTGTGTGTTGCAGGGAGAAAAGGTTTGGCTTGGCTCCCCTGTCTCCTGCCTTGCAGGGTCATGCCTGGGCCGTTGGGCTGGGTAGCCTTCCAAACTCACCTTGCCAGCTCCGAGGGGCATGGAGAAACCCTGGGACGCATGGTGGCAAGCACATGTCTTCCACAGCATGTGGGCATAATGTATGGCTGGGCTGATGTGTCCGGACTGCCTGCCTGTGGTGATACGGTGGGGCCTGGAGAACAAAGCCTTTCTGGTCATTCCTGAGATTTCTGCCTGCAAGTGGCACAGAGACACTACTGCCTCAGAGGAGAGAGGAAGCGTTTTACTGGGGCTACAGCAAAATTTAGGGAAAAAAATATAAAAATCAACAACAAAAAGCCCCAACAACCCAACCCAGCTACATATTTAAAGAAGTCTTTGGGAGATGAATTTTAGTTCCAAAAATTAGACCTCTGCAGCTGGCTACTCCAGAATGTGAAACCTATGTCTGTTTTCAGCCTACGAGTGCACAAGCTTAAATGTTTTCCTCTTTTTAGTTTTTATTTATAAAATCCAGTTCATAACAAGATTCATCTGTTCCATCAGGCTTTTTTAGTAGCCAGAAGGGTTTTTTATTGTTGGCGAGCATGGTTTTACGAGGGTGGAGAATCATCTGGTTTTGTGGCCAGCTGTTGGCCATTGTTAGGGACTAGAAAAAGTCTTTGTACATGTGCCCAAATATGTGTTTGAGGAGCATGCCATTAATCAGCTTCTAACTACAGGAATAATGATGAGATATCTAAGGAAGATTTTTCAAAATTATTAAAATAGCATTCAGGTGGGGAAAGTCATTCATTCTCCTGCATGGTGCCTCACAAGTCTCCAGAAATGATGTACTAACCAACTCCCCTGCCATCAACACTCATCCTAGTTCCATAACACATGATATTTTCCTTTTAAAAGTGTTAGCTGTGCATCATCTGTTGCAGCTCAGTTTCCTTGGGACTTCGGCTTCATGAGCTATCACGACTTGACAGAGAATGGCGTGTCAGCAGAGCATGGTCTTAGACCTCCACAAAATTAGCTTGGTCTTTATGAAAGTATTTAGGTAACATCCTTCACCTCTCATTTGCTTCAGAGTATATGTGTGCATGCAGTCAACTGGAATGGAGTAGCTGGTTGAGATGCGGTAGCTTGGTTGCATAGCTAAACAATGAAGAAACGCTGTTTTGTTGATTCTTCACCTATTCACATAGCCATTTCCTCTTCAAACGTATAGTGGACTCCACTGACTGGTTTTAGCATGGAGGTCCTCTGGCACCTGGCAAAGGCTTTCCCCTCATCTGCAAGGGTGATAGGTACTGTTTCTGGGAGGTACCACACCGGAGAAGTCCTCAAAGAGCATGTAACCTCTGAGATGTTTCTGCTTGCTGCCTGTCCTGGCTTTCAGCAGCAATTGGGATCTCCAGGAAGGGCCCAATTTATGTTTAGCAATAGAAGTCCTCCCACCACAACATACACTTCACTCTGACTCTGGCTGGTGTAAGCTTCCTTTAAGCCATGAAGAAGGTGCCCAGCTTCTACCGGAATTATCTTTTCTGCTACCAGCAGAGTGGCTTAAGTAGATCTGTGTTAGTGGTATCTGAATGAAATGTGTTAAAAAGCAAGTTCTCAGCAAATTCCAAGTTCCAGAACATGAGAGTGTTTCCAAAATATGTTAAAAAGTACACAGCAGCCATGGAAGTGTCCCCCTTGACCTCTCTATGTGAGATAGAAGTGACTGCACATGCCTTTGTGAATTCAGGTTAGAAATTGAAAACCCTAGGAACTGACCGGGTTAGAAATTATCTGTAAAGCAGATCCAAAGAGGCTAGAAGATGGCATGAGAGCAGCAGCTGTGACCTCATGCATTTTGGCTTCCTGTGTTCAATGGTCATATCAAAACCCGTGTTTACATTGGAGACTCTAAACGATGAGAACAGGTATTTTCACTATGGCTTGCAGTGATGCTTTCTGAGCTGTTGAAGCTAGCCACACAAATAATGTGTAATTTGGGACTGTGCTAAAAGCTGGCATGCAGAATGAACAAAATTACTTTGAATGGGCTACGATGGTCTTATACTTTCACAAGTGACAGGAAAAGTACTCGTCTGCTGCACAGTAATATCTCCCAAGAGTCTGAAAGACTGTCGGGTCATGTTATATGAACGTAAGCAAAGGTCTCCTCCTGATTCTGCTTTAATGTTGTCAGCCCTGGGCTTTTAAAAGTTACTAGTCAGGCTATCCTCAAAAAACATAAGATTGAGAAATCATGAGGTTTAAAAAAATTATAAATTGTGTGTTCTTTTTCTCAGCCTTGAGGTTTTATGTTTTCAGTCGTTTCGCTGCAACAATGCCAGCTAGAAACTTAGTTTTAAAACAGTGGAAGTAGGGAATGTTTGTGTAATCACATGACTCCAGGAACTGGGACCTTAGGAGGAAAAAACCAAAACAAACCCAGAACTGAAAAGTTGTGATAAAATCTCCAGGAGACTGTGATAAAATCTTCTGGAGATGAATCGTATAGATGAACAAAAATAAAACTTCAGCTGATAAAAAAAGCAGCTGTGTATTCCTATTTTCCATATTTGAATAGAAGTCATGTTCAGATTTTAACAAAAATAACAAGTGAGGAAAATACTCATATATAAGAATAAACACACAGACTTTACAATGTTTTGCCCTAAACTGCCCATTTTTAACCCTGGCCATGCTTTTAAGCATTTTTGTTCCCCTGAAATGGAAGAAGGGAAATATTAAACTCTATGGCTAGACATTTATAAGGTGTAAATCAGTGCAGTTGCGTGGCAGTCAAGGACTTGGGTCACTGGACGGCCCAGTTTCATGAGCTGTTCCCTTTGGTTTTGTTCCTTTTCATTTCAGCTGCCACTGGGCAGACAGCGGCGTGAGCCCAGCGTCTGCAAACTGTCCTCAGATGAACTCACAGAGCATCTTAGTAGCTGTTCGTGTCACCTACTCCAGATGTCCTCACCAACCAAGAGGCTGTCAAAGAAAATATCTTTGTAGCTTGCACGGTCAGCAGAACCCAGCCCTTGTAGAGACTCTCCCGAAGAACAGAGGGGAGGCACGATTTTCCCCTTTATATTCAAATGCACGCTATTGTTCTGCCGTTACATAAGCCAGCCAGTCAGCGGGCAGGGGCAGCGTCATATGACTTATGTAACCGGCCGTTGCCCAATCCTGCAATGAGAGCTGTGTGGCCGGGCCCCCCCCATGCAAAGCCCCATTGAAGTCCAGACAAAGATCACTCCGGGGTTGGAACCCAACATGGTAGAATTTATGACTATTTGCAACAAGCCACTCACGAACAAAACTGAGAATTAATCCCTGAAGAAACGGGTGAATCATTTTTATTATTTTTTTTTTTATGAACAAATACATTCTATTCTGTTTGTAACAGCTTTGTGGATAATTCAAGATTCAGAAAAGAGGCAAAATCCATCAAAGCAAATAGACATTAATTTCTAATTATATATCCGGTTCTTCAAGAAGGGCCAGTATCCTTGGGCAAAACAAAAAGAGGAGTCTGGAGAAAACAGTCTTCTGAGAAACAATTTTTTGGTTCTTGATAACTCAAAAATTAATCTGAGGTGCAACCACTGGTTGAAATGGTGGAATTCAGCGTGTCCCCAGAAATCAGATGCTCTGGTCTGTGGTCAGATGCTTCCACAGCCCACAAATGGAGGTTTGTTTTAGTTTTCTGGTTCGCTGCACCCTGTCCTGTCTCAAATGCAAACAGTGAGAACTCTTTGTTGCTGTTGAAAAAACTTCGTAGGACGCTGGAAAAATCCTGAATTACAGTCTTCTGAGGAGGATGAGAATAAACTGGATGGAAGACGGAAACATTGACAGGAATTATGAAACTGGGCAAAAGCCAAATCCCTTCTTGCCTTGTTTTCTGTTCTTGACCACAGCCCAAACCAGGCTCTTCCAAGGAAGAAGCCCCCAAACAGCGGATCCACATCACTGTACCCCTCACCTTCTTGAAGTTTAGCAGAAGACTGTCTAAACCTCTAGAATTCCTCCAGTGATGGGGGATTCTATAAAATGATTCAGATGCCACCCTGGTTGTGATGACCAGCTGGAAGCTTGCCTGGCCCTCCTAAAGCCTGCCTTTCATTGAAGAGGCTGACTGCCATTGTATGCCCGGATGCAGGTAGAAGTTAGGTTGGGGGTTAGACTGGGGTTAGGCTGCATGGAGCATAAAGTAATGTGGCAATGCAGCCACCAGACTGCAGCAAGTGGGACCTGCTCACGGGAAAAGCTACTTCTCAGCACGGTCCTTCAGCCTCCACAACCAGTCCTAGTGAGTGTGCAGTAGCTGCTAGCAATTCAGGGAGGTCTGCTGCTCCCTCTTGCCCTGCCTTCCTACGTCATTTCAGACCACCGTATGTAGAGTCCGTGTGCTTACTGCCACAGGACAACAAGATGCAGCCAGCCCTTGGGCTGAGTTGAACTGAACAGCTGAAGAGTTGGGATGAGGAATTATGATACATAAACATAATTCTTTCTATAGGGAATGTTATTCCAAACCTTTCAGAAGACATCAATAACTGTATTGTATGTGTAAAGAGGCTTTTGACTTAAATGCTGTGCTTGGAAGATGCGGGAACAGCCAAAATACTGTAAACAGATTTGCTTTCTACTCTGTGCTTAGCAAAATATTGGCAAGAAGCTTAAACATCTAATTAGCCCCTTTTATTACCTTGGCATCTGCTTGATTTGCATTTTAGGGTGAAGATCTGTTGCTTTTGAACTCAGTGGTGTTACTTTTGCAGATTATATTCTATATAAGACGTACTTGTCTACAGCCATTGTCCTTTGCCAAATATAACAGAGAACTGGATAGTCCGGCTATCAGAAAAATACATGTGGTGGCTAGCATGTGATTTTTTTCCTGTAGGAAGTATGTAGAAATTGTTTTTTCATAATCTACTAATACAAGATCTACGGAGAGGCCATCCAGTTGAGACCAGTCCAGATGCCACAGTATCGTTGCCTACAATTCAGCAGTAGCCATGATCCTGAAACGCAGCAGTTGAAAATAAACTCATTTAAGCCATCCTCACAGCTGTCTGGCTGACTTTGGTAACCAAAGAACAGCAGTGCATATTTGCGGCCTCTCCAGATGACAGTGTTTTCCCTTGTTGATGGGGTGAATGAGAAGAAAACCTGCTATCAGTTGCCATGGCTCAAAGTTGCCTGTCTCTGAAAGCCCAGCACAGAAAAGCCTGACTGTAGTTGTGGGCCCTATCAACACACGTGCAAGACCATACACTCCTTATGTGAGGAGGAGGGCCAGCCAAGCTGGTTGGCACTGGACACCTGTGCATGTGGCCAGGCGTCTGCAGCCACTGCTCATGGCTTCTTCGAAGGCAGTTTGGATCACTGCTGCACTGGAGCCAGCAGTTGTAACTCTCCCCCGTGATTTTGGGGGATGTACTTACCACACGGTCTGGGATGGCAGCAAGGAGATAAGGCAGTGGTCCTACAAAGGATCATGTTTCTCATATGACATGTTTCTCAGCTTTGTTTTTTCATCAAGGAGATAACTCACAGCGCTCTTAGGCAGGCTGTGTCTACTCCATCTTTACTGTAGAAAGGCAATGCTTCCCTTCTTAGTATCTGCTGCTGGCAGGATCTTGTAAAGGACCAGTGTATTTGGTCCATTTGTTTACAGTTATTTCCACATCTCCACCATCATCCACATGTAAGACATTAATTCATCTAGCTGTTTTTTTCCCCAATAGCTCTTAAAAGCCTGGTTCCTACAGAAAATGTGCCACTCAGCTTGCCCCTCCACAGCAAGATGGGAAAATGCTGGCTTGGACTGGGACCTACATGCCTAACACGGCTCACAAGAGGTGGGGTTTTGGGATCTTTTGGCAGTCAGCTGCCTCTTTCTATGTACTGTTCCCCACTGACCAAAAAGCACTATTGCCTCAGGCTGAAAAAGTGCTTGAAACAGGTATACAAGCGAGCCAGGAAGAAGCAGCTGAACCATGGAAGAATCTGCCTCCAGTTGCTTCCGCTTGTGAACTCCTCCGTCGCACCAGGGAGTAGAGGCAGGGGTAAAATTACTCATGTATGTGGGCAGGATCAGACCATCTTAATAAATAAGCTATGGTAAGCTTGAAAGTCCCCAGCACACTGAAAGTTAGCATAAACGAGGCATCTGACTGATTGAACTGGGGAAGTTTTCCCAATTAAAAGCCAGAGGAACACTCAGGACCCCTCTGCAGAGCTACATGGTTCTTCCAGCGTGGACACCACTCCTGCCTTCAGCCCAGCTTCTGCCTTCATCACATGGATTTCTTTATAGAAAAAGTTTTCAGTAATATCTGCCCCAGCAAGTGCCTTTAAAAAAAAAAAATAGTTCTTCAGAATGAAATGGAGGTAGGTCCCAGTCCTGCTCACTCCCCATCACTCGGTTGCTCTCCATGCAAGGAGCTCATCACTGTCACTGGAGCTGGGAAATGATGGAAGAGTTTTCTGAAAGCACCCAGTGCTGTCTGAGCTTTGTCCCAGTGAAATCGGTTTTAGGGCATAGAAGAACAGATGTGAACATCCCACCCAAAAAGGGACTGGTTTTTGTGGATCCGGATGACCCACCGCAACTGAATCTCGCCTGCAGATCTGCAGAAGCATTGTTTTTCTTGAGCAGTGAATGTTAACCTTAGAGAAAAGAGCCACAGACTTACCAAAGACACTGCCTGCAAATACATTTTTCTCCTTGTGTGTTCTGGGTCTGATCCTTTTCCCATGGAAAGGCTGCTTGCAGCTGGTGCTGCTGCATCTGTCTATACCAGTAAACCCAACGGAGCCCCAGCATGGGCTCGAGCACTTGTCATGATCATCTATATTACTTAATTGCCAGCACATGTCCTGGCACGGTGTGGGCTTGCTGCCAGCTAGCCCTCTCCAGACAATGTCTGGGCACAGTTAGTCTGGAGGGGGCTTTCTGAGGGATGCAGGGATGAGGACGGTGTTGTGACTGGATATGTGGATGTGAGCTGTGGCTGGAGGGAAGGTCCTGGCCTCTCTAATTTACCACCACAGAGCTGGCGGTCAGGAGCAGGTTAAGATGTCTGAAGAAGCTGAACTATGAAACCTGTTCTGGCAGCAGGCTTGGGATGTGCAGCCCTCATAAATTTCAGGAAGAGGGGTGGATTAAAATCCCACCCACTCCCTGTTAGCATTCAGAAGCTCCATCACATATCCTGCCCTGGGGTTTTTGCTTGCCGAAATATTTGTTTCATCCCTGTTCCTTACTCCTGTTGCTGAAGTTCAGATTAGCCCAGACCTCTGGCTGACAAGTGTTTGCAGCACAGCTTTTCCTCTGGCTTGCTGAGGAAAACAATCTTAAGTACATTTTATTTTTTTTTAAAGTATCAGATGTGATCCACTACCCCCTTTTGAAAGCCATTAATCCTCCCTTGGATATTTTCTTGTAGGGATCAGGCTTCTTCTGTCAGTGCTGTCAGAAGCAAGTTTGCTTCGATGCCTAACCTGGGCTAGAGTTAAAATGTACGAACACTCAGAACCAATTGTAGTTCCTGTCCTGAAGACCCTTTGTTCTAATTACAAAAACTCCAGGAGGCTACAGCAGATCTGTCAGCTGAGGCTGGGAATACAAACTTTTTTTCTTTATTTTTTTTTTCTCCTCTTTCTCCTCCCCTCCCCCATTCTTCTCTAATAATCAGGGAGGTGGGGAGGCGGCAATCTCAGCAGGAACAGATTGAATACATTAAAATTTGGTTGGTTTTGTATTGTTCTTTAGTGAGACCGCAACTTATGAGGCTGTTTTAATAAATGTCTGGTCAGGGGCCAATCAAAAGCTGCCAAAATGGGTGTAGGGAAGCCTGTTTCCCACACAGTCTGCTCTTTCCCACCCTAATCACTGGAAATAAGGCAGCCTAATAACTAAATGCCTTCTTTTCCCTATTTACCTCCTCACTCTTGGGGATTTTGCAGCCCATCATTCCTAGACATGAGCAAACCTAACTCTCCCCTCCAACAGCTCCTCCCCCAAGGCAAACTGAGACCATCTTGTCGACCGTAATGTAACATATGTTCAGGGCAGATGCTCATCTGGTGGAAATTATCCTAGCTCTGTCCAACTCTGTGGAGCTCCAGTAATTGAGATCAGCTGAAGACCGTACCTTTGTTTTAGTTACAGTGATTGGAGGTAGGTCCTTATAGGCTACGGATGTGCAAGGGCTGGGAGTTTTCTCTGCTTGCTTGCCACCTTTTGGGGGGAACATTGAAATGGCTAGAAGTGTTGTCAGGCCGCCTTCAGCTGGAAAGTATTATGGGACACTGAGCACAGCAGCTCTTTTTCGTGCCAAAGAACATTTATTTCTCTAAAGGTGAGGTGCTAAGGAGGCTGGGCTCTGCCTTGAAGCATGAAGGGAGCAATAAAGGGAGAAATCACAGTGGTGTCAGTAGGGTAAACCAAACCTGGCTTCTCCAGGGTGCAGCTTCTTTGAAAAAGGCTGAGGGGGACCAGGGACTTACCCACTCTGTAACAAGGTGTGCTCCCTTATTCTGTCGGGCAGCCAACCTCAGAGCCAAACCATGGTGGCCAGCTGTGGCAACAGGAGGCCTGACATGGGATTTGACTCTCTTGTGGCAGCACACAGCCAGAGTGAAAGAGACCACGAAGGAAGCCTGTCCCACAGAGTCTTCAGCCTGGATATGGTTGCAAACAAGTCCAAAGGCAAATTACAGAAGTTAAGTGTTATGACTAAGGCCACACAGGTGATCAGTTGCACAGAAGCCAGGTATCCTGATTTTTACCACATCAGGGTAAATCAGGGTAAAAAGAAATGAGGAACCTGTTTACACTGCCATTCACATTCGTATGTTTCAACAGCATCTGCTTTCATCTTTCAGCAGCAGACCAGGACACCTGATGAGAAGAAGAGAGGCCTGTCAACCTCCAGATAGGTGACTTTGATTTGCACTAGGCTGTAGCGCCTACTGGATTAAAAACAATGCCAGAAAAAGAAAACAATTTCATAGACTTGAGATTTAAAATTTGATTATAAAAACATGGCAAGCTACATGTGAAAGAGAAGAGAAATGTCATAAGAATTGGTGTTGGAGTTCGTGTTCACTTCGTAAAGGTGTGATGGGAGCACCAACTGGAAAATGTATCAGTGGGAAACAGTCAATGAGAAATAGGCTCTTTTTCAGCTGTTATAACTACTTACTAGTGTTAAAAATCTGGGGCCAATTAAGTTTGTGTGAAACTTTTGTTCCGAAACTCCAAAGCATGTGAAACTTGCCAGATTGTGTTTGCTGCAGAGGAGATTTGGCTGCATGACAGCACCCAAACACACATCCCTGCCTGCCATCCTCTTTGCAGGGCCATGGCAGCTCAGGACGAAACTGTTTCATGCTGAGTGGACCCATGTGCTGATACCATGGTAGGTGGGTTGTCCAAACAGCAGCAGATGGAAGTGTGCAGTGGCTCAAGGGCTGGGTGCCTCCTGATTTCTTTGTGCAGTACACTGTCACCTGCATGGACCCTTGGACAGGTAGATGCCATCTGCTGAATCTGCTGGGGCAATCTGGAATCCTCCAGGAAGGCTGAAACTTTTCAGTTCGTGAGTGGATGACTGCGAGGTGTGGGGATGCATACTACACTTTGTGCAGTTCCTGTCACCCTTGTGGCAGCAAGAAGGGAGGGGGCTTGGGGCTGGTGACAACTTAACTGTCTAAAGGAAGACTCACCAGGGGATGTCTGCTAGACCGGAGGAGGATGACAGTGGTCCTAGTGGGCTAATGAGCTGGTGTTACATGGCCAGCCTTACTGCTGCTGCCCGCCAGGGAAACCAAGGAGTCATGGATTTCCCTGGCCATGTGTCCTGCTCCCCTGCAACCAACATCTGACGTGGCTGGAAGGAGCAAGCCCAAAGCATGGCTGTGGTCCCCAATAAGTCCCTGAATCCTTGGTGTTACTCCATGTGGTTGGACAAATCCAGATGTTTAACCAGTTTCCAGAAAAGCTGGGAATTGCTTCTGGATGTGGATGCCAGGGCAGGCATCCATAAATCCAGGTGGCTGCACTTGGCAGGTTGAATTACCCAGCTGCCTTCCATGGATTCTCCTAGCTGAAGAACATTTCAACCTGCTTCTCATGGAGGAAGAGTTGATACTGCTGTTGCGTCTCCCCTCTAGGCAAATCAACAAGGAAGGAAGGAAGGAAGGAAGGAAAGAAGGAAGGAAGGAATCGGCTCCCATCCAGCAGATTTGTACTCAAGACATGTGAAAGTGACTCATGAGATGCTCCTCCAGTGCTGGGGAGGAGACTGACATGCAGCAGGGTAGGGCAATACCCTGGCTCTGCCACTTACACCCAGACATGTCAAAACAACATTATTTTCCCAGTGAAACTGGGGAGACTTTAAGTGGATAATTGGGTATTGAGCCTTTGCTCTTCCTCCTGTGCAGCTCCGTATTTATATAATGTGGGGATGATATTTCGCAGCGTAATGAAGGGTTTCTAAGATCAAAGTCCATTTGGCCTGAGAGGTTCTCAAATACTGTGTTGTTAACTATGAATGATTATGGAAGTATCTGCATGGGAGGGCTGCTTGTGAGGCTGAAAACCAAGGTTTTAACCATTCCTCTCTATAGTCTTTTTCTGTCTGGATTCAGTATTTCACTGAACTTGAAAGAATAAACCTAGAGCATATAACAGTAAAACCATGAGCACTTGCAAAACCAAACAGAAAGTCCAGGCAGGTGTAGTCCCTTACAAATGCCCTTACAAATGTCCCTCCCCCTGCCCTCCTTAATTCCTTGAAATAAACCCACATGATTGCATAAGCAATAAACAAAGCTTAAGTTTGTGCCCAGCAATTGTCACAACTTCTCTAAACTGGATTCTCGTTACACTGGGTCCTACAGATTGTGGAAGAGGAAATTCCAAGGTAAATCAAAGATAGTTGTTTTATTCTCTGGCTGACAGACCTCCACAGCAGAAACAGTCTCAGGACTGCCCCTCATTGAGGTTGACAACTGATTTCCCTCCATAAGAGAAAAGAAGGCCACTCATAATTTCAGGAAGGAGCCATGAAACCTTGTATTTTATTATTAGAAGGTTCCCTGTGTATGCCAAGAAAACAGATTGCTCCTGTATTTTCTGTCTGCCCTGAATGGGTAGTTTCCTGGCCCTCGGGCAGAGTTTGCAGCAGGGCTGTGAGCCTCTGTGTTGCAGTGGGCAGGTAGCGGAGGCCATTTGGGCAAGCAAGTCCTTAGCAGCACACGAAGAAGAAGAACGGGGACTGGAAGGCACACAGCTGCTAGACCCCCTTTGTTCCCAGCTGGTTAACCAGATGCTGTGCTCTTCCTTTTAAGTAGGAGCAGCTTTTGAAAAGCCATGGGGCTGCGTACCTGTGCCTGTGAAAATGCATGGGCTCCCCAAAGACCTCAACTCACAGCAGGTGAAATGGAAGCTGCTGGGACTGCTGTCATGTCCTCTGTTTTGCCCCAGTGCAGGGCGGCACTATGGGAAAAGTGTCCTCACTTTCTCTCTCTTTTCAGGCCCTTATGACAATGCTGACTGAATGAGACGATAGATGTGATGTGTGCTGGTGTGGTGAGGAGGTTGTCCTCCAAAATACAGGAGTAACCAGACCATCAATGGTATGTTCTGCTTCTCACCTGCACTGTCTTTTGCTTCGGTGGGCAAAGGAAAGCTAACGCTGCACTGGTTTGCATGTCAGACTAGTTATAAAGAAGGGCTGGGACTGCTGTCCTTGCAATGTCAGCCTCTTCTCATCGCTGCAATTGAGGCAGACACTGTCCAGTATTACTCTTTGGGAAGTCTGGAGGTAGGGTATAGTGTGAAAACAAGCTTAACAGATAGGAAAAAAAATCACCTCCAAAGATTTCTGACAATTGTGACTCCCAAAAGAACCAAATATAAAACAGGCTGCCATTTCTGCTTGAGCCTTGTGGGCTGGCTGCTCTTTTAATTTAATTACTTTTAAGCAACAGACAAGATACGTGTTGTACTCAGCCACACTTGCGATTTGGAGAAAAGGCCCTAATAAGACTGCAGGAGAACATGGTGCTGTCCAAGCTTCTCCCCCTTTGGCACTGAGTGTAGTTTCCTGCTGCTACCCACTACAAAACCCTGGGACAAAGGTGCGTTACATGGGCTTACACCCGAAACCGAGCAAGCCCCACAGAAGCCAGCTGGCTGAGGGTCGTGTACTCTCTCTGGAAGCCCTCGCCCCTGTAGCAAGCACATGAAATAATGGGTGTAGCCACTGGCTTTATGAAAAATACCTGCTGTGCTAGAAACAGTGTGTTAAAAGAGAGGAAAAAGCTCTCCAGTTCTCGCCCTTTTATTTTTTTCTTTTTCTTTTCATTTTTTTCCCCCTCTTCTGAGCCTCCCCAGGGTCTAACTGTTTCAGTGCTGCTGCCAGGCATATATTTGCAGTTGCATCATATGTAGCACATTACTCTGGTGCGCGTGTGCGCCCGCGGCCGAGCCGGTGGTGCTCAGCGGCTGACCAGGCTCACTCTGCCTGCGCTGGGATTCCACAGCCAGCCTTAAATATCCCGGTTATTTTTATCCTCCTACGTAATGCCATGAGAGGCCGTCCCACTGGTGGCAGGGCAACAGCTACACAATGTTTCCCTTTAGTTGAGAAGGGAAATGGAAAGAGGCCAGGCTTCCGGATCACATGGTGCCTGAAGTCAGTGCAGAAAATTAGGGGAAAAAAACCCTCCTCCCTCCCACTTTTTTTTTCTTTTTTCTTTTTTTTCTTTTTTCTTTTTCTTCTTTTGTAACAAGCTGGTCCAGCTTAACCCTTGGCACAAAACACATCTAAGAGAGAGCAGCCTGTTGGGACACAAGCCAGGAAAGCATTCAGGGGGTGGGTGGGTGGGGGGGGTGGGGGTGGGGGGGAAAAGCACAAAACCAGAACATAAACACAAGATTGCTGCAGTAATTGGTGGCTCTGAAAAACACTAAGGAAATGTGAGGCTTGTATGAAACATCAGCAGACAAGAAGCAGGGTGATGTCAGACGGCCTTCCAGGATTAGAAACCCTTAAAAGCTCCAGAGCTGCCTGCGAAAAACATAGCAGCTCTTTGGTGTGGAGAGAGCTGAGAAGGGTGCGTTTTGTTTAAAAAAGTAACTTAATGACTCCAGGTTCTCTGGTGGGAGAATAAAAGAAAGTGGGGTAAAAAAACCACAAAACCTGTCCTTTAATTACATGATAGAATAATTTTTTCTTTTCCTCTAGCAATCATTTAAGAAGTTGAAACACCCAAAAAAGTGAAAGCATGCACAATCTGTACAGATTAGGGCGGCCGATTTTCAGCTGGCCTATGTCCACGTTGCTTCTCTGGCTAGTGAGTTTTCTGACAATCAGTTTTCTGTGTTTCCCAAAGTTCTGCATCTCTCTGTGAAATGCTTACAGAGAGATGAAGCATATAAATGCCTTGCTATTTATTAAACAGTAAGGATTGAGGAAACCATGTCCACTCTTCGAAGTAAAAATCTCTTGAAGCTACAGCACTATTCTGCACTCTCTGTGTGGGGTGCAGGTTGGTGTGGTGCTAGGAAGGTTTGTTAGTTCCCCCCCTTTCCCCACACCAGATTTCTGGAAAAATGAAGAGATAAGATTACATTTTATTTTGTGAGATTAATGTGTGACTAATACAACTTGCTTTTGCTGCCTTGGGACAAGCTAATTTCAGAGAAAGGGGCTAAAGACCAGGTACTTTTGCTGGCTTAGGAAAAGCTCAAGTCCTTGTTGTCAGGTTATCATCTAACAGCAGCGTACGGAGAGGCTGAGATGCATCTCACTTCAGCACCCCTCTGGGGAAAAAGCACTTTCCCAACCAGGGAAGCCCTGAGGCTGGGAAGGCAGTGAGCATGCAGAGTTGTTGCTTCAGTGTTTGCCAGCTAGCCTCAGCAGAAAACTCTGCTCCCAACTGTTTCTGATGCAGGATGGAAGCAGGTGAGCTCCTACCACCCCAGCACCATTCTCCAGGGATTAGACTGCAGATGAGTGGGGATGCTGGGTTGCTTCTTTCCTCCCCTCCCCTCCCCTCCCCTCCCTGGAACACCTCTTGGGCAGAGAGGTTCCCCAGAGCAGCAGCAGCATGGGTGTGCCTCCACCAGGACACAGCCCAGGGGGTTCAGTGCTCAGGGGATCCCCACTTGGGACCCCTTGGCCCCTCTGGTTCCAGTGGGGCACCTCTGGCAGGCTGAATGGGGGCTGCTGCTGTGTGTTTGCTGGCAGGTAGGCTGTGTTTGCAGGAAGGCTGAAATACACGATCTGAAAATCATCTCTGGCACAGCCTCTGGGCACAAAGTGGCCTCTGCCATATTTGCCTCAAGCAAGAGAGAAAGGAAAAGATAACGCTTCACTTTTAATTTTTGAACAGATGGAGTATTTTTCCTTAGCAATCTCTCATCCATGGTTGGAAACCACATACCATAATAGTTTAAAAACATGTGAGAATCTGGGACAAGCAAGATGAATTTGCCACTAATAACAACAGCAATCAAAAAGTCTCCCCACTGCATGTTTTTTACCCCTCTCCCAAATAAATAGGTGGCTCTATGCCAAGATGTCTGATGAGAGTACTTCACAAGGCAAACATGCTTCACAGCTAGTGTTTTCCCAGAGATGTCTCCTTAATTGCTACAGATGATTTGCTTAATTCTGTGGTAGTTTTTTTCAGAAGAATTAAGGGGGGAGGAGGGGAAGAAAAAGAGAGGAAGATAAAGAAAGGAAGTGGAAGAAAGGAAGGGAAAGAAAGAAAGAAGGAAGGAAATCAGGGGAAAGAGAAAAAAGAAAGGGAGTAAAAGAGAAGAAAAAAGAAATAAGAAAGAAGGAAAATCAAAGGAAAAGAATGAAAGGACAAGAAAGAAAAAAGAAAAGAAAAAATAATGTGAAAAGAGTAAGCATGACAGAATGACAGAAGAAAAGCAGCGCTTTTAGGATGCAAATATGAAAATATCAAGGGGTTCAACACAAACAAGCTCATTACTCTAAATTAAATCAATACATCTATAATAGAAAAAGAGATCAGAGAGAAGGGAATTGTAGTCGCAATAACGCTGGAGCCAAACAGAAAGAGGCTTTGAACAGAGGTACAAAACAAAACAAAACAAAACAAACAAAGAAAAGAAAAGAAAAGAAAAACACTCTCCCACACATTATTTGTTGTTCCTACTTCTTTTGGCTTCTTTCCTCGGGGGAAAATAGAAATACAATACCAGACGTGATATAGTTATTAAAAAAAAAAAAAAAAAAGCAGGAGAGTTTTCTAGCAACTCCCTTAAAAAACAAATGGTGAGCGCAAGCACTACCCAGAGAAAACACAGTTTCTGAAGCAGCGCCGGGAGTGGACGGTGGGGCAGCGGGCTGCGGTAGGCACGGCCGCTCGGGGGCCTGCCGCCGTCGGGCGGGCGCGGCCGCAGGGAGGCTGCGGTCGGGGCCGGGGCCGGGGCCGGGGCCGGGGCCGGGGCCGGGGCCGGGGCCGGGGCCGGGGCCGGGGGGCACCTGGCCGTGCTGCGGCGTGCGGGGACGTGCGGGCGGCGGGAGGGAGCGGGCGGCCGCCGGGTTGACAGCCCGCCGCACGCCCCGGCCGTCGCAGGGTATCAGGACGCTTCGCATGCATTAGTTGCATAAGCTTCCTAACTCCCCTGCGATGTAAATATTATTTCAACTGGAATAACAAAGGCGTGGAGCGGCTAAGTGACTGCGCCTGAAATTGCCCGGCGAATCGGTGTCGGAGCAGGAGTGAGAATATGGGTCTCCTAACTGCTCCAGACAGCGCTCTAACCGCAGAGCCGGTCCGCATTGTCCTCTGGGCTGTCTCTCGTCTCCTTTGGCTGGAATGCTGCAGATGTTTCCAAACGGCTTGCAAAAGCAAAACAGATGTCCCATGTCTCTGTCATTGCCCATCCTTGCGGGAGAGGCTCCCCAGATGTGGTGTCTGCCCAGTACATGGCCCTGCGTGCACGCAGGTGGAGGGAGGGCAGTGCAAAACCTGCAGTGAGAACCGCCGACAGCACCCGGCACGGAGGCAAGGTTGCAGCGTCAAGCAGTTTAGGCCAGCGCAATGTGGGATGATGCTGGGAAGTCCTTCTCTCTCCTCACAGGAGCATGTGCCTCCGCATCCCATATGGATGTCCCACCTTCTAGGAGCAGGTGAGACTGCAGTTGCACCAGGGAGACAGGTAAACTGTTCCTGAAGTGCAAGCCTGTAAGCCCACTTTCTTACTGAGTCCCTGGTGAGAGGAACAAGGGTACGAACAGGAGGGGAGGGGCAGAAATTGCACTGCAACCAAGACTGAAGAACCTACACGTATGGGTAGAGCTGGAGCCTAGGTGATTTGTGCAGGTCTTCCAGGGACAAGCTGGGGTTTGCCCAGGTGACAATGCCCTGGGCTAACACTGTGCCCATTTTTTCGCAGCGTTTTCCAGAGGAGGATTGAGGATTGCTCTTTGGGTTCTGCTGGCCTGGTGTTCTGCACCAGTGTGGAGGAAAAGCAGGTTCAAAAGAAAAACCAGCATAAGCTGCCTTTCACCCAGCTGTTGTGTGGGATAAATCTGTCTGCCGGGCACCAGTGGTTCAGTGAAGTTTCGTTGGTTCCTTTGTCTTCTGATCAGTTGTCTGCATTCAGCTGCGATGTGTCAGCAGCTATCCCTTAATATGCTTCAAACCCCCTAGCTCATCTGTTCCTTCATCCACTGAAGCTGGTGGGAATTTCAAATGCTGTTGTGAGAAGGTAACTAAACCAACATGGGGCAAACTGGGCATAAGAGCTGTGCTTCTTGTGGAGGCAGATACCAAAGCTCAGATGATTGCAGCGTAAGGAGGAAGGATGAGAAATTTAGCTCCACCTGTGATCATCTTAATGCTTAGCCTAAAGTCTGTGCCACAGGATGGTCACAGGAAGCTCTCAGTGCAGTTCTGTCAGTGTTTGGGGCAGCTGCCAGCAAGTCAGAGAATCCGTCCATTGCTGCCAATGAGAGATGGATTGAGCCCTCAGCAGAGTTAGTGAAATCTTGTCAAGAGTCTGCTGCCTGAAAACACACGCTGTGAGCTGATGCTGGAAAAGGAACTGCGCAATAGCTGTTCCAAGTTCAACTAACTCAAAGGCAGATATTTCAAAGAACAGCTCAGTGCTGGGCTCTGCTCCATTTGTCATCCAGGGAGAGATTTTGACACTTCCAGAGGACAACGTGGCCCACCCACAGTCTGAGGCAGTCTGAGAGCTGCATCCCTTTCTGCAGGCTGTAGAGCAACAGTCTTCAGTAAAATGGAACATACCTGCATGTTGCTGCTTTTTTACAAACCTGTACGAGGGAGCTATGCTGACACTGAGTGCCTCTGAAAGATCTACCCCAAGTTTCACAGCAAAATTTTGCAGTCAGCAAGACCGCTTTTACATTTTTTTTTGCTGCTCTGAGAATCGTTCAAGGGCATGGAAGTAATAACTGCCAAAAGGCTACAGAAGACTGTTTCTACAATCTTTCCAAACTAATAGTGGCATAAAATTAAACATCTTTTGATGCTATCTTACAGTCTGCCAACAACCATCTATACTATAAGCAGGCCACCCAATTAAAATGAAAAGTAAATCCCTTCACGTGTTTTTATATGTATATATAAATTTTATGCATCCAGATGACCATTTTTATGCTGCTGTTACATTAGTTGAGGTTTTTACTTATATTTATCTGTGGCCTCTTCTTGTTATTGTTGCAATAAATATAGTAATTGAAGTCAGAGAGGTAGATAATTTCTTGTACCACAACACTGCCTTATAGTCAAGCCACTTTATGCCATGGTAAGGCTTGCCTGGCCACTTCCACAGGGAGCTACACCATTCCTTGTGCCTGTCTTTCAGAGGAAGTATTGCTGATCTGATTTTTTTTTAAAAGGATGGTCAGGAATAGAGTGTATGTCCCAGTGGCAGGCATACTGCCCTCATCCTTCTCTGTATGGCTCCTTGGGCCGGGATGGTATGCTTATTCCTCCAGGAACCCGTCAGGGTGGAAAAGTCGCTCTTACAGTTCTATAAAACATCCCAGTAGCTTTGGAGGCATATGTTGTACCACATTTCTCACTCTGTGGGGACTGCCTTATGTAGTTCCAAATGTGTAGGGTAGCACTCAAATGTCTGGGTTTGGAGGGCCCAAGGAACCTATCTGCCCTTAAACCGATGACTGTAACACCATGATGATGTCTGACACAAGCCTCACTCACTGAAGTGGCTGTCCTCTGATTGATTTCGGCTGGCTTTGGTTCACCTCCAGATGCCAAAGGGGTTTTCCATGATGGAAGAGACTCATTTTTTTCATTCTTGTTTTGTCATACCTCATACTAAATTTATCTTTGGAAATGACCTCAGACTTTTGAATGGTATTCTCTTTGGCTTTCTAAACAACGTCTTCATTTTGCCAAAGGGAAAGAGACTTTTTAAACCAGCAGACTATCTCAGATAGATCTGAACTAATCATAAGTCAGCCCATCTAGTCACATCGACATCATTGTCTCTGATGCTGATTAATGGATCAGAGCTAACTTTAAACTGACACTTCCTGGTTTGCTTTTAAAGTCCTATTTTAAATGGCTGCTATATTGCAGTTTCAACATGTCCCACTTATGAGAAGACTGAACCAAGGGGTGTTTTGGAAGCAGACAGCTGGCTGCAAGCCTGTTATGCCACACCAGCAGCTGAAGAGCTGGCCTGAAACTGCATTTGATCACCTGAAAGGGCTTCCACAGCACAGCCAATAGCAAAGTACGGTGAAGGAGTCAAAAAAATGAAATAAAAAAAAAAATCACAGTGGATGTCATAATGACCCGGGTTTGTTTATGTAACGTAGGGGGCTGAATCATATCTCAGCCTTTCATCACCCAGCCCTGGAACAGTAGTACTTTAATAACATCTAATGACAAAAAATATGGAAAAAATTAGAAGCCAGAGCAAATGAGGAGGAGTTTTTCGCTGATGCAGATTAAGTTCCCTAAATGCCAGTCATTGTTTATTTTTGTCCAAAGTTCCCCTTTCTTATTTATTTAACAGCTCAGACTCTTATTTCTCCTTATGGTTTGCAGTTTGAGAGGCCAATTTTTATTTTTTTTATATATATATAAAGGACATTTAATATTTTGCAATCGCTACATTTTTTTTGGCAGATAACTCTGGAGGAGTTCTTTCCAGTATACCTGCTGCTTTATTAAAACCATGGCTGGAACATGGTCATTAAAGTGCTCATTGCTCTCCTTTGAATACAGTGTGCCTCTCAGACCTCCCACCTAGACACCAACTCATTAGGAACATACAAGATCAAGAGCTTTAGAAACAAAATTGGTTGTTGAATACTGGTGGGAAGTCCTCTTTTGGCCCTGGAAAGGCAGAATTTTGTTTTCATGGGTAATATTCCTGCAAGTTGGCTTCTTATGCCCACAGAACATCTGAGTCTATCAAAAGTGGAAGGACATTCTCGTTTATGTTCAGGGGGATGTGGATTCCCAGCAATTCTGAGCGACCCAGTCTTGCTTATGTCTTTGAGGATGTACCTTGCTGCAGTATGACTGTGAAGCAGCTGGATGTGGATCATGAGGGCTGGGTGCTGTAAAGCCATTTTCTAAGCATCATAGTGGCACAAGGCTTCTGGGTAGCCTGGCATCCATAAATCCTGGACATGATCATTGCATTTTAACCCAGAACATGAAAGTAGGCTTTTTGCATCCAGAGGTCTAGCTCTCCTGAATAACTGTTTGGATCATGCCTCCATCCTGATAGCCAACTGGAGGAAAGAAGGTGTGAGGAGGCTGGCTGAAAATGATGAGCAACGGTCAGAGCTGGGCACAGGAGAACACACCCTTCATTTCTGGTGACTTGTTCAGTGTCAGGCAAAGCAGTTGTAGCTCCTCTTTATAGGTGCAGAGCTGCAAGAGGAATCTTGCTCTGTCTGTGTTTTGAATGCTGCCCTCACAAGATTGGTACCTGTTATGCCGGGCTGTGATAATCTATCTGGACACGTGGTCAGAAAAGAGAAAGTACAGCTGGAAGGGACCTATAGAGGCCCAAAGATCCAACACAGGATCAGCTCTATGTGCATGTTTGTCTGCTCTCTTCTTCATGCCCTCCACTGATGGAAACTCCCTGATGATCTGTTCTACCCTGTGAGTACCCTTACCCATGAGAAAGATCCTTCAAGGCATGTTCCTTTTTGCAGTTTAAACCATAGGATCTTATAAAACTTACCACGGACATGGGGAATGCATTACTAAGTATCTCTCTTAATTTCTTTGGGAATGGTTGCTGTCCTACCCTCTTTGGAATCAGTATCCTGTGGCAGTGTCAACACTGCAGGAGGGATGTACTCTGTGTCCCTGACATGCACCCTGGTTTCATCCTGGGTTTCTCTTGAAAGAAACCCAAGAAAGGGATGTGGACAGAGAGCTTTCCAATAGATCTGTCGCCATGGGTGCTCAAATGGACCAGACCTAAAAGCATAGCTACCCTGTGCAAATAATCTGAATGCAAAAGTATCCTTACATGCCCATGGCTTCAAGAGCTGGCATGCCCTAATCATGACACTGTGATGATTTTCTAGGTTACATTTATGAAAGCAAAGGGAAGAATGGCAGACCTCATGCCTGGACACAAAGCTCAGTTACCCATGGTGTGAAGCTGGTGTGACTATCCAAGTCCCAGAATGACAAGCACTGAACTGTTTATGTGCTTGATACAGGGTTTGGCCCAGGCCAGGGAGCTTAACGAGCAAGCAGCTTGGATTTGCAGAGAAGTCAGTATGTATATGTGATTAAAGGGTGCCAGTTGTCCTCAGGGCTGGAGAGCAGACCTGCTCATTTCCATTGTATAAAAGTACCCTTAGATTTTGGCAACCACTACCTTTATATATCTAGTATATTTATATATCTACTATTGATAGGACTGTCTGTGCTTGGGACAGTAGCACAAATGTGGTGTTACCACATTACCTCTTCTCCGTTTTACTTCCAGACTGCAATGCTGCTTTGGAAATGGGACTTTTTACAGCAGCAGCTGTGACACAGAAGAATATGAAGCATAGCCTGGTGCACCTGCAGGAGGTCAAGCAAAATTTGTGGGCCAATTTCAGTGTGTGGGGCTGGTATGGTGGAAACCAGAGAATGGTTAGGACACACATCTAGAAACTGACAGGTCTGTTTGTGAAACTGAGAATGAGTTTCCCTCCTGGGGACTTCTGCCACCACGGAACTTTTCCAGGGTCACCAGCAAGCCAGAGACAGTGACCTCCTCAGAACCACATGCTTCTTCAAACATGCATTTGAATTTAAAAAAAAAGATTTGTTTTTTTCCAATCAGGGCAATTTATTAAGTATGTTCAGGTCATGCAGAATATGACCTTGAGAAACCACCAGAGCTATAATCTTAATGGACAGTTGGCCTTTGTGTCTCCCAGTCACAGATGAAAACACTGTAGTGTTGCCAGTCTTGAAATGCTGGTGAGGCTTACAAATGACATGGAAATACAATATAAATATGAAGTTCTATTTGCTTGTCTGGTTCTGGAGCCCTGGGCCATGTTTTCAGGCTTTTCTTTGCAACTCTGAGAGCAAGAGAATTATTTCATATTGAAAAGAAACCCCCCAAAAAAACCCTTTGATACTGTTTTGTAACTGCTAGCTGACAGGAATTGGAGCTTTAAACCAAACATCAGATATTATGAAGCTTGAGATAAAAAGCTGTAAGAGCCTGCAGCTCTACACTGGAGCTCCACTTCCAGACTATTCCCTGCAGCAAGGAGCAGATTTCACAATGCCAAAGAAAAAAGAAACTGGTCAATGGCCAGAAGACAGAGTCTGTAAACATCGCTAACAAGCAAACCCCTCTCTGCTGCAACAAGTACTTCAGACACAGAGTGCTGTGGGGCTGAGGCAGAGAAAACCATTGCAGTGGCTGCTCCCAAAGGCAGCAGGTGCTTGAAGGTGAGGTTGTTGGTGGTAGTGGATTCCACCCTGGGACAATTTGTGCTTGAGTTGTCTTGGCCCCAACCAAATGGCCAACCTGATGAACCAAAGCCAATCATTACTGCTGCTTCATGTTCTTGAGGACTGTATACATATTAATACCACCTTGGTTGTTACCCTTTCCTTCTCACATAGGTGCCTAGCTCATCCACCTTGTCCAGCACAGGTGCCTGCACCACCCATCTACCTGTTTCTCAGCAGGCATCTCGCTGCAGCAGAGCTGCTGCAGCCCTGAGCCAGGTGCCATGGCAGATGGACCAAACATGTCCTGAGAGCCAATGCAGTGCCACAGAGAGGACTAGGGAAGGAGCAAGGGAGGAGATACGAAGGAGCTCTCTGGTTTTTGGGTCCTGCTATGGCATTTGCCTGTCAAAAGTATGCCTTGGTTGTAGCAGTAAGGGACTAGAGAGCTGGAGCAGAGCAGCTTGCAGGGTAGGGAAGCTAAGCAATTACCTGCTGTTCTTGGTCCTCCCACATCTCCATTGAGAAATGGGATGGTAGGGCAGGAAAACCTGCTAGGTTGCAGGTGCTTGTGTCCCCTTCACCCTCTTGAGGGTGGGCAGCCTGTCTGTCCCCTGGGGAAACAGCAGAATAAATCCCCAGAAGCCTTTCATATTCAGAAGGGATAACCCCAGTGCAGAGAAGGAAAGAACAAATGATTGGGGGTGGGGGGTGTGCGGTGGAGCGGGGAAGGACTTTTCACTTTGGGCAATGGAAATGAAACTTGTGACTTGGTTTCTGAGAGGCCATCTGCCAGAACAGCTGTGCCTGTTGCACAACCTGCTACTGTTAGCAGATAACTCACTCACCACAGCTAGACAGCACGTGGGACAGACCTAACCCTTTCCTCCAGGAGCTAGATATGGTCTTCAGGCAATCAAGCCATTTATATTTTCTCATTTGCTGGCTGTCTTTAGCAGCCAGATCTGCAAGTGGCTGCAGCCAGCCAGACACAACTGGTAACTGCCGGACAAGGCAGCAGCTGCGGCAGCTTACAATAATGGAAAGGAGCGGTTACTAGCCAGTTGCACCAAAGCATAAGCAAACACTGCTGACTGTTACGGGAGGCTACTCATGATGTGATAAGGAAGTGTCCTTGGCCATAGTATTTTAATAAAGATTTTCTGAGCAATTGTTATTAAAAACTTCAAAGAGATTCCTCCATGAGTTATAAAAGGAAAAGGCTTCTGCAATATGTATGCACTATATGTGTGTGCATATGTAAATGTGACCATAGTCTCTTCCCTTGACTCTCTTTTCTCCCTCAGTCTAAAGCTAAGTAGTCTTGATTAACGAGCACAAGCAACCAGCTCCATCCCCTCCTGCTGAGGATGAAGCCCCATGCTCTTAAAAAATAGGAGTAATTTATTCTACTAGATCTCTAAGTCCTCAGCCTTTGTACCTCACTGAACACAAGCTGCCAGAAACATTATCTTTCCCAGCCCTTGACTGCTGTGGTTGAACTGCCTCACCAGACAGGTTGCGCTCACTCTGTTCATTTTGCAGCTGGCTGGATTAACTGCATCATGCCATGATTTCCCAGGAACAAGGTGAATTGAACAACAGTCTGATGTATGCACATTTCTTATTCCTTCTCCAAACTGTGAATTGCACTCTCCCAGTCTGGAGAAGCTTCCTTCCATTTCCAAAAAGTGTAGAACTGGTCCAAGCAGTATTTACAAAAACAGCTGCTTGCGCTTTTGGCACTCAAGTTCTGGGTCAAAGCTGTCGACACAGGTCTGTGAAGTGATGGATATTCAGCCATGGAGAACAGTTAGGTTCATGTGTAGCAGAGACACCACTATGTGATTTCTTTTCATGAAGGCTCCATCCCCTAGCTCAGCAACAGGCAGGATTTATTCATCTCCCTCCTCCATCAGCTAAGCAACCTTCTCAATTTCACCCATCACCAGAAAGGTCTTGGTATCACAGAACAATTTTTATGACTCCTCAAATATTTCTGTGTCTTCAGATCTACCCTTAGACATCTGTGGGGAAATGTGGGCTTAAGTTCCTTTAGCAGAGGCTCCATTCTTTATTGATGAGCAAGGCAATTCATTGAGAGTTGTAAGGAGCAGAACTCCTTGGCACACCTGCATTCCCTTGAGTTTTGAGGGCTGGTATAAGACACAGCAATGGCTCTAGTATTTAGGTCCAGATTAATTTTCCCTAGATGCTGGAGCATCTAGTTGTCTTAAGTGACTGCTCGGGAGATGCAGCTAGTGTAATAAATGTACAGTTTTTAGATAGGTCTTGCTTAGGTAGCCCTTGTCAGATGTCCTAGCTTGCTTGAAAGACAAAAGTCATTGGCATGCAGCTTGTCTTGCATTTCAAAAGAGGCTGAACATTTTCTGCCATGTGAGTAACAGCATATTCTTCTGTCTGGACGTGTAAGATTCAGGGAATGGATCAGGTCTCTCCAATTCCCAGAGACTAATACTGGTGGAGCATCAGGTCTGACACCAAGGACAGTAAAAGCTACGGGGTGCCTGGATAACCCTTGCCATTAAGAGATAAAGATGCAGCCTGTCTACAGGCTTGGGCACATACTGCGGCATTTGATACATGTTCACGTTTTACTTCGCTACAACAGAGACAAGAAAATTTAAAAGGAAGAAAAAGAAAACAAAACCAAAATCATAGTTCCCATTAAGTTTGCAAGCTTATCCATGATATTTCTTACTGAAGTCAGCCCAGATTTGGAATGATTTTGACTTTTTCTTCATAGAAGGTAGCACATTCGGTTCAGCTCCTGATGAAGTTCCAACTTGGGTAATTCAATTCTGTTGCTCAAAATTCCTCTTGCAGTTTCAATTAGATGCAATCATTTAATTTTCATTTCCTTTTCTGAGCTGTTGAGTAATACTAGTGTGCATTGTTCAAACAGTTGCTCTCCATCATCACAGAGATGCTTGCCTTGTCCTGGTGGATAATGCAATGTGATCCTTGCGTATGGCTTGCATATCACTTTGCTGAATCTATGAAGTGTTTGGGGATAGTTGAATTGCATTTTGACAAGAATTATACATAAATCTTTATTATCAGGGTGGTACCCTATAGCAGTCAAAATCAATATACCTTCCAAAAAGTTAAAAAAAGTAAGAACGGAGTTTAGATCTCAGTCTGTGCAAAAATCCCACAGGCCTACAATACTGAAAAACTTGGCATATTCATTTGGTTTGGAAGATAAAAATGTATTGCATACTGTCACACAGAAAAATTATTTTTGGAGCCAGGTGGGTGATCTTAAGCCCATTCATTGGTTTGTAGGTCATGACAGGTCCTCATTTCACACCTTGAGGTTTTCTGTGTTTTGAAGCGTGGGCCAGGTTTATGAGTACTGGTGAAGAATTTAGTTCCTCCTGTGGCAGTGTGAAAGATGGGGTTCTTCCTAAAAGAAGGCAGGTTTTTAAATTCAGGTATGAGTAACTGTGGGCCTTTGTGAACGTAAGTAGAAGTGGAAGATAATCAAGCAGAACTGAAAATTACAGGGTATAATAATCGTAAGGCCTTTACTTTACTGGACCTGTACAACAAGGTTTATTTTTTAGTTTTCAAACTATTTAGGGGAATTTTATCTTCTTTCATTCTGCTTACACATCTTCATTTCCAAAGTTGCTTGAGAGAATCAGTGGTAAATTTCCCAGACATGCAACTATATCAACTTGTTTATAGATTTCTTCGGTGAACAATCTTTGATGATTACTTTGTAAACAACCTTTTGTAGGCTTCTGTGATTTCAGTGATGTGGCACAGAGTGGCAGAACTTACTTCATTTGATAACTTACAGGAGCAACATGAAAAAGTTCTCTGTCCATGTGTCTTTGAGGCCAGAACTGCATTTTGGCCATTCTGTGCAGCCATACTTCATACTGTAGTCCTATTTAAAGATGATTTTATAAGGGCCAATATACAGCCAATAGATGTCATTAGCCCATTAGAGACAGGATTTATAAGCACAGGAACAATACAAACTTCCTGCAGTTCATGTGAATAACTATTATTCTCTCCATGTAACACCCTATAAGTACTGAGCTGTTGAAACAGCCACAAACTCCTTACAACCTGCGATGCACCCAGTGACTAGTTTAACTAGAGGTCTGACCTGGCGGGGCTGTTAGGCACTGTGCTCTGAAAATGTCATTTTTTAAACAGGAATTTACCTGTCCATTCAGATGACTGCTCTTTTTTTCCTGTTTGCTCAGCTTTGACCAGGGCACTGGAGCTGTACTGTGTGTTTCTGTAACAGGCTCCAGTAGTAGCCTCAGCCTGAACTGTGAACTAGTTTGGTTTTGTAGTGATACAAAGTAAGGATACCTCTGAATTCTTTCAGGATACTACCTTTGCCCTATCCTTTCTGATGGAGACTCAAGTCTAGAAAGGTGATGAAGGGTGCTCCACTATCTCCTGCAGTAGTGCCTTGGGAAAGCATGCTTCACCACGTAAAGCCAAGAGGCAAAACCTTATCTTACTCTGTGGAACAATGTTATCCTGATGAAAGCAGATCTTAGTTCCTCACTGTGGGTGCAGCTGTACAAACATACCTCTCCTCTACTGCCTGTTGGGGACAAAGGGTTTGCCCAAGACACTGTAATGGACCAGCAGCAAGGCAAAGATCAGACCAGAGCTCCTAATGCCTAAACTAACAGCTTACTCTCTTCTCCTGCCCCAGCCATTCAAAAGCACACCTGCAGTTCTTAAACATAGATTTTTCCTTTGAGTTTATCGCTGGGCCAAGGTTTGAATAGAGAAGAACTAAATACATAATGCAAGGTAAATAACCTGGAGGTAAATAATGTGTTGCATAAATAATAGGCAACGTGTGCTTCCTGACATTTGCACCATTGGCACCTATTACAAAACATGCAAATGGTCTGGCGAGGGGGTGAGTTTTCTGGATATGAATGGAAAACAAACAAGACATGAAAGGGGAAGAGAGGCAAATAGGCTGATAGATGATGCTCTTGCCTGAGAAACCCCTCATGAATGGTATCGTCTGCCAAAGAACTAAACCTTGTGTGAAGAGTGCAGTGACTTGCTGGCTCTAAAAAGAGGCAGGGAATAGGATAGGGACCAACAGACAAGAAAGGGAAAGAGATTTTCATGCGGGTGAGGAACCACTGGAGACCATCTGTCAACTCTATTTATCAGGGTTCTTTCAAACCTGGTAGAGGAGCCAGCTTTTGCTTTGTCTGTGATGCAAGTTTGGCAGTTTTCCCTCTTCTCTTTTCCTCCTGTCATGTGCTAGGATAACAGCATAACCAGACTGCCTCCGGGCACTGTAAAACATTAACACTTTCCCTTCTGCTCTTCACCTGTGAAAGCTCTGCCTCTGTCATTCTCCCAAGGCTTGGCTGACTATGAGGGCACATTTAGCTGGTATGGCAGCAGTGATGGGAGGCGGTGAAAGACCAGGAGTGGCGTGTGGTCAAGTCCTCCACTGTTGCTGTTTTGTCCCACATCATTTTCATCTTGGCTTGGACTCTCCAATTTGATCTGTCAGCACAAACACTGCTAACAACAGAGCCATGTTGAGGTGGGATTCCACCCCAGGCTTGTACAGGCACTGTGGCCTTGGGGTTTGAGGGTGTAAATCTCATGAGGAACTGGCTTTCTCTGCACAAATCCCCCAGCATACTTCATGTTGGGCTCTAGGACCTGGAATTGAGTTTGATCTTTGTTCCCAGTCCTCCACCACCTGTCCTGCTGCTTCTGGAAAGCCAGTGACCAGATGTGTGGATGAGAAGTGATCTGGATGAGCAGTGAGTGATTTTTTCCCCTTTTGTCATTTTCAGAGTTTCACCAAAAGATGAAGGTGGCCTTTGTGCCTGGCCTTCCTGATCTGGAGGGCTGCTGCAGTCACCTTCTGGGCCTGAAGTGCAGCTTGTGGCCACTGAGCTGTGCCGTGAAATTTTCTGCTGTGAATCCTTCCCTATGCAAAGTAATATAAAGTATACAGGAAACAGCTACGCCCAGTTAAGATGCCTAATGCTGTTTGCTGCTGTCATGTGCTGCTCAGACCACAGGTTCGCATTCTATCTCTTCATCCTGATTCATCCTTGTTTCTGAGCAACTGCAAAGTCTTTCAGCAGTTTAGACAAGAGCAGCATCCCGTTCTGCACGAGTAGTGGTACTCAGACAAAGAAGTTTCTTTCAGCCTTAGACCTGGGCTTATAATGAAAGCCCAACACTAAGGGTTTGCAGTGGTTAGAGGAGAGGAAAGGGAGAAGTGACTTACTGCTGTGGTGAGAGAAAAGGAGGAAACTTGCGGCATATGAAGTAGCATTTCGCAGAGCTTTGGATAAGAAGTCCATAAAGCATCTCTGCAGCAAAGTGAATCGACTCATCTTGGTAGAAGGCTCTTTTGTTAAACCCTCTCCTCTGCACAATTCAGTGAGCTGTTAACCACCGGAGCATACGTTTTGCTTTCTTAGGCAGCAGGCTGCAACTAATTCCATACAGCTTTCTTCAGCTATATACTTAAGACAGACTCTTCTGGGTATACCCTCAGTTCACAGTCCTCACTGCATATGAACACCATCCCACAGAGATTATACACATGGACAGCACTCCCATCCTTATAGTTACTTTGGTATCAAGCTCTTGCTGCCGGAGTGAGAGTATTAAACACTTCTCAGTGCCTTGGCTGAGGTACGTGGCTGCCTGTAGAAGGGGCAAAAAGTGGAGCCCAACTTTCCTGAGACCAAGTTTCTGCTCACCTTATATCTAGCACATGCTAGCAATCCAAGAGGATATTGCAATTTCCCAGCTATTTTGCCAGGATGCACCACAGCTGAACCATGAGGTCCTGCCTTGAACTGTCTTCCTTCCCATGGGCAAGGACACAGACTCTCTCCTGTTCCTGGGCACTGTTCACCAGCCGAGCTCTGCAACAGACCCTCAGTCTCCAAAGCAGGCTGTCAGGGAGTGGGCAGCAATTGAAGGGAAATGAGCAGACTTTGACAGCCCTCTCAAGGCATTACTATTGCATGTGAGCTGAGGTGGATGAAGACATTTTACAAGAAATTATTAAGGCTAGTTCCAGGCAGTTGGCCCACAGAGCCTTTATTTTTAAGCTTTGTCTTTGCTATGTCTAGTTTGCTGCTTTTGGCAAAGCTGCAGGGCAACCAAGTAGTGCTTAATTTGTGTTTCAGAATTTGATTCTAGGAAAACAACCTGCTTTGCCACATGGTAGCTCTGCCTGGCAAAACACTTATTGCAGGACTTGGCGATCCAGCCTGCTTTTAAGGAGAAGGTATTCTCCTGAAAGCTGCAGTGACTCTGAATTCAGTGTGCTGTGCTCAATACAGCTGTGTTGGTGCTACAGCGGTGCAAGGTGGCACTTCAATCCTTGCAGGAGAATACAGTCACAGAGGCTGCATTGCATCTTCTCCTCTTCCTCCACAAATACTGTCATGAAGGTCAGAGAGTGACACTGCACAGTCCGGTGGTTAATGATGGATGCAGTCGTGCAAGGCAAGGCATGGGCAAAACCAGCTAAGACACTAAAGATGTAGCAGTGATCCATAAAGGATGGGAAGGATGGTGTAAGGAACTCAGCCACCAGTGAAGGTATCAGCCTGGTCCTTTGTTGGAGGGACATATGCTTAGCTGTCACCTCCAACACCTCCATGATCACAAGTTCACCATTGCTTGTGAATGTAGGAATGGGGTCAGGAAAGCCAAAGCTCATGAGCAGTTCAAACCAGCAGGGAAAGTGAAGGATGACAGTGTCTTTGCACAAGAACATTGGCAGCAAAAGGAAGGTTAAGACTGTGGGCTCACTGCTTAGTGGGACAGAGACCTAGTGACAGGGGCATAGTAAAGGCATGGGTATTCAATGCTGGTTTCACTGGCTCCAGATTCACTGGGACAGCTTCCTCTGCAGTCTGATCTAGTTAGATCCACTTTGAGCAGAAAGTAGGACAAGGTGACCTCTGGAACTCCCTTCTGACTTAAATTTGTCTGTGATTCTGTGACAAGAAACTCAGAACCTGTGTCTGGTTCTGGGTCTGACTTCTTCTGTGTAGCTGAAGATATTACTGGTGAAGCAAAAGGTGGAGGGGTGTTAAACTTCTGGATACTCAGCTTCATGATTAAGCTTTCTACTTCGACTTTTTACCTGGGCCTGGAAAGGACAGCTAGACAACTAAGCAAATCTTCAGTCTTACACGTCTAGTGGAGCTATAATATCAAAAGGCCAAGTTTCTTCGTGATTATTTTGTTGTAGTCATGAGAGATATATTGCACTGGTGTCCTGCATTAGAAACGCATCAAATTGCCTGTTGCGATCTCTGACTCCTGTCAAGCCATCAGTGAGGCATGGGGTCATTCTTCATCTGGGTGAAAGGATAAGGCAGCCCTGTGTCCTAAGGTAACTTAAGCAGCCAGTCAAGCTGCACCCTCATGATTGCTAGGCAGGCTAATTTTTTTAACATGGAACTTGTTTAAGTACTTATATTACGGTCAGTTTCCTTAGCGGTGGAGCAAGGTGGGTGTGTGGGAAGTGAGCTTTGAAACTGTATTGAAATTATTGAAATTGAAATCAAAATTGTAAGGTATGGCATCAGTTTCAGAAATGTAAAAAGCTTGGAATGAAGCCAGCACTCAAACTCACCTTTCCCAAACTCCAGGCCTTGGTCTCAGCTTTGCAGTTGACTTTTTTCTGCTGTATCTTCCTCTTCCTAGGTTAAAAAGTTCATGCCATAAGGCAATGTGTTTGCATACATTTGAGTTACTTAGTATGTGTCATTTTTACATTCAGAGTTGTAAAGGTCCAAGCTAGTATAGCATGAGAAAGCCTGGCTTATCAATGTAGAAGCCAGGTCATTTTCAGCTTGGGTCAGATCTATCAGAGGGAGCACAGCTTGAGTTTATAACTCTGATTTTCTTTTCTTACTAAAAGAAAAGAGAACTAGTGCATTACATAGTATTGTTTATGCTGAGAAAACTTTCACTGTACCCAGGGTGTATTGCTGTTTCATTCCCTTTCATTTCAGTATAGCACTATTCATTCTGTCCAAGTTGCCATCACATACTTATTTTCTCAGGGGTACCCAAATATTTCCAAGGTGGAGTGAGAAACAGAGAGTTTCACAGCTGATATGTGTTTCCCTCTTGGAATGACATCACTGTTTAATTCTTCCAGATATTTTGCTCTTTATACCATTTTGACAGAAGGAGAAAGCAATTGCTCTTTACATTAAGGCAGAGAGTTTTAAAGTGGCTGAAATTGAAGTGAATTAAGATCTTGATGCAAGAAATTAATCTCTGAACATAAAAACCGTGATTTATAATCTAACACATCAAGTAACATTCTTATTTATGGTAATTCCAGGAACTTCAGCAGAATCCCAGAAGAAAGAATTTTCATTCTTGGTCTTTTTAACACATGGAGAGGTGTTTGTGCCTAAGGGTCAGTTTTAACTAAATTTAAGTTTTAATTGCCTTAGTAATTGAACTTAATCCTAAATATACTCTTTCATGAAAAGTGAAAAAGGTGCAGTTTGTAAAAAAACAAAACAAACAAACCCCAAAAGTTTTGTGTTCTCTTTTTCTACAATCACCATATGGCTGTAGAGACAGAAACTTATACAAAATGAATACAAAATGACTTATACAAAACGGGTACAACAAAAAGCCACCATACAGAACAGCAGCAAGTGTTGCTATTTCATGTAATGATGTCTTTTTTAACCAGTTATCATAGTTTTCAACTCATGAAAGAAAGGTCAGTGGTAGTGACACAGCAGAGATCTGTCCCCTTTAGTACAGTAACTCCAAAAGTCTGCATTGCAAAGCAAATAAAGAAGACCTTTTCCTGTGGGCAGTTAGAGATGAACCCCACTACAGGCAGAAAGTTTTGGCTACACCCCAGATCCTATCCATATTTGAAAATATAATCCATAAGGGAATTTAGGGTTGTTTCTGTGGATTAGATGGGGTGGAGCAGAAGCAGACCCTCCACTTGATCTGACTTAAGATTTTCCCCCTGAAAGGTCTTGCAAATGCCTATCAGGGGCAGTTGGAAAAGAACTTTCTTCACTTCTGCATAAAATATAGCAGTGATCAATCGTTTTCATTTTCAGTAAAACATTTTTCTTTTGCTAAAACCCCCCACATTTCCCCCAGTTTTTAGCTTTCACATGAAATATCACAATGATCTGAAGGAAGCACACTGCAAAAAAAAAACATTGATTGAATTCAATACCTAATTTTCCCATCCAAAAAGAAAAATAAAAAATTCCTTTCCAATAAGCCCTTGAATTTGTTATATCCCTTCTTTTTCCCTGAGTGGAATCAGGATATGAGTTAGAGATTAGTAGAAGATATAAGTAGAAGAACACCAACCAGGTTCAGCTAGACAAACTGATAGAAACTGATTTACAGAAGAAGAGACAGTGGTTGGAGCTCTTGAAGTCAATGGCAAACAAGTGCTTGACTTCCAGACAGGAGCAGGTTAGTAGAAATTCAGCAACAGCATGTATTAGGCATGTGGTCCATGCAGGTCCAAGAAAGCATGGAAGAAAGAGATAGTCTGCACCTGAGGAAAACAAAACCATCCATATAGGTTTTTGTTGAATGAGTGAATCAACAAGTCAGCCAGCATCTGCCCTGCTCATTTTCTTGGTCAGAGTCATTGTGCCAAAAATGTCATATAAACTTTTCTTTGGAGAGACTTTGAATCAGCTAATTAGAAAAAAAGCTTAAAACAGTAAGTGCAGAAGAAGGGAAAAAACACATATGGCCCAGGATTTAGATTTTCAGTCAGACGGTCTATATAATGGAATAAGCAACAGAACATCCCCATAAGATTACTGCTTAAGTGATTCCCCAAGATGTTTATAAACACATCTACAAAAATCGTCTTTACCCATTATCGGGGATGGTGTCGGATGCATTCCTCGAGGCACTTGTCATACTTTATGAACATTATGTGTCTTTAAATCATATGTCTGCTCTTATTAAACTCAAATGTCCTTCTTTGGCTTTCATTTTTACATTTCATTTAGGCTTCTCTTGTCTTGAAATGTTGTTAAAACTCTATAGCTACTTCAAGAGGCACAGGCATACTTCCTGATGCTCCTCTAGTTTTGGGTAGCATTTGTAAGGGCAACAAGCCTTGAGTTCATCACGTCTGGCAACAGCTGGTGATTTCAGGTGCCTGATCCGAAGCATATAAAAGGGCCAGATTTTCACACACAAGCAATCAATCGTTTGAAAATCACCAGATGTTTGCAAAGCTTGAATAAATGGTAAGGAGCATTACAGTAATAGTATGTGATTGTCTTCACAAGCCAGCCCATGCTCATGAGTGGTGGGCATCTCTGAAGGAAAAGAGGTGCAAAATCATGGTCAAAGAAATTTGAAAAGATGGTAGAGATAGGCGAATAATGTGGCTAACAGCGCAACTTCTAAGCCATTTCTCCATGCTTTAGCAAAGATTCTGAGCACTGTATTTATTGTTCAGTGTGGATCCACTCCTGTTTGGAGGAAAGAATGGGCTGATCTGCCTTTAGATATGCCATTTCACCAGTTTCTACATCCTTTTGTGGTTGTGGTAGCTCTGGGTTAAGAAAGTGAGTGAAGCTTTAAAGTGTATGAATCTAACTTTTCAGTGGCATCACTTAGGAGAATAATCAACCTTGCTTTTGGAGCTCTGTGTCTGGTAATTCTGGGCATGATAGCATCTCTCCTGTTCTGTCTGCCTTTCCTTTGCATTTAGGCTTCCTTAAAGGTGAGTCCAGGAAGGCAGAGGTGCTAGTAAGTGCTCCAAGAACATTGCCAATCACCTCCCAGCTTTTGCAATCTCCTTCTTTCTGGATTTTCCAAAAAGTGACAATTCCCTCCATCAAAACTGCATTTCAATGCCAAAGAGCATTTTTCTTTCAATGGGAAGCTGCACCTCATTTTAAAATGTCTGTAGAAGTAGATCTAAAAATATTCACATGGGCATTTCCATAAAACTTCAGAAGATGTTTGCCTACAAGGAAAAGCATACCCTTTAAAAATAAATAAATAAATTCTGCTTTTGAACTAGGTAAAATTGGTGACCTCCCTCTCCCTCCCCACCACCCCAGTCACATAAGCTTGTGTGTTGCTTTTTACTTCACAACATGAAAATTAACATAAAGTCTGTTATCTCTTATAACGCCCCAGCAGTTCATGGCACATCTGCACTGGATCAGCAACTAGAGAGGATAAGCAGAATCTAGTGTGGCACTGGGAGATGGTATTTGCTTAACAGAGGAACCTTGTGCAGGAGTGTGGCAGTTCAACATAGCCAGTGTTTCTGCTTTTTGTGGTTCCTGGGGAAAAGGGCACACACATATCTCTAACCAGCAATCCAGGGAATTAAAGTGGTTAATAGGCAGAAGTGTAGAGGTAGCATGTGAAGTATGAAGGAGACAGTGTCCCCTGCCTTCACGCACACACAAAAACAAGGCTGAGGTGTTCACAGAGTTGCATGCATATTTTTCAGTCTGTCAGACACTCCCTGTGTGTGGGCTATTGTTTGACTGCAAGTTCTAATAAATAAGAGCTGACATTCAATAGAAACCTCTTATTCCCCAGCTGCACAGGATGACACACCAACAGGGCCAAATTCCTGGAGGCGGTACGTATGCCATGGTCTGGGGACTTCACCACAGCATAGGTGACAGCTTATTGTTTGTGGGGAATGCGTTGGCCACGCTCTGGTGTGTATCTGAGCAGCCCTTCACATCACATAGCTAAATGACAGAGGCAATTAGAAGCAGAGAAATGAAGACTTGCAGCCTTCAGAGGAGGGAGGTCTGGAACAGTTTGTGCTGAGAGGGAAATCTGGAGCCATGGGCAGCTCTTTGGTGGTGGAAAACCAAGACGGAGCTAAGAGCTGGCAGAGGAAGGAAGGTGGTTTTCTGGGAGAAAGGAGATGGTGTGTTCGGGGCACCGCTCCAACTTCACTCCTTGTTTAGTGGGAGGCAGGCAACGCTAATGATTATGGGTCTCTAATGAAAAACATAGGTTATTCAACTTGTTGAAGAAATCAAGTGCAGAAATATAACATATTCAAAAAGCCTGCCTTTGGAGATTTATTAACAACAAAAAAATAAAAAAGAAAGGTCAACTGCATTTAATATCATGTGGTATACTTGTATTAATAGCCTCTGTGAAAACCTAAGTGGAACACCCTTTCAAAGCTTTTCCTCTTTGTCCATTCTGTGGAGTTTTTTGGGTTTATATTTGTAAAAGATCAGCTATCCCCATTTTACAGGGCATATTCTCCCACCCTACACAACAAAACAGTAACCCCTACAAGTAGAAAACAAGACAAAACACATTCTTCCTGAAAATGCACCCCTTGTGCACCTGCCTCACAATTGTTTTTTTCAGCTGGGAAAGGATAAATTTGTGGCATTGTATAGTATTTTGAAATTGAATGAGGCCTATATGGAGCCTTGAGGATTTGGGGACTGGGCTTCCTTTGAGCGTTTGATTCCCATGGGTGCTATAGTCTCAGAGGGACAGGTCCCCTATCTGTGTCCTTCACCTCAGAGACTTCATGGAGGTGAGGTGAGGTAAGCAGGACAGAGTGACTGACCTGATGTCCTGAGCAGAGCGAGGAGGGGTTTCTCCCAGTCCCAGGCCAGTACACTGTGCCCACCACCTTCCCACAGGAGCCAGCAAAGAGGGTGTTAGAATACAGGCACTGCAGGGTCTTGGCACTTTTGGATCTTGGTCTTTGACAGCCTACAGTTAGTTGTCAGCAGGGACCTGCATTCCCACCAGAACTGGGAAAGCAGCATCTGGCATGCTGTTGGCAAGGGACCAAATGGGAGGCAGTGAGCATTAGCTGTCACAAGTTCATTCATGGCTAATGCCCAGGCACCGCTGGTGAGGTGGGAAGGAAGAGCAAAGATGTCTGAAAACCCCCTTCTGTCACCACAGTTAACACTATGTGCTGTGCCCAGTTTTCCTTTTATCACCCAACCCTGGCTTAAGACCGTGCTGATCACAAGGTAGACAAACACACACAAACCTGTCTTCTGTGTGTAATGTTTAATGGCTACTCCACTCTTCTGAAGATTTTCATACTCCTAGCCCCCAGCTTCCAAGGGTGCTTAAAGATACATCTGAAGCAAAGCTCCACGTTCTTGAAGTGTTAGAGCAGGGGTATCTCCTTCCAGGCATTTTATCCAAAGACTGGTCTCACCGCTCCTGCATCATACTACTTCTAGGAAACTGATAGTGAGAGTGTCACAGTATCTCCTGCTGGAGAGACAAACAGGCTAAAACAAATGTGTGTGTGTCCCTCCAGGCTTTATCTACTTTTCAACACTGCCAGCTGACACTAAAGGTAAGAACAACAAACGTACCTCCCGTTCTGAGCATCCAGCTCTGCTCTTCATGGCTCCATGGGCCTGTGGCTGCACATACATTGCAGAAGAAAGAGGCCCTCTGATCATCACGTACAAAATAGGGGCCAGAAATCTGAAAAAGCTGAAAAGTAATGTTTTCTTTTCCTGTAAAATTACCTGCTTTCCATAAAGTTTCTTCATTTTCTTATAATAAATCCCTGTCATAAAGAAAAGAGAAACAGATATCCCACGAGTGCCTACACCATCTTTCTGCCACAGGGCAATTCCCTTAAAGACTCTTTCAGGGAAAAGTATTTTTTTTTTCCTGGTCCATTTTGCACTGCTGGAGAAAACTAGGAGAGCTTGGGTGGAGGTTCTGGCTCTCATATGAGTAATAGCCTTTAGCTTACTTAAAGTTTCCTCTGCTGCACATGCTGTTTTGCTTCCCTCCCTTCCTTAAATCCATGTGTTGTGGTGCTATACACTTCTAAATAGCAGCTGTGCTGTACCTCAGGAGAGACAAGGCATCTCTCAAGGATGAAAATGAACATGATTAGCCAACCCTTTTCTCACTGGTGCAGCCTGCATATAGCAGACTGCTCAGCCCAACTGCATCTGACCCTGGTCCTACAGTTTCTCAGCAGGAGTTTTGGTGTGCATCATGTCTGTTTCAAATGAAGTGGGGGAAGGACATCTTTCTGCTGAGTCCCGTGGTCATTGTTGCAGTCCCTAGCAAGGGTTTTGCTGCAGTCCTCCTTTCAAGATGTGTGCAAGCCCTAGGAATGCCAACTGCAGTGCATCATAGCCTAGGTTCAATGGGATCATTTTTAAGCAGAGATGAAAAAATGCAGAGCAAACTGCATTCCATACTGACATGGGCTGTCAAGTCAGCTGTTTTATGGAACAGGCTGGAATAATAGGCTTGTGCTACCCTGAGGTTGGATAGATTTCTCTTTTGCATACTGTTAAGCCTTTTTGTTGCCCTCAGTTCAAGAGGCCATGCAATTATCTGGTGGAACAGAAGATGGGACAAAATGATAGTAAAACTAGCAGAATTGGGAGGCAGACGATGTTGGGTTTTTGTGTGTGTGTGTGTGTTGGTTTGTTTTTTTTTTAAATGGGACCTTCTTCCTTGTGGAGGAGTTAGAGAAATTCTGCGTAGAAATATCCTCCTGAAGCTGGGAGTGGTACAGAGATATGTCAGGGAAAAAGCCTTGGCCAAAGAGACCTCTTCTTCCTTCTGTTCCTCTGTGCACGGGTCAAATGGACAGAAACACAGGCTGTGAGAAATCAGAAATGCAAAGAAGGAAAGTGACTTTCCAAAGGTGACTCCTAGGTCAGTGGCAGAGACAATTCTCAGTTTAGAGCTTAATTGATGTTTCTGCTTTGGTGGTTAATTTTGTTCTTATTCTTCAGCCTGTGCAGCCCCCACACATGTTGGAAGCACCCCAGGCAAGGCTCTTTTTCTCTCTTATCACTTGGTATGCTGTGAGAACCTCACTATCTCAGGACCTGGTTTTCTTCCTTTCTCTTGCTTTGTAAAGTCTGCAATTTCTTAAAATGCTGCCTGCATTTATGAGTGATTTCTCACTCCTCACAACTGGAGAGAGGGGAGATAATTGAAACCAAATGTTTCATTTGTGTTAATAATGAGTGTCATTTTATTTTATGTCATGCTGTTTCATGCAAGAGCACTTCAAAGTGCAGAGAAGAATAGAGGAGAAGAACATCATAAAAGCACTGGAGGCCACATAATGAGAACCGATCACAAAAGGATAAGCACTCTCAATCCAAACCTTGACCACAGTCTCACTAGAGGAAAGGATTTGAGGAGAGGAAAACACCATGCTGCAGGGCTGTACCTTTCAACAAGAGGGGCCATTGAGGTGCTCTGACATGCCCTGAAGCCTGACACCTTCAGGGTTGAGATAAAGAGCAAACATTCAGGCTTAGTCTCCATGGGATGACAATTCCTCCCTCCTGGCTACATAAAAGACCTTTCTTGTCATACCCGTGTTGGTATGGGCCAGGGAAATCAATCAGTGTGATGCTGATGAGGTTTGTACTCCAGGAGGGTGCTGCCCTCTCTCCCACCTTTAAGTGTGGGTGAAAATTACCCAGTACCTCCCCTGGGGGGTCAAAGGCATCTGTTATCTCCCTGTAAACACCGTCTCTGTGCACGCACGGATGAAGAGCCCGCTCCTTCAAAAGGGCCCTGGGCTGGGAAGCTGGAGGAGCTCAGGATAGGAAGCAAGCCAGCAGCAGCACAGCAGACCCAGCCTCAGGGCTCCCAGGCTTGGGTCACAGCTCCTGGGCAGATAGTGGTGGGTTATTTTTGCCTCCTGGTGCTCTGTGGCAGGTTGCTTATTGCTTGACTTCCTGCAGCTGGATTAAAAACACTCAGCAGTCATGCACTTCATCCTCACGATTACCAGCTGCCCCTATAAAAGTTCAGTTGGGTAGCCATGCCTAATCCTGATCCATTTGCTGTGGTGGAAAGGGTAGTACGAAGGCCTGGTATTAACTGGCTGATGAACCACTGTCTGTAGTTTGGGCCAGCCTTAACTCAATATCATATCTTCATTTCAACACAGTTTTAATTACAAGTTTGTACTCTTCTGTGGGAAACTTAGTTGATTTTGTACATGGGACCATCTGCACTCATTTAATGAGACATTATCCAAACTTTTCTCCTCTTTACAGAGGGGAAACACCCCTCGTGCCATATTTATAGCACACAAACACCATCCAAAGAAGTGGTGCAAGTTTCCTCCATTTCCTGCTGCCCATGATTCATCGCAGCATCTGAGAATATCACATCTGGGTCTGTCCCCTCACTACAAGTGAAGAGCGGAGGAAGATACTATTGACAGAAAAGCACACCCAAGCTTTAAGTGTCAGGTCAGATGGGCAGGACTTGTTCTTTTCATCACCCTAAGCATTTGATAGCACAGCATGGAGTCAAAATATGTGGTACTGTGGAGTCTTCATTCCAACATCCGATGTGAGGGACAAAATAAGGATAGTGAATGAAGGAGGAGTGAGTTTTGCAGCCTCAGGCAGGCACTCAGTGGCAAAGGGCTCCTACAGCCACCTCCTTCATGACATTGAGGTTCTTCAGTCATGACATCCTATTAATGCAACCTGATATTTTCCCTGCACACCCTCCAACAAAGGAAATGGAGCTGTGCATGCCATTTGACACTGTTCTTCATTGCAATATTTGCATTTCATCTAGGTTTACTGCAGCTGATGACTGTTACAGCCTTCTTGCTATGTGCTTCTGCTCTTACATTCAGGTAATAGAATCATAGAATCACTTAGATTGAAAAAGACCTTTAAGGTCATCAAGTTCAACCAACAACCTAGTGCTGCCAAATCCACCGCTACAGCACTCCTGAGATTTATAGGACAAAATCTTGGCTCCACAAAATCTAATGGCAAAAGCTGACAGGTTTGCACTGTGTAGTATAGTGCAGCCCCATTCTCTTCTTCATCGTAGCTATCAAACTATCAGCCACCCAGATTATCAGAGAAAAAGCTTCATCAACTGGAGCATTGCTGGAAAGCAGAACCCATAGTAAAATAATGTAACAGTACTTTTATTTATGCAGCTCCCCCAGAGCCAAGACACTATATAATGTAATGAAACACTTACACTGAAAAACAGAAGACCCCAAAGAATAAGACTCATAAATTCATTCTCCTGGATAGTTTTTGCCTTTGGGCTAGGTTACACAGCCACAGCTCATGTTGATTGAAACCTGCTCAAAGAAGGAGCTGAATTCAAGAAGCCTTCAAAATGCCTCTTGTTAAAGGTGGGCAGGGGGGCCCTGTGGGTCATGCTTGCATGCAGCAAGAGCCTGCATTCAGACTGCTGCAAGCTGCTGTTTGGTTGTAGTGAGGTCATGTTTCCTCTGTGCAGGAAAACTGGAGCACAGGCTTTGCTTCACCAGCAGCATGTTTGAGGCTATGTGTGTCTGCAGCTGTACAGCAAAAGTCTGGTGGAGGCTGCCTTTAAAATAAAAGGACTCAGCTTTTTAAAGCCTTGAGTGGGAATTCTTCCCCACAAGCCAATGGGACTACGAAATTAGAAGTTGGTGTGCTGATATTGATGGAAGCTCTGAGTTCAGGTGCTATGAATGGTGAATGTTCCACCCGCCCTCCCTTTCCTGACCAGGGCCTGATGAACCATGCTTTGCAACTGGAGCAAAGCGTGTAAAATGTGGGGTGCCTGAGGGGCTCCCGTTGATCCCCACTTCCTTGTAGTCCAGCCCCAGGTGGCTCAGTCCATGTCTGCTCTGCTTGGTCTGTCTTCATCCCTTGCATCTTCCCAGCTGAAGGGCTCTCCTTTCTGGCCCAACACCAGAAAGAGCTGGCAAGTGCATAGAGGGGATGAGGGACACCAGATCCATCTCATGGGAAAGCCCAAGTGCTTCTTCCCACCCTGCCCACTGCTGTTTTCCCACAGCTCTGCCTGCCCTCCAAAGTCACCCCAGAGACTAGTGGTGCCAAGGGGAAGCCTTCCCACAGGCAGTGTTGCAGGGTCCCCCCAGACATGGGGAGAAAGCTCTGCCTTGGGAGATGCAAAGGCTCAGGAGCAAGAACTTTGTCAGGGTTGGGTGATGCAGCATTTCTGAACACATAGTATCCATTTATCTGGTATCTTTGAAGTGTCACTCTTCTCTCCCAGAGATTCTCACAGGTAGGCCCTTCAGGAAAAGGTGTTTTATTTTCAGCATGCCTCAGTGAAAAGGTTTGTTAAAAAGCCTTAGATACTGGAGCCAAAATTTGGTCTGCTAGTACCATTTACATTGCTATCCTAAGGGTTAATGATCAAACTGGAGTTTAACATCCTGCTTCCCTCTCAGATGGGTTCACATTAATTGAGCTGCCTTGCTATTATAAAATTTAATATCTCCTCTAAACCAAATTCTCCTACATTATAACCCTTCCTACCTGAGATCTTGGCAATTGCTTTTTTCTTTTTTTTTTTCTTTTTCTTTCTTTCTTTTTTTTTTTTTTTTTTTTTTAAATCTCTCAAACTAACAGCACAGGTCTGCGGGATTTGCTGTCTACACCCTCCCAGGTCTGCCTCTTTTCGGTTCAGTGTGTTATATGGACATAGACTGCAAGCCTGCAGGATCTGGTCTGCAGCCTGTGTGTGTTGACGGGAAGTTTGCCATGAATTTTGAAGGGGCTTGGGGTCTGGCTGGTGGAGAAGGGAAGCACAGGTGGGGAGATCAAGTGAGGGTGTATGCAGGTAGCCCCATATTTTGCACATGTCCAAATCGCCCCATGGTGTATGGTGATTCCAGTTTGCTGCAGTTCTCATCGCCCTGAATTTAGAGAAGAAACAAAGGTACATCATTACCACCACCTCAGCAGAACCTTCTCTAGCCAAAATATTTCTTCAGGAGCATTATTTCTTGGCTTAGAAAAATTCTCTTTTTTTGTGTTGTTTTGTTTTGAACAAGTGTTTCCCAAAAGTATTTCCCAACTGGATCATAAAAAATTATAAAAAATCTACTTTGCACTGAAAAGAATAATCAGTCCCTGCTGTTAAGCTCTTATATTCTGAAAGCAGAGTTAATGAAATGAATATTGTCTAATTAAAGAGACCTTCATAAATGTAGGATCAAACCTTCATATGGAAGTCATCAAGCTGGAATAGCATGAAGCTGTCAGCTCAGGCTGGAGTTAACTGTTGAACCTGCATTCCCAAGAAAGACACTGGGGTCAGGAGACGGCTTTTTAATAAGAAACCCTAGCCTGACACTTGAGAAAACTGCTGGGCTGTGGAAACTCTTTGTCCTTAACAGGAGTAAGAGCCGGCTGAAGTCTTGCCAAGCTCTTCACCATCTCCCCCTCCCACCAGTTGCAACATCTCTGCCTTCGGAGCACCACGATTGACAGCAGGCTCGATCACAGTTTAGAGCTGCCCTTTTGAAGCTTCGGCCGGCAGGCGCTGCTACTCTGACACTCTGCAGCCCTGGTTTTGCCAGAATGTAGAGGTATGGACGGCCGTACCTGTGCTCCTTGGCTCCCTCACCTCCATGTCCTGCCACAAAGCCACTGTGAACCCATCTTAAGCAGTCAGCCTCTAAGCCAAGTTGATATCTACACCAATCGGAATAAAACCAGGAATCTTCCACAGTCTTTCACAAGGACAGAGTTTGCACTCTGGTATTTAACTCCATACAAATGTATAATTTTTCAAATTATTACTGCTATTGGATATTGGATAACATTAAAGGTTTTATTAAATGTGACCCACCAAATGTGAAGGAAAGGCATTTTCATCCCTCAGCAGGAGAAGAAGCACCACTAAGCCCTTGAAGAGAAGCCTGGCAACACTGTGAGACAAAAAGATTTTCCTACAGGATACTCTGTAGAAAGACACTGATTAAACTAAAGTCAGTGTTTTGCAGAAAAATGCTGGCTTCTTTAAATTCTGTAAGGAAGTTACTGTTTGAAAGGGTTAGAATGGCTAAAAATTAGCTGAACATCTCTAAAATTACATTTCACAAAAACTGTTCAGAGTTGATGCTGATTTGGGAAAGGACTTTGGAAAAATAAATGGAAATCCAGGGAAAGAGAAATTCTGCTTTATAACAATCTGTAACCTCGATGTAGACAAAGCACTGTCTTAAAATAAATAATATATCTTCCTGACTTGAAGAAAAAAATTGTCTGAGACACATTCAGTACTCAGACGGCAGTGAAGATTTGTTTAAGCAGGGAGTATAGCATTCAGTTTCTACAATCTGAACAATAATAATTTTAGAGCTTAGAATATGTAGTTAACAAGCATTTGGAGGGCTGTTTTACTTTTTAAATATAAGCCCTCAATTGCTCAAGCAAAAATACACATTTTTATATGCAAGTGGTTAGTCAAGTGCCTATGCAATTCTGCAAGAATGAATTGCATGACATAAATAGTAATTTCATATTCAAAATCTGGATAATATATTTGTACTTACTATAGCACATGTGTAGCTCATGCTTGATGTGCAATTCACAACTCTTTCTTTAAAGAAAAGACGAATGATTGAATCTGAGCATTCTTAACAAACACAGAAGTGAGTATCTCTTTTGGGAAAAATGTCAGATCTGGGCTGGCTTTTCCTATTTTGCCAGCACACAAAGGAGAAAAAGAAAAACTGAATTCTTGTCACTGAAGCATTTAAGAAATTGACGTCTATCTTTCATCAAATAATAATTTTCTTTGAATATTAGCACAGTTAATCAAAATAAAAATACATGTACACACAAAGAAGAAAGCATTACCAGTGTATGAAACACGGACAACTAGAAAAATTTGAACAATCCCAAATTAATAATTTCATTTTCCTGCAAGAACAAAACCTAGGTAAAAACGAAAGCAAAGATATAAATACCTTCACTCCACATTTGCTGCATAGCCACAACCCCATTTTTTTCACCGCTGTGTCAGGACCAGGGCTCTTGCCTAAGCCACACGGACCTCCATGTGCATGGAGGAAGACCTTTTGCCAGGATAGGAATTACCAGCTGTGGTGTGGTGAGTTAACGTTGGCTGCCTGCCAGACCCCTACCAAGCTGCTCTCTCACCCCCCTACTCCAACAGGACAGGAGGATAAAGTAAGACGAAAAATCTCACAAAGCCGATACACCTGCTATCCTCAGACAAGCTGAATGCCTCCTGCTTGAAAAAGTTGGCAACGCTGGAGCAGTAAGCATGAAAAGTGAAAAAAGAAAGGACAGAGCAAAATCCTAACAGTCAAATGTTAACTTCTGTGAGGGACACATAGAAATTACGTGGTGGTACTGGGCTCCCTAATGGAACTGGCTGAGGCGGGTGGTTAGGTCTCTGATATGTTTCTTAAGCAATGAGTTGAGGGAGCTGAAGTTAGGCTCCTGAAGGCATAAGTAATCCCACAGGAGAGCTTTGTGTGGCATTGTTCTGAAACTTCTCTAGGAGTCTTTGCTCTGAAATGTTATCTGACACTTTTTTCAGCTGTCCACAGCAATGAGACAACCTTTCAGATCTGCAGAATAACTGTGGAGATCATGCTAATGGACTCCTTGATGACATTGAGCAAGTTCTAGCCTGGGGCAAGTCACATCACAGCCACATAGTTTAGCATAGGTGTTAGGGGATTTGAGGGTGGGGGAAAGTTCTTCCACAAGGAGGATCATGGGTTAGGGCTACTCTTTGTGTCTTCTGTACATTACTAGAGATTGTTCTGTGGCATAGAGTTGGACTGTTTCTTGAATTCAGTGCTTTCCCTTCAACAGCTGAAGGGTTGAGCAACTCATTCAACAGCTAGTGAAATCACTTTCCTTGCTTTCCATCCTACTTTTTACTTCAAATGTTGTCTTTATAGGGGGATTAGAAAGTTTAAACCCCAATTCTGTCCTTTATAGTGGCACAGCTGTCTCTGAACCCATGGAAAGTTGTACTTGACCTATCTGAGTGTAGCATTTGACCAAGGGCTTTTATTCAGCCATTTCCAAAGGAGGCCAGTCACTACCAAACATATGCCCTGCAGGAGAAGATGCTAGAATGTCAGTTGTTCTCTGTGAACCTGCTGGAAACCAGCAAGGACTACAGGGGTACAGCCATGCTGTGGCAGAAATCATCCTGTGAGGGTTGCATTTTGGGCATGGCCATCAGGCTGGAATTGTTTCAGATGACCACAGCTGATGTGAGGGCTGCTTGGTGATCTGGACTGTAATCTCTGAAAGGAACTGAGTCAGTAGGGGCAGAAGAAATTCACTGCTGGGTCACCCTGGGGCACAAGTGCCTATCCAGCCAGCCCAGCCCTTCTCCCTCATCCCTCTGGGAAGCCCACTGTAATGCCCTATCTGGGAATGACTCCCAGCTTGCTTCTGGCCCCTTGGCTTTCTGAAGTACAAGGTATATGTTTTGCAGCTCTTTACCATATGAAGGTTTCATGATTTGGCTCAAGATGGTCAGTATGGCCACCCCTCATAGCCTGAGAATGGTACTTTGAGGCTGGGGGCCCATTTGTTAGCTTGTGCAACAGCCAGCAGAGCTGCCTTGGAGATTTGATTAGACAGTCAATGGCTGGTACCCAAATTTGAGACACAAACCTTGCACTAGAACAGGCTGGATTCCTTGCAGTCAACAGCCTGATGAAAAAGCAACTCCTCTCTGAGAACATACAAGCAGCCGCATTTCTACAGAAGTTCTTTTGTTACTGAAATTGGTTCTACAGATAGCTCATGTGGAATTTGGGTGGGGAGGTCCAGTCACACCAGTTTCATGGATTGGTCTATTGAAAGTTCTTCAGATTTTGGCTGGGGGTGGGGAGTGGGAGGTGGGAAGAAGTGGATTCTCTCTTGTTGATGCTAAACTGGTCCATTGAAAAGGTGACATTTTCCCAGAGAAAAAAATGGAGGCATTTCTGATGTGGATAGAAGTACGGCTATTTTTATTGCAAACTTAATTTTTGCCTATTTCAGTGTCTCGGTGACTGTAGAAAGCAAATGGTACTACTCCCAGCTTTATCCATATTTTCCTATGGTCCCTATCCAGAGTATCTTGTAAGTCTGGAAAAGAAATAAAGATCTTGAAGATGATCTTATCCCACTTCCTGGACACTCATGGACAACTATTGCCTTTCTAGCATGAACAGTGTGTTGCTGTGAATAGCAGGCGAGGAAGGGTTCCGATATTGAGTGCCCTGGGGATGCTGGCAGGTAAGCAAACATTTCCAATATCAGGGATCGTGTGTGAGACATAGCTGTGTAGTCCGATTGGTCTCTTCCTGATCACTCCTTCCAAGACCCCAGTGGGTCACTGCCAGAGCTACTACTAACAAGCAACAAACCAAATCTGACCATCTCCCTGCCTCACTAGTCAGGGATTCACACTGAAACTGCTCGTAATAAGACCTACACGAATGAAACCTGAATGATCCTTTCCCTGATGCACACCATTAGTGTCTCGAAGGATTGCCTCCTTGTTTTCCCTTCCCAACGCTACTGATATTTATTGACAAGAGCTGACTCCATATGTCATGCAGGGCATTTTGAATCTGTTTGCTGTTCAGCAAAGTCCAAGCTGTAGCATAATAAGATGCAGCGGATTCCTAAATGTAGTTAGTGAAAGGTCAGACTTCATGTACTTCATGTATTTCAAGCCAGTAAATGCAGGCTGATTCATAAAACCACTCTGAACAAACAACTTGTTACCACTTGTGCAGTCCTAGAGGACACTGGAAAAAAGAAGGACAATTAAAAGGGGAAAGGTGCACTCTCTTGTGAAGCCTCATTGCTTGGAGGTGCAATGAAGGAACAGAGAGTCAGCAGTACTTTGGGTTAGGTGTTACGTGTTTTGCTCCCTTCCTTCCTTCCCTTTCTCCTCTGGGAGTTGCTCTGCATCACTGGACTTCTCCTGGGGCTTTTGGGATAAACTAGTTGTGACTGCATCGACAAAAACATGCTGAGCCTTGGGTGTCACCATGAAAGAGACTGACTTCCCAAAAGAGGTGGATAAGCTGTCATTATCTGTGTGAGGGTCCCAATCAAGATTAGAGTGTATTATTTATGTGGGAAGCATGTGGAGAAGACATGCTGAAGACACTGAATAACAGATGTTCAAAGGTATTTATAAACTTATTGGAGCTTAAACGTCTTTTGAAATTTGGAATAGGGAGATAAATATTGAAAGAATTGCCTAAAATCCCCATATGGAGGAGAATTAAGGAGCCAGTAGGGTATGTGACATACATGAAGTACCAAGGATCTAAAACCAGAGAGACAGTTTTAAAGATTTTTTTTAAAACCAGGAAAGTCCCACTGTGCTGAAAAGTACCTTGCAGTTTCTAGTTTGTAGTCTCCTGCCCCTGTGTGTACCTACATAATTCAAAAATCAGATAGTATTTCCGCTTACGGAAATGCAGTTTAGGGTCCAAGTGATTTCTGAGTCTAGGTGAGATGTTCAATATTATGGCAGAGTTTTGTGGGAGACAAGGCTGTGCATTAAACTGACCTCTTTCACTTCTCAGCTCAGTGGTTAAATCAGAACTTGCTGATTGTGAGTGGTATGAGCAGCAGTCACTCAAGACCAAGGCAACTGAAAACTCAAATTGAGTAGTACAGGTATTGACAAGATGTTATATTGGTGAAGCCCTCGGCCCTGGGACAAGCTGTGTCTGTTGCAGCCTTTGATGCAGAATTCCCTGGGAAGTGACAGTGGTATTCCTCAAGTCTTTCAATTAAGTAGGCAAATACCTAAGGAAAAAAAATTAGGGAGAGGATAAACAGAGGGCAAAAATACATAGACATTTGTAATATGATAAATTTTTGGCTAGCTTTGTACTTAAGAAAATCGAAATCCAGGTTAATTGAAAGATATGATTTATCATTGATGATGTTTCCAGTATTGGGAGTGGCTGGAACATGAGTGTTTTCAAAGCTGCTTTGCCTCATACCATTGATGGTGCCTGCAAAGATTTTGCATATATGAGTTTTCATTTCTCTGTAGCTGCAGTTGGCTCTGACACTGGAACAGCACATTGCAGAATGTCATCCTGTAGGGATGCTGGGTGTGCAGGGCCTTCATGGTCCATCCTCTCCTCTCCTCTGAATGCATGCTGTCACTTCTCAGGTGGACGACTGGTTGAATTGCTGGTTTTCTCCACAGAAAAAGCCAGAGGCATGGAGGGAAGGGGAGGAGAAGCATAATCCAGCTCAAGGTGTCTTCTGCCAAATGAACTGCAGGGAGGTCAGGCACAGGATGTTGTCTCCAAAGAGGGCCTCTGCAAAATCCGTGACAAAATCCTTGTTGTATGGTAAATCCCCTGATGGAGTATCAAGTCTGATGCTCCTGTTCAGGATGAGAAATAACCTGCTCAGCCAGCACCAGCAATGTTCAAGAGCAAGCCCTGGCCAGCCCAGACTCCCACCATCTCCCTTGGGGCTGCGGCCAAGAGGAGCATCAGTGCAGCAGCGTGGGCAGACATCACTGGCCTGAGGATGCCTGGTTGGGTTTGCAGGCTGCTGGCAGCCTGGAGAGGTTCCAGTCTGGTGAGGAGGGAGCTTGGCTGGGAAGAAGGGTGCCTGCAGGACAACACTGTAGCTCCAGTGAAACTGGTGAGGAAATTCCCCTGCCTCTGCCTCTGCCTCCATAAAATGTGTTCCCACCTTTGCTGCCCCATACACACAAATCTCCTGCTTCCCCATCCCTGCTGATAAAAAGGTATCTGGGGCTGTTAAAACCTTTTATTTCTGTAACAGAAGCTGGCTAGTGAGCACAAATTTGGGCATGCCTCTGAGCAGTGCTGGGAACAGGTCGCCCAAGGGTCTGCGTGATCCAGCCTTGTCTGGAGGCTGTGCTGCAGGTCAGTATGCCTCGCACCAGGGTGACCCCATTCCTGTGGGATCCCATCCAGGCAGCCTGAAGTCCCTGAGGTGGTGACAGACAGCCCATGCCACTTTGTGCTGAAATGGGTGAGGGCAGTGTGGCCTTTGAGCTGCCATCGTGGCAGCACTCAGCCCTCTGTAATGCCCATACCTCAGTTTCCCTTGTGCAACGCAGGAGCACTGGCACTGACTCTTACTTAGAAAAGGGAGAAAAAAGTCACATTTTGCATGCATTGAGGAGCTCGAGGTGTAAAGCTTTCCATTTAATAACATGTGGCAGTAAGAGGTTTCAAAACAAAATCAGGGAAAGGGAGGGAAGGGGGCATTTTTTAGTGGAAAAGTTTTGTCTATCAGCAGTTTGGATCTGTTTTGATATTCATGATCTGGACTTGCTTTTTCTTTCTTATTATCACTGGCATTATTTACTTCTATCTGATTTAATTAATGATGACCCTGTTGGCTCCTTATTGAAGCAGGTGTTCTGAGTCCTTCCCCTTGGCAGGCAGTACCTGTGCTGAGCTCCAGGCACAATGGCAGCCTCTTGGCCAACATTTTGTGAGGGTAATTAAGGGGTGCTGGGACTTCCTCTACTTCCCTGCAGGTGCACAGGCTGGCATATGGTTTCTGACCAGCTATATCCATTGCATATGTGTGGAGAAAAGGCACTATAGCAGTGAAAGGCACTACAGGGGCAATGGTACCACTGTGTGAACAGCTGCTTTCTAATTCAGCTTTGCGAGGGATGCTTAGCTTCATGGCTGTTGCCTGACACTGTGGTTTCTTCCTGGCCATAAGCTCTGCCTCCTGCCCCATCCCAACAGCCTCCCAGGACCTTCCCCAGAGCAACTTGGCACAGCTCAGCGCCCATACTGGGGAGCTCTGAGAAAATGCTGCTGTTTTCTTAGGATTTTAAATCACAAGGAATTAACTTGAGATTAAGGAAACACAGGGAAGAGAGGCAACCCCACCTCACCAACCCCCACCCCACCTCAAAACCATGGAAGCATCTGTGAGGATATTGCACAAACCAGTGGCATTCACTCTGCGTGCAGCTGATCCTGCCAAGGAGCTGAAGGGAATAGCATATGGATTTCTGTTGGCTTTGGCAATGATGGCACAGACAGCAAGTGTTCAGACCTGTTCAGGAGCAGCATGGAGATCCCACAAGTCTAGTGCGTTGGCCAAAAGCATCTCTCAGAAGTATTGGAAGGTATTTCCAAGAAGTGCTGTGTCTTGGGATGGTAGGACTTTGTGCAGCACATAAGTGTGTAGCTGCTGTGACCATGAGATGTGTACCCAAACAGCCAGGGGAATTGCAGAGGATTGAGGAAAAAAGGTAGAAACGGACAGTGGGACAAGACCACAGCAGATATGGATGAGAAACACAAGAGTGGAACTAGAATGAGCATTTGCTAGGGTCTTATTGCTCCGTCAGCCCAATATATGCACCTCATGGATGAGGAAGAATTCACTGAGGACATATTTCTGTAGTACAGGGAGAGGGGAACTGGTCTGAGGGCTCCTAGCTCACAAGCAAGGTACCTCTGATACTCACAGCATGACAAAGTTTTACAAATGCTACTGACAGCCATTGCCATTGTGCTCAGCTTTGCCCCATACCCCAAAACAGATGTACCTGCTGAGACCCCACAGCATTTACAAGCCTTTGTTTACATACTCCAGGCTTTAAGCACTTGCAATTTTGTGGCTTGCCCCACACACCCTAAAAACTTGTCTTTAACAGTTATCTCTGGATTTGAAACTCCTGTAAAAACAAAAACAACTGGTTTTGGCTGCTCTGCCAAAGAGTCTCTCTCCATAAAAAGGAGACTGATTTTTCTCTCTGGGTAAAGTAAAAGGTTACAACAATATTTAGTTTGAACTTTCTTGAGATCAGCCATTTATTTTCGCTCATTCTCTCAGCGTGTGTGTGTGTGTGTGTACATGGAAAGTACCTTGGAGTGAGTCAGCATTACTCAAAGTGATTCATTGGTCGCTGCTTCTCTGGGACGTTCATTCAGTGCTGCATGCAATTTTTCTCTGCCTTCCAAGCCAGGATGGGATTATTTGTGCTGCTTCCAGCCTGCCATAGGCATTAAGGCACTGGATTAGAACCAAACAAGGGACTATCTCATACCCACTGGTATCTTGAGGGAAGGCTTGATAATGGGCAACTACTGCAACAGTAACGAGAGAAATGTTGTTTTAATCCCCTCTCCAAAACAAAAGGCTTGCCTCCATCTGGTTTAGTCTACAGTATCACTGAAAAGTGTGCTGCCTCGCGAAGCAGCTGTGTCTCTGCATAGAAGCAGCAGAAGTGTCAGAGCCCTTACCTCTCTTCCTGTCATTAGACCAGGCACTCTTTCAACTCCCAGGGCAATGTAGATTCTGAAGTGAATTTGGAGGGCACCTAAGAAACATAGAGCAAAGAGAAAGATCTGCATAGCAAGGGCTTTGGAGAAGCAGGTTTAATTTCTTATCTGCTGTGTACTTCAGTTTCAATTCTCAGGGCATATCCCGGTAGGCAAGGATAAATTTCTGATACCATGGATAAATTGTCCTTGTCGGGAATGATTTCAAAGCATATATTTACTCTATAAGTTGCTTCACTGTATTCATTCCATGGACACAGGAGTTATTAGCCTTTTTTAACAACTGTCTGTAACACTGTGGGGAAGCTTTTTCTTCCCATTTCAAGAAGCTATAGCCTTTTCTTTCAATTAGATACCAGCTCCCACAATAACCTCCTGGTGAGGATCTTTGTCTCCTTTTTAGCAGTCTCCTCCCTCTCCAGCAAAGAGCGATGATATTGACCTGTCCCAGGCTTGCAAGAAGCAATGCCCCAGCATCCCTTCATCAGCCATTGTAGCCCCACTGCAACAGCCACGCTGTCCCTGCCAGCGCTACTTGAATGGGTGACGCCTTGGTGCTTTCCAGGGGAGGCCCAGCAAGATGCTTTGAGCATGGGAAAAGAAGGACACCATGTCTTGCCTCACCCATGAGGGTCCTGGGCCTCACAGGACCTGGCCTAAGTGGCAATTGCTCCCTGATGTTGATTCTCTGGTTCCTCATGACAGACTCCAGCCCTTCTTCAGCTAATCTGTATTTCCTGCATGCATCAGAGAATAACCAGTATTGTAATCTGCCTCCTCTGGATTTAGAGGGCATTCGTGATGGGAATGCTGGTCTTGGAGTGAGACTGTCTGGTACCCCCCACTATTTCCACTAAAACTGAAGTACAGAAGAAAACCCAAATTTGATTTACGTTGTCAGAAAAAAAGGACCCTATTTCATGGAGAACAGGTTAAAAGTATGAGCTTTTGTGTGTTTTTGATTTGTTCAAGCAGTTCCACATTCAATATGAATGCAAGAAAACACATTTATGGTCAATATATGCTGAGGGACAGAGACGTGTGTGGAACTGCTGGTCCAGGGAGCCAAGGCTGGTGCTGGGACAGAGGCCAAGGGTGTTTCATCCTGCTTGGTTCAGCCTCACTGTCTCCACAGCACTGCCCATCACTCCAAGATGCGTGGGATAGATGGGCAATTCTAGCAGGGGGCAGGCTCCCAGATGGTGCCCCTCAGGAACCCTGAGCATTCCACTCCAATCATGTTCAGTCACTCACGTGGTTTTGAATCCTTCAAAAGATGGGTGCAGCTGAAGATGGAGCCGGCGGTTGAGAGGAGCATTTAGGAGTGAGGCCAGCTGAACCTGGCTCCGGGTGGGGAGGGGGGATCTCCCTTGCTAGCTGAGTTGTTTCTTTCCTCTCAGCTCCATGGGAGCTCACTCAGGAGCTGGAGGGCTGGAGTGGCTCCTGGTGCGATGTGCCTGTGGGAGAAGGAAAGGCATGGAAACCTCTGGAGCTCAGTGGCATTGGCTGGAGGGAGGGTGACGAAAAGCCCTGATGGTGAGTGCTTGGGGAAAAAAAAGACGGGGTGGGGAAGTTAAAATAGGGACGAAAACGCTGGCATTTATGAATGACTTGGCATAGCTTCTGCTCTTGGACGTGGTAACTGACACAGAGTTTCCAGTGGCACGTGTCCGAGGGAGAGTGGCTAATATGCCCAAGATGCCTGTAGCTTTAGTCACCTCAGTTCTGGAGAAACGCTGCGGGGGATGGGGGGGGACCCATCCTTGACATAGATTTTTGATGTGTTTTTTTTAAAGAAATCAATTCTGTGTGGGCTGTGAAGGGACTACATTTACAGAAGTGATGTTAGAACAGCCTGTGTGTGTTGTATGGAGAAAGGCAGGGGGTGGAATAGAGCTTGTAGTCTTTAACCTTTGGAAATTTAGCATATGGCTGAGTTGCTGAAAAACAGGTATGCTGGATTTTGGAAGTGAGGCACTATCAGGCACTGTTGACTCTCTTACTTTACCAGGGATGAAGCCTGCTTTGTGCTTGTAAAACAGCTGAAAGCAACAGCAACCTCATCATAATGGGATCATCCTGGATATTATGTTTTCATATAATGAAATTGCATGGAATTTTTTCTTCAGCACACTGACTGCAAAATTCCTTGGATGCAAAGGCAGCCACAAACCTAAGAGTCAAGAGGCTTTGTCAGCTGAGGTTGTGAAAGCAGGAAAAGGCAGAAATTCAGGGGATCTTTAAAGACGGAGGCAGTGTGGGAGGAAACATAAGAAAGCCTCTGCTTGGTCTGGTCCACCTGGGAATGGGTTTAAATTAAATTGAAGCACAACCCTGTAAGTAAACCTGAAAGCCAGGTACCTAAAACTCGTTTTCAATTAGGTTTTCTGATGACTGGGAAAGAGAGAGTAAGTGAAGCTAACCACAGAACCACAGCTTTTGGTGACCTTGGCTATGAAGAGGGCAAGGACTTAAGGGGAGAAAAAAATAATGTTTCTGTTTCTTTTGGGTGTGTTGTGGCTGGCTGGGATTTATTCAAGCAAGACAGGTCTTGCAGGATGGGATGGGCAGATCAGGGGACGTAGAAGGGCATCACTAAAAGTAGAATTAAGGTCAAACGCAGGGCTACAAATGCTTGTGAGTCTCTTAAAGGAAAAGGTGAGGAGGGGATATTAATATTTCTGAGATACTCTGTACAACAAGCAAATAAATTCTGCCCAATCCAAAATGAAATTCTTCATTAAGAAATTTTATGCGGCTGCATTCTTCTCAGGGAGAAAGTTTTATAAACAGCTTGTAAAAGGGCCTTTTGATGTTTCAGTATCTTTATAATATGCCACCATAACAGACTGCTGTGCTAGTGACCCTGCATAGTTTTTCTAACCACATACCAAAGAATGGTAATTACATATCTCAATACCCCTTGAAATGGTGTTTTTCTTTTTCACATCCAGAATGTTGGGACCATAAAAAATAGTGACCTAACACATTTTTTCATGAGTAGCAGTATGAGTTCTCTATCTGAAGTGCCTATACTAAATTGAGTCAAGCATCCCAAATCTTTGTGGCACAAGATCCCATGTGGTCCTTGTCAGCCACCCAGGTTTGTACTTTTTGAGGAGATGGGTTCAGAATTTAAAGTATATTAGACCCCCTACTGAAGGGTACAGCTTTTTGCACATGTGAAATCCTGTTAAAAAGTTAACTTACTGCTTTCTTGCCAACCTTTTTGATGATACACCATTAGATAAATTAAAAAATTATTTCAATTTTTAGCCAATAGTAGTGGCTAAACCATTTTTTTTACATTATCTTGCAGGTTTCATCCAGTAGCTAGCAAACAAGACAGACACTTGACCACGGACATTTTTTGCTACAAAATGTTACCAAATGGGGCTGCCAGATCACAATCTTTATGTTCCTAAGTTCATCCTCACAAGGTCACACAACAATGGACCACCCTTATGTTCTCCAGTGTTGCCACAATCCATTTTTAAATGCAGTGAAAGCAATGAAATTCACACTCTCTCTCCTTAGGAGATCTCCCACAAGACTAATACATCATCAGAATGCTTTTTTTGATTGCTGTGGAGATGTATTTTTGTATTTGGGTATTGTATTTGAAGATTCTGATTGGGAATGCATATCTGAAACCGATGACAAATGTGGTTTGCTTTGCTTGGCACTGTTTCTGACTCTGCTTTTCCAGCTTCTCTCCAAAACCTTAATCCTACAGTATATGTGTTTTTCAGTTATGTTCAGAATGCAAAGCATTGGTGATACTGAGAAAGAACCAGCTGACTAAATGGTTTTTTCCATTGGACAAAAATATTGAAAACATTTTAAGCTTTCTCAAGATGATTATTTTCTTTTCCTCTCTTTCCTAATTTTGTATTTGAAAACAAACAAAATAAAAAAGATTACATTAATTTTGTGCATGTTTCTGACAGCTTAAAATCTTTGGAAATTTAGATAGAATCAACAAGTGTTACTGAAACACTTCTGGTTCTAGATGTCCTGCATACAGCACTAGGAAGATGTAAGTGTTACTTTACCTTTTAAAAGGAAATTTTCTTGTAGACTTACATTTCCAGCAGGCCTGTTCAGAAGGGTATAGGGTAGTACTGCAGTTGCCCAGCCAACAAAGTTCAAACACAACTACGAAATGCACATGGTATTAAGGTATGGGCAAACCACAGATTTACAGAGCAGCATAGCAATGTTATCTGTTTTGGTCCACATTCTTTCCTAGCAGCTCTTAATATTTGGTTTGTGTTTTTGGCTGCTGCCAAGCACTGAGCTGACAGTTTCATGAAACTACCTATCATTGCACCCAGGCCTCACTGTAATTCTTCACTGTTTTTCTTACTGCCTAGAGAAACTTTGTACTGCCAAGAATACTTTCTTGCTCACATCCCGTTTTCCAGGTCACTTATGAACATGTGGAAAAGCATGGGTCGCAGAGCACAGCTGTTGGTGGGTGACCTCCTTCCTGCAGGAACTGACTGTTACCCCAGGTCTTCTGGGTGTTTTTTTTATGAACTCTGCATACCTGTCAAGGATATCCCTGCTGTACCATGGATGCTTAGTGTCCTTAGACGCCTCAGGTGAAGGGGTCTGTCAAAAGCCGTAAGAAATCCAAGTAGACTATATCATGTAAATGACCCTTATGCAAATGTTTGTTCATCCCTTCAAAGACTTCTGAGAGGCTTGTAAGAAGGGACTTTACAGAAGCCATGCTAAAACTTTTCAATTAGATTTTATTTATCCAGGTGCCCTCTGGCTCTGCACTTCATTGTAGTCCTGCTTTTTGGTATTGTTAGACTAACAGGCTTGTAGTTTCCTGCAGTCTTTAAGGAAAAAAAAAAAAAAAAAAGTCTACCTTCAGTCCTCCAGTACTGAAGGTGTTTGGAATGAGAGATTACATATGCTGTTAATAATTCAGCTATGCCATTCTTTGGTTTGCTTGGTGAATGCACTCTGCTTTGTTGATTCATTACTGTTCATTGTGTGAACCTGTATTGTAATTTCTTCTGCAGCAACTTCAGTCTTGGAAAGGTGCTCTGGTGAGTTGCTCCTTGTATTCCTTCCTTTTTCCCCAAAAGAAAGAGTTCTTTTGTGGACATCACCCCAGTTTCTCTGCAGCTCATGCTGGGGCACTGCATTCATTTAATCTCCCTGCCAACATTCTCCCCTACTCTCAGCCCTCCTCCCACACCCTGGTGTGCATTAAAACTCCCGACTCTGCTGAGCTTTTTTTGTTCTTCATGATGCAGAAAAATGATCTAATAAATAGGTTGAGTCCTTTTGCTGGCTCCTCCTCTTTTTCACCTGCATTTATGAATTTAATGCCACAGTTAATTTCCCCTTTACATGCTTTGCCTGGAAACAACTTCAGCTTTTTGGAATTCTTCATTTTTCTGTTTAACCATATTGGCTTCCTTAATCTCTTTAGTCTTCCAGAGGAATTCAGGTACAGCTGAATAAACCGATAAATGTGACTTGAGTCACACTGAAAGGGACCGGAACAAGCTCAGTCAGACAGGAGGAGGCTTGAAGGTAAGACATAAATGCCTGCTTATCTTTTGTTCTGCTTTCCCTTTACTTCCCCACTTCCCATCAAAAATAAACAAAAAAAGTTCTTTTTACCAGAGAAAATAATTTACAAGTATGGTGACCTCATTTCAACCAGATGCATTTCTGTACTTCAGCAGACAGGTGTCGGCTAAGGAGGAAAGGCCAGCCACAGTAAAGTGATGCTGATACGACAGTGTTGGAGACCTCCCCTTGAATTCTTCTCTGCTTTATGAATCTCACGTGTTTCTTGACTCTGATTCAGTGCTTCCCTTTTCTTCCATTTCCCCACTCCTTTCCCATAGTTTAACACACTGTAGGGTGTGAGCTGTGTGGCTTGCTCATCACCTGCTGCATGTCACTGATTGTCCTTACACAGGACTGCAGAGCCATTATGGTTTCTACTCATACTGCCTGCATACATTTAAGCTGTGGCTGCTACTGTAAGAGGTGGAGAGATATGTGTATTCCTTCTCCTCCTCACCCCCAGATCTGCATTATTTGCCAGAAGTCCTGTTCTCCATTAGATAGAAATTCTCTAAATCAAAGAATGACCTGAATAGCTTAATTGACTTTGGAGATGTGTTTACAATGGAAATAAGGGTGGTGAGAGAGGTACATAAGCATTTCTGGTTGAACAGAACAGTTTTAAGGTTAAAATGCTAGCTGACAAAGAATATTGGACACCTAATTTTTTCATATACTTAATCTGCCATAAATACTCTTTTACTTTAGCTATCTCCACTGTGCTGATAAACTCCAGATTTCCTTCACTTACACATTGTCACTGTCTTTTTTTAATGGATGCATAAAAAGTGCCTAATAAAAATGTAATTGCTATCCCAAAGCAATTTCCCACAGGAAAAAAAACAACTTAGCAAAATATATATTTTTTATTATTTTTTTTTTATTTTTTATAGAGAAGTGGATTTATATCCCTTCTCTCCAAGTTTTTAAAACAAGATTTTTGAAAAAATCTGAAGTAAGTCATTATTTCTTTCCTTTTCCCCTTTAGCTGCCTTTTTTTCCTTCAAAATTTTCCTTCATTTTCCAGTAATATCCAGAAGGAGACAGGAAAGTTAGTTACAAAGAAATACCAAATTTAGTTTTCTTCCTGGAACTGTGAATGCAAGGTCACTAAACTCCTAAAGTCCTCATTTGGAGGGTATTTGTGGAATCTGTAGGGAAAATACTTCTCAGTTCTTGATCAGTACTTTAAATAAACGTTCATGCTGACTTTTTGCTGCCTAGGAAGATTGCAACTCAAAATGCACCTAGCTTTGCATCAGGTGGGTCTTGTTTTATCCCTTCAGCTTGGATTCCTTTATGTTGGAGTATGGGCCTGTTGTTCTAGCAAAAGACCACTTGCCACGTAAGCTGCTGTCACTTTTTTTGTTCCTTTCTTTTTCTGTGAGTCTTTCCTCATGAAAGGTTGAATCCAGTGACACCTGTGGAGAAAGGCAATTATTTGATTATATTCACAGCATCATAGGCATTGAGGATGCTCATGGACGAGAAGATGAATGCACAGCGGCAGTGAAAATCTAACTGTTCTTTAGGGCTGTGCTAGTGATATATAACCCATCCCAAATGGTGATACTAATACTTTCACATGCTACCTGTGCCCATTTCCCCATAGTGCAGGCAGTGGAGGTACCCTGGAGGAGGTCAGCCGTCACCTGGAAGGCATGAAGAGAGCAAAGTGACTCAAGATGCACTATGCAGTGGTGCAGGATGAGGATTCATTGCCACAGACAGGTGAGACTTGAGATACTTGGAGCTGAAAAGAGATGCTTGGTGCTCAGGACAGACTGTTCACCTTGGAGAGATGGTGGTGGTGTTTGGGTGATGGTGGGAGGCCATGAAAACCATGAAAGCATCTCTCTGCATGGAGAGCAATGGAGGTGGTGGGTCTCTAGGAGAAGCCCTGTGCTGGCCAGGGTACTGACCCAAACCATCCTGTGGGCACTGAGGTCAACAAACATTTTGTGGATTTACCCCAAGGGATGAGCCCCTTCACCATTGGCACAAAGTACCCTGGTGTGACAGGTCCACTCCTGCCAGGTTAGAGGGACTGGAGGTCCCCAAAAGGCTGAGACATGCCCTGCTGCTGTCAGCAGGCTTGGCTCCCTGGAATGCCAGGCAGAGCTCTGCAGCACCAGGGACAATTGCTGCCGCGTGACATCAGCTCCACCCTCACATTGCTGCTTAAACAACGGAGCTGGTTGGACCTGCCTTGATGAAGTGCAATATAGAGAAGAACTGGCCTCCTGCCCAGACCAAGACAATGTGGATTGAATCACTCTCACATTCCTCCCTGGCTTGACTTTGCATGTGCAAAACCACCCACCACAGGGGCTTAGTTATGTGCTCATGCCAAAACAGAGACCCCATGGATGAGCAAGACTCCTGAAATCTCCTGCATGTCTTGTGGTCAGGTCAGCTGTGGAGCTCTCTGTTGGCTACCAAAAACAGGTTCAGGAATGAATTTTTGTCACATTGTCTTTGAGTGGTGCGGGTGTGCTTTCTATATCACTGCGAGAACAATTCCTCTTGGTTATGTGGTTGTCTGTCAGCTCCATGGGGCTGCCCTCTGTCTAAGTCTTGCAGGTATCCTTTGTTCTACCAATCGTTTCTTGATCAATGAGCTTTTTGGTAAGTAAGGACACTTTTGTACCACTTTCACATGATCTGCCTCAGGGGCCTGGACATTAGGACTGTCAGGTGCAACTGTGGTACGAAGAGCCAGGATGGGGTCTGTCTTCTGTTTTCTGGCCATTTGAAAGTGTCCAGCTAATGCATTATAAAGTCTATGGGTTTGCACTGGCTAAGAAAAAGCAAATGCATTCAGAGAGTTTTTCTTATTTTGCCAATATTTTTGGTGAAGAGCTGTCTGTAGGACTTAGCTTCTGCATCAAGAGATAAGAGGTTTCCATAACCTCTGATGGTATTTTCTTCTATGAAATATCTCTGTTCTCCCCTCCTTCCTCTATTGTTTGAGGCTTTAAAAAAGAAATGCAGCCTTTTTTATTTTCCCTTTTCATTATGAAAAGCCAAAGTCCAAATCTTCTTGTGACTTTGGCAGCTACATTGTTGTACAACGTGAGCAAAATGAAATGTAACAAAAGATAGTATAAAAGGTTTTGTTGAAAGGTGATGGAAGGGGAAACCTATGTGCAAGAGCAGGAAGTAATGACCTCTTGAATGACGTTGTAAATCAGCAGTTAATTGCAGGTAGAGATTTTATAGGGATTGGAAGAGTCATGCTGCCCTCTGATAAACCTGAAACAAGTGATCAAGTCTGAGAGTCCTGCTTTTGCAAGAAATGTGTGCTGTGAAATGCATGCAGATTAATACTTCCATTGTTTGCAGCTGGCTCAGGACAGTGTTTGCAAGCAGGGCAGCAAAGCCTAGCTCTAGCCGAAATGTGGGTGCACTTCAGACACTGTTTCTCATTCTGCACTGGGTGTAGGTTTCAGTTTGTTACATCTTCTGCACAACTGCCTGTATGGAAAATATCCTGTGCCTTCAAAGCATTAAAAGACAGAATAAAATAATAATAATACAGACTCTCAGGTCATTTCTTTGGAGAGCTATTCATAAACTAGATCAAATTTATTTTGTAGATTCCTCAAATTAAAAGAAATACTTAAGGGTGATCTAGGACGTCTGAGGTCTCCTAAGACCCACTTTGGTTCTGCTATTAATTTAACTTTTTTCCTCATTGAATTAAGATAAGCCCAAAGCAGAGGTCCAGCCATGTCATGCTAAAATTGTAAAGATATAAGGCAATACATTCCTGTGTAGAGCTTCAGCTGAACAGATGAGAGAGGAAAAACTAGGAAGGAAAGGGAGCAAGAAGTGAGAGAAGTTGAATGGGTCAGCAGCAGGATTTTTGCTCTTAGGTTTTGGGCTGCAGGCTGCTTTCCAGTTATATGGCCTGTACTAAGTGTCAAATGAAGACTTCTTGTCTTTGTTCTGCTACACCCTGCTTATTAGTTATCAGGTTCTGGGGTCCCTAGATGTCACAGGGAAGCCAGTGATGATGATGCTTTAGTGTATCCATGATCTACAGTTACTCTTGGGGACCAGCAAGGCATGTGCTCTCTAAATAGGAAAGTTGTCTTGGCCTGTCATTGGTGGTGGAGACCTTATTTCAAGGCATCGTTCGGATCGGAAAATGCTATATTTTGGAGGAGGAGGGGGAGATGGGGCAGTTCCTTAATTTTATTGTGGAGCTACAAGATATAGGTTTTGGCAGGTCGGTGCTGCTGCTGTTACACAGGACTGACCTCTTTTTTTTTTTTTCTTCCCCTCCTTCTTTTTCATCTTTTTTTTAATGCTTTCTGTAAACTATTCAAAGTTTACATCAGAGCTTGTATCATCTTTCCCTGACTTGGCTGAGTCTGAAGCCCCTGTCATCTCTTAATTAAATTATTTTACAAGGGGGGGAGGGGGGTGGTGGGAGAACACATGGCACCACTGAAGCAGAGAAAATGTGTTGTGATTACTTGTCTCACTGATTCCAAGGGAGTTTTGTTTCTGGTTTTTCTCTCTTTTCGCCCTAGTGTCTGCTAGAATCTACAGAGGGCAGCAGGTGCTGAGGGCCAAGCTGTGCTTGATGAAACAGCTCCACAGCACTTTTCTGTCTAGGAGAGGGTTTGGTTTTCATTTTCAGCTTCTCCAGTTCAGGTAGGCAGTGTGCAGCCTTGGGAGGAGCAGGGATGAGGGGGAGCCTCTCCAATTCATGGTGGCAGTCTAACCCTGCTCTGATTTCATGCATGGTGCACAGCATACTGAACAGCCCTCTGTCTTTCTGACACACCTCCAAAGCCCTCTTCATTGCTGGGTGTTCAGTGTCGTTATCCTCCCAGCATGCCTGTAAAGCCAGTGCAAGCACATGCTTTAGTACTACTAACAATGGATTATCTTTGTGAACAATTATTTTTGTCAGCACTTGATGGAAGCTGGGCACTTCTCACGATATGAGAAGACGATGTTTCAGCACCTGCACCTTTCCAACATCCATAACCTTTACCATTTTCTGCATGCTACTATATACTTTTCGGAACACTTGGCTCTTCTTTATGATCAAAGTCCTTTTTATTATGTAATCACAAAATTAGCTGACAATGAAAATCCCTGTTACATTAGGGTTGGTAGAAATGTGAATTAAGAAATGGTCCCTACCTTCTAGATGTTACAATTCCATCTGCAAGGATCCACTCAGAGGGACAATGAATTCCAGAGAGGCTGGCAGGTGGGGTCTGTGTGAGTGGGTGATCATGGACGTGCTTGGGTGCCCTGCTCGTGAGGAAGCAAGTACTGAGAAAGCTGTAGGAAACAGCACGCTCACAAGAGTTTATTGCTGCAGCGCTGGAGGAGTAAATCACATTGCTCAATGTGAATTTGTCCTAGTTGGTTTTTAAGGCAGAATACTTTCAAAGAATTGTAACACTTTCCCATAAATATGGGGCTGTAAATCCTTCACTTGAAAAGGGTTCCCATACCCATATTTCAACCCCAGGGGTGACGTTTTCTATGATATAAAGCTTTTCCTCCTCTATTGAGGTTCCCCATATGTCCCATTTGTTGCAAGTGGGATCACAGATCCCACTTGTTCACAGAGGATGCTTATGGCATTGTGGAAAGAAAGTTTTCCCTGGGAATCATCCCTACTAACAGCAAAGGCTGTTCTGTGTTTGAATCTGCCTATCCTTGTAAGATGTGTCTGCCAAAGAGGAGATTTTATATGTGTAGAGGGAGCATTGGAGTTGTAACTTCCTGGCATTCAGCTTTGCAGGCAGTTCTAAGAAAACACATCCGTGTGCTTTCACATCGTGAAAGTGATGTGGAAAAACTTTGCAATCAATTTGGGTGTACAGAGAAAATGATTGTGATGGGAAAGTTGAAAAGCAGCAACCCCAGATGATCAGAAATGCTAAGTGGATATAGATAGAGGACTCATGGCCTGTTTCAGTTTTTGTCTGTTTTTTGTTTGTTTGGTTTTGGGTTTGGGTTTTTTTTTCTTTCTCTTTGAAGGGGCTGGAGGGGTTTATGCTTCTGGCAAAGAGAAAAATAGTATCATAAGGTTTGAATTATTTTGCGCACTTGGAAAAAAGGTTGTTCTTTTAGAGTTAGGGAAAGATATGAAGTGCAAGCAAATCTCTGCCTGTATTTACATATTTTGAAAACTAGAGCCAACTTTGATTAAGAGTCTGAATGAAACAGAACACTTGTCAGACTTTTTCTTTCTGCTGGGATTGAAAGTAGAAGGATAAGTGATTTGTTTCGAGATAATCAGGGCAATGTAATCAGAGATACAGTAGCACTGGGAGTCAAAGTGAAGATCAAAGTGTTTTAGGAAGGCTCATCAAGATGGTCTTTGCACCAGGGAATATGCAAAGGTGTGCACGGTATCTGGGGGAAGGATGAAGTTTTTACTATTTTAACTCCTCATTTCTTGTCAGAAAAGGCAATCTCTCTGCTAGGTGGAGAAAAGAAAGCTCTGGTCGATCATCTGTCTAAGGACTGATAAAAGGTGGTGAGGAGAAAGGAGTCATCATAAAGACATAGTTCTTTATGCAAAAGTGAAAGACGCAAGCTCCTGTGAGTGCAGTGTCTGCCATTCCTGCGGAGAGGGACTGCCCTTGCATGTTATGGCCATATTGCTGGTCTGGTCCTCTTTGTGTCAGAAGGGCCATTGTACTAAGAGGAGCCAACCTGCTTCTTCTCCCTGTGGAACAGCAAAGGACAGGCCCCTGCAGCTGTTTATCCAATTTATGCAGGAAATCACCTTTTTTTTTACAGGATTCCACTCCCCTTTAGTTTCCAATTGATGAAGTTTGGTACTGATTTCCCCTATGAATCCAGTGGTCCCTGATTTTTAATGGGAACTGAGCTAATGGCAGAATCAGCTGTTAATAAATGTTTGCTTTTCCGTTCAAATATTTGCATAAGCAGCAGATTTTACAATGCCATTCTTTGAGGTGTTCTTTTTTCTGCATGGGTTAAGCAATCAACTTTTTGCTATAGGCAAGCTGGAAATGCATGTACAATATATGCTCATCGTACAGACAATTGATCTGCAATAATTTTAGAGGAATCTTCCACAGTTCTTGAAGGTAGCAGATATATTTCACAACACTTGTATTGTAATCATTAATTCACTTTACTAATATCTCGTTGTCTGCAAATGAGATTTCCAACAGGAGGCTAGACTATGTTTGGGCTGGCTCATTCAGAGGTCCAGCTTTTGCATCCAGTTGCAAGAGGAAGAGGCTTTAGTTACCTTTGCTTTTTGGGTGAAAAATGCCTTGTTGAGGGCCAGCTGCTAACCTGTTGTAAAATGACCTGACTCTGCTTTGAGCTTGGAGCAATGTAATAATATTTTTTTTTTGTTGTTTTCCACTCAGTAATGTTCTCCTGCTATCTTTTGCCAACCCAACCATCAGCAAAACAGTTGAACAGTGTCTTCTGGTGACCATAGGAAATTCTGTGTGATTATTATGTGGACAGATATGATTTACATGTGTGTGCACCTGTCTTGTTCAGAAAGAGGAGAAGTAAGGAGGAAGTTTCTGCTTAGGTTGAGCCTGTGACATCATCTTTTGGTGAGAGTATTTTTCCTTGCTTCTGGTATTAAAACATTGGAGAGAAAATGCATTGCATCCTTTCTTCTGAGGTTGGACAGCAAAAGGAGGACAGAAAATGACATGTTTTCATGAGAAAAATAGTTTTGAATGATCTCATCCACTCTTATCCCAGAGACCAGTCCAATGGCATGAAGAAATGGTTGTTTAAAAATGAATTCCAACTGAAATGTGATGTACAATCAGGTCTTTATTTCTTAGCCACCCAGGAGGCATTAAAAGAATTATAAAACAGGTGACTTATTTCTGCTGCTGCCTTTGCTAGGGAAAGGTGCAAGCTTTCTTGCTGCACTTGCCGGCCTTGCTTGGAAAACCAAAACCTGTTATTCTGCAGACCTGCCTTTCTGTGGTACCCCGTCTGTTGTCGTGGAAACAATGAAGGTGTTAAGGCAGTCCCTTACTCCACCTACATCACCAGGCTGCAATAAGGGTCAGATTGCATTGCAAATTGTGTGTGAAATGTGTTAAAGTGACTAAAAGCAAACACCCACAGAAATGCTGCCCTTTACATTGAAAAGATCAGATCAAAATTTCTCCCTCTAAAGGACTTACAGAATGAGGTATTTGTCACTGAGCTATAAACAGGCTTTGCCCTCCCTGCAAACAACATCTGTGAGCAATATAACCCCAAAAACCTGAATCTTATTTACATCAAGGACTTGCCCTTATCCAAGGCATTGCTGGTATTGTTAAATCTGCCAGGCCCCTTTAAGTGTGGATGAAACAATACTGGCGTAAAAACCCAAGGGTCGATGTAGTAAATCCTAATTTAGAAGACAAAAAACTTTCTTATCTGTGAAGGACACATTTTTATTGGCATCTGTCCAAGGATTGTTTTCTGTCATGACTGTTTAAGCAAAATGTGCCTTCCTATTTTCCCAGCCCCACTGATAAAGTTATAGTGGTACAACTTTAAATGTAGATCCTTCCTGTGGGCCACATATAACAATTCCCCCTTTTTAGGTTCCTCTGTGATGAAAGTGGTGCTAGGAGGGTTTCATGTCAAAGCATATCAATGCCAATCTTTTCAAGATCCAATTGCATTGACTATCTTTCAGTTTGTTTCCCTGCAGGAAGTTTTACCTGCCAAGGTACCTGACCTGTGAGCAGTGAGATGTCAGCAGAAGAGATCTCAGGAGCTGATATGCCATGGTGGGAGTGGGAGGATCCCTTCTGAAGGATGCTACTGGGAGGGTTGCAGAAACTTTGAAAGGATCTCTAGAGCAAGAAGACACATTCCTTTTGGAAACGGCAAGTAAGAAAAACAGATGAGCCTCAAGCTGCACAAGTGAATTAAACAGCAGCTGCAGAGAACAGAATGCCAAGGGCTTACACTGTGAGGTCCTACCTTACATGTCCCAGTGCCCAGATGCTTAGATTCATCTTAGTTCCCAGCACATATTTTTGCATAGGAGTGAACAAACAAGCCACTTGAAGGAAACTTAAGGGCATCTTTGTAATTATTTTCCTATGCATGTGAAGCAAGTACAAATAAAGACAGTTGTTTTGTTTTTTTAACTCAACTATGAAGAAGAAATTTGCTATAAGAATCATGTTGTAGCTTTTATATTTAGCCCTAATTGTGGCCCCATACATAGAAAAATCATGAAACCACAGCACATCTTCCAATATAAATCATGAAATACAGGCTCCTGCTTGGTGCACTTTGAAGATTTTCTATTTTGTGTACGTATCTTCCACTTTCTGCTGAAAACAGCAAAATAAATGTCTATAAGTCAGATAAATCCTTAAAGTGAAGTTCAGGCTTCTATATTTTATTTAGATATCACCATTTGGGGTTGCATTTGTTTGCATCTGTGGAATAATTTATAGCAACAGTCCATCTTTAACACAATCCTGCCTAGTAGCATTGTGGTCATGGTTAATGATTTCAGTGCTCTGTGGAAAAGTTTTGGGGTAGTGGTGTTTGAAGCTTTCAGAGAAACCTGCCCAAATTACTTAGGATCCTGACACACAGAGAATTTTACACAGACTTGTTAAAAGGCAGATCATTCAAAAGCATGGAAGAGATGTAGGGAGCTAAGTGTAGTCACACTGATGATGTCCTTGCTTGTGTAATGCTGCCCTTGAGATCTGAAAGCTTTTCTGACTTCATGAAACTGACATTGTATTTTTGGATGTGTTGAAATAAAAGCTCCCTGAAGTAAAGATAAATCTAAAAATGTTACAAATAGTCTTAGCATAGCCCAGACTTGTATCATACTCAAACAGAGGACCTAAGTCTTTGCATAAAGGTGAACATATTTCATTAATATAGACCCCTGACTCCTTCTGATTGCAGCAACAGTGACCAAACTACAGACCTATGGGATTAATTTTTTTTCTTCCTAGAAGTTTAAAAATGCATGGAGAGTTTGTGTCAAGGTCCCCTGACTGATTTGTTAATGTTTTTTCATTCTAAAAATATAGTGGCATTTTTTTTTTTTTCCTTGCAAAGTTCCCAGCCATGTTATCCTCTTGGTCTTGTTCACTTTCTTTCCCTTTCTGCTTCAGCTTTGGAGCTCCAAGGCTTTCTTTTGGGTTTTATCAAATTACACACTAAAGAAAGGCATACATTTAAAAAACAGATGGATTTAATGTGCATGAAAATACATGCCTTTTAAAGAAACTAAATTAGTAGTTCCACTTCTACCCCTTTTTATTGAAGACAGAGCTCTGAAGAGATCTCTGGTCTAAAGCATAACTTTACAGACATCAGCAAAATGAGATTTATTTGCATGGAAATATAACAGAACATCAGAGAAACCATCAGCAACACCAAACCTGACAGTTCCTAGTAGACATGAAGGGAGCTGGGACAGTACTAATAAAAATATATTTTAAAAAAGGCTTCAATAATCCATAACCAGCAGACATTTCAAGACTTTTATTCACCATATATATTGAGTTCTTCTGCAGATTCACAGGCGCCCATGTCTGTAAACATTCGTCTTACAATAAAATTAACTGGGAACAAGATGTTTCTTTTAGTGGCAAATTAGTGTTTATTCCCTTTTAAGGTGCGGTGTCCCTACTTATGAACCGAGAACCAAAAGTAAGAACAGATTTTTTTTGAAAGCACCTGGTTCCCACAAAAATGCATTACACAGAAAGGTGAAGCACAACATCTGCTCTGCTGCCCAGCCGTGTTTCACCAAGTGTTGCCTTTGCCTCGGTGCAGGGGGGCTGCTCTGTGCTCTGCCTGGGCTTGCAGTGCTGGATTTGAAAAGAGAGGTAAAATTGCCATGGGAGGATGGGACAGAGGGAATTGTGAACATTTCCCATGGGACAGTGCATAGGACAAGTCCAAGTCTCCTGTAGACGTGACTGCTTAACTGTGTGGTTGTGTCTTAATCTGGAGACAAAACACTCTGTTGATAAAACTCTGAGTGACCTGACTGCAGGGTTCTTCGTGGTGTTTCTGGACCAGGCAAAGAAGGCAAAGGCAAAATGCCAATAATGCTTTACATGTGCCCTCCCCTGCCCCTGCCACTGCTGGATTGACCAGAGACTATTTAGACACTTGATTATCTCTACGATTCAGCAAGGCACTTAATTATATTCCTGACCATTAACATATAATCAAGTCCACTCTTTTTCTGCCTGCTTAAGTCTTTCCATGAACAGGATTCAATGGCTGAACAGGCTTGGAGCTGAACATAGGCTTTGGGACTTTGCTGAGTCCGTGCCCAGCTAGTTGGGTTTGCAGAAGTGCTCAGCACCTCCCTGCTCCCTCTTTCCTGGAGGCTCTGATTTAGAAAGGAATTCTTTAAAGGAAGCACTTAGGTACATGGTTATGAGTTTCCCTGACCAATACCACATGGAGATTTGCCCAGAATTGTGCTTTATCAAAATAAGCTGCCTCCTCAATGGGAGATTTAAATCAGAGCATCAAAGAAGAAAAAAATAGTTGACATAAACATTAATTTTTTGTTACAGAAAGCAAATGTTTTCTCTTAGAAGTATGAGCTCTGTTAGCAATTGATGATCACCAAGCATGCGACATGTCAGTTCTAACCAGCAGCAAAAATCATGTGCTCAGCTGCGTTGTCTGATTTCCCTGATGCAGCAAAACTGGATGTATCACAAGAGTTAGTTTTCTTTGCCAATCCCTCTGCCAGTAAATGGCAATATTCCAAAAACTCATAGGCACAACCCCCAAGTTGAAATTAAATGCTAATTTACATTATGTTTTAGAGCCTTAATAAAGTTTTTTAGATCATCAGCTAATCTTCAAACTGAAAAGATTTTTTTAAAGTTGTCCTGAATTGGATCATCTGTCTCTGATATGTATTCCAATGATCTCAAGGACTGCCTGAATTCGGGGCCTTTTTTTTAATACTTCCTCTCTCAACTTGTGATTAGATGATTCAGTATTTTGAATGAATGCAGCTAATCCAGCCACATTTTACTACATGAAAGTGCAGAACTAGCAGTAATTTGCATTCTTTAATTTTACGCAATGTTTTAAATAGAATATACTGAGAATTAATTGTTTCGGGTTTTGTTTGCAGCTATTACAACTCCACACTTCTCCCCCTTCAGGTCCACCATATGTGGTTCTGCAGTTTACCCCAGAATACATCAGAATCAGAGTGTTGACCTGCTGAAGGTGTCAGGGAATTTTTGTGATTCCTGGGCTGAAGACCAGAGTCCCAAAAGACTGGAAAAAAATTGTCATGATGAACCATGAACCAGTTACGTCCTCGTTATAACCATAAATTTTGTTTAACTCTCTGTCAAATAACCTGGTTATCCATTACTTTACTGGTCCCAGTCCCCTGGTGACTAATATAAACTTAATGTAAGCATACTCTTAGGCTCTTTTTTTTTTTAATGAACCAACTAGTTCCTTTTGAGAGGTAAGCTGGGTGTGGAGTGCTGCATGATAGAGAGCGTTCATTGTAGCTATTACTAAGAACAGCGGATTTATCTCTCTTCATTCCTGTGGTACTTTGTTGTTAGCCCAGAGGGCTTTGTGCCATCTAACATATGCGTACCCATGGTATGCTATTAAAAATATTGTGGTGGGGCGAGATCTCCATAGTTAAACACGTTTGAGACTTAAAGATCATGAGGAAAGTATTATCTTAGTGCTGTGGGGGGAGGATGGAGGTGAAATCTGTTGAGCTCCTCTGGGACAGGTAGAGATCCTGGTGCACTCTGCATGCTCGCTTCTGGAGTACTGTGTGCTTTCACAGGGGAAGGGCTAAACACCATGGGAATGCTATACAAATTTACCAGGAGGAAGGCAAACAAAGAAGTCAAGAAATGTACATAGGTGATAACAAGGTAAATATTAGAAAAGTTGGCCTGTATTATACTAATATAATAGGATATCAGTAAGGAACAAACAGTTAGACATCCATGGCTGGTTAGGCTGAGAACAGTACCAGCCTGGCCTGATAACACTCCAGCTTGCTGTTGGTACAACTTGGACTGAAAGTGGGGCATTTAAAAACATATAGGAAGTATAAGATGTCAATATCTCTACAGTTCTTGCTTTCTCGGCTTGCGTGGGACAGATTTGACATTCATGGAGGAAAGGAGTGTGGCAGCAAGGGTGTTGTGTCAGCGCAAAGGCAAAGACCTCTCCATTTTCCCTTTTCCCATTAATTTAGAGAGCCTTCACCTTGAGGACATCACACTTAGTGAGCCAGGAAGCTACCAGGGTTGCATCACATATCTTTTACTTGTTCAGTGAAAAATCTGGCTTTCCTCATACCTGAGCTACGGTTGTTAATGGGCGTATCCACCAATTTCAATAAAATACATACTGGGCTCTGCTGTCGAAGGGGCATAATTTTTGATATTTTATTCATAAATCACACTGCCTCATTCTCTTCTGCTCTGAAAGGGAAGCTGCTTTCAATCTCCATTCCCCTCAAATCTCTTTCGCCCCTGGACCAGTCTCTCATGTTGTGAACAAATATTGTCTTGCAGCCTTCCTTTCTGAACATCATATGATGACAAATTACATGAGACAGACATCCTTTTCCTGTGTTTTTCCTATGAACAATAACACACTTGAACGCCATGTCCAAGAGTAATAATTCATCACTATTTTACACAGTAATGGATAATACTGTCTTTAAAATGTTATATTCCTAAACACATTATATGAACAGAGCAGTTTAGCAGAACTGAAGGAAAAAACTAGGAAAGTGGCTGAAACATTGAATTATCAAGTAGTTCCTTTGGGTGCCCATGCACTACGCATGTCGTGGCAAATCCCAGCATCGTACAGTGCCAGCACAGACAGCAGCTTTCCAGCTGCAAGACTGCAGCCTGAACTGGTGGGATGCAGTGTGTGGACATGGAACGCAGGCCTTAACAACATGAAGTGACATACCTGAGGTGGTTTTCTTACTCGGTGCCTAAGCTGCAAATTCAGATCAGGGAGAAGTCCTACCTCTGTTGAAGTTAGTGAGGTGTTCGCTGTTGACTTCATCCTGCAATTCCAGAATCTCAGATGAGTTGAAACTCCCTTGCCTTAAGTTGTCTTGGGTGCTCACTCGTATTTCAATGGAAAGAAAGCAGATACGTTTTAATAAACCTGCTTCACAAACCTTATGAAGATTAAAGTGTTGTTTTAAAATGTCGTACACTTCTGGAGTAAAAAAGTCTCCTTTAAAGTAAATATTACAGACAATTTTTTTTAATGTCACATTCCAAATAATTCTCTTTACTTTTGCATTTTTTTCACTAATGAATATATTGCATGAGGACTGTAGAGGGGAGTTGATAAAATATTTTTGGACCAGATTGTGGATAATCTGCGTGGATTGGATTTCCTAGTTCTGTGTGCAGTATGATCAGTTTTATTTTGCTAACAAGACCAAGTGAGAAAATAAGATGATAATCTGCTTCCTGTTTGTGTTCCCATCTCAATGTGGACAAAAGAAATTATTTTTCTTAAAAACTTTGTAAGCAATTATATTTGTTTGAGTTTGTGTATTTTTGTGCATGTTTAACTACTTGATGAAAAGTGGGGGTTGTCTGTGCAGTTCCTGTATAATAGATGGCGATTTATCTTGTTTCAGGGACCCCAAAGTCTTAAATATTTTTCTGCTGTGTTACACACTTCTGCACCAGATTTTTACAATATAAATTACTCTGGCTTTAGGGACAAGAGCTTTTCCTGGAGATGCAGAAGAATTCTACCTTGCACTATAGTGGCCTGTCTGTTAGACCTGTCTTTCCATTGATGGAAAGACAATGTCTACCTGTCTTGTAGAAGTCTAAGCTGCACAGATGTGCAGAGTTAAATGTAGAAAGGAACCGGAGCAAGGGATAAATTCTGGTTCTGCAATGAGAGACGCGCAAGTGTTTCAGAGGCACATATGTAATTTCTTCTGTAGTTCATCCCGTGTTTGTAAAGTGTTCATATGTCCCTCTTTTGTGAAGGGCTGACATATGGTGGCCTCTTAGTCCAGATTGCCCTGTGTCAACTAGAAGTCAATTTTTTTAATATTTTTTTTTTATATATATATAAAGTCAAAAAGCAAATCAGGCTATTCCCTGTTCTCTCTCTGAGCAGTTTATGAAGGACCAAGTCCCAGCATAAACCAAGAACAGAGATCCAGGAGAGATCCAGGTCTTCCCTTCAGAACTGGCATTTTTAAATGTTAGTGATCTCCTTGATCTTAATAAAGGTAGAAAATGGTTGTGGCTCAAGACCACTATAAAAAGTTATAGTAAGCTTGTTAGGGTTTTTTTTGCTTTATTTATTTATTTATTAATTTATTCATCCATTTATTTATTTATTTATTAAATTTGTTTTTTGGACATAGTTATTCTTGTTTGCTGGAACAGCAACTTTGAACAGCAAACGCTTCACAGAAAGTCTAACAGGAGCAGCTTTATCTTGCCTTTCCTGTTATGAAGCTAACTATCCAAACTGAATGTAATGTGAGATATCATCTTGCTTTTTCACTTGATAAGTAGCTTTGGAAAAAATGTGACCCTGTACTCCCTGTGCTTCAGCTTGTTTATCTGAGAAATCACCCATAAATGTAGAAAAAACTGTACCTCAGAGAAGCCGTGAGAAGCAAGTTTGCAAAGTGCCATGAAATGCTGGAGTGAAGCAAGCATGCTCAGGGAATACTGGTGCTCTTGGGCAACTCTTGTCAGGCTGCTAAGCGTGATGCTACCAAAAGGGAACAAGCTGTTTCTTTTGCTGTTTTGATAGCAACAATTGACATTAAATAATGATTTTCTATTAGCAGCCATTCATTTGCTGTCTGAAACTCATACTAACTCTAAGCAGTGTAAGTCTGCTTTGGATACTTCTGTGCTAGTATCCATACGCTTTTTTGACCAAACTCTACAAAAGATACTCTTTCATCCCTACCTCACATTCCTGTGGAGTGTAACAAATTCTGGGGATGAGGAAGCCAGAATTTTACAATCTTGAAATGGCAAGCAGGAAGAAAACTAAAGTAGACACATTACACAGAAAACATACTTTTTTTTTTATGACATATGACGAGATTTTTGTTAAGGAAATCAATTCAGTGAAATTTTCTGTAGCTGCAGCATTTGAGTGAAATATATGATTCAGATCGGGAAATTGTGTAAATTGACATGAAGCCTCAGTTAGCATGCAACACCTGGAATGGGAATATTTTTAATTCTTATTTAAAAAGAAGGCAGCAAAAAAGACAAGGGTAACTTTTATATTTTCCCCATCCTTCTGTATTCTTTCTGTGTTCCTTAGTGGAAACACAGGGAAACTAAAAATGTTTCAAACCACTTGAAAAACACTGAGTTGGAAAAATATATAAAATATGCAAAAATATAGAAAATATGTAACCTCAAATCTGAAGAATGATAGTTTCATCCATTTAATATGCTCAAAAAGCATTATGGTGATAGTTTATTGTTGTTGATTTAATATTCCTTTTTCTTTCCAAAGGAAGAAAATGTGGCAGGTGAAATTGCCTGAAGTTTGGTTATGCCATTCTTGCTTGCGTTAGATATTTTTTCATTCTGGCAATATGAAATTTCTTAAAAGCTGATCACACAGCAGAATTTGTAGCTGACATAAATAACTACAAGGGTTTCTTTAACCCTTTATTGAGAATGATTTTCCAGAGAAAAGTGAAGACTAGAGGTCAGTGGGTATGTGCACAATGTCAGATAAGGTAAATCGAGAACTTTGAGTTTGCAACAGAGATGTCTACAATAATGTACATGTAAAGCTGTGTTCTTGCTAAAGTAACTTTTTCTAAAGTAATCTTACTTTGCGCTATGGAAGTTCTGTATTTTTCCCTGTTTTTCAGTAGCCAGCGAAATGAGATCCAAACTTTTCCCTTTGTGATATGAGAGCACCAAAGCATTGGTTGTACATCAAAGGACTGTGGTTCAGTTTCTTTGTGTTCTGCCCCTCCTCATGGCCTGGACCCCCAGCCAGGCTGCCTCTGATCAGCTCAGCTGCCCAGGGCATCGTGAGGTCCCGAGGGATGGTGGTGGAGTTATTCAGCTGATGAAGGTGGCCTTATGGTCTTTTTCAAGGCACAAACTGCCTGAACTTTCTTCTGTTGAAATCCTGATCCAAAATTAGTTGCAGTGTTGTGCTGAGTGCTCTGTTCTGGGATGGCAAATGGCAGTCTGGGAAGGAAGGGTGGGACACAAGTGTGGAGATTTTCAAACACACCTGGAAGTCAGTGGAAACTGGGTTTCAGAGTACCTTAAGTACTTTAAAAATCCCACCCGAATTGCAGTTGCAGTCTCTGGAGGTTGTATGCTTTTCTGTTACTAGGAGCAACATCTTTTATGTACAAAGCAATGACTAGTCCAAAAATGTCTTTTCACAATTACAGTGATTTCTTTTACATTTCATTTTCTTTACAAGCTTAATTCATTTCACTTCTGTGACCTGCTGAACCTGAATTCTTTAAAACTGGGAATTTCCCAGTGCACTGATACATTTGTAATGATGTAGATTTCCTTCAGCAAAAGGGATATACAGAATCCTTTTTTGATTTCATTACCTTTCTGAATGTGTCAAACGTTCATGGAGCCATAAGACCAGGAAGGGCCTTTATAACTGCATAACAACGTGCTGTAAAACTTCCTTCAGTTCAGCTCTGTGATTTGAAATTGAACAAAGCTGAGCAAATTGAACTGTGCATGTATTTTTGACAAGACAGCCCATTCTGATTTGGAGGCACTGGTGGCTGGACAATTATTTGCAATGTTGGATTACAGGCTGACGACAATGACTTTCCCAACCACAGTACCCTGCCTTGCAGCCTTTTTCCTTTTGGTGTGTTTCTGGTGTCATTTACACCAACAGTGTTAGAGCTTAGCTATGCCTGGGAAATGGCTGATGGCGTTTGCAAATGTCCATATGGCTGGTTCGGGCTCTAGAGGGCTGGTTCTGGGGGTCTTGCTGCATTTGTTGATGTATCATGTATTTGATGGATGGAGGCACAAACTGTATCTGGGCCTCAGCCCCTGTATGAGCAAGGTTTGTTTGCAGTAAGGCTACAGTACAACTGTACCATATACCTGGCTTTAAGGCTCCAAGAACATTGTTAGAAGTACTGTGATCCCAAGAGACACAGTCACTTGTTCTTTTGTATAAACTCACTCTTCTGGATTGAGGTGGAACAAACTGCTTTGACAGGCTGACTTTGTACCAGCAAGCTTTAGACCAGATGAGATATCATCTGTTACTCTGCAAGCTTTATGCCTAATCACTCCTAATGTCTCTTTTCATGGTCAGCTTGAGGACAGCAAGACCTGTATGTTATGTACTGAGCTTATCCATCTGAAATGCGGTGTTCTTGTCCTTGCTGTTGGGTGAGGCTACAACAGGTGGAGGTAGTAAACCCATGCACCTGTGGGATCATTGCTTACAGGGCTGTGTTGGAAAGGTGGTAGGGCACAGTCATACACTGCTTCATCTCTGTGGCAAAGTGTGTGTCTTGATCAGAACACTGGGACAGAAAACAGTTAACTAATGTCTAAAACTGCCATAGCTACTTCTTCCCTGAATGTGGCAGGTGATCCTACCTGTGGCTTTGGGAGATGCACAATACTGACCCATCCAAATTAGATTACATGTACTGTGTACACCTGTACAGAGCTTTGATTCACTCTTCTGTGATGTTTGACAATGAGCAGTCAATGCAAGAGGAGCAGCAGGACTGCTGAAGTTATGAAGCAGCGCTGTGGTGTTGCTCTGTTTCTGCAGAGTGGAAGTCTACAGAGAAGTAATTGACTTCTGGATAGGAAGTTCTGCCCTATATGCTTTGCAGGTCTTTTGTTGCATGAACTGAAGATGTGAAAAGCTTAGAGAATGATAATTAGATTTTATCAATAGAACCAAAGTATTGATTCAACATCAAGGAGGTTTCACAGAGCAGCTGAGGTAGAAAAAAGCAATGTGTGACTGTAGAGAGAGACAACTCATGTCCCAACAAAATGAAGAGGAGTAGAGGAACAGGGAACAAGCAGCAGAAACCACCTTATCCTTGTGTCTTCTGTTAACTAGCCATTTGATTCACTGATTCACGGTATGCCCTGGTGCTCAGGCTTCACATTTTATCTGTGAGAAAATGAGGACCTTTCCAGTCAGCACAGCATGCCATCATAGGAGCAATTTTAAGAGTCATTATAAGTCTGAGAGATAAATTTGGAGAACAAATAAAGGAAAGAGGTAGCAGACAGGAGTCAAAAAAGTTTTCTATCTACAAAGTGTGCAAGAGTGGTTGGCTCGGTAGGAAAGTCATATCCTTTCAGTTCACCTCATATGGCATGTGGCCACTTGATTTGTCACCTTGCTGTTGCTGGACAAAGCTTGGATGTCTATCTTGAGACACTTGAAATTGCTGTTGTTTTTCAGCTAAGGGAAAGATCCCTCTGTCCCTCTTCAGGATATCTGATTACTTGTGCTGTGAATGCAGATGTTAGTTTATCATCTGTTGTAGGTGGGCTGGCTCCTTAGGCAAGGGTCTGACCAATTGCAGTGTGTCCATGAGAATCAAGAAGTGTTACACTTTGAACCAAGGGTGAAAATATCTACAGACTCAGGTTTACATACATAAGTGTGTGTTGAAAGGTATGAGGAGTAAGTAGAAGATACTGCTTGAACGTTATGCAAAACTGTCTTAAGGAAGCAATCCTTTCAGTTCAGTGGTTTTCTTTAGGGGGAACTTCTGAACATCCTCACAAAGGAAGTGTGAATTCAAAGAATTTCTCTGTACTGACACACTAATGTGTATTTAATTCATAAGGTAAATTAAATTCTTCTTTAAACTATTCTACCAAAAAACTTGGAAAACATACATGAAAATAATCTGGTTTTAATTCCCTGTGGACTGCAAATTCATAAGTACTTAATGTTTTAAGTTTCTTCTTATTTGTTAATCTATTGGGCCAACTCAGTCTAGTCCAATTTGTACCAAGAACACTGAAATGTAAAATTTTGGCATGGGTTTGCTATGACTTTTCCTTGAAACACAGTGGTTTTGACCAGGATGCCAAAGAAATTGAATTAATTCAAGTTTTGGAAGACTTAGTGGTGAAAAGAAAAACTAATAGAAAATATTTGCAAAGACTGGCCTTTCCCTCCTCTCCTTCTTGCCCACCAAAGAACTGTGAATCCCAGCTAGCCCTTTCAAAAGTGAACCAGCAGGACAAAATACCCCAAACTAAATACCAGGCACTGCCACGTCCTTGCTTTCTGCCTGTAATAGAGCTCCAGTAAAGGAAGCTCTGAGTTTTCATACCATTTCCTCTTTTAAAATAAAACCAAGCATGCTAGATGGTTTCAAGGCCTCCCAGTGCCCCAAAATGATCACCCTATCTGATTCCTTCCAGTCCCCAAACTTCTGGTTTTTATTTTTAGAATGTGCTTACTTAATGACCTTCACACCCATCTTTCCCCTCCTGTCCTCCAGTTTGCTCTCAGAAAGTACTGTCTGGGCACTAAATCCAGCTACTGCAAATGGCTGGCAAGCTCCTATTTGATGCCAGTCAGAGTGTGGATTGGTGCCATGGTGTGCCCAGGGCATATAGACAGGGGTTATCCTGCTTGGCAGCTCCATATTGCCTTTTCTAGATGAGAGCACAATGTACTTCTGGAGGTAGCAGTGAAAAGAGCTCACTGCAGAAACAGTATCGTATTGCTTTTTTCTAGCCAGCTGAAACAGGAGTTCCTATCATCTGCGTGTGGATGGAGATGTGCTGAGGCTTACTGAGCATGTAGGAGGTTGTCTTTCCCCTTGGCTGTTGGTACCTGGTGGCGGCTCTCCGGCCATCCTGAAGAGAAGCAGGAATGTTTTCCAGCTTTTTGCATTTTAATAAGGGCTCTTTAGTAGAAAGACAGGGTGGAAAGGAAAAGCAGACTAAACCCATGACTCTGCAGAATCTTATGTGGGCTGTGGTGCTCCAGTGATTTTCTTGCTCTAACACTTCTTTTCCCTCCTGATGAAAAACATTGCAAAACCAGGATATGTGTGACAGAAAGCTTATCTTAAGCTGAAACAGGTAGTGCCTGAATCCAAATAATGAAAACACACCAGGGGGATATTGAAGTCAGTTGTGACTTTCTATGTTTGGATAACACGCATGCAAGCATAAAAATAATTCCTGGGACTATTAAAGGAACTACGAAGTGGAGGTGAGCTGCATGGGAATCCAGCACCACTGTTGTGTGAGATGCTAATTAGCAGCATGCCTTAGGATGCTATGGGAGGTCCTTCTGTTGCCAGCTGGGATGAAGGTTGGTTGGAGAGAACAAAGGGCATTCTGGCAGTTAAAGCAAAGCGGGGGCTGAACCGTGGAGATCTATCTGGCTTTGATTCCTAGCACATTCACAGGTTTTCTGTGTGGCCTTAAATTGTGTAATTTCTTGGAATGTCAGCTCTCCATAAAAAATGACATTTTTTGCTGCTACCTACTGCCTGTGCTGTCGGCTTACAGTACAAATGCTTTGCGGTTGAGACCATTTTCCAAGCACACAGTGATATCTAGGCATCTCATGCCAGGGATCCCCTCAGGAGCTGATGCTGGCAAGAGAGCTGGGCAGCTAAAGGGATTTTTATTTCTGTGTTTGGGATCTGTCACAGAGAAGTTAACATCACTCTTGAAACTGCTACCTGATGAAAATGCTTTCTTGTCTAGAGCAAACCTTACTGTCAGTCAAAATATAAAGATCTGAACTATGCCTTACAGACCAGATCTTGAGGTCACCAGCTTCCAGGAGTTTTCTTTCTTTTTCATTTGTTCTTTCTTTCTGCTTGAGTGCCTTTTTGCCTTTTTTTTTGTACATTGGCAGAGTTCTGACTGTGCGGTAAATGCCAGAATTAATGACACAGTTTGATGATCCGCCCAACTGGGTAAAACATGTTGGCTGAAACATACCATAAATGTGGTTTGGGGTTTTTTTTGTTGTTGTTTGTTTGTTTTGGGGTTTTTTTTTTGTTTGTTTGTTTGTTCAAAGACATTTTTTTGTAATTCCCAGCATGAAGGTTTGAAAACTGCAAGATCAAGAAGCCATAAACACGTCTTTGCTTAAACTTTCTATAGTGTGAGAAGGTACCCTGGCATTAAATTGGTTTTACATTCAGATTCAGAAATGGGCTAGCTCGCCTATCAGGAAATAAATTGCTCCCTTTTTAATTGCATTATCTTTCATGTAACTTTTAAAATGGCATAATTCTAGACTTAAGTAGTTTTATTCCTCATTTGCCAACAAAGTACGTGAGAGAAAGCTTAGGTTCAAGATGTTCCTGAAGAAATTTCACCTTATCGGTTCAACACGATACCTTGATTTCAAATGTAGTACAGCATTTTCCTGACTGCAATTCACATATTCTTAAAAGTATTGTTCCTGTCCTCAGACAACCCTTTGCAAGGGGTGGGGGGAAAGAAGGTAGGGCTGCAGGAGAGATTTGCCACTAGACTAAAGCTTTCCCTTGGCATTTACTATCCTTTGTATTACTGGGACACAAATTTGTCTACACTGAAAGGTTTTGCTCCTTTCAGCCCCTCAGTAAGTTACAAATTGAGGTTATAGTGTTCTGGACTCAAAAAGGGTAAACTTTACACAGTCTTCTATATGCCCATGGCCTAAAGGAACCAAATGCTAGTCTATTGCCCTTAGGTCCAAAAACTACTTTGAGAAACAGATTCAACTTGGGCACAGCTGGGTGGCAAATGAAGTCTTTTGTATGCCATTCTTGTATGGAAGACCTTAAGAAAAAACATGTTGGCCTGCCCATACTGTTAAGGAAAATAGAAGTGGTGACTGACTTTCTGCACTAGGAAAGGAAAGGCCATGTTTCACAGTGGGGATGTAATGAAACATGGCCTGATGATGTTTGTGATAACAGAAGCTCTGGGAGTCTGGCCTGTGGCTTTGAGCAGTTTAACACCATGCACAATTGAAATTATACTAGTGTGGTTTAGACTATGTGCTCTTCATGTGGGGGTTCCTTTGTTTGCATGGTGTCAGAAGCCCTTACTGTACAACAAAAATCCTGTACTCTGCTTCCACTCCTTTTCTTTCAGATTTCAGGGCTTCAAGATTCAAGGCTTTTATGGGTATCTTTTTCCTTATAAATATTTATGAAACAGACAGTACTTTAAATGCCATTAAGACAAAATTGTTTGATCACGCTGCCTATTAATTTTTTCATCTCCTCTTGTCCTTGGCTGAGGCCTCACTCTTTTGTCTGTCTGCCCAGGTTCAGGGTGGGACAAGATTACTGTGAAATCAACACTGACATTTCAGGGCTGCTAAAGTGAATGTATTACAGACATCTGGCAGACATGGTAATGGTAGTTGGATTATTACTAATAATTTAAACCAGGTAGTCACATCTGCCAGCAGACCAAGTATAGCCTTATGATTTTTGATATTTTTTTTTTAATTTGCTTCACCAAAGTAAAATACAAGGATTTCTAAGTTAAAACCTCATCCTTGCTTGACTGTGAGTTTAATGCTATACTGTGATAAGGACAGGTCCGTATTGTTTCTGAGTAGCTTTAATGACTTTCCTCAAATGTCACTGAATCCAAAACAGTTTGGCACCAACTCTGCTTAGGAGCTAGTGAAATTCTACCTAAGTCTTCTGAAGTAAATATGCTTGAGAAAGCTTGCGTTTACCTAGTTAGAAGGAAAGAAGAGTTGTGGCTTGACACTTGGATAAAGCATGGTGACCTAGTTTTACAAGAGGACTGGGAGGCACGACTTCTGTCTGGCACCCTACAGATACATACTGCCCAGGAGGCAAATTAAAACCCCAAGGGTCCACACTGCTTGAAACGATACATGATTTGACTTGCAGATGCTTGATTTTCAGGAACACTAGGGTGGGTAACCTGGATGACGAGTCCCCAGAGACTTGTATGGGACATGCTGAAGGACTTATGAATACTTTTGAGGCTTTGGACCTGTCTTCTCCTTACTGTGTCATGTGAACACAAGGAAATTAGTTGGCTCTGACAGCACGTGATAGCAGTCCTGTGTTAATTTCTCCGTCTCCAAAATTTTACATCCACAATGATTCTTCATCATAAGGAGCCTGCAACAAACCATAACCAGTGGGTGCTTCCATAGTCCCCAGTGATTTCACAAGCAGCATGAACAGCCTGGGAATGTACAGTGATGGCTCTTGACCACTTTAGGATCTAGTTTCTGTCTCCAAGCTTATCTTCAGTACTGTAAAACATATTGCATATGTGTGCTTTCTTGGAGAGAAAACAAGCTGAAAATGTAGTTTTCCCATGGAGTATATTCACCAAGGTCAAGTTTTACTTAGATTCTGGGTTCTTCATTTCTCTGTTTTTATAAAACAGCTTTTTTAGCAGTCAAGACAAGCCTTTACATGCATAATCACCTCTTGCATCGGAGCTCGTTATGCTACTACTAACTATAGGTTGGAGCAACAGGCTGGGGTGAGCTGAGGACAGCACAGCAGGAGCTTGAGCCTGGAATGGCTTTTTTCTGCCAGGTTACAGTGGGAAATTACAGTAGGCTTCTGAGCATAAATCTATTGCTGCAGTTAATAGGGTGTTAATCGGGTTAGTGGAGCAGGAAGACAAGAACAGGGAGGTGGTATGTGGGAACTACTGAAGTTCATCTGTGTTCTGACCCACAGAAAACAACTTGAACATATTTCTTGGAAGTCTGCACATTTATATTAATGACCTTTGGTTTTGATCATAATGAGAATTGGCTTTAACTTTTAAATCTTGTTCTTAGTTTGAAGTAGCATGTTTTCATTGCTCCTCACACCTATGGGGTCACGTTGTAGGTGTACTTGGTAAAGCAATATGGTAATTTCTTCTGGCATGACTGGTAAAATAAGCTATGTTAAATTTATAAAAGCACAGGTCCTGGAGTCCTGTGCCAATATATAGAGTGAGTGGTTTATTTTGAGAGGAAGTAATAACAATAATAAAAGCCTAGTGCTTGTTGTTTCAGCACCCTTGTTAAAACTATCCTTAAGGATGGTTTTTTAACTCATCTCTTCCTGAACCAGCATGTGCTACCACGACCTTCTCAGGCCTGTAACTAGCCAGAACTGGTCAGCTGCTCACATTGTTTAAACAGCACTTCTGCACAATAATCCAAAATAAAACAAACTGATGTGACAGAATAGAATCATGCTGTAGCCATGAGCTGACTGTGAAGCAGACAATAGAGCAGGTGCAGCTGCATGAGCCTAGCCTGATCAGGAGTCTGGGTGGAGTCTGCAAGGAAGAGGTCTGGGATATGTGCATGGCAAGCTGGTTTCACACTGGGAAAAAACCCACACCTGGGAGAACTAGAGCAATGCAACATAAGTAAGGGAAAATTATGTAAAATTGGTATGAACATGATAAAACACTAAAATACTGTCCACGCTCAGAGTTGTATCAGTATTGCTCTACTCCAATAGAGAAGTAAGACAACCACCTGCCCATAGACACACACCCTAGATCTGAAGATATTACAGCAGGGGAAGAAAATTGTTTATACATAACCTGCAGGCATTTTTATTCTACTCTGGAGGTACAGAGTGACTTCACATTGGGAGAAAAGATAATTGATGCCCTCACAAGGCCTTTTTTATTCCTTTAAAATGAATCAAGAAAGATCCTTAATTAGAAGACAGAAATGGACTTGCAATGCACACCAGCGCAGGACAAGTTTTGCACTCAAGAGCTTCCTGGCGGTGTTGGAGGGATAGGACTCTGGGCAGTCTTTCACACTAACTAAACAGCATTTCTGTGCATATTGTTTGCATCTCATTTTTTATTTGGGAATAAAGTAATGGCATCATAACCTTGCAAGAACTTTTGGCAACAAAACCAAAGCTATTTAGCGTGTTAGTGTATCTGAGTATTCACTATGGGGTTTGATGGGAAAGGAGTGCTGAAGAGGAGTGATCTCTGTTGTGCTCCTAAGCAGCAAGCTTCAGGGGCAAAATGCTTACAAGCCTGCTAAGAAGATCCCTTGCATTCTAATTACCTTCATTTTAAGCAAACTTATGGCCCTGAATGTCAAGTTTTTCTTGATCAGAATGGATACAATTTGGATGATCCATGCATAACCTCAAATTGATGCTGTGCTATTCCTGCCCCAGGTGTAAATGGCTATGCAGTGTTCAACCTCTGGCATCCTCTGCCTCAGCTGTGGCAGATATGTTTTCTCTGTGATCGGTAAGGATATTATTGCATGGCTCCATGTGTCAGAAATGGTAACCGGGAACCAGAAGTGCTATACTGGAAAACTATGTAATTATGAGTGCACTATAGAAGGGCCTGTCTAGAGAAACAGCTGTGATTTCCATATGCCCTACCAAGCCACACAGATGGAACATGGGCCAAAATAATCCACATGTAGTCCCAGATAAAAAAAAAAGGCAGAGGCACATGAAATTGAATGAGATTAGAGGGGAAAGTCTCTCCAAACAGGTCTGAGCTTCAAAAAATGAAATAGAGATTAAAAAGCTTCTGGGCCAAATTTGTTTGCATACTGGCTAAGAAGAATTGGTTGTGTTCTCATGCTTCCCTTGAAAATCACCTCCTGCTGTTATTGTCAGTGACTTTTTTGGCATTTTGCAGGCCTTCAGTCTGTCATGCATGTTTCTTCAATGAGTCAGAAGGGCCATGTTCCACCCAAGTGAGGCTGAGACTTTCAGGTTGACATCAGACTTTTCAAAGTCCTTCAGCTTTTGTCATCTTGTAATAGTTAAATGCAAGAAGAAAAAAAAAAAGAAAAAAGAAAGAAAATTGCAAGAATTTTCATAATACCTGGATATTCATCCAGAATGGACAGACAGACAGAAATGCATTCAAACAAGCTGACAGAGATACAATATCTGTGCATTATTAAGGAGTCTGAATATTTTTAGGAAGTAAAAGAGGAAGATGAGGTGAAAAAACTGTGAAAAAATTGAGTTTCTAGGCCGGCCTACATTACAGTTTCTCACTTCTTTTAGAGACAAGGTTTAAATATTATCATTCACAGGGAAATAAGAGTTTTTAATATAGAAACAGATAAATGTTTCTTTCTGGGAAGGCATTCTCATTCACAGAGCAAGTTTTTAACTGGACACCTCGATATTTTGCAGAAATTAATCCACTGTTTGAAAGTAGAATTAGACTCACTTCAGACAGGGAATATTGTATCACTTATTTGTTGGGGTTTGTATGCAGAGCTGGCGGTGGGATTTCTGGCTAACTAGAGGTAACTGTACCTATCACAGCTTCCTTTCAGCTGGCTTTCTGACCTGACCTCAAACCAGCTGGAAACATTAAGTGTAATCAAACTTCAGGCATTCTGTCTCATTTTTGTAATTAGTTGTTGGGTTAAACCATCTGTGGGTAAGGTTTCAAGCACTTCTGTTAAGGCATTGGGGTGTAGTGCCACTGCCTTTGGGTACTGCATTGGGTATTTACAGACAGGCCTATCTACGTCCATCAATGTTACTGGTTTTACCTCATAGAGCAGTAGCTGTAGCCATTACACAAAGTAATGAAATACCCAACAAATAATAGTAACAGCCTTTTCCCTTTAATGCAAGACAGCGTCTATGAAGCTACTCTTCAAATACAATGGGGGATTAATACTTTTAAAGGAAATGGATAAAAGAAATATATTACATATTCTTTCAATGCTTTTACCAAAGAGGTTTAGGGTCTAGAGGCATGTTGAAAGTAAAGGTTTGAAAATAGGGAATTTTTTAGAAGGATGTCAGATGCTGAGCAAGTGTAAATTAGAAAAGCTGTATGTGTTTCAGCATGACTGTGCTCCTTTACACTCTTTTCACATATGCCTCCAAAAATTTCCAGAAGAAAAGCACTGGTCTCAGAGACATGCGCTTAATTTCAGTGACTTTTGCTTAACCTTAAACACTTCTCAAGTGTTGTCTTGTTTAGGAATGCTTTTTTCCCCAGAGTGAAGCTGCATTTTGTAAGGAAGATTTTGATGGTGGTACATTTCTATAATGTCAAATAAAACAAGCTTAAAAAAACCTGGAGATGTCAAACAGATATAACTGATACTTGATGTACTTAGAGCAAAGACCAATATTTTGACTCTGAATTTCAATTGAATCCTAAGTCAATGCTACCTTGTTTGCATGGAATATTTCTTGGCAGGACATCTGATGCACCCATCACAGACGATAAGAGCAGATCTTTTGAACATCAGCACACCTGTGCTGCTCTCAGTTCTGCTGCTTAGCAGGGTTGTAAAGCATTTTGTTTTAACAATGAAATGCAAGGACAAAAAACATTCTTAGTATGAAATGCATGTGTGAAACACCAAAATATATTTAAAAGACAAAACTCCAAAAATTAACATGGATGGAAGGCAGTGCTTGACCTGATCAAGCTGGAAGATAGAAAAGACTTCTGAAGACAGGTAAAATCACAAAAAGTTGCTTGGTGAAAAGGGAATATTAAAGACAGAGTTTCCAGCAACAAGATAATTTCCCCCCCCCCCCCCTCCTTCCTTTTTTCTTTGCTTTGTGATTACTCAGATCTTTGGAAAGCTTCAAGCTTTGGGCAGTTAGTTCATTTCAGCAGAGTAAGGATAATAGTGGAGCAGACGGAAGAGCTATCAACAAGGAGCTGGATGAGTGACAGTGCCCCTCCCCATCTCTGGATCAGGCAGAGATATTTCCATGGATTGCTTTTTCCAATAATAAGAATACTTTGCACTTCTGTGGGCCTTCTATTAGCTAACTGCCAAGGGTTCATGAATTCCCCAATTTGCCTTTGTGAATTCATATGGGGCTTTGTAAATGGGGCAGAAATGAGGGAAGATTAATTTTGGGATGGTGTGTGTGTGTGCTAATTCCTCCAGAACATCTTTGTCTATCTAACATAGCCCCTCCTTACAAAACCCTAGCTTCCTCATAAACTAAATTGTCAGAGCCCTTTATCACAACATACCTAAGAAGTGCAGACTTGTGCCCTTTGTTTTATTCATCACCCTTACCTGCAGACAGGTGAAGGGAAGGGAGGGGTGAGTGGACACCTGAGTAAGGGGCTTCCTTGCCAGTCACTGCAGCTTTCTTGGTTGGGGAAGGGCTGAAACAGATCCTGCACGACACCTTCTTTTCTCCTGCTGGCTCAGGCTGGGCTATCACAGGACATTAGTCCTGCAGAGTCCTATTTTTGTTGTGAGGGTATTGCCAGAGAGCAAGCACAGTGCTCTGGCTGTGAGCCTGGCACTTCTCTGCTCAGACAAGTGGTGGGAGGGCAGGAAGGGAAGATGTTGTGGAGATGGCTTGCAACCGAGGACCCCACCCACCATGGAGGCATCTGTCTGTCTGTGGCTCTCAAGCCAGGTTCCTGCAAGCTGTACTGTAGCAGAGCTGCTCCAAGCATCTGGAGGGAGGAGGGCATGAGCGTGGATTCCTGCCTCTGAGATTCATGTAGCAGTATTTGCAGAGTACAATAGCACAAAGGCAGTGATTTGGGGCCACCCCTGTATGTACCAGGGTCTGCTCTGAGACCTGGTCTCATTAAACTCACCCTGCATTCCGCTCCCTCTGTGAAGAACCTTCAAAACCTTTACGGACCTCTCAAGGTCTTAAGAACACTTGTTTCAGGGGGCCAAGTGTCCCTCATTTGCACTGTGTGTCATCTGCACTGCTTTCACTGGCGCTAAGCCAGGCCTGAGGCAGGACAGGATTGATCTTTTAGTCAAAGGGAAATACAAATGATCACATCTCCTAATCTGAAATTAAGAGGGTCAATAATAGGAGGTACTCTGTTGTCCTCCAGAGACTTTCCACCAAGCTGTGGATCTGAACTATCTGTTTCCAGAGTAAAAATGCTTGTTTCTCCAGTGTCAGATTTCCTTGAAAAATGAAAGATAAATGAGTTGTGGTCTCATTACGTGTGGCTCTGGAAATCAAGGAGGATTTCCACATGTCTAGGGCAAGGGAAAAGAGCTCAGAGATAAGCTGCAAGGCAGAGTAGTGGCCTGTTACAGCTCTTTAAATAAATCATCCTGTATAATTCCTACCACCCATCAGTTTGCTGAGATTAAAGAAGAGAGATATTGACAGTATGTTTAGAATAGGAGTCTCAGTGTCCAATAACGGATAACATTGCATACCCTGGTTGAAGCCAAGTCTTTGTAAGCAGGACAAAAGTTATGCTTTGCACTTTTGTTTTAACATTTAGCTCTGGTTTTGGCTCCTTTTCTGATGGACGGTTCCATTGTCACATAGCTAATCTTACGATTTTTTATTCCCTTTTTTCTGCTAGAGTGAGTATCAGTCATTTCTAATCTGAACTCTCTGAAAGCAATGATCTCTGCTGCCTTTGATGGGTTTTGGACCAGGCTGACCAAAATGACCAGAATGTAACATAAGTATATACTCCCAAGAGTGTGTGTATCTAAGGCTAAAATCAAGCCCAATGTTTGTAGGTTCTCTAGGGAAAGTTTTAGACCTTTATGTTCAGTACACATAAGTTTTTGTGGGTAATTAGAGATGGGAGAATTCAGCGTAGTTTTGTGTTTCACTAACTCTTTTGAGTCTCTTAAAACAAAAAGTCCCAGACAAACAATATTTTTTTTTTTTTTGTCATGGAAAATCACCATTTAGATGAATGCAATAAAAATGTTTTTCTGTTTTCTCTTATTAAAAAGAAGTCTGTAATATAGTTTCTGACAGTTGAAGGTAGTAACTTGCTTTCAAATATTAAAGCGTGCTCCAGCTGCTTTATGCAAAGAATTTTTTTTAACCTTTTGTAGGGTCTCTTTTCTCAGCCTTGACTTCCCAGCAAAGACACTTTTGTGCATTCAAGATACTGCAGTAGGTTTGGTTTGGAGAACAGCTCTGTGTTCTATTTCCAGCTCCTGTTCTTGAGTCACTGTATTACCTTAGCATGGTGCTTAATCTCTAGATTTTCCTTCTTCAGACATTTATTGTGCTGTCAGTGTAAACTGTCTGCTGTAAACTCTGCAGTAAAAGGGCCATCCATTAGCCTGTGGATGCAGACAGCCACACACAGTAGGGCTTCACTCTCAATCTCAGCTCCCCAGGGTTAGTGTAATACTAGTAGTAAATAGCACCATGATTCTGTCTGGTTGTGTACACTTTGTGGAAGACTAGATTTCAAAATGTATGCATTTTGCAACCATCTATTTATCCCAGTACTCTAGTGACATATAGTAACAAAATTTACTATGCTAATGTCAGCATCATAAATACAAGTTAGCTAATGTGCAAAGGATGTTTGAATGTTCTTGAAGTAAATACCAGCAGGCAAATGGACTTCCAGAGAAATGGAAGTATGGATGTGATCTCAAACACAGTTTACTCTGCCTTTCTGTGGGCTTCATAATGTGTCAAAAACAAGCAAAGAATCTGTGGCTATTAGAGGACGTACCTTAGCCCCATCAATAGCTTTTAGTTGGTAATATGTATACCCATAGACATTGGATACGTTTACAGCTGTGTAATCTTGATATCATGCATAAAGCAAGTGCCAGGAGTTACACACGCTGCATGTTTCCTGGGATGTCTGATTCCCACTTCACAGCCCCCTGCTAGAGGAAGCTGCTTTTTTTTATTGCTTTTACTCCTGCAGAATAAAATTATATCCTTTTGTGTAGGCTGCTTCACTTACTACTTCAAGTTTGATATTGCAGCTTGTTTCACTTTCTCCTGCTCTTTCTGAGTGATAGAAATTATATGATACAATCTGGGTGGGGTGAGCTGGGTACGTTTCCCAGAGGAGCCAAAGAGAATTCCCAAACAAGTGAGGTTACCCCAAGCTGACATGCCTTCACCAGGAACACGACGAAGAAACAAGAATTTTCACTTGTGGCTTACAGATCTCCAGGGCAGCGTTGGCTCATTCAGCAGGTGGAATCGCCTGCTCGCTTCCTGCCTGGAGCATGGCTGGAAAACTCTGCCACTCAGAAGCTACGTTCACAGACACAGATTTTCTTTCCTTGTTCAGCATTTTGAGTGGATCACTTTCAGTGGCCTATTCATGAAGCACTGCCTCCTAGGCACGGGTTTCTTCCTTTAGAACAGGATGATAAGAATGAAAAGCTTCCAGCATTTCCTGAACAGGTTTGGAAAAGGTGTTCCTCATGAACTATACAACGTTTTTATTTACTCCCTCCCAATTCCCCATTCTTTACTTTGATTAGTATTTGCTTGGTTGTTTCTACCCTTTGTTATTTCTACCACTGCTGCCTTCAACTGTTCCTCTTTTTTGATTTTTCTTCCTCTCAGAATGAAATGGAAAGAGACAAGAGTTGGAAAAGATGAGGGAAGGAAAACAAATTAAATACTTATTTTTTCTTTTGTCTTAATAAGTTTTCCTCTTTCCTTGACCACCTGGAGGATTTCCCTTAATCTGTTTAGTGAAACTACTGTTAAAAAATAATTGCAAGGTGGCTTATGTGACCTCAGGCCTTTCTGAATGCACTGTTTATACTGCCTTGGCACCTCGGGCTCTTCTGTGGGGACTGGCTGAGGTAGGTGTGGTAGACCCACAAATGCCATGATCATGATCTTACTGAACTCCACTCCATTTGACTTTGATGTCATATAAAGACACCTTCACATGAGACAGTGAGTGAAATGCATTCATCCTGCTGAGGACCAACTCCATCACAGAACTTCCTCCCTTTGGGTTGAAGATGGAGTGGCGCGAAGGAATGCTTACTGGACAAATGCCTTATTTTGAAAACAAATCTTTGTGGGGGTGGATTGGTGTTGACAAGACTATTTTCACATCAAGAGTGGAATTCCTTGTCAGAAACGAAGCACAGCCTCCCCGGCTCTTGGAAACCCTTCATGGAACTTCATCTTGTCTTGTGCTAGAAGCCTGATTTTGAGCTAAATAAGCTTCGCGTTCCTAATATTTAGCAAAGGGAACTAGGTGATTCAGAAGCAGGCAGCTGTCCTACAAAGATGTTGTCCCCCAGTAGTTCCTTCTTGGGTACCTGTGGATCCCCCAAGTCCAGGTGAACGTTTTTGTCACTTGATGCCTCATGGAAATGTCTGAAGGGTCTTAGGTTTGTTCTAATATGGAATGTGTTATTTCTAAGGGATAGGAATTTTCCGAAATATAGAAAGTGACCTAATTCCATTGTGCCAAGACAGAAATAACAGTGTGACACAACAGGACAGGCAGTGAGGGTGTAAAAATAGGGGTAGCCTCCATTTGCAGCTGGGAAAATGAGGATTAGCAAGGGTTAGCAGGGACTGAAACCAGCAGGAAATGGGCAAGCAGTCTGGCATAAGCCAAAGCATAAGCACGGTATTCAACGGGGACTGCACCTTAGTATAGTCCTACAGAAATTCTGCCACAGCAGGGAGCTGAAATTGGCCAATAGCATGCATCTCCCCCACTTTGTACATTCAAAGCCACAGTTTTGGTTGTTGTTTTTTGTTTGTTTGTTTGTTTTTAATAATTGTTTTTAATTATCCAAAAGATTTGTTTGGGGGTTTTTTCCTAATTTGTTGCCTAGTTCTACCACAGAAATTTTGTTGCCATGCATCTATAAAAGTAATTGTTTCTAGGGATGGGTTTATCAGTTCTCAGTTGCTTTTGTGGTTAATCTGCAATTTTCCTGTAAAGCACACTTTAAATCTCACCTCTGGGAGATATTGCTCTGTGAAAATAAATACTTTAGAAACAACAGGGAAACATTATTAAACATGCTGCACAGCTGATAAGAATGTGCCTCTGCTCTGGGAAGTGGCATAAAAATCTCTGTGAGGAATAGGGAAGAGAGAAGAGGGAAAAACTCCAGAAGACAGTGGTCACTAACAGGATGACTAAGTAGCTTTTCAGAGGTTTGCCACATGCTTTTTGTAAAACCCTAAAAAATGGCTTTGCGGTAAGGCTGGCTTGCAATCTAGTCAAAAAATAAAAGTGGTCACTCTTTCAAGGCTCTGTGTAACTCCAGCAGCTGCAGACAAACTTAAAACCAGACAGCAAAGAAGGGAAAAAATGTCCACTTCTTGTCCAGACTTTCTATATTTGGTTGAAGTTTTCCAACAAGGGACTTGGCAGATGGTGCATGTTCCACGAGCTTCCTGAGAGAGGCTGGGGAAAGGGAAGAGGCTCATTATGTTCATGCTGTCTGCCACGAACATGAGGAAAGATCACTAAGGCTTTCAAGTGTAAAGACAATCTTCAGAGCTAAGCATGAATGGAGAAAGGCCCATCAGGGCAACCTAACCTAGACGAAGCTGGAGGGTGGAAATCTGATGTATTAGTATTTGGAACGGGCTTCACCTGCTCCTGTAGTTTATTTGCAGGTGAATTTTTCACATATTGCATGCTCCATGGAAGTAGTTTACCACCTCAGCCCTCCTCCAGACCTTTTAGCCTGGTTTTGTACAATGTGGAAGAAATTAGGCATTATTCAAAGAAAAGGTGGGATTCAGTGTCAGCTGCGATCCAGCTATGTCTACATCACTGTCAAACACAGCTGGTGGTCTGGACCTGGTCGAGTTTGGCCTGTCATTTGCTAAATGAATGGTCGGCACTGGATGAATGATGATCTTCCTCTAGACACCTACGGTGGTCCTGTCTTCCTGAAAAGATTTATGCCATGTGCATCAATTAGTATCTATATGCCTGGATGCCAAGGAGAGTTTTAAGAGAGTTCTGGGGACCAGTGGTGAGGGGCAGTCCCTCAGGAGGCTGGGACAAACTCATTCAACTCAGATGGCTGGATGAAAATCTCTGCCTGCTAGACTGATGGAGGTTATTTCTTTTCTCATTAAGCCTCCTCCCCAAGCTGAATGTGTGTTGCACCGTAGGGAAGGTATGCACTGCTGCATTTGGCTTCAGTTACATCCCCTGGGTTTCACAGCAAGTGGTGCTTTGTTTTTGCTTTGTTTTATTCTATTATGCAGTACTATTTTGTCATACACACACACACACACACAGGAGAAGAGTGCATTCAGTGTGACAAAGCATAGCATATTATTGGAGTGTGCACTCATGCTATGGTGTTGGATATGGTATAAAAAAATTTATTCAGAATGAGTAAGCTTAAATTGTGTCTTTTTCTGAGTAGTTTTCATCTCCAAAATGCTTGGACTTTAAATATTCTGTTCATGAACCTGCTGAAGTCAGCATCAGCAATGAAATTGTCATTTACTTCAGGAACAGTGAAACCTGTCCAAGAGCACAGCTGTCTGCAAGAATAATCTTACACCTGGATTTACAAGAATACTGAGCTGTGCTTTGAGACGTTTCCTGTTATGGACACAAAGAGTATCAAGGTGAGTTGAAACAGTGAACAACATCATGGTGCCCCATGAAAACTTAACAAGGACTGCATCTGGGCAAACCATTTTGGGGTTTCCCTGAGGGATATGCCCAGATATGTGTTTTTGGGAATGACAGGAGAGAAGGAACAGGGCTGTGATCACCTGCCGTGAGAAGCAGACAGACAGTGATTTCTCATGTTAGATGGTATCCTTTATTTAGGACTGTATCATTTGTTTGGGATTGTCTTGCGACTGTATTATCTCAGATACGCTTTGTCCCATATTTCAGGCAAAGCCGTATGAATGACCCTGACCTTTGAATTTGGTGTTAGGGCTTATATCACACCACACTGGGAACAGACAGCTGTGAGTGAGTTATTCCCCTGAGCACTGGATGCTTTGCAAACCACCATGCTTTGTGCCCTGTTTCAATGGATACGGTTTATTGTGGTAGGGTACTCGATATTTGCAGGATGACAGCAGTCCAGAGTCAACATGGGCAGGCCATTTTACGTTTATGGTTCCATGTTTGCAAAAATAATTTCACTTGTGTATGATTACACCATTAATTTCCATCATCAGTGGAAGAAGGTTGTTGTTTTTTTCAACATGGCTGACAAGTTCAAGTCATGTTGTACATGTGTATTTTCCAGATTCCTTGTCAGCATGAAGGTGGGTGGGGAGAAAGAAGATGGCAACCATTTACCTCTTTGTACTGCTGTCTCTGAGACTCAGCTCTTTGTAGGTATACTACTAAAGAGTGCTTTAAAAAAGCACATAAACCTTTGGGACAAATATTCAACCATGTGATCAAGGTCCTGACTGTTAAAAACTCATGTACATCCTGGACAAACCAAGTCCTGTGCTATATTTGAAAGGGAGAATATATATATCTATCTTTGTTTTCTGCAGACCCAGATGCTTTAATTTACATGAAAAGTGTCTATTTCCAATTTCAAATCAAAGGTCTGTGTGGCTGACAGGTATTGAATCTGCAGCTGAAAATAGGAGCTTCTTAAGTCATAATTTGGCATTGCTTACAGCTAACAGCAGGACATGCTGTTCTTCAGCATCCTAGATGATGCGATGGAAAATGAAAATGAAAAACTACTTCTGGAAGAGGTAGAATGGTGCGTTGGTGACCAATATGAATTCTTCTGTGGTAAAATAGGCAATTCCAAGCTGATTACTTTAGAAAATGCTTGGTATTCTCTTTAGGGAAAAAATAAGATGGTGGTACTGACCTTAGCCTGTTGTACAAACCTTGCTTCTCCAGAAGTCAGATGAACAGGCTTACACTTGGAAATGATCTGAATTAACTGCTATCTGAACATTTAATTATCAGCACTATCGTGTGCTTTTGCACATGGTAATTAGAATGTGAAATCATAATTTTTTTCCTCATAATTTAATTTCTATTATTTAAGTATATTTTCCAGGCTGACATTTAGTATACACAGATTTTCTGTCTGCATCTGTAATGTAGTGATATAAGACTGGATTACAGACAGACCTTATCCTATTGCCTACAATGCAGAAAATCCTTGAGACATAAAATGCGTGCTAGCAAATTGCCAAAAAGTATTGGGGAGATTAAGTATATGCCTAAATTTCTGCAGCACTAGATACAACCAAGTGATCTTTTCAGCTTGAGTTTTCTCCTTAGGCATTCTTCCCAAACCCTTGGACAATATTGCTGCAATAATTTACTGTGACTAGGTCATCAAAAGGCAACTGTGTAGGGCAAGTTTACTTGCAAATCTTTACCTTTTTGTTTTTAAAATAATAATTTTCAGAAAATGATTCTTATATGGTAATTTTGAGCAGCTCATTAAAGTGGCAAGTATTGTGAATGTCTTATATTTTCTTTGTACTGAAGAAAAATTGTGAAATATGACTGATTAGTCAGTTCCTGGTTTCATTTTCCATAAGTCTATTATTTCAATTTCTTCTTCGAGGCTTTGTATGAATTGTATACATGTGCACACGCACCTGCATGTGCACGCGCGCACACACACACACACACACAGGTTTACGAACTGTTCATATTGAAATAGCCACCTCGAGTTGTCAGTCTGTGTCTGAAAATCTTGACAAGAAAACTCTGGTACTTTTTAAACCTGGATGTAGGGTGTTCAACCCACAGTCTGCCCTGGAGATCACTTCTGCTGCCTAAGGGTAAGACTGCAGAGCCCTCTCAATGGCATACTTGTCCTCAGAGATAGCTGTTTGAGAGCAAACAAGTGACCTTAGGAGGGAAAGTCACCTTGGTGAGTGCCAACCAGCAAAAAGCTCACATAATCATTGGAAGCAACCTCCATCCACCATGACCTGCTTTGATGCACACCCTAGTATCTGTACATAAGCAAAACTCTACAAAAGACACAGATAATGCGACTAGTCTGTCAGACCTTGCAAGCCTGAATTTTTCAGTCATGAGCTGTGGAACTGTTTTCTTCATGCAGGTGTTGCTTTTGAAGTCCAAGTTTGTCAAGATCTGGTACCTCACAGAATTTAGAAACACTGAACTCCAGGAAGCAAAACACATGAAAACTACATATGAACATTAGGCTTTTTATAGTGCTGCTTGCTGTGTGTCTGGGAGGGAAAAGCCTTCCTATGCACATATTCAAATATTTACCTTCACATGAGGCAATTAGTCATTGTTCAAGAAGCGGAAAAATATTGGTACATGCTGTAGGTAAACAACTGTAGATATTTAAACTAAAACTTATGAAGGAGAAGCCTAGAATAGCTGTGCAGATAAGCTGCAAACAGGGCTTTGCCATGCTGACTCCAAGTTAGATTAGGACTGTCCAAACAGTCCAATTCAAATACACAGTCTCAGATGGCACTTTCTTTTCTTTTTGCTTTTATTTTTACTTTGGTTTTACTTTAGCATTGGTTGGAAACTTCCCAGTTAGTCATATCTGAGTATCAGGTTTTTTATTAAAATCACTGCACAATGTATGCAGATTTCCAGCTTTGTCAGGGTGCAGAAAAGAAGAGGAAAATGGTTTTAATCAGAAAGGAAGGATGTATTGCCGTTAAAGCACTGCATGAGGCAATCTGGGTACAATCTCTGGCTGTCCCATCTGGTTGTGGCCAAACTGTGCAGTATCTTCTCTACGAAATCTGTATTATCTGACCTGGAGGATTAATCCAATTTTATTTATTTTATGGCTTGAGCCATCTGCATCCATGCTATCTGAGAAGCAGGGCTGGAGCTGAAATTACATCCTCCACTTGAAAAATGTAATAAGTGGATCTAACACTTCCCTTGCCCTCTCCCAACTATCCAATTTCTTCTCATTTCAGTAGAGTTACTCCAAGTCTTGAGGTTTCTTCTCTGTCACTGCTGCATGATTCTTCATTCCCTGGATGAGTTCTCAGTTCCCTGTAGCTACTGGAAGTCCAATGTTTGGGCAAGCTTTTCTTGTGTCACTATGCTCCAGAGCTGAGAAGTTGGAATTTTGGGAGAAAGACACTTGGGTAGAAATACTTTTTGGTTAAGTGTCTCTCCAGCTAGCAAGAGCAGTGGGTATTTCCTGGCCATTTTGAGAGGCAGATCCTCTGTCCCTGCTGTTTCCCTCACTACACCCACACTGCCTCTGTTAGTCCATACCCCATGGTCTGAGAAAAGGCAGCAGTCATCTTAGTTCAAATGTCAATGCAACCTCATTTTTCCCAAATTGGCAGGGTGAGAGATGCAGCACAGGTCTCAGAAACTGCATCCAGAAGACAGTTTTTTCAGCAGTGTCATGAAAAGAAGCATGACAGAAAACCTTTCCTGTGAAAGATGGAAAAGTCAAAATGTGTGGTGGAAGTTGTGCAAGAAAGAACTTTGAGAACCAAGCAAAAATATGTGTCCTAAACTAGACAGCTGCATAGACCAGAGAAGCAGACCCTGGGGCACAGACGCCCACTTCAGGTGAAGAAGGTGGTGACAAGAGTGGAGTGAGAGGATGCCGAAGTCCATTTAGTTCAGCATCATGGGAGGCTGCTCCGCTTCAGCTGCTACAGCTGTATGCTACTGGGCAGAGACCATCAGCTTGCTCTCAAACTGTGTCAGGCTTCTCCACCTCTGGGAAGGACATGATTCTGAATCACAGATCCCACGCTCGGGAGAGCCCTTGCTTCCACCTCTGCTAGACACAACTTAGCTGGGGTGGCTCTCTCTCGGTACATTCATATACACAGCAGCTTTTATAAATTCCACCCCCAAACATGTTCCATCAGGCAGTTGTTGGGCTTTGGGACCACAGTCCACCTTGATAAAGGTGACCATGCTTATAGCCAGCGGCAGTGAGGTGAGGCAGGGAGGCTCGGTCAGTGGGAGTTGTGGCTTTGGAAGCATGGAGCACCAGGCAAGATACAGCTCAGCAAAAGCATCCTGGGGTAAGCAGTGCAACAGGCCAGCTCAGGACACAGACAAACGTGTGATGAGTACGCTACAGACACACATGACGTTGCCAATGCTTGCAGCGCAGTGACTAGCACTGTGCCTCGAGAGACAGTTGGAAGAGTCTGCTCAAAAAAACCCTGATGGCAAACATCCCACTGTTGTGAGCCTGGGCCATGGAGCTGCCTGTAGACACGCCTCTTCAGCGTGAAGGGAAAGGCCCTTTATTTTGTCAAAGGCAGTACCAGATACCAGCACTCCTGTGAGAAATGCTAGGCAGGCTTTTCCAGGACATGGGCTTCCTGACCACTCACTGTGCACTGCGCATCTTCTTTCACAGAAAAGAAAAAGTAGGCGGGGTCATTGGGTTGCCTGCCACTCTGGAGCATGACATCTTTTGTCCTGGTAGGTTGGAGACCTGGTACCTGGGGTGAAAAGTGTGAGTGTCTGACTGAGTGGCTATAAGCTTTTCTTTGCAGTTAGTGGAAAGGAAGCATGTGTCATGAGACATCATAGGGGGGCTGCCCTCGCTGTGTCCCTCCCCTCAGCTGGGCTGTAAGAGTGTCAGCACTGTGACACAGGAGTTCAACATCAAATACAGCACCCAGAAAGGTCTAAAGGTGCCTCAGTCTTCCTACCTGAGGATATATCAGCAAGGTCTTTTGCAGGCAGATGGTTTTGCTCTGTTTGTGCTCAGGACAGGGACACAAACCAGCATGCCCCTGCAGAGTATTTAATGCCACAGAACAGCATCCCACTAAGCACAGGCATATGGCTTCTGGTTCTGGCTTACTTCTGGCTAGCTCAGTGTGTTGACAGTGTGCGCTTGTGCCTATATGTGACATATTTTTAAGAATTAAGCTGTCACCCCAGTGAAGTGGTGATAAGGTGGAAGTCATCTCTCCTCTGTGGGCCGTGATATTGCTGAGGATGGAGGGACATGCACCAGCTCTCCCTTCTGCTTTGTGGGTAAAATCTGGCCTTCAAATTGTGCTCGTCCCAAACCTGTTAATGAAAAAGCTGATTGTCATCATGTGGCGTGTTGGTGAGGCCACAGAAACCAGGGCAGGGTGCTACCAAAGCTCACTCCCTTGCTGTCCGCACCGACAGTCATTAGCCCAGACCTGAGTCCAGGAGCAATGTTGCACTAGTGGGAAATCCCTGGTGAGTCATTCTCACAGGATAAATACTGTGATGCATCTATCTGTTCATGCAAGGGGTGAGTTACAGAAGAAACCTGTCCCCCATTCATTTGACTTCTTGTGGATGGACAGAATGGCATGCAGTTGCTTTTGGGCTGCCAGCTTTTCTTCCAGTCCTAGGATTCCACATAGAACAACCATTGCTGCTTGGAGGTAGGTGAAAGGAACAAAATACTTGTCTGCTTCATGCTTTTTAGCTGCTTATTTCCAAGTCACATCAGGAGAGTAATGAATTTGTTCCTTAGCTGGTCTTTCCTCTAGTGTTATCTGGGTTGCTTACTGTTTGCAGTCCTCTGTGTGTGGAGAGGAGACGTAAACTTTGCTTGCTATTAACAGCCTGCCTTGTGCAATGGAAGGACATCACAAAGGTGCCCGAGAAAACTACTTCAGCCACTCTGGGTACTACAGCAGCATGCTGTCTTGTGAGCAGCCTGTGCTGTCCTCAGGGGCACTCATGGGGAGTTTCTGGTGCTGAGAAACCATACTTCTTCTCTCCATGATGCCCTTGGTGCTTGCCTGGTTTAGCGTGGAGAGATTCATAAGTCAAATGGAGCAGCGCTTGCTTTAGGGCTCTGTCTTGTATCTCTACTGTCACTGGCATTTCCAGAATTCAGAACAATTCCTTGTGTGGACTTAAAAAATGTTTTATCCTGATCAGCCTGAGCCCAATTTTGGTGTGCAAGTCTCCTGTGGGGGGATCTGAAGGGCAAACGTTGGAGAGATTTGAGGTGATCAGCATGGCTAGTGGAGAGCTAGTCCCCAGAAAGGTAGTGTATTCTGGCTCACCCTGCTTGTGTTGCCTTTTTTCTTCAGCGGTCTCATGCAAGGTTTTGTGTTCTGGAAACTACGTGACATCCCTCCCGCACAATCACACCATGTTCCCTGCCTAATCCCTCAGCAAAATCATGGGCTTGATTTAAGTAACAAAGCAATTTTCAGGTACCCGTTTCTTGGGACTTTGCTTATGGTTCTTGACTTGGCCCCTCTCATTTCTGCAAGGAAAGCATAAACTGATAGAATTAGTTAACTAACAGGTTAAAGAGATAACCACAGTGATCCCACTGGACAGCAACAAAAAGAAGATGCTTCAGAAAGTCTCACTGCTTGACCTACTACCCTCGGTGCTGGTAGTTGAACCCAGATGAATTGAATGCTGTGGGCACTGAACACCCAGAAAATGCCCTGAAAAAAGCAAATGGCATTACAGACCGGAGAGTTATCTGAATCCTGGTTTTACTGTGACCTTTTTCTGCAACCAGTTAAGTATCACTACAAAGGAGGAAAGGTAATAAGAAATTGAAAAATAGATGTGAAAGTGGAGAGCAGAAGGGAATTCCTGCCCCAGGTTACATCTGAAATGGATGTAAAAGATTGGCAGGAAAAGCAATATCTGACAGCATGACAGGAAATAGAATTCCAATCACATGGAGGATTCTAATATGGGGTTTTTTTTGGTTTGTTTTATGAAAGAAATTACTTCCAAATGTAATGGTGCTTTGTTTTTTTCATTATCAAAATACTTTGTTTTGTCAAAACTGAAGCAGTGTTACTTTAGCCCATGTTACAGCATTTCAAAGCTAAACAGGGTAGTCAAAACTACTTGTAGTTGTGGAGCAAGGTGTGGAAAGATAAAGATGGAAAAAGAAAAATACTTGTGTTGTTCTTTGAATCATTTCAAGGTTTTCTGACAGAAATTTACATGCATCAGTGAACTGCTTGACTCGTGCTGAAGCAGCATTAACTGACAGGTGTTCTGCTGAAAATTTTTCACCCAGGTTCAAAGTATGTTGCTTTGGCAAATGCAACTAGAGGCACAATAAGATTAAGATCTTTATTGGGCTAGCCTTGCTGTATTTATGATCTTGATTCAAGGCTTTAATAGTCACTTAATGTCACTTAAAGACACTGTGGCAGATTTAGCAAATTAGTGCAGATTCACTGTGTCTTAGAGCTCACAGCTACAAGACCAGGTCTATGTCCTGTTGCCCAGGCTTTTCCTTTTAATTTTCCCTAGCATCTTACCTCTTCTGCGTCTGTTAATAACTTCTTTACTGTGATATATTGGTACAGCTGAGTATGACACATGAGATTGGTAACAAGCTGTTGTGGTTTAACCCCAGCTGGTAACTAAGTACCATGCAACTGCTCACTCCACCCACGCACCTCTAGTGGGATGGGGAGGAGTATCAGAAAAAGGTGATACGGGTGTGTTTAAGATAAGAACAGTTTAATAATTGAAATAAAGTTAAATATTATAATAACAATAATAATAATGGTAGTAGAAATAGTAAATGTAATAGAAAACAAAAAAGAGAGAGAGGAATAAAACCCAAGAATAATGGTAGTAGAAATAGTAAATGTAATAGTTGTAATAATTGTAATGAAAACAAAAAAGAGAGAGAGGAATAAAACCCAAGAGATGCTCAATACAATTGCTTACTACCTGCTGTCCAATCAGCCAGTCCCCAATAGGTGGCTCCCAGCCAACGGCCCCTAGTTTGCATACTGAGCATGATGTTTTGCAGTATGGAATATCCCTTTTGTCTGTTCAGGTCAGATGTCAGCTGTCCTGGCCTTGTTCCCTCCCAGCTTCTTGTGCACCTTCTCAATGGCAGAGCATGGGAAACTGGAAAGTCTTTAGCTTGGGGTAAGCCCTACTTAGCAACAAGTAAAATATTGGTTTTAGTGTTACCAGCATTATTGTCATACTAAATCCAAAACACAACACTGTGGCTACTAGGAAGAAAATTAACTCCACCCCAGCTGAAATCAGGACACAAGCAAGAAGATGAAAAAATCCAGAAATGCAGGATCAAAAAAGTAATAAGCCTCTGAAATAAGAATAGGTGGGGGCAGCTACTGTTTCTTAACTGAACTGCTGCTTTTTTCCAAGAGCAAAAAATCTTGAATACTGTGCATTTCTGTTTAACTACATTACTTTTCACTTCTAAGGGTGGGTGGGTGGCCTAACATAGCCTTTGTGGGAATGTTGTGGCTGGAGGAACCTGAAGCGTAGCCATCTGCCACATTTTCTATAATAGGCTTCTCATTTATATAGGTGATGGGACAATCATCTGCAAGGGCAAGTACCAGCAAATAAATATTTGGCAGTCCCTGAGATTTCAGAATTCCTACTTACACAGAGTTTCTCCACAGACTTAAAGGAGAGAAGGGTGGAGTGAGAAATGATCTCATTTCTTAGAGAACAGGCTAATGTTTTTCAGTGAATAAAATTTGGGCAATGATGGCTGTTCCCTACCAGGATTTGTTCCCTACCCAGGTGCCTTACTTTACCTTCTTATTTTTTCCATTGTCTCTGTGTAGACTGTGGCATAAAAATGTTAAAAACACTGACCATTTGCAGGTTTAGGTATATTATTGAACAAGTAGGCAGCTGTAGATGTGCATAGTAACAACAGATACTTTCACTGGCAGTGAAAGTACCAGCCTAGTTAATGGACTCTTATGCTTTCTGGAGAAATGCTCCTGAACGAGTTAGTGTAAGTAAGTGTGCACGTCCTCGCATGTGTGTACACATGTATACATGTTTAGGAATGTGCTTTTTCACCTAAAGAAATATTTCCTTTATCAGAAGTTTTTTCCATTTCTTTGAATATTGTGTGAGTCACCCCAGGTTTAGTTGATGGTATTTCCATTCACTTTTAGGGAAGCAAAACTTATAATAAGAATAATAACCGGCAGAAATGAAAGAAGCACTGAGACACTATGAACTTGTGGAATGTAGTTGTTATTTAACTGTCTTTCAATAATCACTGAAAACTACTTCTGTCATGAGAAGATGTTTGTAGAAGGTGATTGGATGTCTCTCTGTGTTTGAGTAAGCAGACAGTCTTTTCTGAAGTCATATATAACTATGTGGCTTATGCAGTTTTGTAGGTATTAATTCATGGTAGCTAGAAATGTGGTAGTTTTACCATCAAAGAGCTGTTTATACAACCCCATCATAAAGACACATTACAACAAGCACAGCTTCCAGTGTACTGATAGGGAGCACCTGTGTATTGATATAGTTGATCTCCACTTCAGGCATTACTACTTGAATGACAGTGAAAATGTTCTGAGTGCAAACACAGCTTAATGAGGATCCTTGCAAAATACTTGATTTCTACCTACCAGATGCACTGCAAACCAAAGGTATAATTTACTCCAGTGTTCAAAGCCATTGTGAGTCCCACACATATATGAATGCTTGAAACTAGATTTTTAGCAGTGACTAAGGTAAGCTGCTTACAAACAGCATTTTGCTGTTATGAATTGTTACTGTATGTAAGAAAAACATGGAGGAAGGCGGAAGAAAGATGACATGGAGGAAATACACTTTTCCTTCACTTCCAAAAAGCAAAACAAAGCAAAAATAAAAGCAGAAATGTCCTTGAAAGTCTAGTGAAGTATTTCACCTTAGAAAAATACTAAAAGGTTTATTGACACAGAAGTCCCATGAGATTGCTTTAATACATGCAAAGGATAAAGGTTGCAGCCTGTGGCTGAATTTCACTCTAAGTACTTGGAATACAGGCTGAATGTCTCAGAAGTACAAGAGAACTACTATTAAACTATTTAACACATGATGGCTACCTGGAAAGGTTTCAAGAGCAAATCCATGTCTTATCAAGAAGAAGATGCTGCAAGGTGACCTAATTCTGGTTTACAAATACCTGAAAAAATCCCGTGAGGGTCTAGTTAGGAATTTCTGGGATTTATGCCACAGAAGCCAGACCTTAGGGCATGATCTTGGATTAATGAATGAGATGTTTGACTTGCACACACATGCATCAGTTGGCTTAGCAACAGGATGTGGGTTGACTTCCCAGTATGAACCACATGGAATGGAATGGCAGTAGGCTCTAGTGGAAAGCTATTCTTTATAGAGGAATAGGGAGAAGGCAGAGGTCCCATCTTCATGTCTCTGAGGCTAGTTGTCCAGGGCAAATCTATTAATAGCTGTCTTTGTGCCTTAGTTCCCAGTGCACACTAACAGGGTTTCATGGGGATCAATTGCTTTATTTTTTGGCATATCCTCAGATACTACATGGCTAGGTGTGATGAGCTGGTTTAAAGGGTCTAGTGTATGCTATTATCCTGATGATATACTTAAGATAATTCAACCTCTTCACATGAGGAATGCCATACTAAATCAGACCAAGGTTTTTTTGGAGTTTGGATCTTTGTGTCCAGAAGCTATCAGTACCAGGAACTTAATGGAAACTCCCATGAAAAAAACATGAAGACATCCCGTTTCTGCTATGCTTTATCTTCTGTTGCGTTTAAGACATCAGAACCTGATATTACTGCCAGTTTGCCAGAGTTAATTGCCATTGATAAACTTATTCCTCATGAATTCACATATTTCCTTTTGAATCATTTAAGATTTTTGGCCAGGGGCCTGAAACCAGCTACCTGAGAACTTTTTTCATTCATTCATTCATTCATGCATTCATTCATTCCTCCTTTTTAATGAAGTGGTAACTGGTTTATTCTGATTTACCCTCCTTTGGTGATTTTGTAGATCTCTATTTTAACAGTCTAGACAACAAAGACTTCAGACCAATGCAAAACTGGCATTTTGTAAATATCTCCCCAGATGGCATGTAAATTTATTAATCTAATCTGAAGGCAAAACCCTCTACACTCACATTGGAGTTAATGCAATTGTCAAGAGTGTTGCTTGTGGGGAAAGAGGAGCAGGATGCTCTCTTGAAAGCCATGTTGTCAACCATAAAGCTAATTCATATAATCACTGGAACTGAATGTACTGTTTTATAACATGTAGCTCTCTCATCCGGATACACTATGGCTATTTTGGCTATTTGCTCTATGACTGCAACTCCAAAACCAACTGAAATCATTAGCTGATGAATGTGGAGTAAGCTGTACTTGTTTCAAACATGGAAAAGTGATGAGCCCTTGTAAAAAATGTCTGGCACAGAAGTGATTCCTACACATGCCATCTTTGAGGCTTGGTGTGGGGAATATGAGATACATTTTTCTTTCCTAGTCAAGAACAACAGGAAATGTACAGCACAACTGAATTAGCTGGTCCCTGCAACTGTCAGTTTTGCAGTAATTAATTTAATGTTGCTGCAGTTGTAGGCTAATGTCTTTAGGTCCTAAAGTCAGCAAAGGCTTATACACATGCTGATTTCAAAGCATGTAAATCACTGCACTTTTGTTCTCAAAGGCTGAAGTCAAGCAAGTGCTTAAATCAGTGGTGGATGAAGGCCTAGTTGGGTGCATTTTGATGAAGATGGATGCAGCAAAAAAATAGACTTGCATTTCTTTCAGTATGCTCAAGAGATGGAGTTTTCAATCAAGGGCTGGATGGAGGATGTGGGAAAAGGAAGGAAATGGAAGATAGGAAGTGGGATTAACAGATTACTTTCACCAATTACAGGATTTATCAGTTTCTTAGCTTGGTGGGAAGTAATTTCTCTACTCAGCAGCACATGACTGACAGCCCTAAACCCTTCCATGGGAGACGGAGGGGAAACCCTGAAAGGTCTCTTTTTGATCCCTGGAGCCCCAGCTTACTGGGGTCACCTGTGTTGTTCCATGTTCTCATCATGGAAGGCAACAATCTGAATTTCTGAACCACAGAATGACTGTTGCCCAACACAAGGGACCTTGTCATTGCTCCGTTGCTGTCCACACCCTTGGATGTCCACCTGCCAGTAACTGGAGCCATATCTAATGTTTATTGGTTGATTGAAACTGATAATTGCTGCCCAGTGGTACAGTCAACAGAACTACACCAAATGTGATGGGCATGCTTTTTAAGCTCTAAATCCAACAGTAATTCTCAATCTCTTCCATCTGCCTGGAGATGGATATTGAAGTTCAAAAGTGCTTAGATTTTAAAACTGGGAAGGAGAAAGGAAATGCAGCTTTGAAACAAACAGTCAAAAATCTGCTGTGACAGGGATGAAATATGTTTTAAAATCTTTTGTCTTCCACATTCCTGTAACTTTCCTCTCTTTGCATATTTATAACTTTGGCATCTTTTCAACTGAAAGCAGAGGGCCATGGCACACGTGTGCTAGAAAATAGCAGTTCTGTGCACCTGACTGGTTTGCACATACACACACACAGAGGAAGCCTGTGGTGGGCAGCGAAATGAGATGACGTTGCGAAGTGCTGTTCCACAAAGGCTCAGCCCTCTGTCATGCTGAGCTCTCCCCTGAAGCCCTGGGAGCCAGTCTGGGTGCAGCCTCAGATCCTTCAGCAGCACTGCACTGTGGTGCCTCCAGGGAACATGTAGCTTCACAGTGGTGTGACCTGAAATGAGCAGAAACTTGCCTTGTGCCATGGCACCAGCATGAGCTGCCCTGTGTGATGGGCATCTGTTCCAGTCAGGCAGTCCTACATGTAAATCTAGCTTTCTGGGCATGCCATTGCTTTGGGAGCCTGTAGAAGTGTGGGAAGCTGCAGGGAACCTGGTGTCTCTGGTATGCCTAAATACAGGTGGGTCTGGGGCAGAAGAGAAAGGATAAGACAATCTTTAAGGTAAATGGTTAAAGAACCAGGCATGGGAAGTTTCAGCCAATGTGATTAGTCAGAGGACATCTGCAGGGGGATTTCATCCATTTAAATGCTTAGATTTGTCCTTTTCTGCAGGTTTGCTCAGTTTGGTGCCTGAGGCAGAGACTGAAGCTTCCTATTTTGAGACGTGTGCCTTTGGTTAGCTGCTGGGCTAGTCTCTCCACTGATGTAACTCCACTGAGGCTCACTGATTTGCAAAGCATTTGGCGTCCTGCTGCTGGTTTTCCTTTCTCCCTCTTGCCTCTCTGGCACTCCTTCTTTTCCTCTGGAGGGTGTAACCTGGCAAACCTCAGCTGTGCTTCCTTGATGAGGCTCTGGCCCTGAATTGCTCTGAATTCAACTGACCTTTCCAAACAGGTCTTTGGGGGCTTTGCTTTGTGCTTGTGTTTTTCATAGCCCATTTTTTCTGCATGAAGCACACATTGTTTTCTGCTTTCAATTCCAAAAACTTATTCTGCTTGTCTTTCTGTTATCCCACCTTGGATGGAGCTGGACCTCTACCTGGGCCTGGCACTTTGCCTTCCATCAGTCCTGATTCTCTGTTGTCACACTACTCCCTCCTTCCACCCCTAAGAGTTATGGACCTGAACCACAATAAGGTATGGGGATACTCTGGAAGCTGGCACTGAAGTAGCATATAATCAGATTAAAAAAAATTACAGCTAGGGAGATGCATACGCAAACTTACACATTCTTTGGTGAGGATGATAACTCTGCTATGTGTTGACTATGCTCTTTTTGAATGTTTTCTCTATTCTTCTTGTTATATCTGATTTCCCTCCAGCCTGCTGGGGTCAAACAGTTTGGCTGGCAGTTGTGGGGAGAAGGGCGGAGGAGACAGCCCTCTATGTCAATCTCTTATAAAAATGTGACTGATTTCACAGATATATTTTCAGTTTAATGAGTTAATAAAAGCATCAAGGGGAAAATTAAATGCTAGCTGAGCCAGAAGATAAATTCTTTAGTGTTTGGAAGGGCAATGGAGGGAAAAAAGAAGTGGATTGGTTTGGCTTAATTTGGATACAGTGTGATGCTGAAAGAAATAGCTATTTAGTACTGTTTCAAACCAGCATCTTCCATTTAAAAGCGGCCCAAGTTGAAACAAAAATGCTAAATCAAAGTTCTCAAATTTGTTTAGAAATGTCCAAGAGTCATGGTATGGTTTTAGCAGATATTAATAACTGTCAAACAGTTATAAACCATTTGCCTCATTCCCACCTTGCCTCTGTCCCCAGTGCTGCTATGCTAATGTAGGCTGATAGGCTGAACTTATAGTACACGGACCCAGAATACACAGCTGTAGGACTCTAAAGATGTCTTCATTTCTTCTATTGTTTTACAGAGCCTCTCTCACAAAAAAAAATCCAACAAAAAAAAAACCCCAAAAACCCCCACAAAACAAAACAAAAAAAAACCACAAAAAAACCAACCACTCCTAGGTTTTAAGGCTATTGACTAATTTTGGGGGGAAGAGGAAGAGAGGGACACAAATCTGTTTTTTTGGGGACATGTAGACTTTACAACGGAGCAAAGATTACATCAAAGACCTGAATTATTCTTTAATCAAAAGAATGTTCTTATAAAGCCAACCACAGACCCATTCTTTGGAAAATCAGGCAGGCTCCTAAACATGATTGAGGAACCTACAATTCATTGCCTTTATTTCTTGCTCAGTTCATGATTGCTGGGTTCATCTGGAGGCAGACTGAGCCACTTCCAGCCTGGTCTTGCAGATGGTGCAGGGGAAGGAGCTGGAAAATGCCTTCTAATGTGGAGGTAAGACTTGATGTCTTGGCTGGTCAGCAGCTCCCGAGTTCTGCTGAATTTTCATCTCACGTGTTCACTCTCTAATGTGGGAGATGTCAGCACGGCTTGGTGCGCTATTTGTGAAAGGTCACTGCCCTCTGTGGCTACATCATCCTACACAACAGTCAAAACCTACTTATGCTCCTCCCTCTCCCCTTAGATGACTTGATTTTTGCAGTTTACATCTTAGTTTATAACTTGTAGCCACAAACATCTGAACAGACATGCTCTTAGTCAGATAGTTTTGTGGAGGGGCTTACTACAAGCTTGTAGTAGGTCCTGTTGGTCATGAGGCAGAGGGAACCTTATACTATAATTTCCCTGACTGTGGATAAACTTGAGAAAAAAAACTCAGATGAAGCCACTCCTTTTTTCTGCACATTTGCTGCTCATGCTGTGTCGAACCTGATTATTATCATTATCTCAGTTCTGTCACACTCTATAAATACATGTCTAAATAAACCACAAGTATGGCAATTTTTGTCAAGGGGGAAGTGTGAGGAAGGATCTCATTAGGGCTCTGCTGAGAATGTTTTGCAGAAACGGGGAGCAAGATAATACCTCAGAGCCTCAGGTCTTACTATAGATTAAGAGGTGTCTCCTGGGAGTAGCACCTCCTAGTAGAATGGTTTTCAGCTTGGCTTGGGGCAAGAGGAGAGAGGTCTCAGGTCTTACCTCCCCCAGATAAGTAGGATTTCTGACTCTGGATGGGATGAGATTGAATGAAAGCTCCAAGATAAAAGTCAGGCAAACAGTATATAACAGCGATTCTTAAACCACAGAAGTCCAGACTTTCAAAGCCTTGCTCTAGCCTCGGGGTAATAACCCCATTGAAGCTGCATACAAAAGAGCTTGGATGAAAAAACACAAAGTGTTACTGAAACAAGCTACAGGCAAAGGAATTACTGTGTATATGTAAAAGGAAACACAAGAGGGATATTTTAACCTACACCTTCAAGCTCCTCACTGTGGACTGGATCCAATGCCTACAAAAGTCAGTGGAAAGACTCTCATTGACTTCATGAGAACTGGATTGTGTCCTATGTGAGTTACACCTATTTTGGCTCCCTGCCATAGGTGGAGGTAGTCCTAAAAGAGAGAATGAGTGAAGGGAGTTTAATTTACATGATCTTCCAGTTCACTCTCAATTTACAGCTGCACATTCAGTCAAAAAGACACATCTCCAGCTTTGAGGAAGAGGAAAGTATAGTGTAGTCTGGACAGGTATTTTTTCATCTAATTTGTAAGGTAAGTCACTTGCAAACTTAAAGACTTTTTTGACACATTGAAAATTGTACCTAAAACATTTTCAGACAACTTTTCCAAAGGTATTTGTGATTCTGAAGGCTTCTGTCCTCTTGCTTATGCAGTTGGTACACCATCTGCTCCAGCCAGCTTAAAGGGGAAATGGATCCAGGTTTTCTGAAAGTCAGGAAGCAAAGGATTTCTACTCCAGCAGCCAAAACAACACAGGCAGCCAAAATAAGAGATCGCATGAAGGAGATGGTCTAAACATGCCAGCTGCAAAGTGTGGAGACTCTAACATGTAATACCTGTTTTAAATTAGATAACGAATTACCTAATACAGAGTGAAATGACAGAGTGGAATTAAAAAACAAAAAAACGAACCACAATTTAAAACCTGTTGGTTGCCCCTGGCATGATTTAATTTTGTTTCTGCTCCCTTGGTTATTCACTGAGAGACTCACTAATACCTCATGGAAAACCTTACCAGTCTTTCCATGTTGAAGCATTTAGAGGAAATACATTATATCATGTAGTTTTGTGATCTGTTTCCTCCTTCCCCACCTTCTCCCACTGCAGAGATTTGCCTTAAAGTCAGAAACTGGGTTTCTGGCAGCTGTGAACAGGCCTATAAACAGGCACTATAGTGACTTTATTAATTAACTTCAGTAAAGGTGAGACCTCATAGACATCCTGAACTGTAACTTTTCTTTGCATGCCAGTGCTTGTAAAACATCCTTGACTAATATGCCTCAAACTGATGACCTTGTTTCCAGGTTGATGAGACCTATTTCTTCATTGAGAGCTTCTTCCATGATACCTTGAAGCAAACATCCTGCCAGCACACCCACATACAGTGTAATGTGCTCCATCTCCAAGGAACCTGCATCTCTGTACTCACCTGACCCTTTGCCTCCACACTGAAAGAAATGTTAGGTGTGCTTTACAACACAAATCTGTTTAGGCAACAAGCTTAAGACTGTCCCACCTGTCCCCCATCTGCTAGTTTACTTCCTCGCTCTCTTTTGGGATGCCCCAGCTGACTCCAGCGCAGGCACAAGGTTAGGATCCCTCTGCTTTATAAGGGTCTCATAATACCATTCCTGAAAGACTTATAGCAACTCAAAAAACCTTTACATCAAAACTCATGTTATGCACACCCTTATAATTTGCTAGAAAAACACCACACCAGAGGGATGTAACCTGTCTCACATTATTTCGGACTGTTTGAGCAGACAGAAGAGAAATACAAGTTATGCCAAGTGACAGCAAAAATGGCTGGGATCCAGAGGAGACCAAGTTTTGTGTAGTATGGCTATAGTCAGGTTTGCTGCAGAGGGAGGTGGCCCTGAAGCATGTGCATGTGACTTCACCTGTGGTACTTGTCCAGTCTTTTATTTAATGACACTGCTGTGCTCCCTTTATCTGTCGATTTGACTAGATGTAGGCTTCCCAAAGATGGGTAATAGACAGTGCAGTGCTTGGTGGGCTTGTGTCCGTTCAGGTTTGGACTAGTGAATGTAGACAGCCTAACCATGCTTAAATGTTACAAGCATCTAGTTACACAAAAATACTATGGAGTAAAAAATAAGTAATGAGCCAGTGTTTCTGCCATCATCCATCTCAAATCCCAGTATGGCTACAAGCTTTCCTTCTAAGGAAAAGCTATCCAGTGTGCACTGTGATAACACAATGGAGATATCCAGCATACATTGTTAAGAACTGTTGGTTTTGGTTGTAATCAAGTCTGGGATTCAGCCTTCCTGTGGGTGTTTTATTATCCTCTCTGGTGATAAATATCCTTGTGTGCATGGTGTAAGTTCTGTGGAAGTCACTTGCCAGGGGAAGGATGGTCCTGTAGGAAAATTATTGGAATATTGGCTTGGACAATGGTGTTCTGGCTTCACTGCAGCTTTTCTATATAACTGGAGGCAAATAATTTGACTTTCTCCTTTTGTTCAGATTCTGCACTCTCTGTTCACACAATGAAAGCCTGACAGTCCTGTCTCAATTGCACGTAAGTGGAACAGGTGCAGGTTCTTACTGCCAGATATGCAGGACTTTTTCTGGTGTCTACATGGTTCTCTTCAGCTCTGCTGCGGAGCAGTTATGTAGGAAGTCATGTATGCATATGTCCTTAGAAGTATTATAATACATATCAAAAGTCAAAACTGTAGCAATTCCTGGTGTCAGATAATCAGCATACAGCTCTGTCCGGAAGTGGTCACCTCCATGTTAAAATGACTGTGGAAAATAAAGTGATATAAATAGAATGATAGAATTATAGATTCATTTAGGCTAGAAAAGACCTTTGAGATCACCAAGTCCAACTGTTAACCCAGGACTGCCAAGTCCATCACGTGGTAAAGCAGGGCACTATTCATACAAACTGAAGAACAAGAAATAATTTCTTCTTAGAACCAAGTCACAAAGAAGTGACTTGTCCATGGCTTGTGTTTCTGCTTACAAAGTTACAGCACCCACCTTAACACCCCTTAGTGACTGGAAGGGGCAGTACAGCTCCTGAGCTGATACCGTCAGCCCACTGAGAAGCACTAGTAGAAGTGCTAGCTCACAATAAGCAGTCACCATGCCAGCACCTGCCAGCTTGAGTTGGCCTTCCCCAGTGCAAGACATACGGCTTAAGTACTGCACATGGGAAGGATTTATTGCTCCTAATATGCAAATCATGGACTCACTGAACTTTGTTCCTGGGGAGAGTAGCATCTTGATGGGGGTGACAGGTGAAAACGCATCAAGTGTATCTCTGAACATGAAATGCAAACTGAACCCTTGCTCATTTGCATGCCTGTGGCATAAAGCTGCTCAGAGTATTTTTGGAGCAAAAGCCACAGCTCAGCCACAGAAATGTTTTCCCATTGCTGCCTATTTGTCTTTTTAAGCATTATGCAACCTAGGGTGCATAAACGAACAGGAGACTGAACAACATAAGACTGAAATATGCCTCCAGGTCCTCAGGTCTGTCAGGAAGTCTTTTTTTGCCTGGCCTGAAACAGGTGTGATGGAAGTTCTGGAGTTGTTCTGAATGTCCTTGAAGCTTTACATGTGTAAGAAGCAAATGTTAGTTACAGGGAGGGGCTTAGTCTGGCTAAACAGGCTCTCTTCACTGTAGCAATGAAATCACCAGAATGAATGTTGAAGAGCAATGAAGAAAGTTGAGGACAGGAACACTGAGACCATTCCAGACTTTCTAGTCTAACCTCTGGAAACATGAGGGCCCATGAGGGCACAGAGTTTAGGGGCTCATAAATAACAACAAATTTGGCCATTACTGCTTCAGTACGTAGCCTTTTCAGCTTGTGTGGCATTGAGTGATGTGGTCTTTTCAGCTTATCTTCAGGCAAAATGGGATCTCTGCCCATTCTTCACTGGGCTGCATGGAGATGCCCTTCAAAAATAATACATCCATTTCTGAGTGAAAATTTTAATGAAGTCAGTGGGACTCCACAGTCAAAGCTCGAGTTGTTAATGGTGGTTAGGTCCCATTCCAGTTTGTGTTGTGAGCTTTGTGTTGCTTAGACTATTTCTGTTGCCAGAAACCTGGAAGCCTTTGACATCTTTCAATGAGAGTATGGGCCTTATATTATTAAAGACACAGTAGGGGTGGGGAGGGAAGAGAAAAGGTATGCAACTACATAGTAGCTCACACTCCCTGTTCATCCCATCTCTAGGTTTCTGGAAGGAATTTTGTGCATGGTAGTGAATTCATAAACAAGAGCAATGTCTATTGAGCAGGACATTGATGGGTGCTTAGTTATAAGAATAAAATCGTAATGGTAACATCAAGCCAGTACCCTGTTTCTCTTTGTCTTTTCTGAGCTCAGGCACTTCTGTACCAAAGGTCCCAAAAGAAACACACAGCTCAAAAATAGAGCTGAATCAAGTGCAGGCAGCTGCAAGAGTGAACCCCACTGACTCATAGCTCAAAGCCAGAAATTACTTGGTAGGTTATCTGCAACTAGGTAAAGCTTGTAATTTGTGTGTTGCTGTAGTCAGATTTTGGGACAAACAGCTGCTCTATGCTACATATAGATTGGAATTTTGTGGCTTTTACAGAACTTGCCATTCAGTGGTAGAAAGGGAGATGTAAAAGAGAGGGAAGGAGTGGGACTCTGAACTCGAGGTCTATGGGCAAGCTCCTCTTCAGGATAAACCAGTATCTGATCTGCTGCCTTTTTAAGGATGGATTTGTAAAAAGAAGGAGCTATGTGGCTCTTCTGTTAGAGCAGAAGTAAAAACGTGCAGCACTTCTTAGACTTGGTGATGAGTCTGCAGCTTCCTCTTTTTCTCAGTGGCTTTCTCCAGCTACAGTTGAATGTGACAAAAATAGGAGAGATATGAAACAAAGGAGAACTTCACAGCTAGAATGATAAAAACTCAAGAAAATGGTAAATGATTGTCCTCTTCCTCTTGTCACTCTGCACCACTTTGCAACCTATTTGACAACTGATGAAGATATTTTTAAAGACTAGCTTTGAAAATAAGGAAGAGAACCTGGTAATGATATACTCTAACGATACAGCCTACAGTGGGGAGGATTATTGGAGAAGGAGTTAGATAGATTGCAAAATCTATGAGCAAGATTTCTCTGTTGAAATATTCTACATTTCTGATGTTTCCAATTTCAAAGCTTCAACTTAAAGAGCTGTATATTACCACAAGGAAAATATTCTGACCAGCTCTTGTACTAAAGAATATGCTTGATTTTCTACACGTTCTATAAGGGACAGGGGGAGAGTTTTTCAGCTTTACATTCTGAATTGCTTTATTTCCCTACTTTAGCCATATGCTTCCAGAAAAAGCTCATTGAGAATGCAAGTTTTGCCTACGTGGAGGGAAATGCCAGAGGGAAGTGCTAAAATTCACTCTTCCACAACATCTCTAGCTACTCAATAAAATCATCTCTATACCACTCTCCAGAAATACTACATGTAGCTTTGCCCAATTTTAGGTCCTGCAGATAGATCTCTACAATAATTTGACTAGATTACAGTTTAATTTCTGGAAGAATAACTAGACACTCACAGATTTCTGGAGTTTAAAACAAAACAAACCAAAACAATTACAGGAGAGCATATAAGTTTGATTCCTATAGTTCCATACTATTTAATTAACTTATCCCAAAGCCGAGTGCAGTAATTAGCATCAGAATAAGCCATACACCCAAGAAAATCATTCAGTCTCGATGTCTGCTTAGAAATGACAACAGGAGATGGCTGAGCCATTGCTGCTCTGACAGGACTGCACCAACTGCATCAGTGGTGTTGCTTCATTCTTCCATGACCTCATACCCTGGCGTCTTGTGTTCTCGTTCAAAGGTCACATCTTCTCCCAGTGAAATGAACGTTCAAGGAGGGAAAATATAAGTGTATTTCAATGGTTTAGGATCAAATCCTTGTCGCAAAAGGACAGCAAGATTACCCTAAGTAGGTATGATGACACTGTGAAGAGTATTTATCCTGCTGTTCGTACATAAGTTCATAGTGCAACATTTCTCCCAGGCTGAAGCATTAGTTTTTGCCTTGATACTAGGGAAACTGTAGGCTGAAGGATATAAGGACATTTAGTTTCAATATGGTCCATGATTATTATCAGGCAGTGGGACCCGTCTTTTCAAGTCCTCGTGTGTGTGCTGGAGGTGAGAGGCATATCCCATTGCACAGTTGTGACTCAAGCATAGTGTCTGCTTCAGGTTTGTATGCATGTTAATTTCTAAATAAGAGCAATTTTGTGAAATAATGAAGAAGATTGGACTTGAGTGATGAAAAAAATGGACCATTAAGAAAGCAAATTTTTTAGAAAGGCCTGGCAGGAAGTGAGGTCTTACATCCTAGTGCAAATCATCAGGAATTGGACATCTCATATCAAAATCAAATCAAAAAAGATTTATTGATCAGTAAGGAGGGACTATCCTCCTTCTTAATAAATGTTTGAGGGTTTCTGTGGTTGGTTATGCTGTGTAGAGTGAGAAGAAGGATTTTCTTTTCCTGACCTTACAGCTTTTCAGCAGTGAAGGCTGTAGCTAATCAGGGTATCCCTACAAGGCAGATATAAAAACCAGATTCCTTCCACAGTTTCTACCTTAGCAGATCTAATGCCCTTCGATGGATACAGATGAGGGGGAACTGGCAATATCTTATACCCAATCTATCATGTTGATGCCTCTGCTGTAATCGTTGTGCTACTTTAATAACCCATCAGGCAGAAGATACAGAATAATGTTTATAAGCTAAGGCCAGCTGTCCCGCCTGTAACAAATTCCCAGACACTTGGGTTCAGGTTTAAATGGGGAGACAGAGGAGGGAATGGTGATGCTGTCACACAAACTATAGCTGCCCATGGTATAGCCCACAAAGAATCTTTGCAAATGTACAAATCCTCCTTGAGAGACATGAACATAAAACCTAAAATGTGTTCCATATGTTCCAGTGTCCTGTTTCTGCTCTGATTCCAGCTGAAAGCATAAGACTTAGCAACCTTTGTATTGATGCTAAACACATTGCGTCACTCCTAACACTGATATGTTTTATGTTAATACAGTTAAACTTGCTTCAACATAATCCTGGTAAGATAAACACCATTGCTGTCATGATAAATATTGCAGCTATGTGTCTTTCAACAGTAAAATGGAAGAAAGACGTGTTATCCAAACCAAGATGAAGAGAATCTCCCTCTGCCATGCTCTGAGAATTTATCTTCTACTGTTTTTGCTGATGAATGTGGTGCAAAGTTGAATGTTGTTGCTCTGCATGCAAAAGCTGTTGCAGATAATATTGTGTGCCTCCTACACGGAGTAACAATAACAAACTAAAAATCCCCCTCAGACTCCTTTGATAAAAAAAGGATTCTGTGGTTGAAGTATGCTTTCAGATTACACTTGCATCTTGTAAGCTACCTTTACAAACATAGACTGATGCTTTATGAGAAAAAGTCCTTTTCTCCCTAAGCCTGCTAATGTTCAGGGTTTTTTTGTAAAGGACCAGAACTGTGATATTTGAAGGATGAACTCAGATTTGCTGTGACAACTGGATGTTACTATCTTCTTCCAAACACTTCTCCACTTTTTTCACTAGGCTATTAGTGCCCTTAGCAAACAAAACATTGGACTGAAGACTTTCTGATTCACTGGCAAGGTAGCACTATGAGTGGTTGAGGAAAGTGGTCTTGCACATTTTGGGCAAACCAAACTGACATCATCACAGAGAAACAGGTGAGAGTGTGTAGGTAGGGAAAGGCTGGCTGAGAGGTAGCAGTATCTTAACAGTCTGCTCACTTGTGTGATAACTTCTGTTTCATGTCTAATGCCCTTTCAAGAGTCTGGTGGAGACATTTTTACAGTGGCTTGATCAGAGCATTTCAAGCTATATAAAAGCAAGATCTAATCACTTTCACAAAAAACCTGAGACAAAGCTGTACTTCAGCTATGTTCAACCTTTGTGTTCAAATGGGATAGAAAAGGATGAGCAAAGTGATGGACCAGCTCTGGCTCCAAATGTTTCCAACCAGCTACTAAAGTTCCTGTTGCCAAAACAGGGAAGCAGGAATGCAGGAGAAAGCAATCTGGCAGCCAGAAAGAATGTCTAGTAATGGGCACTAAGTTCCACTGACTACTTTATAACATTGAGGTCATGTGGCAACATGAAGAAACAAGATGATGGCATCCCAGCAGACCCAAAGAATGCTAACATATGTAGTATTTCTCACTGAAATGTAGAAAATATCCTGTGTGAAGGAGTTAGGAGTAGAATTTACTCATAGTGAGATTGAGATCTGGACCAGGATTCACTTGGGTAACTATGGTCTAACACCCTGGAAAGGCACCAAACTATGTTGTCCCTCACAGACTGCTTTTGTGACCCTGAGCAAATGCTGCCAGGCACTTTGGTTCCCCACCTGTGATGTGGGGTACCACTATCCTTTAGAGCAGGAAGTCTTGCCACTGAGTATAAGTGAAGGAAAAGCTGGTGGGCAAGATTTTACCTGACATCCAAAACTGTCTATCTAAAATAGAGAAGAATTTATATTTTTGGTTAATAAGTAAATAGAGTTGGTAAGTCATGCCTACAGCATGAATAGGTCCCCATACTTTGAGTCCTGACAACCGGTTGTCAGGCACTGTGGTTCACTCTCATTGTGTTCAACCATGATTACTAAAAGTGCCACCCAGTGAAGCACTTCCAGAGCTCAGAAAAAAACAATAAACCTATTTACATAATTTGGCACTAATGGGTCTTTCAGGGTGTCTTACCAGCTTCAGATCTTTTGCTTTGTCTTTTTTTCAGAAGACCTTACCTGCAGCATTTCAGGAGTTAGAAGTCCAAAGCAACAGTCTGTCTTTTAAAAGGGTGGATGGCCATAAACAAATTGACAATGATTGTTTCCTCTGACTGGGAGAATCAAAGGAGTGGTTTTCAGTGTTTACATTATCAGGTGTGGGACTTTTAATTACAGGTTTACAGAGCAAACACCCTCTCCCCGTCCTCACTGCTCCTTATGGTTACCTCTCTCAGATCTCACGCCTTCTGTGCAAAGCTCACCTGCCTGCCTCAGGTCTCTGAGTTTACCACGCTGGCAATTTGTAAGTCTTACTACTGGGGCCTCGCACTGTCACCAGGTCTTTACCCTCATGGCTGTCTACTAGATCCTTGATCTGCTGAAGAGGTTTCCTGTGAGGCTGAGGCCCTGTGCTGGCTTTGGCTGGGGCAGAGTTAATTTTCTTCATGGAAGCTGGTATGGGGCTATGTTTCGGATTTGTGCTGGAAACATGCTGCTAACACAGGGATGTTCAGTCACTGCTGAGCAGCGCTTACACAGAGTCAGGGCCTTTTCTGCCCCTCGCCCCACCCCACCAGCGAGCGGGCTGGGGGTGCACAGGAACCTGGGAGGGGACACAGCCGGGACAGCTGACCCCAACTGGCCAAGGGGGTAGTCCATACTGTATGGTGCCATGCTCAGCGTATAAATCTGGGGGAAGAAGAAGGAAGGGGGTGGACATTCAAAGTGATGGCATTTATCTTCCCAAGTCACTGTTACATGTGACGGAGCCCTGTTCTCCTGGAGATGGCTGAACACCTGCCTGCCGATGGGAAGTGGTGAATGAATTCCTTGTTTTGCTTTGCTTGTGCATGTGGCTTTTGCTTTACCTATTAAACTGTCTTTACCTCAACACATGAGTTTTATCACTTTTTCTCTTCCGATTCTTTCCCCCATCCCACTGGGGGGGAGTGAGCGAGTGGCTATGGGGTGTTATCCGTGGGTGGGGATTAAGCCACCACAGGAAGGAAGGAGGGTACAGCCACAGCCTGAGGATGCGCATCCCTCTCCAGCTGCCCACCCTGCCATAGACTCCTCGCTGCCATGGATCCCAGGGGAAGAGGGGGTTACGCCTGTGTTTCCCCAGCCTGGGTGGCATACTTATAACCATAGTTTTGCAGGACTCGTAGTCAGAGTAAATAGGCATCGAGCTAATTTCACTGGAGTTTTATGGGCTGCCTTGGAAAGCCAGGCCTTGGGCAGTGAGCTTGTTACAACAGTGCATTACATTAATTGCCAAAATTTAAAAAAAATCAGGCAGCAATTCATATGCTTATTACATGTGTTGTGGGCTTCTCACACAAGCTGATTCCTAGGTATTTACCCTTCTGGAAATACAGTTTAGAGACTTCTTTAATAAGCACTTTGAAAATTTGGATCTGTCTCCAAATGGTGGTATAGCATCTCTCTGTAACAAAGGCCTTCTCAAGAATTGTGCCGTTATTTTTATACAAGTCATTGAGCTTACAGAAGGTGTAAATAATTCTTAGGTCACAACAGACCCTACCAGTCTTGCTGATGATAATTTGCTGGCTTGCACCTGCCACTTCTTGGGGATGCTGCACTCTGAGAAGCTCTGCTAGGAAAGGAGCTGCCCAGCAGCAAGTGGTGGTCCTCCCCTGTGACTGTTCCCTTCCTCTCCATGGTCACAAGCAGAGCTACCTTAGACACTGGTAGTGAAGAAAACTGGGATGTGGTTGACATCTCCAGGCCACCTCCTACAGCAAGCTCACCTGGACCATAGGGAAATGCACTGGAAGCAGAGGCTGCATTATGCACTCTTTTGACAGGTATGTCTCCATCCTTTATTGGGGTCTTTTGAAGTAGCAGGACCACGTTCCCAGGGACATCACAAGGCAGCAGGAGGAGCATGGGACACCTGCATTACATTCACATTTCCTGAACAAAAGCTGTCTTCACGAAGAGGCAAGGTAGACATGTGAGGTCTTGGGGAAGCTTTTGTTTTGGAAGGAGTAAGGTGAGATGTTGAGAAATCTCACTGAGGGAGATACCTTCCTTCTTTGTACATTTCTTCCTTCTTTACACTTACACTGGAACAGAGTGAGAGGAAGGCACTGTGTATTTAAAACATCTTCAGCTGCACGTAGTTAGCTCCAAAGGTTCAATAAACCCTTCCAAATCAGTACTGAGATGACCAGGATCCCCTTGCTCGCTCCAGCACAAGCTACTTGTCTTGTCTTGACAGGGTCTGATTGCTCCCATTTGTGAAGTGGGGTTAACACATTAATCTTCTTTCTTACGTGATCAGAGACTAAGAGCACCAAGAGTCAAGTGGTCGTATTACAGTTCCTCACACAAATAAGAAGCTCACTGTCACCACTGATGTGGTTTTAGAGCCACAAGCTGGAGAAAATGCAACATGCCAACTCAGATGCATTTGAGTTCCTGTTCTGCCACTCCTCTGCCAAACAGCAACACATTTGCAATGTGTGACCATCTGATCCACTGACTGCTGAGGTGGTAATCGCCTTGGCCACCCAGCATGAAGCTGCATTGCACGAGCAAGTACAGCATGAGACTTATGTTCAGTGTCCCTCTCACCAACTTGTTACCCAAACTGAAATAATAACACAGGGTCTGGGTTGTGGGAAGCTCCTGTGGTGTTGCTTTTTACCGAGTGGGATCCTGGAGGAGAGACATCTGTAGAGAGAAGTTTTGCCCCAGGTGAATGGTTTCAGTGCAAGGAGACACTGCCAGAGGGATGAGCCTTATCTTAGGAACCGGGCCCCAGTGCTAACAAGCTGCAAATATGTCTCGTCAGCTCTTCCCTGAGCAAATGAGAGAGAAGACTGGGAACAGGTCCAGACACAGGCAGATAAAAAGGTGTGTTACGGCTTTGTCTCCTTGTATCCATTTTCCAAATCTAGTAATTAGTTTCTTAACTTTGTCTTGTAGCTGGCTAAAACTTGTTTTACTTTTCACCCAATTCTTGCCTGCTGTGCAGACAGATTTTAGGGTGATATGGCAACTTTGGAGGTGCTCTGCTCTCCAGGGAGTAACGAGTGATGCACTTTAGGGTGGCCAACACCCAAGCCATGGATGGAAGTCTCCCAGGAGCATGTATGAGACAGGGCAGACACAGAGGGTGGTATGGAGAAGGTGCTGAGAGACAGCCTTGGGCATGGGGCTTGGGTCTTCCTAATCTCTCACTGTTCTCTGCAAAAGAGTTCTTGAGGAACTGCCTCCTTAACTGTCCTTTCACACGTGTGCCTTTACTAAAGGGTTGATGGTAAAAATCAATGTACCTGTTTCTAATTTGCCACATCCTCCCATAGTAATCTAGGTGCATGTTTCTTTCTAGTCTGTATGAAGAGCCTTGGGCAATTTGCTCAGAGATAGCTGTGTTGACATAGCTACAGGAATCCCACCATGCTATCACCTGACTAGCCTATGCCCTGTTTATCACAGTGGGGTTTTGTGTTCCAGGTCATAGAATCACAGGATATCTCAAGTTGGAAGGCACCCATAGGTGCCATCAAGTCCAACTCCCTGCTCCTTGCAGAACTACCTGAAAATAAACCATATGCCTAAGAGCACCATCCAGATGCTCCCTGAGCTCTGAAAGGCTTGGTGCCATGGCCACTTCCACGGGGACCCTGTTCCAGTGACTGACCACACTCTTGGTGAAGAAAGGTTGAGCAGGTACAAAGGACACTTCAGTCTCCAGTGTCCCTTGCAGGACACCAAGGGTCCTTCAGCTTTGACTTGAGGCTCTGATTATGGAGAGTAAAGAGATGATGAAGGGTTCACTGCGGGGGTCTGAGACCCACAGGTGCAGGGAAGATGTAATCAAGGTTTACAGACCTCTCCCTGGTGAAAGAAATAAAGCACTACTTAGGTAACAGACTAGCCAGAGGGACAAAGTAAGGTTCTGTGCAGGAGAAAAACCAAAGCTGTTTTGTTGTCTATACACAGGCAACCTCTGGCACATCAGTATTATGTGATAAAATTCCTTTAAGATACTCATTACTTGACACCTGTAATATGATAGCCCTTAGAGAGGGACAAGGATGGAAATACACAAAATTTAAACACAGAGACACTGTTAGACAATAACATTACTGTAGCAGTGATGGTCTAACTCTGAAAAGGTGGCAAGGTCATGTTGTTAGTTATTTAATCAGACAGATGATGATACTGCCATGTGTAATGGTCAGGGGACTGCAGGTGCTAGTTCCTGTGACACAGACATAACGGCTCAGTGTGACTTCTCTAACCTTCTTGACTCCATATTCTGTCTTCATCACAAATGCTTGTTGATGCCTTCCATTTGCCTGTAAGGCTGCCAGGATTAGTGTGATGATCAATCCTATGAATCCCCTTTGATTTCTGTTGGGAATTATGTCATCTTTTCATAGACCAATGGGTACGTGTTGATAGAATTATCTCTAACTATTAATTCACATTTGTAGAATGGCTGGGCTAATGGGCCTCAGCCTTTAGCACTACCCCAGTGAATGTAGTGATAATCAACAGTTGCTTCTTTCAGTCTGATAAATTCAACGGCCATGGACACATTCAGGTTTGGATGATTTTTTTCTTACTGCTATCTGTGCTGCCTTAGGTAGAAAACCTGAACAAGGTGAAAAAAAGAGAACTACAGCACTCCCTCCTTGGCATCCAAGCCTAAAATAACAGCAAAATGGGTCTTTTTCTTGTGGCACCTCATCCCAGAGCAATTTTTTTTTTTTAAAAAATATTTCTTCCCATTCCTGTTCCAAGCCAGGAAGTAAAGGGGTGTGTCAAAATAAAGCAATTATAGACAGGTTAACCAATACCTCTACCCTCCCTTTCCCCTCCACCATAAGCACAATGTGTGCAGTGGTATGCAGATCAAGCCAGAAGGGCCCCTGGCTGCTTTTTCCTGGACAGCTCAACATTGCTGGCTGGAGAAGAAGGCTCTTGGTTGCTTTCTAAGTGGTGTAAAGAGTCACCTTCTGTGCTGTTAAACCAAACAGGGCAGCATAATACAGCAATGTGAGCTGCTGACAAGGTGGATGAAATTCTGGGTTACTCTGCTTGATTTCAGGACTAATTCAAGAGATGTTCTTGTAAATGATAAATCCAGTGTTAATTTGGATTTTTTCACCTTCTTCAAGCATATGCTCTTGTAAATGTGTCTGTGGTGTTGTCATGATTTAGCCCCAGCTGGCAACGAAGCCCCTCGCAACCACTTGCTCACTCCCCACTCGCCCAAGGGAATGGGGAGGAAAATCAGAAAGGAATGTAAAACTCGAGGGTTGAGATAAGAACAGTTTAATAGGTAAAGCAAAAGCTGTGCACACAAGCAAAGCCAAACAAAACAAGGAATTCACTCACTACTTTACACCGACAGGCAGGGGTTCAGCCATCCCCAGGAATGCAGGGGTCCAGCACACATAACGGTTACTCAGGAAGACAAACGCCATAATGCCAAGTATCCCCACCTTCCTTCTTCCCCCAGTTTATATACTCAGCATGACATCATATGGTATGGAATACTTCCTCGGCTAGTTCAGGTCAGCTGTTCTGGCTGTGTCCTCTCCCAGTTTCTTGTGCCCCTCCAGCCCTCTCACTGGCAGGGCCCAAGGAACTGAGAAGACCTTGACTGAGTATAAACCTCACCCAGCAACAACCAAAACCATCAGTGTGCTGCCAGCGTTGTTCTTACACCAGGTCCAAAACACAGCACTGCACCAGGCACTAAAGAAGAAAATCAGCTCTATCCTAGCTGAAACCAGGACAGTTGTCTTACAGAAAGCAAGTACAATCGCTGTGTATATCTACAAATGTACAACCACTTGTCTGGCCTTCTTGGCAAAATAAAACTTTTATCCATTACGAAGTGTAACCACAAAAGTAAGACTGATGAACAAAATTAACTCTTTTTACCATGATGCACAGTTAAGGTTGGAACTCCTGCTACTAGACACTGGAAAGTCAGTAAAAAATGAGTTCAAAAAGGAATTATAAAAAAATTCATGGAGGACAGATGCACTGATGTGCATTTAACATGGTATTGTGTATGCAGAAAGAATCCATAAGCCACAGTGGAAGCTAGAAGCATGAATTACAAAATATTTGTCTTGGTTTTTGTACAGATTTCCTGAACATGTGCCTCTGACCGCTGCTGAGATGACCCTCTGGTTTAATCAAATACCAGAGTGTCTTACAAGCTTTACCAAATTTACACATACACAGCTTATCTGCTGCACCCTCTGCATTCCTCTGATCGATATGAAACAGAATGCACTGTGAACCCAGACTCTTAGGACTTTTGCTATCTTTGTATCCAGCTGAAAAGAAATGCTAGGTTTCAGAGTAAAGTGAAGAGTTATGCGTACTTTCTATTGAGCTCTTAACCAAGGAGTCAGCTCTTTGGAGAGTTTATAACTTCCCTTTACTATGAGACTATTTCTTTGCTTTTGCTTTCAGAACTTCTTTTTCTTCCCTTAGGCCAATTGAAGATGCTCCCAGGAGTGCCTCAAACACAGGCCAACAGAAATTGATGCACATGCATAGGGACAGATTCAGGAAAAAAGCTAGTAAGACTTTTAAAATGTAGTGTGCATTACATGTCAGGAGACCTAGTCTCTGATTTCATCTCTGTAGCTTGGACCAGTACTTTACACTCTCTTGCCTTTTCAATATTTTGACTACAATCTATGTAAATGGATTTCTTAAATGGTGGTATTTGTCTGTATAGACAGTAGCTCTTCAGTGATTTTTGTTGGCTGAAAATGATATCAGCACTTTGTAACTAAGAATAGACACCAACATCCTTCAGAGACCAGCCTCTGCAGAAAAGGAGGAATTTTCTCTTAAGTACAGCTCTTTTTCCTTAGTGATTTTTACTGATTACTGTGGCAGCTTCCTCTGCTGAATCTGAGCATGAAATCCTTTCATAGTTCTGTTCTTTTAAAAAATCACACTCTTGTTGATGTTAAATTGTCTCTTTAGTCCTAGGTATTTGTTATTTCTAGTTTACAGTGCAGGTGAGATCATGGAAAGCATTTAAATTACCTTCTGCTGATTCAACGAAAGTAAGTAATTAGGGAATTACCCAGTCTTAAAATCAAATTGGAGGAATCAAACTAGTCCAGTTAATAAATGTGCTTTCTCTAGGAAAAGCATTGAATAACATCCGCTATTGCTAGTCTTATGAAGATATCTAGATGTCCAGCCCTAGATCCAGACTGTCATGCACAACAAGCTATACAAGGAGAGAACAAAAGTGTCAGTCCAGTTCCAAGCAGTTTAAACAGCATAGGTTACCTCTCTTTTGCTCTCCTTGCATGTGGCCTCCTCCATGAAATGCTCCTGCTTGTTAAATGGGAACGTTTTAATGCCAGATTTGCAGACCCTTCATCTTTCCAATGAGATCTGCTATGGTTGAGGAGATCATCACTATAGCACCTTGCCTAGGTTGTTGCTGAATCATGATAAAGCTACAGACCTTTCCTCTTGTGTGTTGCAAATAGAGATGGACACTCAGTTTTCAGCCTCGGGCTCTCAGAGGATTGTGGCAAATCATGCAAACCTTCTGAGTGACACTGACAGGTTTGCCCTTTTCTGGGAAAAGATGAGGACTAGCAAATACAAACCAAAGACAGGGATTCACCTAGCAGGAGAGAGTTATAGCAATAGCAGGGGAAAGGAAGAAAACCACAGAAAGCATTAAATTTTGGGCTACCCAGCTGAGATATTGCAACAGCTGCCTAGAAGAATTATTGCCCGTCAAAGATTACTTCATGGTTTGTGGTGCCAATTCAAAACTCCTATAGAAAATGGGTGCTAGGGGAGAGGATCTGGGAAATTTTTCCAGTGATTGACAGGGTTTTTGACGTGGGTCTGATATGTCAGTATTGACAGTCACTATTTTGCAGAACAGGCTTGAGGGGAAGTTAATCCATTTAACCTGTCACTTAAAGACTGTACAGTAATCTTAGTGTCTAAACATGACTAGCGTGTTTAGTCTCCAGCGCTGACAATGAAACAGAGACTGTTGCAATCCTTTCTCATATGAGAATTTCACAGAACAGTAGAGGTGTTGGTCTGGAGGTCTCAAGTCCAAACCACCTCTGGAAACAGGACTATAAACAATACTAACTCAGGGCATCCCAGCTTTGTCTGAGTCTGGAAAGCCTTCTGGGACAGAGGTTTTACAGCTTTCCTGGATAAGCTGTTCCTGTGCTGCACCTTCTGCCTGGTGGAAAAGATCAGCTTTTGTCATGCAGATGATATGGCATCAGTTACAGATTGGGGGGTCGGGGGCACGTTTTCAGCCATAAACTGTTTCTGGCATTCTTACAGAAAATATAAAAAATCTTAAATTGAAATTTTATAGTTAAGCTTAACTTTATAGAGAAAAAAGTATATGTTGCCAAACATATTTATTGTAGTTTCCCATCACAGTAAGAAGCATTTCTAGACGCTCACAGATCTGCAGCACTTCTTGCCTGAACTAAGGGATCTGGGGGGATCTCTCTGCTCTGACAAGTTTAAATTTGAAATAACTTTGAAATAACCTTGGAACATGGATATACAGCTAGAAATCCATTTAGAGATGCAGTGATATAATCCCAATGATAAATCTCACTATATTATGTACAACACAAGGTCTGGCTCTTTTATCCACACAGAAGATCTCTACGGGATACATTACAACGTTTATGATGGCAATAACTATTCTTCCAGAGCTTTCTGAAACTCCCCTGCATGGCTATGGAGATATTACAACCAGAGGAACAGAGAGATGAGGACAAAGCGCTGAAGCAAGTCAGACGTACAGACAGGAATAGAAAATTAATTTACATGGGCTCTGTGTGATTTCCATTGTAATAATGTGCCTATAGTTATTAGAAGTCCAGTTCTTATTTGCTCAATTATATTCAGCAGCTTCAACTCCATTGAACAAAGCTGGCAGCAATGTAAAGCCTCAATGACTTTTCGCATCAGGTGAACGTTGTTCCCATTTCAGAGTCTGAGAAAAAGGGAAGTTCTTACAGGATCCCAAATCTGGATGTATCTACCTTTTGTTTGTCTTGCACCTTTAGCCAGGCTGTATCTCAATACTTTTTCCCAGTTTTCTAATGGTCACTGGGCACCACCACAGATGTCCTTGCTCATGATGCACCCTGAGGATGCAAGCTAGTTGAAGAGTGCAGCATATAAGCAAAAATGAGAACATAAGAATTCTGAATTACTATTTGCACTGAGCTGTGGAACAGTGTTTCGTTGTGTCATTTTGGATGGAAGTGTTTCCAATTTTCAGCAAAAAGTAATAGATACACTTCCTTTCTTGACAAAATATCAGTGGTTTCCATGAAAAAGCATATAGTTTACAAAAACACATAGACTTGTGTCTTAAAAAAAATATTACTAAATATCCTGTTAAATATGTTGCAGTGTAGTATACCAGCCTGTACTTTTGCATAGTAAATCCATATACAAGTCTCTGGGTTACCTGGCCAGGCTTCTGGAGGGTGTGGAAGTCTGTTTCTCCTGATAATGCTTCCAAAAGCAATTGGTTCTTCAAAACTTCTGCAAATAAAACCAGTTTTATTTAGATATCTATAGTGAAATGGGTGTAAGATATCACTTTTTAGCACCCTAATGTGTATGTTTTGTTCAATGGTTTTTAGAATGAACTTGCAAAACAATACTGCTTGAGTCCAGAAAGGAAAGAAAAGGAGGGAATAATCCAATATAAGTACACTGAGAAAAGAAAAAAAAAAAAAAAAAAAGAAAAAAGCTAAATAAACTAAAAAAACCCAAACCACAACAAACAAGAAAAAAACCCACCCTCAGAAAAAAAAATATATATCTCTAGCATAACCTTTTATCTGTCAGTTGAAATGCAAGTATGACCAAAGCCTAAATGGGAAGTCTTGAGCAGTGGAAGACATTTCAAAGCAATGATGCATTAGAACTCTCTCTGGAATAGCCAGACAGCCAAGAATTCCCCTCCTTTAGGAAACACCCTCATTCCAAAGCTTCAGACAACTATTTTGAATACATATAATTTATTGCCCCATCATCGTAATAACATTATTATTTATTTACCTAAGATGATAACAGTGAGTAAGGCCCTAGTTAGAATCAGAACTTGATTATACTTTACAGATATAAAATGGAAGATAATGCTTGTTTTAAAAAGTGTTTGGTGGGAAATAACAATAGCCTTAGTTACACCCAGCAATGGAAACAGATCAACAGCAAAGGTCTGGGTGGAAGACATGATTCCCCTGCAAGATCAAGAGAAAGAAAAAGTAATCATGCTCTTTAATCCATCAACATATCAGATGCGTATGTGCCTTGTTAGGTTGAGAAGTTGGAGTAACACTTTGGTGGAGGTGTTATTTTCTCAAATTAGAAAGTATCAATGTCCTTAATATCAAGCAGAGATACAGACACATTGAGGCCTTTAGTTGAGCAACTTTTTTTTAAAGAACGTATGAAATACCATAACACGTAATGCAAAAATAGTTCTTTGAAGTTATTAAAGAAAGTTAATTTTGTGAATGAGCACAAAATCATAGCTCAGATCTGCAATACATGTACTATGCTCATGAGAGGAAAGAAATTTCCTCACGACCTACATTTTTACTGAAAATGTGTTGTGTGAGGTATAGCTACTAGAACATAACTGCTCATTTTTGAAGGGGCAGAATATTACCTGGTTTTTTACTTCTTCACTGAATTAAAGAGTAGCATATAGTTGTTTGTTGCATGTGTAAGGTCTGGGACCAATTCCCAACTCTATCGCCTGTTTTCATTGTGGACCTAAATACAAAACAAATTAACAGTAAATGGAGCACGTGAAAGGTCTACTCAGCCTGATATCCTGCCTGTGAGCCTAGGGGTGTGTGAAAGAAGCAGGTGATCATTTTCCAGGTGTCTATCAGTGAGTTCTTTTTTACAGAATAAGTAACTATCTATTTATATGAAAGAAATAGCTGTGCCTCTGGTGTTGTTTCAGTTCTTGGTGATTTCTCTCTTCTTCCACTAATGTAAGCCCCCCCCCCCCCCAACAGTTTCAGATTTCAGTGTCTACACTACATAGTGGCAAAGATTTCAGCAGTTTACTTTGAGGTTTTGTGGCAGAAATATCTCCCATTTGTCTTTGCAATGATGCCTACAAATGACAACTTTCAATGTTACCTACAAACATCATGTGGCCTCTCCAGCTGTTTGGGGAGAAAGGACAATCAATCAGTTTCTAGGTATTCTTTCCACATCACTGGTGTTTTCTTACACCTGCTAGTTGCTTTTTTATGGGCTGAAGAATAAGCTTATTGATCCGTTCAATAGGTGTCATTCCAAACCTTTGAACAAGACATTTGGGACTGATTAAAACTTCTCCTCCTACATCACAGTGGCTGAAGTGGCTCTCTGACTCCAGTAATGCTTTCTACCACTGTGTGGTAGCCTTTCCAGGACTGCACATCCCTGTAACCTGTAAAGCCAGCAGGGTGGGAGAGGGAGGGAGCACCCAAAGCTCATGTAAGTATGCAGGAATTGCTTCTGATTTCATCTGCCCAACTTGGATCAAACCCCTTTCAGCAGAGACAGGCCTGGTGGGGTGGCAGGAGCTGTGACCACTCTCTCTCCTGCTGGTAGATCTAATGATGCTGGGTCCTCATGTGACCTGATCTGTAAAACAAGGAGGACAGTGCTTTGCCTGTGGTAAGAGTAGGCTCACTGTAGACTCTGAGGTGATTAGATTGCTACTATGCCAGCACCAGTTACCAAAGCAGATGTGTGCTTTGCAGCCGTGTCTGTAACTTCAACTTACTGAAGGTGCATTCCAACACTGCTGGCACCATGCAGCATGGAGCTTTGGTGCAGGCAGCAAAACCTGCCTGCCAGCCTGCCTGCACATGTTGGGAGCTCATGCATGTTTCTTTCCCTGCTACATAGCAGTGGCTGCTAGGAATATCCAACAGCCTGTAGTATCTTTGGTATATTGCTGCATGGTTGGTATATGACCATCAGAGAAGCAGGTGACACCCACTGCTCTTCTACAAAACTGTGTGAACTGAACACCTCAGGCTGCAAAAGACTTTCCTCTTCTCAGCCTACTTATGTTTTAATAAAGGTATGCCATCAAGTTACTGAGTACCTATCTGTTTAACTGTCTTGATTTATACTGAGGGAACTTCTACCAGGATTGCAACCTAGGGGTTTTACTTCTAGCCAAATTCTTCCTCTGTTTTCATTTCCTGGAACAAGACTATGATGGTAGAGCAATTTCTATAGATATAGTAGGCCCAAAATGAATTAGTTCTCTCAAAGTCACAAGGATTGAGACTTAACAAGATAAATGGCCCTCTGTTTTCTGACACTTTTTCATCTGTTCTCTCATAAGCCAAATTGCAGCGGCTGGATGACATTTCTGTACTTGTTTACATTACAATTTTACTCCTCAAGGAATGGGTTTTAGTTCCTCAGTATAAACAGACTTTGCTTAGAGTATCCAGTCTTCACCTTTTCTGAAAGCTGTATTTCATTACATGACAATAGCAACAGTTATTGTTGAATACCCTTTCTTGCAGCCAAAAATCAAGCCTTGGGGGCAGCTCTGAAGTTTGATGCTTAAAAACACCTCTGGTCTGATAACTGATTTGTCTTCTCTGCAGAGCCAGGGGTCAATCTTCAGTAAGATTCACTGGGACCAAATCCCTCCAGGAGTGTGTTTTGTGCTATTTTGGTGAGCTGTCCTTTCATCGAAGATCTGGGCATAAACCAATCAATCTCCCGCTTTGAGGGAGCTTGACTCAGAGATGGGACCTCTAAAGTGCTTGGTGTTGGTGTTGCAACACAAAGATAAGTGGTGCCACCCAAAATTTCCAGGCTCCAGAACCAATCTTCCTGTTATGGGTGTAAAGGGGAATTGCACAGAAGCAGTGTCCAGAAAAAAGTGGTTTTCCACTGTTTCTGTAATGCACAAAGAAAATGGTGTGCTTCATTCCAGCCTAAAAAACTGTAACAAGTAGCAACAATCCATTTGCATTTTACTCAGTGTGCTAAATTCACAAAATAGAAACCCAATGTGCCTAGAGGGTAACTTAGAGGATTGTGAGATCATTCATATTTTTCTCTTTCAGGCAGTGTGTGAGTGACAGGAGATGGTATGGATGAAGCATGGATCTGCTTAGGTAAGTTCACTTTCAGCCTGTCCCACTGGCCCTTTGATGCTGAGCTTTTAGACTGTTTTGTGTAGTAGCTGGGAATCTTAAGCAAACAAATTATTCTAAAGATACAGATGAACACTGCTGTCACAGTGAGAGATGGAAACGATGACTCAAGAAGTGCTGTAGACTGAGACTTGGCTTTGTACAGGTATTTGAAACTATATGCATTTCACCAGGTTTCTGTAACTATATGCATTTCACCAGGTTTCTCTTTTCACTGCTGAGGTTTTGTTCAGCTCTGGCCTGCTGCTCCAGACAGGAGCTGTATCGTTGTGCTGTTACAATGGGATCCATCATTGGATTACAACAAAAAAGTTTTTTATCTCCATCCCCTTCACTTTTTTGTAGGCTAGCCAAACCGAGAAAAAAATGTTGTATTCTATTTGGTCTTTTAGAAACATGTATTGTTTGGAGCTCTGGTGGTGGTAACATGGCATTTCTGACTGTTCCAGCTTTTACCTCTGGGCAGGATTATTCATGTTTCTGCTTTTTTAGGAACAACCTTTATCCTCCACTCTGGGAAGATGTTCTGCTCCTTAATGAGCTGCTGATATGTGGCTTCAGATCTGCACTCTCAGTTCCTGGTCAAGAGGGAATTTTGATTTACCATGGCTTTAGCTTTGGAAGTTCCTGTAAGTAGTACATGCTATAAAGATTCATAAGCCAAATAAATGTACTTTGCTTGGCTTGCTCGCTTCAAATTTTGTGAGCAGCTAATGGAAAATACAGAAACAAAATAGCTTTTTTAGTTGCTGTAGGGAGGGGAAGCTTTTTAATGATGGGGTACTGTAAGTATTGAGGATGTTTGTTTAAGACTGAATAGAAATGTTTGCCTACAGACCAAATTCCCATGGAGGAAACTCAGTTCTGGTAGGGTTTTTCAAATTGAGTTCTGCATCTGGGGATTGGGTGGTGAAGAAACCAGAAGGGAGAAGAGAAAGAGAAAGTGAAAAGGAGTCTAATTAAATAATTATTTCAATGAGGCCAGCTCCTGGTAATGAGCTTCAGATGTTTGGGATTCCATGGACAGTCTCTGAACAGGAGAAGCAGTGGTGGGTGTATATATGTTTGTTTACTTCTCCCACCCTAAGCCTGACTACTGCTTTCTTTACAAGCCAATGAAGAACAGGCCTCTCCTAAAATACTGCTTGGACTTCCCCCCTCTTCATGCCAGATTTTGATCCGAGTTTCTCTAGGCCAATGTAACCCACGAAGGCAGTGGCAATAGTCCAGGTGTATTATGGCATAATTGAAAACACAGCTTGGCCCTCGCTCTGCAAATAGCCTGTTCACAATGAAACAACAAAGGAGCTCATGAGCCTGTACTCACAGCTAGCTGCGGCCAGATTCTGATCTCTGAGTCTCTGTGGAACAGGTGAAAATCTGAAGCAGAACAAGGACATAGGGAAAATTATAGCGGATGTATCCCTCACTGACTAACAGATTTACTCAAGATGGACAACCGTATGAATAACAAAGAAGTATGGCTGTGTACCTGACTATTTTTAAATTGCCCTGTTTAGAAATAAATACCTTCTGTAGCACCTCTGTGTCTGCTTTGATGACAGCCTTTGTAGGGTGTAGTCTGTTTAGATCTCTACCTTCCATTCTGCTACTTCAAGGGGACAAAAAACCCTGGGAGCTGTTCGTGGCTCATACAGAGTGAGAGAGGTAGTTCTAAATGCCATACTTCTCTCTTGGAAAACACCACTCTGTTGGGGGCAAAGTACTGTGAAGAGAAGAACCTTTGAGAACAGTGTCAGTATGTCCAGATCTTCTTTTTAATTGTTACTACTTTTCATGATTAAATGCTTAAACTCTGTTGTTTTATCTTTAGCACTAGAACAAATCACTTTGAGTGACAAGAAAAGTCTAATTTTTGTGAAGTTTCTTTTTTTGTGTGTTTGTTGTTGCTTTGGCCTGCAAAAAGCTCTCCTGCACTCCCTGCCTGCAGTGGAATTTCCTTTGAAGCACAGTGATTTGTGCTGCCTTCTTTGGAAAACATTTTGTGTCAGTGGGTTTGTGGAGACTGGTAGCAATGCCGCTCTTGTGCAGCACCAAAACTTATTAAATACTCTGAGCTGCACTCAGTCTCACACAATGTTGTCTCCAAATCTCTACCATCTGGTTTCCAAGAAGCTGAATATCATACACATTACATGATACTGGGCATCTATAATACCAGGCACATTTCTCATACTATATTGTTAACCTCAGTTCCTTTTAGGTACTTCCAGATGTTTCAGTAAGGGGAGAAAACAAAGTGGGAGACATGATTGTGTGATTTGTCAAGCCACAAGGACAGTAAGCGATTAAGAGTATGAAACTGAGATTTCAGGCAGTAATTTAGCCACATCATAATGACAGCATCCTCTGTGGACTTCTCCAGTTCTGGGTGTCATTTGGTTCTGTGGTTTTAGCCTTACTTTCTTTCCCGTGCTCCCACAACCTGCAAGAATGAAAGTGATCCCTCTCTGACCAGCAGAAGGGTCCAGGCCCAAAAGTGTGACAGGCCGGAGGAGAGATAAACACCAACAATGTTTATTCCTGATGATATGCAGCCTGAAAGCCCTCCAAAACACCTCTGAATCTAGTTGTCGTTTGCTAAGCTGAATACCAAGGAAAGGTGGCATAAACACCAACATTGCCAGCTGAACGAACTGTGCTGTGCAGTGATTCAACCCATTATTGCTTGATGCCTATTATTATTAGCATTGTCTGTGATGCAGCCAATGAATCCAGCCAAAAGGATGCACTGAAGGAAGCATTACTGCACTGTCAGGTGGAAAGACTAGTTTATTTTTTTCTCATCTTGAAATCATATGATTCTTTATCACCTTCCCCTTGGCCTCATTCAGGGTTTATGAGAGAGAATTTGGCCAGAGATCTGTGAGTCTTTGCTGCTTTCAGCATTGCTGTCTACATCTATTTTCTAATCCTTTGCTGTTGCTGTGTAAATTAAGCACAAATTTATCCCATGCTAGAGGAAACTGCAATGAAAATTCTTTTTCCCTTTTCCTCTTTGTCCTGCCATAATATGGCCAAAAATATTTAGGATCTTAAATTCTTCCCCTTTTACTGTCTTACCATGAAAGTAATTAAAAATAAAATGTATTTGGAAAATGCATTCACAGTACTATCTAAAAGGGCACAGGCAAGTCAGATCTTCATGGAGTATGCATTGTCATGGTTTCCACTATCATGGAAATACCAGCAGTCTACACCTGGAAATACTTTTCCTTCTTGTTGCTCCACTGTTCAAGTCACTGCACCTCTCCCTGCTTCTCCTGCTTTTGTTGTTATTCACTTACAAAAGAGAATTTTTGTGGAAAAATGTGTTTTCTTCCTTTGTATTTGTGTAGAGGACTTTGGATTCAGTTAGGGTCTCTGGACACTGACTTATGTTGGCTATGTGCTTGTTATACTATGTTTGGATAAGGAGATTTCCACCAGGAAGAGTCTTAGCCAGAAAATGTAGCTGCATGGCCTTGTCCTTTCTATTTCCCCAAACAGGCACCTGGACAGAAGTCTGCTTCCCCAGAGAAATGATACATGACCTGGGGACCCTGCAAGAGAAAAATTCTGAGGTGCTTTTCAGTGCTGAAGGTGTCAACAAGTCCCACAAATGGCAAAATGTGGGGTTTTTTTCTTCTTGATTTCAGCATGCTGTGGCCATCTCCCTGGAGTTGATGCCTTTCTCAGGCAGAAAATGGAGAAAGAAAAAACAAGCTTAGCAGAATGTTATATTTCTCATTTTGGGATTATCTTTTGGTAAATTTTTAGTGGAAGAACGCAGATCTGTTGACTACTGCCTGTCTCATGGTCAGCAGATGGTTCCACTTGTGAGGCTGTCAAATGTGAAAAGGCAGGCATGGGCTTGCTATTATATGCTGGAGATTTCCCAGGCTTATACTACTGCTATAAAGAATTTTACAAGAATGAGCTGGTAGCCCATGGTATCACTTTCTGGACATGGATTTTCCTTACATTAAGTCCGCTTCTCAGCAAGTTTTAGGTGCAGGTTATCAAGGTCCTAAGCAGGATGTGCCTCTAACTGGCTTTGGCTAGGTGAACCAATGTGCTTATTTTGCTTATGTCGAGAGGTTAACTGCTACCTGTATAAAGTAGTATAGGAGGCTGCAGTTGGATGGAAAGTTCAGGTGGCTCTCCAGAGCTCTGCCAAGGTTCTGAGACTAGTCTTCCATCTAGGGAAAGAGATCTTCTCACCACGCTCTCCCATTTTTGTGGCAGGGATCTGAGAGGATGGTGCACATGAAGGACAGTGGCAATGGGAAAAGAGAGGAATGAGAGGGTGGTAGGGCAGGAGACACAACTCTTCCAAAACCCAACGGATTGCTCTCAACCCTCTCATGTCTTCTAGCTTTTCTCCTCTCCCTCACCCTTTCTACTCTTCCCTCATATCCCTAAACCTTCAGCTCCACTGAGCTGTCAAGCCCACTTATCAGCCTTCCCACTTATCCCTTTGTCTCCACAGCCGATGCTTGCCTGTACTGTCATGCCGTTAGAGGTCTCAGTCCAGGGCTGTATGAGCTGTTTGCTCACAGAGCACTGTGCAGTGATACGAGTTGGCTCTGGGGAGCTAAATAGCCATGTAAGCATGGCACCATGCCCAGGGTAATTAGCGCTGTATCTCAGGACTAACTGGGTTGGGTTATTAACGGCGAGAGAAAGGTGAATGCCTTCCATTACCCAGCACTTCGGTCTCTCTTCCCTTGCCTGTGCTGCAGATCCCCACTCCCTGTGGAGGCTGTTCAGAAAACTCACCTGATGTCAACAGAGAAGAAACCAGCAACAGTACTAGCTGCCCATAGCTATTTTTATCGTTGCAGAGCAAACACTTTTGAAAAATATAAACAGTAGAAGGTGTGAAGTAAGCAGTCGTGGTTTATTTTAGCTTGGCCTCAGAAACTTTTCAGAGGAAAGGCCTGGAAAGGAGAGGCAAGGCAACAGAAGAGTGGATGTCACAGAAGGGCAGACAGCCTCCTGCCCGGTTTTAGCACTGCTCCAAGGGTTTTACAAACAGGCTTTGAAAACAAGTAGGAGGGTGCTGCAGGCAAGATGCATTCATGGAAGTTATGAGAGAATTTGAAGGGAAGTAGATATACTTTGCGTTTATGTGAAAGAGGCAAGTAGAAGGAGAAGGAATAGCTCGGAGTGGTCCCTAAGTGCTGGTAAGTTCACAGTGGTTTTCCTCAGGTGGAAAAGCAGAAGGCTTTATCCTGCCTTGGCTGTGTTCCTCAAGGCAAGGCCTGGTCTAGCTTCACTTGAAGTCAATGGAGAGAATCTCATTTACGTCACTGGGACTTGGGTTTGGGCCATAATTACTGGAAAGACCCACAGTCTAAATGGAGAAATGTCTGCAGCCATACATAGCTCCATTCCAGGTTAAAAATAAAAATGAAGACTATTTCCAAGTTTAACATCCCCATCACTCTAAATAGATGCCTCTTTCCCCTATCACAGATGCAGCACTGTTCAGATTGACTGTGGGTATCTTAGGCAGCCAAATGTCTTGAGTTTCTCCCCAAGGCATAGAAATAAACATGAATACTTCATAAAAACAAAATAGAAGGCGGGGGGGGGGGGGGGGGGGGAAGAAGAAAACAAAGAAGAAGAAAACAAGAAAAAGAAACCCTTGTAACAAATCTTCTTCCTGCCCAGACAGCGAATTTACTGGAGTATTTCATGAGCCCTGGGCTTCAGAAAAACACAAAAACAAATACATCCTTTGTCTGTGAGAGATAGAAGTTTATTTCACGTTGTTTTTTTGAGAGCAAACAGCTGAAGGAGTAGCTGCTCATGGTCTGTACTCCTCCAAATGTAACATCTAAGAAGCAAGGGGCTGCAGCCCTTGCTCCCAAACCTTTCTTTGGCTCTTTCATGAAGCTAAGAACATCTAAAACCAGCAAGTGAGGATCAGCTCTTCTGTGTGTTTGCTGCTGTCTTGACAAGTGCTGCATGCCAACAGCCAGACCGTCAGCTGGGGCAAGTCACTAGCATTTCTGCACTCCTCCACTGTGCCTCTCCTCCTCACAGTTCCCCTACCAGACTTACACAGGCTCTTTCACCTGCTACCACTGGAAAACAAAAAACACTGCAGATGGTATCTCTTGATACATGAAGAATGTGGGCCCCAAATGAGAGACAGTAACCTTACATCATCCCATACCTTGTACTGAGGCAGGCCACGGAGTGATCTGAATGAGCAGACATAAATGGGAAGCTGCTGGGTTATACGCGCTTACACTGAGCTGTCCCACGGGGAAAGCCCTGCCCTGCAATCACATCCTGGAAGGATATTTGCTGATGAAGCTAGCAAGTGGCTTCACATGGATTTGCTTGGGTTGCCTGGTGTCATTTTATTATGAAAAAGCAGGGATTAATGGCAAGATTGCTGCTGCTGCTTGAAGCCAGGGTCTGTTTGTTTTGGTTTGTAGCTCCATTCACTTGGCCAAACAGCTTGATCTGCTGATGCCTGTGGAGCTGTTTTGAATGTGTAACCACTAGTGTAACATCCTCTGGTTATTGTGAAACATCTGTGAAAACTGCTTTTATTAAACCATTTCTTAACAGGGAAACTGAAACACTCTTACTAATCATCTCATGGTCTCCTTTCCCACTGTCTGTGGAATATGTCTCCTGCAATTTCCTATCTAGCATGAACTCATCATGAGCCCCCTTGAAAGCGAAGGAGTTTTTCCTGTTGATTTTAGTAGGTTTAGGATCAGCCCCCCTGAGAACAATTCTGACATTTAAGCCTGGCAGGAAAAGTCAAAGAAAAAAGAAAGCAGGGTTTTTCTCTCTGTGCTGATTATTGGTGCATGTAGGCTGACGTCCATGTCAGACCTCAGAGGAAACTATAAGTACATGGGGCCAAATTCTTCCTTGCTCCACAGCCTGGGATATATCTTTTCTGCATGGTGCAAAGTGGATGTAAACGTAGTGCTGAATAAGAACAACTTGCACACTGACCATAGTGGTGCTGATAGAATTGCCACACCTGTAGGTCTGGGGACAGTCACACTGAGGAAACGTGAATTATAAAAAAGCAACTTACTGCTGCCAATGCTTATTTCTGCTTGGTGCCTGCTTCCTTCCCAGACTTGCCCAGCTGGATAAGATAGAATGTCTGCCTTTTACAGGAAAGCTCTTGTTCTATTTCATATGAATACACTACATGATCCTTTCCCTGTGGATGCAGTAATCTTCCAGTTAGCGGTCTGGGGGCTTACCAAACCTGGAAATCTCTGGACCACCCCTGGAAATAATTTCTATGCACCTGTAAAAATCCTTTTTGAAATAATTTGTCTTTTGAGTGTCTAATACATTGCATGGGAATGAATTCCACATTTCCTACCTTACAAGAGATAGGTAAGAACACATTTTCTGTTTTGGTCTTTATTTTAAAATTGCAGTGGTGTACACTTTGTGGACTGCTTGAAGCCACTGTGTGTCTTGCAGTTCCTCCACTGTGTTATAGAGCAAATCCCTACCCTTTTAGCTTCATGCATTATCCATTATTTTATAGGTGTCTATCACGTCTCCTCTAAGTTCATGCTTTTCCAAGCTGTCCTACTCAGAATCTAAGTATATTTCAGGCTCTGAAACATCCTTTTGATTAGCCCTTTTAAGTCAGTTTCCACCTTCACAAAATAAAAATTGCATTAATTTTTCCACTGAAGGATGTCAGAGTGCTTAACAAACTCGGAAAAATCTGAATAGGTCTGATAAAGTAATCTTGTATGTGCTTTTATTAGTGTGGTTCCTGAGAAACTGCTATTACAACTGGATATGCATTGTTACTGACCCAATGGATGCCGGAATAGTGATTTGGAAATTTTCTGTCTGAGAAAAACTGAGGAATTTCTCTTATTCTTTCTCTCAGGCTTTATTTTAAGAAGCAATCAAAGTGCTCCCAGCTGGGTGGATCTCTTGTTTCCATCTTCCCTCTAATGCTAGGCTATTTTAGTTATGACTGTGTCCTGATAAAAGTTTTAAACTCATAAATTTTAGATAGCTTAGGAAAATCATAGTCATAACATTTGGACATACCTGGTTTGACCTAGTGGGACAAAGTTAATTTAAGAGAAACATCCAAAGTGCAGCTAGTTAGAGATGCTTTTAATACAGGAGAATGTGGGAAAGACCTGATAGAAGTCAGTAGCTACAAATGAAAATTCAAGGAATATATGAATTTTGGAAATCAATTAGTCACGTGAAGCTTTATCTATTTCTTCACCAGAGTAAGAAACAAACTTTTGTATTCCACCTCAGAAATTTATAAAGTCAATAACTGCAAACTGAATGGCACCATTTAAAGCACTTCCCCTCTCCTCTGAGAAAACCAAAGGGGTTAACCGCACAGCTGATTTTGTTAAGTATTTTGTAATTGCACACTGGATTTGTGTCAAAAGAGCTCAACTTCTGTTAAAGCCCCCCAAAAAGGCAAACATTTCCTCATTTTGAAGTCTTCTTTTTTGTGCTCTGTTTGATTTTGAAACCCTGGCTGTGCAGCCTAGCTGGAGCCTGTGGATACGGACTACTTTGAAATCCCAGCTCCTGACTCCCTGGGTTCCACCCTTCCCAAAGTCACAGCATTGAATGTTATAGCAGTAGATCCATCAGGACCTGGGAGACTCTGCTGTCAGGGAGACAGATTATGAAAAGTCAGTTCCTGAGAAGAATTATAAAATCACACCTTCCCTTTAGACCCTGGCAGGGCTTTTCTTTGTTTGTTTTTTGTTTTCTCCTTTGGTACCCACACACCTCATTTATCCAAACACCTCTGTTTATACAACAGCAGGATTTTTCCAATAGCTTTTGACCTATTTCTCTTTCCTCATCTGACACCATAGTTCCAAGGAAGTTACTTGGAAAGGATGTATTTGAGGCTGACACAAGTCACGGTGACTCAGTATATTGAAAGGTCAGTGTCATTAAATCAGTTCTGTTTTCACTTAGCTGGGTATTACAGCACCTTCTGCAAACATATCCTAGCTTAAAAGTTATATGTATCAGAAAAAAAATGTACTAAAATCTGCATCTAATATGTATACTGTGATGTACTAGTACATGTATCTAATATCCTGATGGGACACACCCAGGGGTGCTAAGAGAGCTGGACAATGTAACTGCGACACCACTTGCAGTTATCATCAAAAGGTCTTGGCAACTGGGGCAGGTTCCTGAGGACTGAAAGAAAGTGAATGTCACCCATGTCTTCAAGAGGGCCTAGAAGGAGAATCTGAGGAACTACAGGCTGGTCAGTCTTATACGATTGAGGGAACGATCTTGGAAGCCTTTCCCAAACATATTAAGGACAAGAAGATGATGGAGAATAGTCACTATCAATGTGTAGATTTACAAAGGGGAAACAATGCCTGAAGATTGCCTTCTAGGATGAGATGATTGGCTTGATGGATGAGGGAGAGCCATGATTGTTGTTTATCTTGACTTTGGCAAGACTTACAGCACTGCTTCAAGTAGCGTCCTCATTGATGTGTGGATGAAGTGTGGGTTAGACAAGTAGACAACAAGGTGGACTGAAAACACCAGGTTCACCAGCTGAATCTCAGTAAACTAGTAGCTTGATCTGTGTCTTACTGCTGTTCCTAAGTGCCTGGGATTTTGGCCCAGGGAGTGCTGCCCAGGGAAATCATTTGATGACAGAGCCTTTGAGAGCAGGATAGGGGATAGTAGAGCAGCTCTTTAGGCCACACTTGCTGGCTGAGCCTCCCACTGAAAACTACCTTCCTGAGGCTCCTTACCTGTCTAGCACGGATCCTCCTTCTCCCTATTCATCCACTCAGGCTTTGACTACAAAGTCCCAGACTCCATATGGCCTCTATGTCCCTCCCCTGGTTTTTGGACCCAGTGACAGTTGATGACATTTCATCTGCTGACAGACCAATCCTATAGCTACACCATGGTAGTAAGTATGTGGTCTCTCTTCAGGGAAAGAACAACTTCACAAATGGGGGCAAATGTGACTGTGACAGCCTGACATCTTCCCTAGGACTACCCATCAGCTTCTGCCAGCAAAGACAACTGAGGATGAGACTCTTTGTGAGAGGAAAATTCAGGAGTGGAGATAAACACTCAGGTAACCCCACAAATCTATAACAGATCCTGAAGACCTTCAAGTGGAAACTGAGAAGTCCTGTGATAACACCATGAAAAAACCTGAAATCAGTTGTCTTCGTTAAGGAACCTCCATTGTTATAAATCCACCAGTTTCTTCTTCCCTTTAATTTGTTTTAAACACCACTGTCTCATGTGTTGTCACAAGAAAAAAACAAACAAACAAACCAAAACATTAAAAACTTAGGCATCCGAAGTCACAAACATTGTTACAAAGAAGAAATTGCATGTTAACTATCTTTCTTTCAGAGTTTTTTTAATACTTTCTCTCTTAGTTTTTTCCATCTACTTCTGTGCTACAGCTTCGTGCTTTCTCTTTCAGTGGTATTTAGATACCAGAAATCCAGAATGAAAAAAGACATAGAGACTTCACAGCGGTACTGTGCTGCAAGACATCTTCTCAGTTTTGTTATTAATGGATGTACACTGATTTCCGTTGTTCTTTCAATGAAAACCAGTAGTTGTGCTGAAAACAGTTCTATCTAGTCTTTGCTTTGAAGTCTAGAGACAAGGTAAGACCAGGGTTACAGCGGAAACAAAAGGCAATATAAATGTTTCCGAAACGTAATGAAGAAAACTGGCCATAGAACTCCTGTGAAATCTTAGTTGCCTGTTGTTTTAGTTGTTGGGCAAAATCTTTTAAATGCATGAGTAAGACAGCAATGAAAACCATTACATCAGAACAAACTTCAGTCTGCAGACATTAAATAATAAATCATTGCAGAGGATGATAGCACTATATCACTGTCTGCGCTGGGCTCTCATTACTCATCCAGGATATACAAGAAGTGTTACTTTGGTTTTAATGTTCCAAGGTTACTCTGTTTTAGTTCATTCATCCATTGTTTTCAGCTTCCTCACTCCTTCGTGGGATACCAGAAAGAAGCAGCACGTGTTCCATAGCACAGCAAAAAGTACAGTGTTAGCCTGTCTATACAATGAGATGCTGACACGTATGCACGGCTAGACAGGAAGTTCTGAGGTGAGAAGAATAAAACAGTACTTAGTTTTCATAAAATCCCAACTCCCAAGTGGATCAGCAAGGTATGATTTCAGTCACCTGTCCCCCTTCCACCAGGGATGGCAGTCAGCACCTCCAAGACTGAGGTGAGTTGGACTCTGATGTCGGACAGCTTGGAGCTGAGTGCTGACAGTGCCCGTCGCGTGGGATTGTCAATTACATCCTAACTACTGGTTGTGGAAGAGCTGAACGGAAAGAGAGGGGCAGCTGCTGCCTCTGGGTGCTGATGTCTCCACCTTGGTACAGGAGAGCAGCTGAACAGGGCTTGGGAGGGAGGGAGGGTCTGGTTTGACCAGAAGCTGAGTACAGCTTTGACTTAAGGCTTGAAAGCAGTTTCTTCTGGAGTCAAAGCGAGAGCTAGAGGAGTTAAATAAACAAAAGGGGTTGTAGTGTGTGCCCAGGTCCCCCTGGGCGTAGACCCAGTGTACTGTACTAGAAAGAATGATACCTTGATACCTGAATTGAGGTAACTGAATCGGATGCCCAGCTCACTAACTCACTCTCCATTAGCTCATCCTATAATCATGTGCCTTTCATGCCAAAGGTGGATAGGGATGGGAAAACACCCTTGTACCTCCATAGGAGTGTCAGGAAGGTCATCCCTGCACCCATACTGGAGACACATGATGAAAACTGTGTACATGTGTAAATCTACCCCAGGGACTGTTTTCCTCAGCATAGATGTAGTGTCTGCTTTAGCAGCCTGGACACCATTGATCAAATCAGCCTCCTCACAGCATAAAGCACTTCAGGGTTTCTGTTAATCCTTCCCACACCTCTTCTCTGGGATCCTGTGTAATTCCATGCACAGTTTAAACTGGCATCACTGCTGAAGGATGCCACTCCAGCTGTTTGTGTGCCGATGTGGTAAGCCAAACCAGGGAGTTAATGCTGCTCAAAATGAAATGTTTTTGTCATTGTTTTTGCTAGGTCAACTGACGGCCAGTGTGGGGCAACTTGCGGTGGAAGCAAGTGGGTTAGGACATGAGGAGGGCCTGCCTCTTGCAAGAACAATGCTGGCTCCATCTCCAGTGGAACATAGCCTGATGTTTTATTCCGACTGCTGTAGTTGCAATTTTTTCTTCTGTTATGTATCATGTTACTTGTACAGCACTTTACTCTTGTTCTATATTTAATCTGCATAAGGAATTTTTAGATGGAAAAATTGCCATGTGTGTATCTTCCTGGAGGTGCCTTTCTCTTGAGCCAGTATAAATGAAATTCGTTTCTAGGATAGGCCTCTTTTCCTCAAGTGTATTGTAGCTCTCTAAGAAATGCCAACTCCCTTCTCCTTGGCACAAACTTCTGCTTGTTACTCTCAGCATTATGCAGCCCTGTTTTTCCATAGAGCACTGAGCAAGAGTTACTGTGCAAGATCTGAAAACATCAAGGCTTAGGATCTGCCTGTATCTAATATCTGTAAAATACAGCTATTTATTCCAGAGAGTAACACTATATCATTGTTACTGCTCTGCCTCTGATGAAAGAGAAGAGAAACCAATAGTAATGAACTCACACAATCATCTTTGGTTTGGCAAGTGTCACTGTTTGAGATTTGATCAACTGTAATATTTATTCAGCTCTCCCTTTTGAAATCACGGAAGGAAAAAATGAAAGAAATACTTTTTTTTTTTTCCCCAGTAAAGCAGGGATCCCACCATGCTGGTCATAAAGTGCTACCCACCTGGGACCCAACCTCTGTACTAGCTTTTCTGCATACAACATTACTTCACAGATAAAAGAGTTGGTTTTGGTCTTGTAATTGATTTAGTTTCATGAGTAAATATGACCTGGCATAGTGTTTTGCAGATGGCAATTCCGACACAGGTTTTGGATGGTACTAGCTTATTGTGCCTCTTTAAAAATACAAAACACCTCACATCTGACTTATCTATCAGATAGAAAACAGAATAATACTCCCATTTACTTCTTTCTTCTGTCATTGTTGGAAGTGCAACACTACACTTGCACAGTGGCAATTGCACAAGGATTCCCACGAGAGATGGGAGATGGCTTTACCTTCTCTGAGGAGGCTGATTTGGACATCAGCACCCAGACCATCAAAGCAGATTCTTTGTAAAGAATCAACATGCAGAAGATCCTTTTCCTGCCTCCTCTGTGGATATGACAGTGTCCTTTCTCCCCGCACTCCCCATTCAGCACAAATAGAGCCTGGCCATAACATGGGCTTACAGACATGGAGATAAGGAGTAGGAGGCTGGACTGAGCTGCCAAAATGTAGACAACTAGTGCTATTTTGGGCTTTCAAGGGATCAAAGACAGCCTCAAATGTCTGGTAGGTGTGATAGGCAAGGCTTTCCTGGATGGACAGCTGGAAGGCAGAGTAACATAACACAATCAAATGCCAGGTGTTGGATCCCTATCTTCACACCTCTGAATTTCATCCATGCAATCACATTAATTTCCAGCTTATGACACTGTAGGCAAATGATTTCCCACCTTTGCTTCTTGGCTCACCCTAACATGGGTTGAACATGTTAAATTGGAAAATATAGATTTGTCATAGCAGAACTGCTCAAGACTGTCATCTGAGCCGGTGGCCTCTCATCTTTTCCAGCTAGACAGGGTATCAGTTACTTCAACTAACTTCCTTCCCACTGTGTGGAAGTGAAGTGTTTTGGTCTTAGATGGACAGAGCAGAGAACTAAAAAAAATATAGTTACAGGGGCTTTATGCTGTAAGCTCATTTGTTATGTCAAGACTTGTAAGTTACTGGTCTGGGTAATTAAATGCTGTTTATGTAAAGGTCCTACTTATAAAGGGGTTTGCCCATCTTGTTGAGCCAAAAAGCCAAAGTTTAGAGGGAAGACAAACAATGCCCTAACTAGTGGAAAACTGAGGAAATGTGAGGTAGATTGTCTCGAGTTTTGCACTGGACCTCCCACACTCCAGAATCAGCTGAAATTGCCCTCGCTTTCCTTCTCTACCTTCCCTTGGTGAAAAAGCAGAGGAACAGGGAAGTGGACACCCCTTTATCAGCTTGCACCCACTGCTCCCTGAAGACCCAAGAGGAAACTGTCTCTGGCAGCACCCTGCCATGAGCAATGAGTTTCAAACTGTCTTCTTCAGAAGTCATAGTGCCGATTTGTTTCATTCAGACTCACAAGTAGCTGTCACTTCTGAGGCCAAGGAGGTGAGCTGTGGCCACAGAGATACCACATCTGGCATTTTTGTCCTAGACAGCTGCCCTGTGTCCCTTGCAGAACCCACGCAGTATACACCGGGGATTTTCAGACAACTACTTTGCAATTACTGCTGCTCCCTTATGGAAGCACCACCCTCAAGCTAACAAGTGGGGAAGGGCACTTGGTCTCCTGACATTAGCCCTCTGCATTTCACTGCTTTGTTTTCCAAAGCTTGAGTACAGCAAAGCAGTCTCTGCCTCAACCCAGAGACAGACAGCAGACAGTACAGCCAAGTCACTTGTTTATAAATAACCAAGTATCACCAGGAATAAAATTTCTCAGGGACTTTGAGCTCATGATGCAATCCTTTGCAGGGGCCATTGATGTGAGCATGATGGGATGTGAAGCCCTCATAAATAAACAATGTTAAACAACAATTAGCAAATTCCTCACCCTTGTTTATTTATGCACAGAACACGTATTTTCTGTGTAGATGAGTGCTGCAATCATCCTTAAACCTGTCCAGTTTTGGTTTCTTTATTCCAAACAGTTTCCAGGGTGGGACTGATGCCCAACAGCACTTATTTGCACGAGTGTGGGGCTGGTTCTTCTGAAGACTGCCGCAAACAACTTACAGCTCAGGCCTGCAGTATGGCAAAGGATAAGCTGTGGTTAGGAGTGAGGAAAGCAAGAACCCATGGTCTGGCAATCAGTGGAAAGCTAATGGAGCTACAGTCAGGAATTTCTCAGTCAGGAACGAAGGTGAGAACATATGTGGACAATCTGGCCCTGTGATATGAACACTTGCATGTTTGCTTCATACATGTTTAGCACTGAGCTAAGGTCTCTTGGCCTCTGGGTTGAAACCCGCAGCTTGTGTCCATATGGGGTTGATGATGAGCAAACATAGGACAATGTGGACCTGTTCATGTGAGCAGGATTTCTCAGACTAATTCTGCTTTTACTGCTTGCACTGGTTTGACTCCCCCTGCTCCAGCCTTCACTTCAGGGGAATTATGCCTGAAAACAGATTGCATCCTTGCAGGAGGAAGGCCAGTTTGGGGGAATGAGGACATGTAGGATCTTGTTTAGTAATTACATCTAGCAGATCAAAACTGTTGCTCTAAAGTAAACCTCTTTTGCAAGAGATAAATGTTAGTATTATTAATAATAATAAAGACAGTGCAGTTACCATTTAATAACATAATTGTGCCCTTTGATGGAACTGTATATCCAGGGATATGAAAGGGTTAGTGGTAATGAAGTTGGTGTTGCTGAACTCCAGGGACAAATGCAGAAACAGGCACAGGAAGTTTCTCAGTTCATCCTGACATATAGAGTGCGAAAGCCAGTAACAGGCAGACAGCCCATAGTTTTTTTGCCTCTGCACCTTCTGCCTTGAGCCACTGGTTGGGAATGTAAGTGAGAGGAAAGGCTTCACTCTGTACTTCTCAGGGTGTCTGGACTTTCAGATGCACACAGGATGTTGGATTATGCTCATTTCTTTTCAAGGAGGTTACAAAGGGTTTCTGTGCCATAGATGTGCCTTGAGTGGTGCAGCCACAGGTTAAAAAAGAAAACAAAATACTAACCTGAGCCTCATCTACAGGTAATTGTTTCTTATTTATTGCACTATCACTGCTTATTACAATCATTCCCTGAAGCACCTGTGGATGAAAGAGGACACTCCTTCTCCCAGGGTAACCCTGCCCCTTCATCTTACCCCTGGCACATACTCAGTGTCTACTTCATCATAAATTGGTTTAACCCTAGATGATAACTAGTGTGTGTAACAAACAGCCATATGTCAGTGTGGTCATTCTCTGCATGGAAGAGATTGAGAAAGGAGTTAGCAAGCAGTCTAAGTGCATATTGAATCAGATTTTTTTCCTGAACTGCTAAAGAGGTCTGTTTCAGGTCAAAGCTGGGGTCACTGACAGACCAGCCAAAATCAAGTTCCTGATGCAAAATCTCTTCATTCAGGGTATTATCATCTGATTTCCTCCTTCTTTTATGTCCCATGGAGATACAGTCACCTTCCAGCCATAGAGTGAAAACCAACAGAAGCCAGAGGAGCAGTCTGCCTTCTGAAGCTACTTCACTCTTCTGGTTTGTTTCTGTTTCCTCCCCCACTCTTCAAAAGTTGCTCCTGCACAAGACAGAGCATTCATGCTCTGAATGAAATGAATTATCCCAAGGACAATTTCATTCTCCTGCAACAGCTATTTCTCAAGTGACCTCATGAAAAGGTATTGCAGTGCCAAAATAAACAATATATTCTGATGATCAGTATCACTACTAGAGATCTAGAGCGAATTGACCCTTTTCATTATTGTTTGTCTCTCTCTTTCTTAACCCCTCTATAAGGCTAGCAAAGCAGTTGCCTTCCTGAAAGCGTTTGGATCACCATGACTCACGGGTGAACTCAGTGCCTGAGTTGCACCCACTGGGGCTGATGGAAGGGGCTGTCTGAGGAGGCAGAGGGCGTTCCGCTTGCTCAGACACTGATGCTCTGTGGTCAGTTGTTAACAGCATCCCCAAAATATTATATTAACCTGATGATGATGGGTTTCTTACTTGTTGGGGCTGAGACTCATGCTTCTAGCATCCTCACCCTGAGTTTTGTCACAATACCAAATATAGACACCACCTTAACATTTTGCCAGGGTGTTACCCATACTCTTTGTACAGCAAGTGTCACCTGCAGCCTCTGTTAGAGGTAAACATGAGAAATATCTTGGGGAATTTTTATTATCTTTTGTGGAGAAGGTGGGACAACATCACTAGAAAGTAAAGTGAAATATCTAGCAATGAGACCCAGCAGTTCTCAAGTATTCCCCATGGGTGCCTCTGGATGTGAATGGGAGGCATGTAGTGTGGACAGGGTTACCAAAAAACTGTATTTCTGATTCCTCCAAATCGCTGAGCCCGCAGAAGAACCAAGTGGGAGCAGGTGGAGCAGGCCACGAGGCTGAGGGTTGACTAGCTCTCCCAGTCATTGATGGATGGGATGACACTACTCAGACTGAAAAAAGACCCTTCCACTTTGTATCTTGCATCCAACAATGGGTGCAGAGGGAAGAATATACGTGGTAACACCCTGAATGTGCCACACCCATGGCCTGTTTGCAGCTCAGGATCTTCATGACCTGCCTGGTTTGGTTTCTTTGTGTTTAATAATCCTGAAAATCTTCTTTGTCTTCTAGGAGCCTGCCCAAATAGCCATGAACATTCTGTGGTGGAAGAAGACTGGGGAAGAAATCTGTAATGTAGAGGCAGGATTGTTACAGGCTAAAGCTTGCTGTTCCTAAGGTCCTCTGGGAAGGGAGCAAATGGTAGCTATGGGGGAGTGGTTCCTGACAGGTGGTGAGCAGCAGTGCTATTAAAGGAAGGCAACCTGCCAAGTCTCATCCTTCAGGGCTGGGATGGAGGGCAAAGAGATAAATACATAAACTACGGCAGAGCATCAAACTGTTCTTACAAATGCCTCTTCTTCCTTCTATCACTCCCCTTCATAACAAACTGGGTGGAGAAAGTAAACAACAACAATCTGAGACCTAGTATTGTGGGCGCTGACCAGAAATCAGAGGACAGTTTGTTCACATCTGGCAGACTATGAAAATGTTTATTATCAGGCTTATCTGAACCTCACAGCAATCGATTGGAGAAGTCTGCATGACGGACTTCAGCAAGACCAGTGCTTTACTACTTCTTTGTGCTCTGGAACTGCTTGCAGTATCCTAAATATTTATTTACTGTGTTTATAATATTTATATTTTTTTGTATGCATCCATTGTTTTGGTATGAAACTATTTGATATCTTCTCTTTGAATGCTGAAGCAATAAACAGCTAGTTATCAAGTTTTATGTGCACTGGTGTGAAGGTTTAACTCTGCAAATTCTCCCCAAAATGCTTAGGAGACATGAATTTTTGCACTCTGGCAAAGGGTTTCTGTTAAGTTCAGAAAGAAACAGAGCACTCTGTATTATAGTTCCAGCATTACTCTTCCATCTATCACAGGTAGACTTTAGCCAGATTTGAAGCAGACTGTGGATTTTCACTGGCACTGTATTCCCTGTAGTCTTGAAGGGAAGTGTCCAACACTGTTGGTAGCCCATGTTCGACATACCAGCTTTGTCCTTAGAGAATGATTTTCAGAAAGCAACAAACAAGAAAATAAAACCAGGCAGTAATTTGGCATGTTCCTACATTTGCTGCAATGAATTTCTGCTCTGAAACTGCCTCCAGGGCCCATGCTGTTCCAGTTACTGCCATCGCACAACACTTGCACAGCTTCAGTTTCACAACAGTCAGCAGGTGCAGTGACACAGGGCGCACTGCACTGTCAGCAAATCACATTTAAATGAAGTCTTAGTCCTGGAGTTAAAAATAAAAAAACTCCAAACAGAGAAAAAAACCCACCCATCAGTAGTGGGAATGAATTTCTATGGCTCATTTTGCTCTTTGAGCCAAATTGTGCTCACCACACTTAAAGCACAACCCTTTTTATTCCTGCGTTACCACGCTCCTTGGGTAATCACTTCATGTAGCAGCTTTTTTCATTTCCCTGACAGCATTTTTATGCTACAGTGAAGGGACCTTCAGGCACCTGTACCATTGTTTTACAGTAATAAGACATAATAAAAAAGGTGGTATCTTTTTATTGGTGAAATTGCCTTTTAGTGGTGAAGAAGATGATAGAGGAAATGTGGCCTGATGGACACCACCTTTGAAAAGAAACTCGTGACAAGCTACATGGGATTGAGCTCTACCAGATGGCAAAGGTGATCAAGATGAATCCCTTTCCATTTCACTATGAGGTCTGAGGAGAAGGTTGCATAGAATACTTCTAAAAACAAATAAAGAAGCAATCCCTGCCTACAGCCGCCTGCTACACATAGGGTTCTCCAGATCCTCCACAGTGCTTTACAGACCTAAGGTGAGCCCTGGGATGGATAGGGCTGTTGTTTCCAGCTTTGGAACATGTTAACTGGTTGTGCTTTCTGGACATTAATTCCTTAAAACCTCCCAAAGCTGCTAAAGAACTTTTTTTTTTTCCTTGGGAATAGTGATGCGTGTTCGCTTCCAGCTTGCAAAAAGTAATAGCAGTGTCACAAGTCTCTTTAGACAGCAAAACCCAGTGAGTCCCAGGGACATTTCCTAGTGTTTTCAGGAACCACGCTCCTTTTCTGCCGCGCCCCCCCCCCCCCCCCCGCCAAGGGAAGCACAAGGGTTGCCAAAGAACTGCAGAACCAGAACAGAAACTCGTGTGCTGGGTGCTGCCTGCTCAAGCCAGGGGTACAGGGGCTGGAGGGGGAGGTGCAGGGGAAGGGCAGCACGGCTGGCTGCAGGGTGACCCTGTGGTCCTGACTGCAAGACTGGAGAGGGAGCCAGGAGACACCTGCTGCAGCAAAAAACTTTTTATTTCTTCTGTTGTGCCTGGGTGTAACTGAATGATCTTTGTTTGCTTGGCTCACTTGGTTGGTAGGGGCTCTCAGCTTCAGTTGTTCCTGGAGAATAAGGAAGTGTAAGAGCAGTGAGGCTTCTGAAGAGTAACGGGGCTGGGATAAATAGATAAATAAGGGATGTTTATGCACCTGTGAGGGAAATAGGGTTTTTTTCTCAAAGGGGGCCTTTAAAACCTTGATGATTTAATACAATTAATAACAATGTCATACAAGGTAGCAGACTTCCTCCTGTTTTCCACATGCCTGGAAGCACTTTTTAAATGGATAATCTTTTCCAGAGCAGCTTAAACTTTCTCTCAGGTGGTTGTCAAGGACACAGATGTGGGGCTGAAGAGTCTGCAGCACTCAGCAGTGACTACAGTGACCACAGGTTCCTGACACACACATTTTATTCTTTAAAGCTTTGTGTTTTGTGTTCTCTGGGATTTACTGTATACGTGGGGTGAAAAGCTATACCTCTGACTGTACATAGCCTGTTTTACTGGGATAAAGTCCTCCTTGCAATCACCAGTTCTCAACAAGATGCAAAACTTGTTTTCCTTCTCTTTCTGTATGACACCACTGTAAACATGAAGTTGACTAGCTGTGAAACAGAAATGTGGACTGCTTTATGTCCTGTCTCTCCCTTTGTAATATTTTTATTTTTCTTTTTTCCTTTGCTTGACTGCTTTGAATTACCTTTACTTTGGTCCTTGTCCTTAAAGACACATGATGCATAGTTTTGTTCAGTGGATCATCTGGTGTGAGAGCCCTCAGGACTACATGCTGGTGCCCTTGTTGTACTGGATGCATCACTATGCTCTGTGCTGCCCTTGCTGCCAAGTGATGCCACATTGCTGCAGTGCTAATAAGTGAGTCTGTCTTGCTCAAATTTGGAGATCCATGGTACAGCCACTCCAGCACAACAGCTATGTGGCTTTTCCTTTCACTGATGAAGAACCATGCAGTATGAAAGGCACAGCTTGGTTTTCAACTCGGCCTGTAGACACTGACCTTTACCTCCAGATAAGAAATGCTGTTCAGGACACTAAGACAAGGTCTACAGCCCTCCTGTGGTACTTTGCAGTGCTGGGGCTCTTTAGCAATACTAGCAGCAACACCTTCACTCACCTGTTATCTCTTATTCTTCTCACAGCTGTTGTTTCCTTCTCTCTTTCCTCCTGTAGCTTTGACTTTTTATTTCTGTGTAAGTTTACAGCACTGGGGACAATGAGACCCACTGTTTCATGCTAGTAGTCTGTGTAAATGGAATAATAGCTTCTGAAGACATGTGGGCCAAATGAAGCTCTCAAAACCTCTCCGGGCAGAAGCAATGATCCTGTAGATTCTTGTATTCCAGGGTAAAGAAAGGCTCTTCTCTGGGGTGCTTTCTAATCAGTTATTTCCTATTTCTGTCACTACTAAAGACACCAGGGGAATTAATGCAGCCAAACACATTGTAACAAATTGAGGCTGGGCTGTCTTGGTCTGGCAAGAGGAACTGGATAGAAAAATTCCTGTGCATGTGAATTTGCTCCTGGCTCAAGCCCTGTTCCGTAAAGAGCTGATGCACGTGTGTGGGCCTGTTCCTGCTCTGCAGTGCCAGCTAAAGGTAAGCTATTGCATAATGGGGCGCTAGGTGCTGCACAAAAAGCCATTAGCCCTGAAATGGCTAAACTTAGCTTACCTGGTTTTGTATCTGATGAAAGGAATGAGATGATAACTTTCTAGTTCATGAAGGTGTCAGGGGGGTAGGGTACCACTTGGCTTCAAATGGCTGTGAATATGTGTCACAGCATAAGGAATGATTTGGTTGGTGCCTGAGTGTCAGGATGCAGATTCTATTTCTTGCGGCAGTGTGTTAGCATTTCTGGAATAGCTGGAACACTGGACAAGGTTTGATTCCTGTTGAATTAAGACAACTAGGTTTTTTGGTCCCTAATTTTCAATCTGTATAAGTAACCATGCAGCAAGCTTTGGTCAATCACGTATGGATGATTGAGTAAGTGCATGCATGTGATATGTTTTTTTTAACAGTCCAAAGTCTGGCAGGTTTTTATTTTTACCGGAGATGAGACTTCTGGGGTCACATGTAACAAATATGAAACCTTGAACTCTCACAAATGAGTTCAGATACTAATTTTTCCCTGTACCTAGCTAATTGAAAGCTCTTGCTAGACAGGCTGCATTTATTACAATGAGTACAATTAAGGTGTTGTAATGTTCCCAGCTGTGTGCTCATGATCCAGCTTTTATAAAACCAGGATAATGAGCTTGGCAGTGGATTTTCAGTACTGTTAAAAAGTTGTGAAGGAGTTGCAGAAATGAAGGTGATAAAATGACACACTCCTTTATGCACTCTGAGGCTTAGTCTTGTCCCTTTGAACTAATTATGACTCAGGCCCTTAATGGACCACATACATTTTGGCTGCAAATACGTTATTCTTTCAACATGCTTGCGTATACATTTGTGGAGAGCCGTTTACTTCAGCAAGTACTACCAGAGGAGAAGCTTTTGTGTCTGGTGGGTCAATCTCACCGAAGCCAAAGGAGTCAGCCTAATTCTGAGATATCATTGTGCCTCTGCAAGTTGGTAGATAATGCATGGTCTAAAGCTGGGAACCCTAACAGGTGCATTCCCACACTCCTGGGTTAAATGGTTGGACTTGATGATCTTAAAGGACTTATCCAACATAAAAGATCCTATGATAGGCCAGTTCTTCAACTGCAGCAATTCAGCATAGTGTCACTGATGCTGATTATACCCAAAATCTCAGTCTTAGATTTTGGTTGTTCAAAAAATACGAGGGACTCTTTTATCTGTTTTTCAGATGCTTCAATTCAATAACTAATTTTCAGGCTTCAATTGTTTATTTATAAATAAAAGCCATGATCATGTATTTCATACTTTTGTTTACACCTCATAATCAATTTATTTAATAATGGTCCCAACTCCAGTTTTGTTTTACTTTGCTGAAATGAAAGCGGCTATACACCCACCACACTTCCATATAGGCTTTGTGTTGTCTTGAAAAGATGGAAGTCAGTAGAGATCTCCCATTGACCTCACTGTGGTCAGAATCAGCTCTAAAGCTCAGTCAAATAATTATTAATATTCTATAATGAAGGTTGTTAAGTGATTCCTTTGGGGTTTTGCCTCTGCCTTCTCTGTTTTCTCAGCACCACAGCCTTCAGGGAGGCTGACGGGCACACAGTTTGTGGCTATTATTCACAGGGACTCCAGGATTTGTGATTTCAGTGATAATTACGATGCTGTTCCCAGTTCAATCCCCAAATATGCAAAATGGGATCTCAGAAGAGTTCCTCCAGCTTGTGAAGCTGTCATGCTCATTTGTGTAAGAAAGGGAGTTGCAGGCCAAAAGCCATCATTAAAATATTAAGGACCAGAAATTGTCCTCAAGCACCTAAGTCATCATAAGCAAAGATTCCATTCACCGCCTTCAAGTGTCATACAATCTTTCAGTTGGCAGGAGAATATTTCATGTCCAAAATTCCATGTAAGGAAATAAGATACTTCCTGCTGTAAGTGGAGAAATAAAGGATGGAAATCAAGTTCACAGAGCTCCAAAGAGCTAGTGGTCTTGTTAAGCTCTGTCCTTTGGGGTCAGTTTTCAAATTCAGTATCTTACTGCTTACCAAAATCTCTGGCTTTTGTGTCTTGCTTTTCGCTGCAATGTTGGTAAAGTGTTTGAGTACAGGAATCATTTCACACATTGATAATACACAGCTGGAATGAAAAGTTTTGAGGTCTTCTCTCAAAGGGAAGTTGACATATGGATGTCAGCTGTGTGTCATCTTTCACCTTTTTTTTCAGAGTAGACCACATAATGCTTTTGTGTATTTCTCTCAGTAGAAACTTTGATAGTAGACCATTTTGTTGAAATTATGGGTAGATTTTTAGTGGTTATAAACTGCTTTTCATTCAGATCATTCGTACAATTGCTATATGGCAATTTATGCCAGCTGAAGTTCTGTGCTTCAGTCTATGAGACCACATCAGCACACAATTTTCCTTAGTCATCTGATCCACGAGATGCAAGTGGAAACCTCTCTTTACAATAAAAGGATATTTGAGAGTCTTCTACTTCCATCAGCAAAATACTTGGTATAAGCTTAACTTACTGTTTGTGATCAGTGTAATAACAGCTGCTTCAGTGCTGTGCTGAATCAGTTCCTTCCTTCTTCTTTCAGCCCATCTTTCTCTTTGAAATGCAAACACTATCAGAGATTAAACTGCAGTAATGCAGATAGGCTTGTAAGATTTATTCAGCACAAATCATGCAAATGTTTTTGTAGTATTTGCCCAGATCTGGAGTTCATTTGCCTTCTCCGGTTGTGAAGCAATGGTAATTTCCAGTGATCCCTGCATTGTCCAGTTCCACTGGCAGCAGCTGCAGCTGCTCTGTGCTCTGCACTGTCATGTCAGGCATGATACAGTTTATGCAGGATGAGGATGCTGTTTATCACACCAGAAAGACAGGCTGCCACAAAACCACTGTGCAGAACCCTAACACAGGGACAATTAGATGAGTCAAGCGGAGATCTGACCACACTTTTCTCAACCAGGTTTCCACATGTGTTTCAGCTAATTTGAGACTGTGATGAATGAAGATTAAATGTAAGCTCCACAGCCAGTGCATATTACTTCCAGAGGACTCATTCTTCAAGAAGGAATGGTTCAGGCAAAGGTCTGCATGACCCAGAAAGGAATTTGATTAACATTTCCAAAAATTTCCCAATCTTTCTTGTCTCATGCTTTCCTGAAGTTCTGACCTCTTACTGATAATTGGTTGTTTTCACACTTTGTTTTGTTCTTCATCCTGTGGCTCAGCAAAGTCTGTGTGAAAACCACTTACTAAACTCAGCCACGAGAAGTGAAAAGATGTGTTGTGCTAAATTAGCAAGGTGCAATACTATGTAATTTTTGTAGCCATCATTAACTTTTATCATCAGCTATCCAATATTCCCAGCAAATTGCACATCACCTTGTATTGGAAAACACAAACAACCTCACATTTCTCTCCCACACATACAAAGCTCAGTTAATTCAAATAAGTATCTTCATACAATCAGCCCTGAAGGACAGTCGCTGTGTGTACAGGCAATATTGCATCTTGCAAAGCACTGTTAGGGAAAACGAAGACAGATAGTTCTAGTTAATTTCCTAAGTCCTTTTTTAATTTCACAACGACCTGTTTTGTCAAGCTTAGTTCAGCTCCATTTCTTTCTGCTTGGATGTATCTCTTGTTGCAATACTACAATGAAACAATTAGCAGAAATGCACTTACACTTAGGAGGAATAAGATCTGATATGCTAGATATTCATACCACACCAGCCAAGTAAAATACAGTTAAACTTTGTTAGGACTCTAGACAGGCACAGGCCAGGGACTGCTCTAAATAAAATATTAATTGCTTCCTACATGGCTGCTTAAGAAATATGTGCAAGCAACAAATAACTGTCACACTAATGTGCAGTGATTTAGATGCATGATGTTGCGGCTACAGTGCTTGGGACTTCCAGTCTCTGAGGTAAAAAAAACATAATACTTTTGGAAATGAAGGGGAGCAGTTTTGCATTGACTTTAGCAAAGACAAACCTGATGCAAGAACTTTTTCAGCATAATATAGAGTTGAATAGGCTTCTGCCTCTTTAACTTCATGGCTTTGAAAGACAGAGGAAGACCCATGGCTGTCAGAATAACAGCCAGGAGTTTTCACTTTGTAGCTGGATGGAAAAGTAAGGGATTTTTTCCCTGATGTCACAAATCAGTTGGATTTGCTCTGAATTCCATTTCTCTCTTATGCTTGTTTGCCTGCTGACACAGTGAAATCAATACTTTGAGGAGCCTGGCGTAACAAAATCTTTAATTTCAGAAATGAGCAGAAGACAACAGGACCTGGAAACAATGCAATATTCTAGGAAAAAACTTTTGTGAGTCCTCATTACAGCTAGGTAAGGTAGTACGGACATTGTAACAAACAGCTTCAGACTTTTCCAAATCTGTACTGAGTCCTTTTCAGAAGATCATTAATAACCCAATTTGTATTTTTTACAAAAATCATGCTAACAGAAAAAGATCTTTTTTACTTATGACAGAGATGACAGTTTAAAAGTTTGAAGGGCTTTCTCCTTCTTCAGTATCTTATCAAAACTAAACAAGTTTTGACTCAGTACTGCCAAATGAGACATTCTGTTCAAAATGAGCATTTCAAAGAGTCACAAATATTTTCTTGTTGTTGTTGGGTTTTTTGTTTGTTTGTTTGTTTGTTTTTTAATTAGATGTTTGCTTTGATTTTGAAGTAGTTGATTTTTAGTGCTTCCTCTTGGAGATCTCAGGTGTCTTCCTTTTTTCTTTTTTCTTTCTGATTCCTCTCAGAACTTGCAGTCTAGTTTGAGAAATAGTTTAGCCCCTTGATGACACTGTTGTGAGAAGCATGGGTGGCTGCATTTCATTTCAGGTTGAGTTTCCTCACTAGCACCTGACTGACTCAACCTGTGGTTTCAGTGCACACTGAACTCTCAGCCTCTGTTTATTGTTTTGCAATAAAGGAAGGGCTATGGCTGTTTCTAGAAGGCAAGGAAATCCCTTTCAAGCTAAGTAAAACAGTGGAGCTGGTACACACCCAGTATCACTAACACTTTTACCAATCGCACCATAATCCTGTGGCTTGCACTATGCCAGGGAGTTGGCAACTTAGTGAGGAGTCACCTCCCTCTGCAACTGCTCACCGTGGTGGCTTTGCTTGCTGCCCCTCCAGCTGTGGAGGAGTCCTGCCTTGACTGTTTTCATAGAAAATGTCTTTGATAACCTCAAGATCATGCCCTTGAGTAGTCAAGGGGTGAGCACAAGTCTCACAGTAAGGGTTTATTTCAGTCACTTATTACATGAAGGAGTACAAGTGATTACAGCATTGTTCCAGATAAGGTCCTCTATAACTAAAGAAAGTAACAATGTGGATATTGCTAAATATATATATATCTATATCTATCTAACTGGTCTGTGCCGGTCCACCATCTTCAATGGACTGAAAAGTTCATGGACAATATAAGGAATCAAGGAATGAAAGCAGGGTACACAGATAAAACATCTGTTCAGCACAGTCTGTTGCAGTTTCTGCAGCTGTTTCTTTTCTTTCTTTCTTTTTCTTTTTCTTTTTCTTCTTTTTTTTTTTTTTTGGTCATTTTCAGCACAGCTCTTTGCCATTTATCACTTGAAGTTTGTTTCTTCACACTGTTGTTTGGTTTTGGTCTTTTTCTTCAGGTTTCAAAGGGTATTTCAGTTAGACTTTGCAGGAGGCAATTTTGCAAACAAAATTTTGGGATTTCTATCCTCACTCTTGTTTTCCATGTTCCACTATGTAGAAGTGGCAGAAAAACAAAAGTGGAGAGGAAATTTTTTTCCATGGGGTGTTTAGATCAAGAAACTAAATCAATGACTTTGAATTGCCTCTGACAAGAATTCCTCCAACTCTTGTTTTTTGTACAGAGAGCTGGCATCTTAGTGGCAGCTGTGACTGATCACTAGGAATATCTTTCCCTCCCCCTCCTTTCGTTACAGCTCAGAATGACATTTTTGTTTCAGGCTTTACACAATGCTCTCCAATTGTGTTTTTTTCTTCTTTCTTCTTCTATACCTTCTAAGAGACTCTAAGGGCTCCTGTCCCCATATTTGCATTTATTCTGATTTATTCACTTCCTGATTTTTCTTTCTGCAGCTTTTCCAGAATTAGCAAATTTTGGGATCACACAACGGAAAAATTTCTGAAAGAAAGGCATGAACCCAAAAAGCTGAAAGCGTTAGCTTTTTTCACTTCATTGTGAAGTAACATATCCCTTATCAACACTCCAGACAGGAAACATGTTAGTGAAGGAAAATGAAAGAGGAGAAGGATTGGCAAGCAAAGCAGAGCTACTTATTATCTAAGCATCCAGTCCCTCTCCCCTACTAGACTAAATGAAACCTTTGATACTTTTTTGGGTTTGATCTCCATTAAAATGGACCCAATAGTGAAACGGAAGGGTTGTGAGTGCTGTGGTAGCTTATTTACCTGTCCAAATTCCCTCCCCTGCTCCGTTTAATCAGGAGGGAGGCAGTGGAAGAGAAGGTGAGCAGAAGAGGGAGGGAGCCCAGTGAGCTATGGAGGAAATGGAGCAATGGTCAGAGAGCAGAGGGAGAGGCAGGCGCAGGGTAGTGGCAGTGAGGCTCAGAGAGGGACACTGTGAAGAGGCAGCTCATCCAAGTCAAGCCAAGCATCACCTGGTCAAAGCTGTGGTCAACACCACTGATCACAAGCTTCCACCTCCTCTTTGCATTTACCACTGAAGTCAGCCAGAGGCTGGGCTGCAATGCACAACCAGTGCCTTGCAGGGGCTGGTCTCAGGGATGGGCCATGCCAGCGGGGACTCACGAGGAGCCAGGGCCACCCAGCCTGACCCTCCGCTCTGCTTGCTCACTCGCCTGGGCCACAGGGAGGGGCTCAGGGACTCTCTTCAAGCATCCCCTGAGCCTCTTGCCTTTTCCTCTTTTCCCCCTTCCTTTTTCTCTTTCTTTCTTTTTTTTTTTTTTTTTTTTTTTAATTCCAGGTTTCTTAAAGTTTAGCAAAACTGATGAAAAATGTAAACCTTTTTGGTTTTCCACTTCTCCTAACCTTTGGCTTCTGAGGGTTAGACTGCATTTTTGTAACCTTCCAACTGACGCTTACACTGATCTGTTTTCAGTGTCTGATGCTTTAAATATAATTGATTTTTCAGCCAAAACTGAATTATTAATTTTAATGAGACACTGAAATTCAGAGAAAATTCACCCAGCAGATGAACTCAAGGTGTGCTTACGAAGACCTTTCCAAGCCACCAGGACTTAAGTGGGTGCTTACACTGCAGGATTCTTTCATTGGAGACGCAGCGGTGTCTCCAAGTCATTATGTTTCCATTGTACCATGTAGTGTAAAATACAGGGGAAATAAAAGACCATCCCTAGGCAAAAATATTTTACAGACTACTTATATGACATGTACAGCATGCCTGAAGTCAGCACTGTTTATGAAACAGAGTTGCAAGTGAGATAAAGCCACTTAGACCTATTCACCATGGCATTTTCTTCCGTTCTGTTCTGTTCTTTGCACAAAATACCTTCCCTGCAGGTCACTGCACAATAGTTCATCTCACAGTGAATATTTCTGCACAGTGGTTATGGCCCATAACCCAGCTTGGATCTGTATCCCACAGGAGGGAATGTTCTTCATTGTTTTCTGCACTGCTTTTCTGCTCTTGATTGGAACAAGCTGCTGTCCCTGGGGTAATCCTTGGTCCACTGCCCATCACTGTGAGTGATGTCAACACATTTTTGAATGTGTGGCTATTAGAACTCTTTCCAAACAGGTTTCAAAAAAACCTTCTTGCACTATATTGTGATTTGTTTGGTAGACGTTCCCTCTTCCTTGCCCCCCTTGCTATTGGACAGAGTGACTGAATTTTTTTGTAATTTAAACAAGCAAGCTACATAAATTATTGCTTGCTGACCCCAATTAAGGCTTACAGCTGTTTGGAAGACCAGACAGTGCACTCCATTCTACTTAGTCAATAGCAGCAAGTAGATGAAGATTTGCATGAAAGTCTAGTTTTCCTCTTCAAGTGAAGGGTGGGTCTTGGTGGAGGGAGGCACGACAGATACATGCGCTGCTCCTTCTTGTGCTACCACAAGTGTAAGGTACTGCCAGAGTTGAGGGACTGCAAATTTCACCTTGGGAATTAAGTCATTGAATGAAGAAAGAAGAGTGGTTTGGCCCACTCTATGGGAAGATAGAGGATACTGGAGACGAGGCTCTCATACATGTTGGCCCCTTTGAGCCACTTCTTGATTTGGGGATTAGATAGCAACCGCCTCCACTTTGGAAACTGGCCATAAAGACAGAATGATGCCCTGTGGGTGTGCATGGGATGCCATCTCCCCTCCACTAACTTGGCTCCTCTGCCGAGGCAGCTGGGGGGAGCCGGGGGGACATTGCACTCCAGTAAGCACTGTGCAGCTGCGGTGTGGGGGCACTGGGTGTGGTGGAGGAGCAGTGCATAGCACCCCTGAAAAGTCAGGGAGCTGGGGAAGGTGAGAAAGGTGGTGGAAGAAATCACAAGCTAGGACTGCCTGCAACTGAATCCTCCTGGGGACTGAATGACATGAGCCAGCCCTGCTGTCAGCAGAAACCTGCAAGGGACAACTGTTGCACTGTTCAGCATGATTGGCCTGCAAGAGTGGGGAGGCTTAATCAAGATTAAGCAACCTGCTTTAGAGTTGAAGGTGCTGTGCAAGTATAAAGTCAGTTCCCGTACTCTTTCCCATGTTCTCCTGTTCCATGCATGTGAATTGTGGAATAAATCAACCTCTGTACTCTGTTTTACAGCTCCAAGTAGAGCTACAAAAGCCAGTTCAGACCAGTCCTACCTCCAGGTTTGTCACATACCTTACATTCTCACCTACTCAGTCCTGTACATACCCATGCATAGACATTTTTATTTGTGTATATACCCTTAATTAAGTGCTGAAACAAAATTCTGAAAGCTTTGGCAGTAAACTCTGTAATTCTGCAGTAGCTGGATGATATTCTGTCACTTTTTAGGAATTTCTGATGGTGATAGCAATCATATATGCATTTTTATAGCACTTCAAACAAGATTTTAAGAATCACTTAGCTGGGCAACTCTTTGATCAAGATAGAAGGTACATTTGGAAATGTGATCCCAAAGCACCGAACAATTCTCTAGTCATGAGTACTTACTGTGGAATAAACGTGTTAGAGTATGCATGCTGCTGTTTCAAGAAGATAGAGCTAAGGCCAAGACATGAAATTGTTTAAGGTAAAAAATGTCAGCAAAAGTTTCCGGCAGACATAAAGGCCCAGGTTCTGAAATCTGGGCCTTGATGGTGTTCTGGTTTTACCTATCTGAGCCAGTCTGGTAAAATCTTGCCTCGAGTGTGTTTATGCACACACTAATCTTGCCTTCTGGTGTCAGTGGAGAGGAAGTCTCTGAAATTATTTTAAATGGTTTGGAGGAATGCTTTGCAAATAAGGAAAATACGTCTTCAGCTGAAATAGGGTTTGAATCCTGACTAGCTTACTTCTCTGCAAGTACCACCAGATTACCATGAACATCACCATATCTGAATGTCCACAACTAGCCGTGGCAGGTCTCCCACAGGGGAGGTTATGGTATGCAGTTGGAAGAAGATAGATGTTAGGGAAAAGGACAAAGAAATTGAAAGAAGCCATAAACTAGGTACATGTTGCCTTTTGAAATGGTTGGTGAGTTAAGGAAACACAAATTGTGAACAATCCTGCATAGATTAATTCATACTTGTTAGCTTTCTTAGATATGTAACCAAGAGAGAGCAGCTGTCCAGCCACTCCATTCCTATGAAGCTTTCAGCTAGCTCCGGAGTCTGAGTGCAAACAAGGAACTTCTAACAAAAACTCTGCCGCTTTGAGTACTCTGACCATATACCAAATAGTGGTGTTCCCTAAAATATTTTTGCACAACAAAATAGAGATGTGAGTAAAATCTGAATAAAACCACTACTGTTAGTTTTAATCAAGCTGGTACAGGTAAAATAACTTCCAGTATAAGTTCTGGAGTTTGCCAATAACCAGTCCCAAACTGGAGCCCACAGGGACATTAATAGTCATGTTGTCAACAGATTATTACTGTCACACTTAGTAACAGTGGCTAAAAGAAATCACAGCTAGGTATGCCTGCCAGTAACATGGTCACACAGTTGTGTTGCCATATTCCTGGTGCAGCAGCATTTTTCCAAGCCCAAACAGAGTCATATCCACATGACAAACCAGTGTGTAAGCCCCCATGCTCTTATGCAAGGAAATGATGATGTAAGATTGTGGGAATGGCCATTCTTTTCACAACTACCAGTAATGTATCTATCTTCCCATCTGCCTGTCTATCTACTATCTCACATAAAATGATGGTAGAACACGGTATAAGGTAAATTATGGCAGAAGGTTTGAACATTTTTATACCCTCTTGCAACCTTCCAAATTGAAATTTGATTTTCCTTAAAAATACTCAGAATCATTCAAATGGTACTTTTCATGTCATTTTTATAGTAGGTTTGTCCAAAGGAGCTATTACTTTGTCTCCATCTGTAAACACAGCATGAAGAAATAGGAACAGGTTAGAGTTAGCCATAAATGTAACTGGCAAAAGTAAGATTGTAAGATATTATGCTTCATTTTATGGAACTTTTTCAAGATACTGTGTAAGAAAGTAAGAACTTTATGTAAGCTTCAGCTGAGATTTTTGGAGGAAAATTAATGTTTAAAAAGCATTTTTGTTTCTGTTTATTTAGGTTAACATTAAATGTAAGTTATCATCCATCATTAATTTCACAATTTGTACCATGGTGCTTAGCAAGTCACCTTCTTACAGGTTCCAATTCTAGAGATGGCAAAGTTATGAAAATAAAACCTTTGCTATGTGTTGTGCATACGACAACAATCCTGCTTCAAAAGAAAGCAGCAGATGTATGTTGCAACTTCCCTTATCTCTGATAGAGCGAGATTAGATACATCTGTCACTGTGCCTGTTATTTTTGAAGTTTTCCAGGTTGCTTTCCATCTTTCTACTGAGCTAAAGTACATTCAGCTGTTCAAAGTATATGGAATGAACCTTTGCACTGGACTTCATTATATTTTCCTGTATTTCAGTACAGGTATTGTTTCTTGCCATGTAGAGCTTTCAACATTGTCTTCAATTTGCTCAGAGCTGCATAAAAATGATTCATTAATATTTCACATAAGTTAAAATAGCACCTGAACTTTATAAAAGAGTTAAAAAAAATAAAGATTTCTACTGATAAAGCAAAAACTCACTTCTAAAGAAATTTGTAAGGATGTTCTGATATTTGTCACTGTCTTTCTGTTATTTGAAACTCCGTGTACTTCCTTGCTATCAATTTAATTGTTAGGTCCTGTCTTCGTATTTTCCTTTCATACATAAATCTTAGCTAGGTGACATATAGAAGATTAATTTTTTAATAGTATGCAAAGAACTATTCCTATATGAAGAACATCTAAAGAAAGACTTTCAACAGACTTCTCTGTAGGTTTTGTCTTTGAGGAGTTTAGGTTAGAAGGCTCCTTTAATTTCATTGTTAGAGTCTTTTGGAAGAAAGGGAAGGGAAGGGATAGTGTTCTCCCAGTTATTGTAGGTACATTATTATGTTTTTGTTATGCATGGTTTTAAGTATGATTAAGCATGATTAGTAGCTTTGGGGGAATTATGTTAGAGGAATGGACTAAAAAATATGTGGATTAGTGCAGCAATGAAAACGAACTTGAATTAGATTAGTGTCATTAAATTTTACATGAAGTTTTTCCAGGACAACTTGTATCCTTCCAGAAAACTGTTTTGTGAAAGGCTCAATGTTGAAGCATTATAAGGGATAAACACCTCTGATTTGAGGCACATATTTTACCCTTAGTGATTTAATGCACAAAAATTATTATAAGTCCATTAATTTTTGGAAGTCTAGAGTTTCATCAGCTTTCACAGAAAAAGGATGACTTCGTAAACAATCCACTGTTTCTCTTGGATAGTGCTCAAATACTTCATATAGTCATTGAAAAATAGGGCTGGAAAGGACTTCTAGATGTAAAGTAGTCCAGCTCCTATGCCAAAATAAAATCATCTATAACTGTGTCATTTCAGAAAGATATTTATTTAATCTGTTTTTTAAGATCTCAGGGGATGGAGATTGCATACATTACCTAGGAGATGCATTTTCTTGTTTCCTGAAAGGAGATCCTTATGTATGCTTTCTCATAACTCCCTCTTAATTTCTCTCTTCAGGCTAAACAACACCAGCTTTTGAATCTTTCCCTGTAGTTTTTGTTCCCTTTAGTTTTCTCTTTGTTTTTCATTCCCATTGCCCTCTTCCGCATTTTTAACAATTAATATACAGATTTCTTGAAATGCATACTGGTTAGGTATGTGTTGGGTAAAACAGAGGGTATGTTATTTTCCAGGCCTTGTGGGACAAAATTACACTCAGATTTTTCAGTGCTTTTTTTTTACCCTGGAGCTTTGTGTTCGGCTTTTGAAAACACCCAACTCTGGTACGCAGGTTAAGAAAAGCTGCTGTGCCACTTGCTCCCCATCTTTCAACTCTGATTATCCCTGCCTGAGGAAAGAATATCACACTTCTTTTCATTAAACTTAGACCATTTTCAGAACCTTTTCTATGCTTTTTTCAAGGTTGTTTTGGTTCCTCTCTGCTTTGTCACCTACAGATTTTATAAACAAACTTCCTGGTTTTCCATCCTAGCTGTTTCTGGAGACATTGGGCAGGACCAGGCATAAAGTGGACATGTAAGGAGTGTTTTCACATCCTTTCTCTCATTCTGGCAATGAACTGTGCCTAACTGATTTCTGAGTGCTTTTTCCAAGCAGTTTTGCCCCCATTCCACAGTTCATGTTACTGTGCTGGGGAATGCCCAGAATGTAGCACAAAACTGTGTCAGAAGCCTTCTTTGGGTACAAGATACTTCATAACTATTACTTCTGCTCAATGCATCAAAGCCATTATTTTATCAAAAGAAAATTGATTATCTACAATGATTTCCACTTGACAAATCCATCTGTGTTATTTACTCATTTTATTTGGTTTCTTCTAGGCACTTATACATAACTTCATTATTTGTCCCAGAATTTTTTTGGAGATTGAAGTTAAATTTCATGGGCCCTGCATCCAAATAAATTCTCATTCCCCTCCTGACAGTATTTTGAGATGAGATTTTGTGTTCAACTTCCAGTCCTTTTGCTCTTGTTTTGATGGAGAAGAAAACAAGGAATGAAGACTAAGATGTTCTTGCACCCTGAATGAAGTGGTCAAAGGAACTTGGAAGGCAGTATGGAACAAGCACTTCATGTACAGTTTAAGAGCCCGAGACTGCTTCAACCATTTATGCTACCAGGCTGAAGAGTACCAGAGGTTGCACTTAGGTGGTAGAACAATGTTATCTATACAGGTAAACCATGCAAGAATTTCACTCCATAGGTTTAGTCTGCACCAACTCCCAAACCATTTCTAGACATGCTTACAGAGTTAAGGCAAGTCAATCAGTAGTTTCCAGGTGGCTGCCCAATTTTGGAAGATATGACAGTTTAGTATTATACTTGCTGTCAAATGACGTGAGATAGTCCAGAAAATAAACTCTTGCACTTTCTAGTTTTCTTGTATAGAAGTAGATTTCTGTCTTGGAATGCAATTTATTAGTCCAGTCTGTCTGAGGCCTTTCCATACCAAGGATTTAACTCTTGGTGCTGATATGGTGTTAAGTAGCTCTTCATATCTGATCTTTCATGAAACATTATGCAATAAAGGCATTAATTAAACACTTTGGTCTCTCCCTGACTCATAAAATTTGCAACCAGTTCCTTTTCATTGGGAAGAAATAGAACTAGAAGAGCTTCCCTCCAGATGCTTTCTCTGCATCAAAAACAAACAAAAAATATGAGCAATTTTTGAAGACTTAGTTGGACTGCCTTGCCACAAGAGATTATTTTCAGTGGTAAATGCGCACATGTGCTAGGTAACAAACTTGGTGACTTCTAAATGGATAAACAATATGTTCTTTTAGCATGCTGTGTGTGCTGCTAGCTGCAAGCTTTACTTTTAGAAATGTGCAGCCTAAACAGGTTTCCAGTGTGGTTTGTGATTTTTCTCCCTATAGAGGACTGATTTGATTCAACTCAGATTTCAAGCACTCTGAAATTCTGCTTGCTTTGTGATCTAGTTCAGTGCAACAATATTTGTACCTTGAAATCTTAACATTCTTACCTTTGCCTTTTTCCTTCACATTTTTGTTCCAAACTTTTTAATAGTCTTTTCAGTCCTTTTCAACATTTTGTGCCTTTAATGACACATCCTTACAAACTAACACCATATTTTTGATTGTTGTTCCATCATGTTCCATCTGGACTGACATTATACTGTTCCCTGCTGACCAATTAAATAGCACAGTGTTGCAATAAACCCAGAATACTAAATGCAAACCATCAAGAGCATAAATACCCACTGAAAGAAAAATATCAAAAGTAAAATGTACAGACACAATAAAGAACTTGGAGAGTATCTATCTTTGTCTCTGTCTTCATTGAAAACTCAAAATGATCAACCTTAATTATTTTTATTCAATTTTTTTATCCAATATTCAACTATTTTTGTTCAATAAATATTGAATAAGTTGAAGTTAAATAGGAATGGTTAATGTAATGAAGTAATATGTTAATGGATAAACATTTATTTTGTGCATGTGTGTTTATTTGTGTCCCACACTGCAAAAACAAAACAAAAGCATCACTAGAACAATAATTTTCCCATGACTTGAGATATGGTAACAGACTTTCTGGTCCACCTGAAAAGAAATATCATAGAGATGGAGCTGACAATGGCCAAACACAGAAGATAAAGTTCTCCCACTTCACTACTGGTACTGATAAAACAAATAGAGGCTTTTGTAAGTGAAGGACATGGTAAATGCCATTGGACCAGCTAGATCTTTCTACACTTAACAGTTTATTTCTGCGTTTGAGAATGACATTTCTTAGGTGGACTAAATCGCCTTATGCCCAAGTGAAAAGAACTGTCTATCTCAGTTTGAATGAAACATGGTAGCTAAAAGCAAATTTGCGTGCATGTTTTAATGTGGTTCCTTCACACATTTACCACAGATATGACTTTAATGAAAATCTGTGGCAGAATTGGTTTCCCTAAATGAAGTGTCCAAGTCCAGTTGTTTGATGTCTATGCAGGTAACCAGCAGTTATCTGGGACCAAACAAAAGATGATACGAAACATAAGTATACGTCTCTTATTTAAATCCACAGGGAAACAGTATTGTACTTAGATGTTTGTGGTTTATGATGCTAAGCCCATCAAGTCGTTCTGCCTTTGTTGACATTCGGGCTCAAAAAGTCCCATTAACATGCAAGCTATTGGTTTATATATTTAGAATTAGGCTGAGGTTTCAGTACTTAGATGGAGTGGGGTCTATTTTTATATTTTTTTTCTTCTGTGTGTTTCTTTTTCTCCTGTTCAACTCTCTTCTAAATACACTGAAGTCTGACCCAGCAGTGCCTCAGCTGAAGGGAAGCCCTCAAAGCTAAGTCATTCTAATGGTGAGGGAGGTATTCCCATTTCTTCCCCTGTGTGTGGGTGTTTGCGTAGTTGGGTGGATCAGGGAAACATTATTGTATAAGCCCTGTGACTTCCTTCATTGGTGTCTTTTTTTAGTTGAAACTAAGCACTTTCTCTGTGTTTTAGGGTTAATGTTCTTTCAATGCATATGGTCTTTTAGGAAAAGCTCTAGTAAAAGTGGAATGATGACATGTTGGCTGTGAGACAACACCGATCTATAGGTATGTGAAATAATAAATATTCCTAACATTTACTGGCTTCAAATGACGTACATACATGATAACTGCCAAATCCTGTCTCTGTCACGGGAGCTGCAACAAAAGCAACACTAGATATAATTGTTTGTGCATTCCTCACTAGACTGTCACTGGACTTGGCAGTTCTTATGTTTTTATTTGCATTTGCTCTTCCTGTCAATGGACATAGCCTTTCACACAATCAGTGTCTGAAGATGAGCATGTGCATAGGTCTTATGCTCTTTTCATGCTCTCTCTATTTGTTCCAGCTCAGGAACTAGTTGAGATGCTCATTCGTCCTGTAAGCTGCACCTGGCAGGCAAGCCTCTGCTGCTCATTAGATCTGGAGGCATCTCCATGAGTCATTCCATTACCAAATGGTGATTCTGAGCTGTTTTGACAAAGTATGAAAGAATCCGGGACTGATACTGACAAAGACAAGAGCTCTTTGCTCTTAATGACTTTTCAGCTGGAATTCTGATAATTCACGTAGGTATGATTCAGCGTATCAGAAAGGCATTTTTATGGCAAGCATGTGTAAGCATTAACAATCCTTCTGCTGGTGCTAATCCACACAGGGCAATCATCTTCTCCTGCTCTCAACCAGACTGTTTAACCCTACATTTCACACTGTGACAACCACTTGAAGCGAACTAAGACAACTAAACCCTGTGATCAATTAGTTTCCCTTCCCTTCCCTTCCCTTCCCTTCCCTTCCCTTCCCTTCCCTTCCCTTCCCTTCCCTTCCCTTCCCTTCCCTTCCCTTCCCTTCCCTTCCCTTCCCTTCCCTTCCCTTCCCTTCCCTTCCCTTCCCTTCCCTTCCCTGCCCTGCCCTGCCCTGCCCTGCCCTGCCCTGCCCTGCCCTGCCCTGCCCTGCCCTGCCCTGCCCTGCCCTTCCCTTCCCTTCTAGTGATTTTGCACAAAAATCAGATGAAGCATCACTGAGGGGAGGGCAGGTAAGAGGTCCTTCCTGCAAAGCTCCCCTTCTAGTGCTGCATTGACTCCTCTAGACTGTGTCTCTAAAGCCCCTACCAAGCCACACAAAACAGTGTTTTCTGCTCTTAGCAGATCAGATATGCTCTCAGGTTTCTCCAGTTCAGCTTTTAAATGCAATCTCATTCCATTTCAGGTCAAAACCTGTTCCCTCTTTTTTCTGGTGTAGGCACTACTGGAGCACATTTCTCAAATCCATCTTGTGTGGATGAGGCAAAGACTCACATGTGTCACCTCAGCCCACAGAAGAGAGAGGGCAGACACCTCTTCAGTTCAACAGGTTTATAACAGTCTCCAGAGGCTTTCCATGGAAATGCAAAAGTACTATTGGAATTTTCTCCCAGAACACAAAGTCTTAAATTTAGCCTAGAGAGGAAGAATGACCCAGGGTTCAGAGACTGAGTCCAGGACCCAGGAGAATCCCGATCTCTTTCTGGTTGTATTCTAACCATACTTTGAGAATCTTGGTAAATTCTGGAAGGTATTTTTACACCAAAGTATCTGTTGCATAGTGTAGGGACATCAGCCAAAATGAGTTAGTCCAGATATTAGCAATCAGCTCCATTTGGTATCATAGAGCTCAGGAAAAAACAGATATCATTCAGGCTGAATAAAGGCAGGCATTTGCTTATGTGAGTCTGGGCACAACCATGTGTTCAAATACAACAGGGACTAACAACTAGTGAGGCAGCTGAACTGGGGCAGGGGATTGGAAAAGAAAAAAAGGAAAATACTGAAACATATGAACACTTTCAGCCACAAAAAATGGGAAAATATTGCTCACTCTGTTCAGCAGGTGTATGATGCTATGCCATAGTTAGTGAAGTTCAAGCAGAAGTGTGGAACAATCAGAAACAACCCAGGGAGAGCAGTGAGAAGTCACTTTAGCAAACACAGCTAATGAAGAAAACTTAGGAAGACTGAAGGCACTTAACCTAAGGAAGAAAACCCCTGTAGGGGAGGAAGAAGGCAGTGTTACTGCATACCTTAAAATGTGCAAAAGGCAAAGGAACAAATATAACACATTAAGTAGTGATGCCTTTAATGATTTTTAAATCAGGATAAAACCAATAAAATATTTTATCTGTAACATCACATTATGACTCAATGGAAGTACACATGTATGAAGTGTATATACAGGTAAGTATATACATACACACACAAACACAAATACATATTTAAATATTATTTTATGGGCTATTTACTATCTCTGTGTGTAAACAAATAACAAATACTGTTAAAATTGGGGAAAACATTTCAAAATTATGTTGCCATACAGACTTTTTGTAAAAAAATACTTTTTGTTTCATTATATTTGCATGCTCATTTCCCATTTGAAATCACTAAAATTTAGAAAAAATATTTGCATCTTCAAAGTATTTCTAAGGCAAAAATTTGGCTAAACTTTTTGAAAAGTTTGTTTAGCTATGTCTATGGATTTAAGTGCAGCATTGAGAAAATACTGCTTTGTGGTACAGCTTGCATAAATACGTGACATATTCCCACTGCTACTGATGAGGCTTGGTGATTGATTTATGGGAGTGTAAAGTTATGGATGAATGCTGGATTAAAATCATTGTTTTGCAAGCTGTTTGGCTGGACAGCTGCAAGAAAGTATGCTAGTTCCCCCTCTTGCCATTTGCCAGCCAGCCAGCCACACTTTTTCCTTATCTGTAACATCAGTCCATCTTAGAATGAAATTGTGTTGATGTCTGTTTCCTGGGAAACACTGGGTTGCATTCATCTTTGGACTCTGTTGGCTTCTGTGGTCTGGCACAGGCCACAGCACAATTGTCAAATCCTCTGACAGAAGAGCAGATGATGCTTGAAACTGTTTTATCTCAAGGATCGTGTGCCCAGCCAGCTCTTCCTCAAACATAAGTGATGCCATCTTCCTTCAGATATTCATGACATGCCTAATCTTCACACCTGTACAGGACCCATCATCTTGCTTTTAAGTCAGATCACTGTTTACATAAACATGCTGAAACAACATTGTTAAATAAAATGAAATTGAGTTCAGCATCCAGTGTTTTATCCAAGACTCTGGCTCATTCTTGTTCCATCGAAATGATGCACTAGGATTTGAGTTACTTTATCAGAAGCAAACCAAAGGGCTGATTTCTCTCCCACCTAAATTAAAGGCAAGTTTTCTTTGATAAGGAATTACAGGAGGAAACCAGGGTATTTCTGTATGTACTGGGTGGTGGCTGGCTTCTGGCTTTCTGGCTTATATTCCATTCACATAAAAGGTTGCCAATGATCTTTCAACATTCACCATGTTTATTAGCATCATACATGGGTAACTTCCATGCGGACATGTCTGCATGCAGTCTGGATTTAACTCGTATATTTTCTGCCTTAAGAGACATACCAGCACTCACTAATGAAGATCTCAAACCTGAAGAAATGGAAAGGTATTTAGACAGTGTAATGGTTTGAATTACAGAGATGGGATGACCATCTGCTATTGCACAGAGTAAAATGAGGTGGTTAAGACCTTGTTTTTTATGACAGAGAAGAATCGTAAAGAGAAATAGCTGAAACAAGATGGGTGTGTGAACAGTGAGTACAGCTAATTAATTAACACCTAATCGAATTAACCATAATGAAAATGCATCCATTAAGAATATTGGATAAGGATAAACATGTGTTTAATCTTAGTATATTATTTTATTTCATTCAGAGTGCATAAGATAACGTGTAACATTATAAATGTATAACATTTCTGACGGCTGAGTTTGGAAGGCGTTGTCTCAATAGGGCTGGATGGAGACATCATCTGAGATCTCTGCTCTGACTTCAGTGGTGTTTTACTGCTTGGTTCTTGGAATGGGCATAAGGAACTGCAGAGAGATGTCACTAGAGCAGGAGAGGGAAGCATGTGCCACCAGATTACACCTAAAACTGAGTTGTAGGTAAAGGGAGAATATTGTGTGCTGCTAAGTGTGGTGTCTTGTTCATTTGACAAAGCAGATCCGTGGACTGGAAGGTCTGGAGTTTATTTCTAGTTCTTTCTCTGACTTGGAACATAACTTTTTGTAGGTTATTTGAGTTTGCCCTAGTGTACTTTGTCCTTTTTCTCAGTGCATGGACATTCTCCATTTTACTTCCCCCCAAACAAACAAAAATTTAATACCTTTAAGAGATGGATCAGTTCACTTAGTCAGGACGTATCCCACTAAGCCAGAAAACATTACAGTAGTAAAAATCTTTCTGTCTTTATGAGAGCAACAGTAGAAAACCTCTGCTCCAACTGCACTATCCAAAAGGAGCTGTAAGAGTCCCTTTGGTTCAAGTTAGAATGAAGAGGCAAATCATCTGTGTAGCTTCGCACTTCTCCAGTGTGATTTGAGGGTATAATTTCAAAATAGATGTATTTGGGGAAAAAATCTTTTCTTCATAAGCAAATGAGTGTTTACAAGCACCCCTGAAGCCATTATTTTATGGAATTTTTTCTTGCTTTAATCACACTGTCGGAGAGAGAGATGATATAATTTATTGCTTCTGATTTCATAAATATTTGAACAGAAGTAAGCTTGGTTTTTTGTTCTTTTTTTACTAGAGGTTCACATTTTATATGCCACTTCTTTTCTCCAAACACTTCAAGACTGCTATTTTAAAATATCTGCTTTATCTTATATATTGCAAATGGTGCCAGAGACATTAAGTGTCCTTACTGAGACTTAAGACACAGTCTCCAGGGTCTGGAATATTTAAAATAGTAAATAAATATTTTTATTTAAAATTAATTTATTTTTTATTATTTAATTTATTGAATTAATTAATTCATTTACAATATTAAATAAATAAATATAAATAAATTAAATTTAGATATTAAACTATTTTAAAACTCCGCATGTCTGAAAATAAAATTCCTTTTTTAAACAACAAAAAAGTAACTACTAAAGCTATACTATGATTTCATTTTATGAAATATATTTGAGTAAAAAATGAAGGTATTTGTGCCTGTATATCTATACACATATATATGTATGCATGAAAACATGAATGTACATACATATACATAAAAACCATACAACATATAGCTTAATGTTTGCTTTGCACAGCAATGTCCAACAAGGTCTCTTTTAAATCTTGGCCTATTCTAATTTTAAGGATGCTCGTGTGATTAATTTTCCAGTACTCATTTTTCTTTCAAATGATGAAGAAAAAAATATCTTTGATTTTCCAGTTGCAGTTTCTTCATTATTTTCATTTCCCACCTAGCCTTTTGCTTTACAGTTTTACAGATGAGCTGGGCCTGTTGGGTTCTTTGTTAGTAAAGGGATTCTCACCCATGTTCATGTTTAAATAATCAAATATTGTAATGTGTTTTGAAAGTATACCCTAATTTATTACTCAGTCATCTGTGACAAGCTGTAACTACATGTGAGAAGAGGTATACGATGAACTGAAGATTTTCAGTAGCTGGCTTGATAATTCCCACACAGGCCACATTCTGTAACATCTTGAAGTACATTTTGAGAGTGCTGGTGCACAACAAAATATTAGGGCAAAATGGGATGGTGCCCTATCTGGTGATACGGATGGCGATGCAAGTTTTTACTCCTGGCCTGTGGGAACAGGCAGAGGTAAATTTAGAGCAGAACAGGGATATGAAAAATGTACAGACCAACAGGAGAGAGAAGCAGTCTTCCCTAGCACAGCCTGGGTGGCAGACAGCATCCTACAAGCTTGGAGTATTCCAGGTATCCAGCCGCAGTGGTCTTCCAAGCAGGAAGGCCGCACCCCCGGTTTCCTGACAAATTCCATTGCGGAGCATGTAACACCTTTTTCCAAGAAGGCTATACAATTGATTTCTTAGACTTTTCTACAGATTGTCTGTGTTCAAAACTTTCCTCCTACTTTGGTGTGCATGACCACCCTAAAAAGTAGCTCCATGAAGAAAGGTTTGTATTGGTTATTTTTCAGTCATTTTCCATATGGTCATCTCGCAAACAAAGCTACACAGGGTTTGTAATTGCTCTGGTTTCCAAGCCAACGATTCAACAAGCCTTTCCTAGCTTCAGAAAGATTGTTTCAGTAGTAAAAATGGGAAAAAATGTTACTGAGACCCAGTAAGCTTGTATTAAATTACAATCGTAGCATCCACCAAATTTTCTCCTGCTTTGCTATGATCTGCTTTTCTTCTTCTTGCCGCACAGGTTTTTGCAAGTCACTAAGTACTGTTTCTCTGTATTTCTGTAGTGATTTCTGTTCAGCCAGTCACCTGTCAGGAGCATTATTTTAGGGTGCGAGCAAGAGTGGATGCTGCAGTTTGAGACCAGCATAACTAGTATTTCTCACTTTTCAATAGACCCATTGCACAGGAATTCTTGCCTGACAACTGCTCAGCACTACAAAGTAGGAAAGCTTTTCACGAGTGGGCATGTGTTAGTTGTCTTCACTGCCTCTCGCACACTGGAGAAACAATTTCAATTACTAACTGCAATAAGACAGGATTTTCCCACATTGCTGCATTTTCACCTGAAGGACATTGAGCACCCACATCCTCAGATGGCCCAAATCTGGGACTTGAAATCTTTTCTGCCAATGCCATTTGGGAGATGAGGAACTAAAGCCTTGAAGTCAGGATATCTCTTGGGGGAAAAACTTCCATTGGAGTCAGTGTCCCAGGGAAGGCCAGTGGCACCTTAGGATGACAAACAGCGATGATTTTTGTGAATTAAATGTTCTCCTGCTACTTTTTATGAGGGATAATTCAAGTTGGCAGAGGGGTTGTAGTGTCTTGTTGAAGGTCTAGTGGGGTGGAGTTCAGTCTTAACTCCAAAATCAGCAATATGAGAAAAAGCAGTGGTAAAATCAGTGTGCTAGAACTCTCATTGTTACTGTCAGTAAATCTAGATACTAAGCACAAAGATAAGCTAGAAAGAGGTTTAGAGGTTTTAAATATGTGGCATTAAAATTGTAAACTAGGATTAGAACTGTTTTTCAAACGTACGTTCTCATGCTCACAAGCCTACTCAGCGGTCCTGCTGTGGTCAGAAGACAGGAAAAAGCAAGATCAATGCTTCTTTCTCAGATCTTGTCCATATCATCTATTTTGGTTTTAGTCTGGCAAAAATTTTGAACTCATCTAAAACAAAAAATGTGATAATATCTGATAAAGTACTGGTGTATCTTTAAACAACAACTGAAGAATTAATGGGGGAAAAAAAAAGAAAAGGAAAAAAAAGGATAGAAACTTTTATTAAATATGTCATTTTCCCTTAAATTTGCTTTTGACTCTGTTCCTTGTTTACAGGTGCTGGGAACAAATATGACAAGGAAATACATATTTAACAGAAAATAAATGTTGGTGATTAATGTTGTTAGATCACAACAGCAACAAAAATTAAAAGCAAAATAAATCCTTCAAAAACCCTTAATGTGACAAGGAATTCTGGTGAGGAGAATTTAGGTGTGAAGGTCCACCTGATCTCTTTGGATTGACACACCCTTATGGTCAGTGCATATTTCCTCACAGTCACATGCAAGGACAAAAAATTGAAGAAAGAGTGGTATGTGGAATTTTAACATGGGCTGCTGAAACCTGGAAGTGAGTAACTACAAGAAGTGCTGAGGTGTGGTGAGTAACACATATGAATGAGCATTCCCAGAATGATGCTGTAGTCGAGACAGCACATGTGGTCTTTACTGACCATCAAATAAGTGTGAAGATTTGGAATTAGGAGTGTAAGAGTAGGACCAGAGTATTGTGTTTAATCATGCAGTCCACATCTACAATGGATTTTGGAAAATCCGAGTGGGTACAGAAAAGAGTTTCAAGAATGGTTTGAGGCTGGGAAAAATCTGCCTTACAGTGAGAAATTTTAAGAACCTAAATCTAGTTACTTCATCCAGAAACATTAAGACCTGATGTAATTATAACATACAAGTACCTACATGGGGAAGAGATTTCTGATACGAAACAGTCAAACAAGTAAATGGCAGAATGCAAGCCAACACTTGGAAGCCAGAGCTAGCCAGATTTAGACAAGTTATAAGGGTGTGTTTTTCTCATGTGTGTGTGTTTTGTGTTTTGGGTTTTTTTGGGGGGGTTTTGTTTTGGTTTGGGTTTTTTGGTGGTTTTTTTTTTGTTTTTTTTTTAATGAAGGATAATTACCTATTAGAATAACTTACCTTAGGGGCATGGGGAATTCTCCAATCTTTAAACCAAGATTAATATCTTTTAAAATAAGATACAGTATAGCTCACACAGAAGTTCTATGCTCATGTAGAAATGGCTGGGTGAGGTTCTTGGCAAGATGATCTTGGACATCTCTTCTGACCTTGTTAAAAATATTAATGTTTGCATGCAGTGAACATATATCCTGCTGTATAGTACTAATTTCTAAGAAGCTGATGATTGTTCTCACTTTATAGTGTACTAATACAAACCTCAGAGCATTATGAAAACAACACTCTTTGGATCACATTCTTAAATGTTGTGCTTATTCTGAACATCTTGAGTTATTTTGGTTTGAAAATAATTGCCAAAGGAAGTTAATATAGTTAACCTAGGCTTAGTTAACCTAGGATGAGCCTCAGGAGTCCCTTCTCCGAGTTAGCTGTGAACATCATACATGCAGCAAAAGGACGTATTTCTGGTCCTTATTGCTTTGGGTATAGGGCAGAATTATGGAGAAGTGGCTAAAGTGTACTTGTGCAAGAAGCAGCAAAGATAATACCCATTTTGTGTGTTTCAGATTGTTCCCTCACAAACCTTATTTTCCTTATGGTTCTCTTCAGAGAACAATACTTTCACTGGTTAGTACCTGAGAGGTGTCTTGAGCTCCAGAGCTGTAATTGTAGAGAGCAGAGGAACTACTGTGGGGCAGCACCTCACCTAGACGACCTGTTTATGAGAAACTGCATGTGTGGGAAGGGAAATCTTGTCACATCAGGCAAAGAAGTAACAAAATGGCAAGTTCTTTCACAGGACAGTTTTATTTGTAAAGCCGTCAGGTCTTGGCATTTGATGGAGAGGTGGTGGTGCTGATAATTTAAAGAAGGATGCTGACACAAGGCATTCTCCAGGGCTGGAAGCCCTTTCTTTGGTCCTGTCGACAGATGTGAGAGAAGCAGAAGGGAGGTATGAAAGTTTTATCCTGATTTCTCTAAGGGAGGCTGCGTCTTTCTGTTATCTTCTTCGACCTCTGTATTTGATAGTCAACCTGTCAACATGTCCTGCCAAGTTCACAGGGAGTACAGATTTTTTGTGACCCAGCAAGAGATAGAGGCTTATACCTGATGCTTTGTTGCTTACTTTACACTTCCAGCTAGGAAAACAAATAGTGTGTTTATTTGAAAACCAGGCTCTAGGCAATGGTGTTAACCAGTGCTGACAGAACACAGTGGTTTTGTTCTTGTGGATTTGTAGATGTGTGTATTTTGTATACCTATGGGCCTCAAAAGCTGTTTTAGTGGTGTTCACGTTACCACACGGCTCCAAGCAGTGTCAGTCTGCTAGCTTTGGGAGACACTCAAGAGCAGCAGGCTCATCATACAACTCTCATCTCTGCTGCAGAAACAAGCCCAGTAGGAGATGGGGTGGGAACTCGGTCCAGATTGTAATGGTGCCAGCAATTGATGGCATCTGCTTTCAGGACAAGAACAACTGGATTATGAGGAAGCCAGGTAAAAAAAATAAAAAATAAATAAAAAATACATAAATAAAAAGGTTAGCTTAATTCTTTGTTATGAGATTGGACTGGAATATTGCTGCAACAAGGCTTGACCATCGGTCAGATTCTACTGTCTGCCTGCTCCACCTGAGAGAGAGAGAGAGAGAGAGAGAGAGAATCAACCCACTGCCTTCATTCCTCTACAGAATATGAGTGGTCTTTCTTGAGGCTTGCCATCACAGCTTGTCAGGGTTTTGAGAAGCAGAAGAGCAGAAAGACATGCACACAGCTAACCCTCCTGTGGGTGCCAGGCTGTGCATCTGTTTCTCAGCACACGGCTGGAGAGATGCTTTGCTTCTCCTCCTTTGCAGCATGAAGGAACAGGGTAGGAGCAGGCCAACATATAACTGTATTCCCTCATTGAGCTTTTACTGTTCACCCTGCTGAGCTCGATGAAAAGCATGCTGTCTCATACTGTTTCACAGCAGCTATTGCCTCTGCAGTAATTAGATTCATGCTATTTGCTAAATGAGTATCAAGCTCTGGTGACTCATGATTGCTGGGACCTTGCTTGACCTCCCCTCCCCTCCCCTCTGCTTTGCCTTCCCCCTTCCCACCCACCCCCCACCCCCCCAATCTATAAAGCTGGAAAAAGGAGCCAGCAAGTGGTTTATGAACCCAGCCAGTTCTGAGTGGTCGAGTTCCTTCCTCTGCTACAGTTCTGCAGCTTTATCATCTCTGAGTGGGAAATCTTATCCCTGTGCCATGGCAGCAGGACACATTAGGCAGCAGGGTCTGCTTTGCTGTTTTTCACTAAGTTAGCATCATGGTGCTGCTTCAGGTGTCAGTGGAGCAACAAACATCCTTCATGCAAGCATTGAGACTTCTTGCATGATGAGATGCTGCTCTGCAGGAGGAAGGGAGACAGGACCTGTTCCCTGCTGGCTTTATTTGTAATGGTGCTGGAAAGCCACTGCATTCCTACTCCACTACACTGAACAGTAACCAGTACAGGCACCACAAGCAAAATTTATCTAATGTTTAGACATGCTTTGGTATGGAAACATTATGGTGATTCACCAACCCTGCTGCTCAACCTGCCCCCTATTCCTGTCCAAGTCTGTTTTTCTCCCAGTACATGCTCGTTTTGTGACATGATCTTTCCTTCTGTTTCTTTGTGTGATGTGGTGTCAGCCCCTAGAGCCTGTGATTAAGACTATATTCCTGTCCTAGCAGGTGTTGCCATAGATGCAGGGGTTCCCACCTGGGAAAATCTGGACAGGCATGCAGTGGCAAGGGAAAACTGACACGCCTGTGGCAAGGGTGAGAGGCCAGCTCTTACAGTACGACCGAGAGGACTACAGCTTTGCTTTGGAGCCAGTGTTCAAACTGTCGGTACTGTGGGTCTGAGCCTTTCTGCTGATTCAGTCAGGGAAAGCTGGAAGCTAGGGAGGCAACTGCTTTCCTACTTTCTCTACTGCTGAGGGACAGATTTAATTTGGCTGTGGTTTCTTCTTTCGGGTGCTAGCACTGCTCCACCTTCTGGTGGGAATCCAAGTCCACGCTGCTTACTCAGGCCACCCCATCACTCACAGTTTCCATTTCCAGTTCAGGTACTCCTGATTGCTCATTGCAGCAGCCCACCGGGAGGTGGGAGGAAAGTGGTGGTGGAGAAGCTGAGTTATGCTGGCCTCATGACCAGCCATGCAGAGTCCTCTGCAGAAGACTGGTACAGACTCAAGTGCCTTGGAGCACATCTCTTTAGTTCTCCATGGTGTGAAGGCTAACCAAATGTCCCATTGAGTACAGACCCTCTTTCCCCTTGGGAACTGGCAAGAACATCTGCAGATGAGGGGGGCTGGGTTTTGGGAGTACACAAAGACTGGCCACCTCTGGCAAATCGCTCAGCAGCTCTCTGCCATGGGAGGAACTGACCCTGTGTTTGTGCTGTGTCGGCTAGCACCTCTGCCCTTGTTCTCCTCCTGCAAAGACTTTCCACTGAGGCAAGCTAGCTTGATGGGCTTGAAGCAATGTTTACCCAGCTTGTGGGAGCCACTTTCACCGAGTCCACTGTATTAGATGTTTGTGCACAAGAAGAGTGCTTGGGAAAGCTGGGGGCTCACTGCTGACCATCAGTAAAGCCATCAGTAAAGGTCTCAGGCTGGTGAGGAAACAGCTCTGCAAGCTTCTGAAGGTGAGCAGTGTTACTCGTGCTCAGAGCAGCATCCAGATATTTCCAAAGCATTGGATACCTTCTACTGCTGTTTAAATCACTTTCAAAATGAATGCGGTGGAGGAAATCAGCCCACTACCAGTAAATGTTTTGAAAATTTCTCTTTTTGGTCTTTTATTTCTCTGAGGTGTGTGAAACAGCAGAGGGAAGTCCTCATTCCACCTGATACTCTCCATCAGTGAAAGCACTTGCTTGTGGCTGTAGCCTAGGTTTTCAGCTGTTTTCCAAACACAGCTAAATTAGTAGTACTGAAGGTGAGAAGGTTTAAGCTGAAAAAGAACAAACACAACTGAATTCCAGAAAGATCAAGATCCCAGGTTTGACTCTTACCCTAAAATCTTGCTGATGCTTTACAGCACACTACACTGTTCCATGACTAGTGCTACAAATCCAGGGTTTATGATCATGCAGAGTTTACAGTCCTAGACAAGGCCAAACCCTTGCCGAACACCAAAGTTGACAGACATTCCTGAGCCAAGCTCTACATTTGGCCCACCCAATTCCAGCCAGTGAAACCCTGTGGTCAGTTTGGTGACTTGGTTTTTTTTTCATTTCTGGATCTTTACTTAAAGTTTCCACATCTCCCATGGGAGTTCAGAGCAGCTCTGTGAGATGTTGCGACAAAATTCCAAAGCATTGAAATGGTGCAGTGACACTTCTCAGAATGTTTCTGGCTTTGATCAGTAGCATGTGCATCCTTACTGTGAACACGAGGAGTCCGGTACTATATATCTATGACTTGGATGAAATACAAGTCTGGGTTTTCTATTCATACCCAACCTCACTACCATTTTGAGGTCTTTTTCACTGCAAAAACTACAGTCCTCAAAATGAAAGTGGATGCCTGTTACATAATTTTCACAGGCTCTGGTTTGTTTCTTAGAAGCAAAAGTAGTTACTTTCATTCTTCAGATACTAACAAAACTGCTGATGATATATTGGAGATTGGGTCATGTTGAGCTGTTTTATCTGCTATGGTTCAGTCCCACAATCTTGTTCTGTGCTTTAGCAGAGATCGTGGCAGAATCACATTTGTCATCATGACAACAGTGTTACAGGAAATAAAGGGAGAAAAATTATAGATAGATTGGGTAGCCGATGACGTTTTTGGATTTGCAAATTTCTAAATATTTATTTTAAAAGTCTGTTTCTAATTCTTTCAGAACTTTCAACTGGATGCACTCACTATTTGAACTAATATAAATGCCAATTTGGCAACATTCAGCATGATATAAATCTGCAAAGACGACCTAAGCAATACAATTTAAGTGAAAACATACTCTTTTTTTTTTTTTTTTTCTGATCAGATATTTGCTGTCCATTTGGATGTACAACATTTGATTCAAACAGATTTTGTCAGAACTGGCAAAATGAGCAACAAATATTTCCAACTCCAGATGCCAAAGAGCCTGATCCAGTGCTTAGTGATGTCATTTGGAGTCTTTAGGTTGACTTCAAGAGACTTTGGAGAAACATCTTGATGTTAATTTTCTGTTAAGTAGCATTCATGGGCAGTGCAGAATATGACTGAGTGGGTTCAAAAGATATTGTAGAGCTATGCAAATCTGTTACTAATTGCCTTGTCCCTCTTTCCTTCCCATACCTTCCTTCTTATTCTCCAAAACTACAATTTCCTAGTAATAACATTTATGACATTGGATGAAACCAAGAGAAGTGTTTGGGTGTGGAGGGTTTGTGTGGGAGTAAGGTTAATCAGGAAAATCAAAATGTTTTCTTTGATACTTCTGTGATAAAACTCTGTAGGTTTGTGGGAAGGTTTTGTTGTGGGGTTTTTAACTTCGAAGAGAGTGAAGCTAGATTTGCCAAATGCAATTTTTTATTTCCTGGAATTTAACAAAATGTTTATTAGGTAAAGAATGTTTTTGGCAGGTTTTCATTTGAAGGAAAGAATTTATTTATTTTTTTAATTTGGATCAAGCTGATCTTTGTTTTTATGCTCTTTTTTCTCTGGACACTGAACTGGAAAAAAGAACTCCTCATGGAGCACTATTTTTTAATACTCTGAGCAAAGGAAAACTTGAATTTTGTAAAAAACCCAACCGATTAAAAAAGACCTTGGTTTTTAATGAACATTTCAGTTTTTAAAATAAAAGATTATTTTCAAAGTACTTCAGTCTAGGAACAAATTAATTTGACAGACAAGTAAATTGGTTCTTGGAAGTTTATGAGAGTGCCTCATGGGATTTATGGCAGGAGTACTTCATCATCCTAGTTTCTCTTCTTGGCTGAATTGTATACCCCATCATGCACTGTATATCCCATTATGGACCACGATCTTCCCTTTTAAAAAAAGAAAGCTATGTTGCCTCAAAGAGGATAAAATCTGTCTGGAAAGACAGACAGATTTCTGTTTATGGAAAGTAACATTGGTATGTAGCAGATTCAAAAGACTATAGCATTGTGCTGCAGTTTTTCAACAAGCAAACCGAACAAAAATAGCTTTATAAAAACTCATCTTTCTATCAAAAGCAGTTTTGATGGAAACCTATTGGTTTTGGAAGGGTTGGTTGTGTCCATTGCTGCTTCCACGATAACACTCGGGCAACCTATTTCACACTGTATGGACACCTCTTCTTAGAGGAATGATCTTCATGTTCCTACTTTTTTTTTTTATGGAAGTCTTGCTCCTCTGTTGAGTATGGAAACAGAAATACCTTGTGACCAGTTAATACCAGGAATGACTGAAGAAGAGTGGAAAACAGGTGAAACAAATAGTTTGCATATAGGGCACCAAATGAATCTCATCTTTGAAAAAGTTCATAATGATTAATGTATTTATTAAAATTGAAGTTGCCTTGACTGTCCTATTCACAGAAGAAAACAAACGGCTTAATTACCAGATAAATTACTGACTACAAGGAACTACTTACCTTCCACACTGACTTAATTGTGTTCAGAAAAGATGTTAAGTTAGTTCAGAAACTAGAGTTAGCATTTAATTTCCAAGTGCCACCAATTCATAAAGGTTAAGGAAACCTTTCTCTCTTGCTATGTATTCCATGACATGGATGGGTTTTGCAGGTGTGGTTTAAGGGCATATAGTTTGCCAGTTCTGAGAGAGGACACTCATAAAATGATGCCCAAATAGAGGTAAAGCATAGTGAGCACATTTTGCTCCTTTCAAACAAATAGTACTTGAGGTATTAACATGTTTTAGCATCCGTTTTTCCAGCAGAAAGTTGTGGGCAACAAAAGAAGAATCATGTTCTATCATCCGCTGAGAATTTTTGGGCTTTGGCAGTCTCAAAATTATCCTTTATTTACTTATTTATGTTTAACTGCAGAAGAGTTCTAGAACAAGGTTTCTTTTTTTAGCTGAAAATTCTGTTTTTAAAACCCAATTAGTCATAAGTCAAAGTATTTGATTTTTAAATTTGCAGATGGCTTTTTTATGCTCAGAATAGTTCTGAAGCTGTAATTTTTTTGTTTCATTTTACTGTAATTTTCTGAATGATTCAAAATGTTGGTGCCTATATGAAGTTGCCATCTTGAGCTCAGTGTCAGAGGAAACACAATTTTCTAAACAGTGTAAAATAATTTCACACCGAAGAAGAATGCTGGCTATGCCATCTTTTCTTATGAGGAAAATTAAAAAGAAATATCAGTCCTGTAATAGTGAACAATATTTTTTGTGTGGCTTCCTGGGAGTCCAAAAGCTGAAAAATGGGTTAATGAAGGGTGAATACTATACATCTGAGAAGCAGAGAAGGAGCTTACTACTAGTTCCTTGAGAAGTCATGTACAAACAATGCTGAAGAACTGGGTTTGGCTGTATGCTATGGAGGTTTCTCTTCACTTGGTTGATAATTTTCCCAGCAGAAGAAACCTCTGTGTGCAAAATGTGAGTTGACTTTTAGGTAGAACCAGAAATTACAATACTTATTTGTTCCAGCTTGTGTGGACTGAGAAGAGGAGATGGAAAGATCCTTTTGGTGCATCTAGTGTTTGGAAGGTTTACTCTGGCTTTTGGAATGAAGTGAGGCCTGGAGCTTCTAGCTGTGTTTCACACTCATTAGAATTAAGTGGGGGATGATTATGTCTTCAGCATGAAGAATGTAGAAGAAAACAAGTGTGCCTTCATTTTTCCTTCCAACATATTTTTTTGCTAACCAAATCACTTCTGATCTTAATTTTTAGAAATTTAAATATATTTATGAAAATCTTTCCTGCAGAAAACGTTTTCTCCCATCAGGGAAACTATCCAGAAGTTTGACTAACTCTCTTTATAGTGTGGTTGAATCAATTAAGATATATTTCAAACCAACCTAGTCAGAATGTGAGAGGGTCTCAGCTCATTCCTGAGCAACATTTTGCCATTCATCAGTAACATTTATAAAACTCACTGTTTAAATGGTAAATGAGGTAGTATATGAGGTAGTTCCTGAGAGCCTCGGACAAATGCATTTTCTTAATTCTAGTAATAGTTTCTACTCTCAGGAATCTTCTTTGATGTGTATTGTTTCTTGTAATTAACCCCCACATAGGTAAACAAAAAAACATCTTACCTATTTTCCTTTTATTGCAAACTCTTACTGGATTTCAGGCAATTTTACATAAGTAAGTGTATCCGTACATGTGTGTGTATATATGTGTTTTAAACACCATATTACGCTGATAGAAAATAGTGGCAAGATCTTAGCCTGAAGGTAAGATCCCAGAATAGCAAACCAGGTGTTTCTGTATGTTTCTGGCAATAACTGTGTGTAAGAGAGATTGATTGCAGTGATCAAACATATTGTACTTTCAGTTTTACGGGGCTTGTATAAAATATGAGTGAAAAGGGATTTTTAAAGTTATGAAAGCTATTTTGCCTGCATCTTATCAAAGTAAAGGGAATGGTAACATCCAAAGAAACATGTGTAAATGCTTCCACAACATTTATTTCAATTGTTATGCAATGAAATAACTCTTCCACAATATCATTTGCTCTCCATGCCAACATGCTGCACTTCAAGGCAAAAGATTTATAATCTCACAGGTATTCTGTTTTAACTAAGTGCTATACAGAGCTCATTTTATGGCCTAACATTCTGAGTTAAACTTGGATAACCACCCTTTCTTGGCTTTGAATGTTCTTTGCCTGAATATTACTCTTCAGTATTATAGGCTCAATACTCAAGCTGTTGAGTTCAGGCCTTTTCAGATCCAGCACCTGGCACAGAGCCACCCCTCAATGCAAATTAGAATAGCTACAGGGCTGCTTTATCTTGTGCCAGTTGGAAGTGCTCCTGCAGGACAGCTCGTACAGTACTGGCTTCTCAGCATGCAGCACATCTTGCCACGGCTCTGCTTGCTTTGGAGTCTCCTCTTCGGCTGAGGTAGGGAGAGCTCTGTGCTCACCAGCACACCAACAGCTGCTAATTCAGGCAACTCTAAATCCATGTGGCACCACCGAGGTGCCCCAAAACAACACTTAGTGTCAGGCTTTGATCTGGCACTGGGTTTTCCGTGGTGTGCACTGCAACAACACGATCTCTCCTGATGAGAGATGCCATTGAGTGTAACTGTTTGTAGCACTCAAGAAAATTGTACTCTTATCTCAGCATCGTGGAATCTTGGTTTTCATTTACTCTCTAGTGCAACAAGTTGACGCTGCTGTTAATCTTTTAATGAAACATCAAGGTTCATAATTCTCATTGCATCCTCAGGCAACATGGAAACTGAATAAGGTACAGATCAAATCTTACAGACATGTTCCTTTTTGAATGCTGTGGGCCCCTGACCAAGGCAAAAAATAATGTTGATGCTATACTGTTTTTGTTCTGGGTGAATTTAATTTTTGTTTTCATCTTCATGAAAATTCAATTCTGTAAAATTTTGGCTGAAGTCTTCAGAGCAGGAAATATTACTGGGATACCTCACAGGAACTGCAGTAGGACCAGACTACCTGGTTGGGCTGCATCTCTGAAAACAGGGACACTTTGCCTTGATTTTTTTTTTTCCTTCTATGCAAAGCTCATATCTTTAGAAGGTGTAAACTGGAATCTTTCAGGTAGGGTCAGTAAAGCAAGGTCAGTTTAGAACTGCAGGCCTATCTGACAACTTGCATCCTACTGTAACTTTTTCAGTTCTGTGGGGGTAGATAATTACTTTTAATAGAAACCTAAGCTTAACAGTGAAAAGCAAATAATTCACTTGTTTATTTGGTGCACGGAAGTCTTCAGGCAGCAACGGCTTCATTTCTTACATCTCTTGCGTGATGCAGTTACCCACATTTTTTTCCTGTTCTAAACATTAATGAAAATGTCTGACTTCAGTAATGAATAAGCTCTTACCAGTGGGTCTAAAAAGCTTTTTCATCATACAGATGCATTACTATTATAATGCTGCAAATTATAGGTTGCTTAAAGCTGTTGTGACTTGTATACATCCCAGTAGACTGTGTTCTGCAACATAATTACGAAGGCACCAGAAAACTACATGATCAGGAATTTCAGACGGCCTTCCCAAGCTTTATGTCCCACTGCTGCTTAAATTGTGTCTATATCCTCCATGTTCTTCTTGACAAAGGCCAAAAAATAATGCCAGTGTAGTCCTTATCTCTTGCCTTTGCTGTAATTTCTTTGTTTTTATGCACAAACGTTCCTCCTTCTTGTTTGCTTTTTCATTCACCACATACACCATCCCTGCAATTTTTACTGGCTGCATAGAGAAACTCATATGGTTCCCATCTTTGCAAAATATTACTTTACTTTAAAACATTTTGCAAATGAGTAGATGGGGGAGAGACTGATGTCAAATCTAAATGGCAAATTGTAAAACAATTTATGCCAGTGGTACAGCTGGACAGGGGTATAGTTTTAAAATAGGAAGGTGCTGCTGGAAGGACAAATCAAAATAATTAGTATAAAGTTGGTTTTAGTTTCTATAATGCTGATAGGAAAGCAAGTTAGTAGACTATAAGGATTCAGGATACTTGGGTTTAACAGGCCATTTCACTTTCTTGTGACTCTACTGTGAAGGTGAAACAACATTTCAGTGTGGAAAGGAAGTATTTATAGGAGAATAAACAGTATAGGATGACTGTACGTTAAAAAGCAGACTGTTACGTCCACATCTAAATAAAGTCATAGCATCTTTATATGACTATGGACTTCATTACAGAAATAAATTTTCTCCTTTCTTTAATGCTCAAGAAAGTAGCTAGTTCAGTTATTAAAATCATTTATTTACCTGTGCAACAGGTATATCATGCCACAAACAAGTAAACATGCTTCGGTTGCCTTAAAAATACACATCATTATGACCTCCCAGGGACCATTTGGAAGAGTCATGAGAACTCAGATTTAAATTTATTTCAGTTTCAAACAATTACAACAGGTTTCCTCTTCTTACGGGCAGATAATTCTGTGTCTTTAGAAAAGAATACAAAACCACAGATTCAGTGCTGCAATGTTTGTGTGGAGCCTGTTGTGACACCTAAAAATTTGCACTCAGATTTCTAAAAATATTTTGCCCCAGGTAACTATCCTTAGTCCAAGGCCCTGGGCAGGAAACCTTCTGTAATGAGACCTTCACACAACCACTGGTACAGTGGGGTTTTCTTGCTCGATGCGTTGATGGCTGGACACAGTGGTAGATTCAGCCTAAGAAGCACAGTAAAAATATTCTGCAGCTAGCAGGAGAAGGAAGAGGAGATACAACTTCTCCTTGGATCTTATCATGCTGGATCTTTGGCTTTGGCTTCAACATTGCAAGTGTTCACTGTGTATAATGTCTGAGTGGAGAGTTTGTTGCCTGCAAGTCCCCCAGACAGGCAGAACTGTCCTCTGCAGATGCAAAAGAAATCCCGGAAGAAATTTAATAGCCCTGTTGGTAGAGGAAGGTGAGCAATAGCAGCAAAATCTTGCCTTAGGCAAGAGGTTCTTCAGAGGCAACAGATTTTGTTGCGCCAGCATAAACCAGGTGCTCCTCTGGTGACACTGAGACTGGTCTCTCTTCTTACTGAGGGACTGGAGTTCAAGCCAACTGTTCCTGCTTTGCTGATGGTGAAATAATTGCACCACCACATGTGGGGAGGTTGTTGTGAGCTCCATCTCCGTGACAGCCCAGCAGGACTTGCTTCAAAAGGTTTTCCAGCATGCTCGGTGCAGGTTTCACACCTCTCCTAGCCTCCTTTCCAAACAGGCAGTATTGGGATGACAGCTATAATCCTAGTCGCCTTTGATATCCTAGGCATCTTTTCCACTGCATTCACAGAGAAACAAAGATGAACTATGTTTTCCTCACTCTTGCACTAAGGAGTTGCTCAAGATTTAGTCCATATTTAGCTGCATAAAGATGGAACTTTCTTTATGCATAAATACTACTTTCTCTGTGTGTGTGTGTGTGTGTATGCACATAATATGGGAGAAGGTTTTTTTTACTAGTGCCAGGAGATGTAAACCAAGATAGAAAAACCAGGAGATTTTACACATGGGCTGGTATAGATGAAAGCAGAAGAGAGAAGTTATGGACTTCCATGTAGAAAGCATATCACAAATACAGATTACCAATGACTAGTATTGATCTAAGCAGTAGAATTAAGATTCAGATTTCAAGCCCTCAACCATTTAGTGCAATTGTGATGTGTTGTTGTTTTTGTTGTTGTTTTTGGTTTTGTTTTTTATTTAGATGCGGGGACTGCAGCATCACTGAAGAGTGGTTTGGTTTGACCTACCTCCTTGTAGATACATTACCTGTGCAAAATCAGCAGAAAGTAATGTCAAAGGCAACTAGAAAGCTGTAGAAACACAGATTTACATGATCCCTTCTTACCCTTCTGTGCTCTGGAGAAATTACTCAATGGCCTCAAAGGTATGTCAGTGTAGTGCATGACAAACATACCTGTGGACAACATAATTACATTTGATGGTAGTTAAATCAATGAGCATTCTCTAAAGAATGCAAAGGATTAGTGGCATCATTTAGTGCTTCCAGAAAGACAAGCGCACATCACAGGAGCTTTCACCACTGCACAGATTAAAGAAATAAGATTTCATTGCTTCTTGTTAATTGTTTTTCTATAACAAACAATGTCATATTTGGGAGTTGGGTTAGGAAGGCTGTTGCAGTCTGTTTTCTGCATTTGCTTACACATCACGATTCTGAGGAAAGCAAGGCAGCTCTTAAAATAAATCACCACTTACTGATATTTCGTAAAATTAAATGAAAGCAGATTAACTAATGGAAAGGAAGCTTATTAAAGATTTACTGCAACTGCTATGACTGTGGAGACTAAACTGTGACCACTGAATCGCACGCTTTCTTTCTTCATGTCTTTCGTTAGCCAAGAAATATCCTTATCTAGTGTAAATCAAAAATAGCACTTACAGCTTCACTGAAGCCTCCACTGCCATTTCACATTGATATGATCTAGTAGTCTCTTCAAAGCTCAAATGATGCACTGAACTGCAAGCCCACTATGTGAAATACTGAAATTCATAGACATGAAACTCATAGACATGAAATACATAGACAATTAATTTCCTTGGTCAGCTTTTTTTGCATAAAGAAAAATATTTTTGGAAGCAGCCCCAGAACTGACAAAGGAGTCACTTAGGTTGTCCTCTTACAACTCACCACATTAGTTCAGTGGTGAAAAAGAGTTCTATCCCTAGTCTCCACCTCATAGCATGTCTATCCTCTATGCCAGTCCCACATTATTGTAGCTGTAATGGGTCTACATGTCCCCTTTGGTCTCAGCTGTACATCTGGTACCCAATTACAATACCAGCTGGTACACGCTTACTGCACTGCCAGCACGCTTTTTGCTTGGGTGCCCTGAATGTGAAGAGGTAACTCTGGTAGACCTTCATGTGGGATGCTGCTCATGGGCTCTCCGAGTTGTGTCATCTTTCTTTGCTGAGTCAGTTAGAACCCTAAAGGCAGCTGCTACACCCAAATTCATATGGGGAGCCACTGTCTGGAATTAACTAAGTGTTTTTATTAACACATTGCCTGTTGAAAGAACAGCAGCCCTTGTAGAAATTAATTTCTGTTATCTGTGCTGAGAGGTACAGCCTGTAGGTTTAGAAGAGTATCTTTCCTGTTTTTGCTGGCTACCTCATAGCCACAGTCAATGTCCTGGATTTCAGAGGGTAGGTTTGCTTTTGGATTTGTTTCGAATGTGTTTTTACTTGCTCCAGTGTATTTGTTTTAGCCCAGCTCAGGAACGGGAACATTCTGAACATAGTCTTGTTTGCTCTTCTGCTCCCTGAGGACTCTGGAGAGGCTGACTCAAAACCAAGTGAGATAATGTTCTTCTTTTTTCTGGTCTCTCTTTTGGGTTTGGTTTTGTTTTCCTCAAAAATGATTGCTCTGGAAAAGAGACAGGTTGAAAAGAGCATGAACTGAAGCCTTCTGTTTATGGAATTGGTAGAGTATGATGAGAAAACCTTCTCTTCCTGAGACCCTTTTGAGATCTAGAGACTGCTGATGACTGCAGGACCTTATAGCACCATGTCTATCTGATGTGTGGGCACCATGCCATGTACTTAGATAAGGGAACTACATTTGAAGAATTTAATGGAAGCTACAAAATGGCAAAATATACATCAAGAAGATTGATCTTGACTTCCTTATACCAGCAGAGCCAGACTTGTGGCTGGTGCACACCAGTCTGCCTCCAAAGAAAAAACAGCAGAGCAGAGCAGAAACAGCACTTCCACCTTTCAGGCTCATTATGGGAAGATTATGTCTGCAGCTGGAAACCATGGAGTAGTGACATGTAAAGCTAAGGTCTCAAGGATTTCAGCCTCCCCTGAGAAAATACATTGTAATTAGTTGCCTAGCCTTTTTATCATGTTCTGTTGCTGGAGATGGAGACTGAAGCTTTCACATATCTCCATTAACCTAATGCCACATGAAGGAAGAGATGAGGAAAGCATTAAGAGACAGCATTTTAAGAGGCAGCATTTTCCCTTGCTGCAACAGTTGTGCTGCAAGGGTCCCACTCACAGATGTATGCTCTAACTCACAAAACACAGGGAAAAGAGATAAGGGGGCAGACAGTCTGGTGGTTGGAGTGGACAAGGATCAAATTGCAGATGGAGATGGAGATGCAGGATAATTGGTACACACAACTGGGGGGAAGCTGGGCACATGAGATTGAGGAGTTAAGCATTGCTATGCAAGCAATAGGATGTTGCAAGAGATGGCAATTTATCAGATTTTTCCATAGAAGAGAAAGGCATGGGTAACATATGAGGGTGATGTCAAAACCAATACGTTGAATTTGTCGTTAGAGTAAGCAAAAACCACTGCAATACGTGCACATGCCAGGCTCTCTTGGATGCACAGGAATGCAGTGGCACTAGGGTGTAGCAACATAAAAAGCTATAAAGAGACAGGAAACAAAGCATGTCATCCAAAAGGTTCAAGCTCCGACTCTTGGGGGTTTTTTGCTCTCTTCAGGGTACTTAACTGGTGCTTTCAGGCCCCTAGAGTGACACTTGGCAGAGCCATCCCACTGAAAAGTCATCTCCGTGTCCCAAGTAACCCACCTCGTTTTTCCTTCAGTGACAGTGCCACCAACAGGCTCCAGCACTGTTCCACCAAACTGCAAAGCAAATGCCGTGCAAAAAAACAGAATCTTGGGAAATAAGAAGGGACAATAAATATAAATACAACAATCAGGACAAGTCTGAGGAAATAGTTGTCCAGAAAAGCCATTGAATCCTGTGGAAACCAAACATGCATGTAGAGCTTTCTTCTGGAAAGACAGGGGTTGAAAACAAACAAATCAACAATCAGAAAGCTGACTTTAGCATCATTCAAAGCAAGTGTGGAGGTGTGTTGGGTTAAATGTTTTTACCTCATCTAAATGTCTGACTTTACAAAAAAAAAAATCCACAATAAGTGCAGAGCATATTGCACCTGTTAGGCTCTCAATGCTTTGCATTTCACTAATTTAACCTCTAGATTTGTTAAACAGAAAGCAAGCCATGAAAATCATAAAATCATGAGAGTTTGTCTCAGCTGACCAGAAAAGGCTGTCCTCACAGGAGAGATAACAGCATAACAGCTCTTAGTTGCAACTGACAAATGAAAAAGGCTACTTCTTCCTCAGGTTTTGTTTAATTATTGTTTTTCATCTGAGATGTCTTGTTCCTGCATCAGATTCCAGAAAAGGAAATTAGATCAGAAAAGGCATGGAAAAATTTACAAGGAAATTAGTTCAATCTAAATGAACGTAAAGCTCAAGTTAATTTCATAATTTTTTTTTAAGAAATCACATGATTATTCGTTAAACACATTGTTTTCCATTTCTAATTGTGGTGGAATATACAGGTTGTTTCCATTGGTGCTTGAAGCTGGAGGGGGAGGTGGTGAATTAAGTCTGAATTCGCCCCTGGATGCTAACTTCATCGTAAAGACTTGTTGAATTTGATCTGCTATATATGCCATGGTATTGTTTTTAAGGCTGTGTAATTTCTTTTACTTCACACTGTCATCCCAGAGATCAGAATGGGACTCAGCTCCTTCATGTTTGCTAATTCAAAAGATGGCGTTCATTGCTTAGTTTTCTGTCCCTCAGCTGTTGTGAACATGACACAGAGTTCATCAGATGTGATTTTCCAGTACTGCACACTCAGTATTGTCAGTTACACCTGTGCAGAACAGGCATAAAATCCTAGGACTACAGAGTTAAAATCACATCACACCAGTTGAAATGACAAGGTTATTCTGAGGCTGGAAAATTAACTTTAGAAAAGATTTTCAGATTTTAATTTTTTAAAAAAAAAAACCAAAACCCTGTAAAAGTTCAGGAATTCTCAGAAATGGCTGAAAACTGGGGTTAAACATAATACCCAGAAACTTAGGCTTGTAAAACACTTCTTATATTTAAGTAGTTTAAGTGATACTGTCACACAGTGCAGGTCAGATACGCAGCACAACTCTGGCATCGGTGAACTTGGGCTTTTTTCCAAAGATGTAGACGTACAGATGGCAAGTACAGTGAGCAGGAACCCTGAACTGCAACTGCAAATACCTTGAACGAACATTTCCTTTGCTAATTTAGGTTGAATAAGGAACTGAAGGGCAGGGTGTACAATAACTCTTTTGCCAGTGCCATGTGATACTTCTAAGGCATGGTGCTGTTTTTGGCAGGTATCTATAGCAATGTGCTTCCCACCCACACCCACCGACCCGAAAAAGAAAAAGAGGGAGAGAAAAGGATATGCAGAAGAAAGGTACTGTCTCTTTGCACCCAAAGAAATGCAAAAAAAAAAAAAAAAAAGGCCACTCATCCTGTGGTTCGCAGCAGCATACCTCTGAGTGATTAATGATTTTTTTTCAGCATAACAGCCAGAACAAAATAGTTGGGAGGTTGTGGCTTGCCTTGACTCACAGCTGAATATGATTTATTTTTTTTTGGCAAAACAACAAAAAATGTTTTGTGTTGACTCAAAACATTACATCAAATTGAAATGAAAGTCCTGCCCTCTCCATTTCTCTTGCAGTGTAAAAAGTGATGAGACTAATTTGAAATGCATCTTGTTTATGAAGACACTAAACCCAAAGTATGCCTGGCTGTTAAAAAACCTCAGTGGCAGACACAGAACTAAAAATTAAATTTTATGCATCTGAGCTCCAAGCCAAGGGACTGGGCAAGTTTCAATAGCTCCTCATCAACTAAATTTTAAAGTACTGTAACAAATATGAAACATTACAGAGAAGTTACTTTTATTACCCCCTTCAATTTTTCTATGAAAACAGTAAAACAATCTAATAAAGTTTGGAAGGGCTTGATTTTGAAGGGGAAAAGCAGACTGAGTGTTCTACTAATTCTTACATCCACTTTTTCTACCCTCTGCAGCAACACAGCCAGATATCTGGACCAATCTCTCTTTACTTTGTCAAACACGTGAAAAAAAAAAAAATTAAAAATCCTGTAATATATATGCTAGCCACCTTGCAAGGAAAAAGACAGGGATTTGCTCTTCTGTGTAAGATTGTTACAGCATGTGTTACCTAATCAGTCCACAGGGCTATATGGCCTTCAGATGCTGATGGTGTTAGGTCATTTCCAGCTGAGAAGCACGAAACAGTTTTATTTCCTCGGGATCAAAGTGGTTTTGTTTAGACACACGCACACACACCCCCACACACCGCAGTGATAGACAGGAGGGAAAGACAGATGGTGAAAAATTATTTTCAACTAATTTGAAGGAGCTGTGGAAAACAATAGCATTTGATGAATGCTAAAGAGTGCAGGTGAGGTGTTTCATTTGCTTTTTCTTACTTTCTAGCTGCTCTCATTTCAGTGCCAATTTCAGTTCTTGCAGTGATAATCATGATTAGAGGACTGGATAATCTCTGTGGACCAATGCATGTTTTAGAGACATTGTGGAAGGGAAACTATGTTCTACCAGGAGTAACAGGGTTGACTACACCTGGGCAAAATATTTATTTTTCTTAAAGCTATGGAATAGTATTCTTTTTCTATTTTATTAAGAACTTCGGATTTCTGAAATAACTATATTTTTACTGCCCTAAATATATTCTATCTCAATTATACAAGATATCATTTGGCATTTATTTAAAAAAATAAATAAATCTTTTACCCACACCCAGCTTTTACTTATAATCCATATATATATCTATCTATCTTTAATATTAATCCTATAAGTATTTAAGTGTCATCTACAGAGGAAAAAACCCTCAACTTTAAAAACAGAAAGAAGCCAAATGCCCCATTTTGGATGCTTTCAGATTGTATTTTAGACACAGCATCCAGACTTTGTCATGACCTGTTTTGATCTCACTCAGTCTTCTATTTCTGGAAATAAATGTTTTTGCTTAAAAACTTAAGTCCTGGTCAACTTTGAGTATTTCATAGAATTGCATCATTGAACAGTTTCATTGGAAGGAATCTTAAAGATCATCTAGATTCAACCCCCCTGCAATGGGCAGGGACACCTTCCACTAGACCAGGCTGCTCAAAGCCCCATCCAACCTGACCTTGAACACTTCTAGGGAGGGGGAAGCCACAGCTGCTCTGGGCCACCTGTTTCGGTGTCTCACCAGCCTCGTAGTGAAGAATTTCTTCTTAATATCTGATCTAAATATACACTCTTTCAGTTTAAAACCGTTCTCCCTTGTCCTACCACTACATGCCCTTGTAAAAAGTCCTTCTCCAATTTTTTGGTAGAATGTTTTAGTCTCTGCATGTAAACTCTTCACAAATTGTCCTGTGTTTCTTTCTGTCAGTGTATAGATCAAGCTTAAGTATTCTTTCTGAAGTTTGAAACACAAGGAACGTGGCTCCTGCTGTGCAATGTGACAAGGAAGCCAACTCTGTTGCAAGTTGGAGCTTGAAAGCAAAGTGATGGGCAAGAAGCCAGAGCCTTCTCCATTGCAAACTGCTTTTGTGTGCATGCACATGAGCATATCCATGCTGTAGTGGTCACTTCTAGCTCTGCACACTTGTAGCTGAGTGTTTGTCATTCCTCAAAGCAGGCTGGTTTTCTTAGAAGCAGTAAGCTCTTGCCTGCTGTAAAACCTGTCCCTTTGTGCTGCCTAAGTTTATGCACCCAAAGCTGAGATTTTCCCCTTCCCTGCTATTCACCTCAGAATACTTTGGCCCAAATCCTTGCACCTAGGAAGTTCCCATAGAACAAGGCAGGCACAGTGGCACCAGAGGAGGTAAATTGCCAAGTGGAATTGCATTGCTTTGACAGTCAGATGGGCAGTCCCTGAGGAACTGTAACGTTTCTTGCTAATGGGCCATTCCCAAGATATGGATGATATTGGGAAGTATCAGTTTTATGATGTACCAGAGGAGCTGAAGAGGCAGTGTTTCATTCTGGGTCAAATTTTCAAAAGCAATCAGAAATTGCTTAATTCTACTCCAACTGATACTTTTCTGGAATGCAATAACTGTTCTGACAACAACACAAATTCAGAAGTGAATGCTTCTGAAAAATCTCATACACTTTTCTTTAATAAGACATAAATTCTGCATCACTGGAGAAGTAGCAAACAAAACAGGAAATGTTAAAGTAACAGATGTGTTCATTCTTCTCAAAACATACGCGTTCTCAAGCCTGAACCAGGAAAAATGTACACCACTTTCTACAGTATAATAATGAATATTATTTTTGATAATAAGTCAGTCAGCATAAAATAAGTATATTGGGCCAGTTGGTTGATCTTACAAAGAGAAGATCTTATCTGTTTAACAATATATAACAATTCCTCTGATACGTGGTAATTTGTTCTGTAAAACTGCAGATGGCTTACTGAAAATAAGACAAATCCTGTGTGTGGTTTCTTCCTAAATTAATTTGTGAAATGCATGATTCTCACCATATCTTCTGTAAAAGCTGGTATAAGAAAATTGTCTCTTGGGCTTGGTTGGTTGTTTTTTTTATTATTTTAAGCTATGGAAATATGTTCTCCATAAAACCTGTTAACTAAAAGGAAAAAGAAAAAACAAACAACTATTGTGGATGTATGTTAAAAACAAGTCAGTTCTGAGCAAACACCTGCTTGTTTTAAACTGAGCCCAGTTTGGCTGGGAGCTGCATATGCCATGTGTTGGATGTGTTTTGCAAAATATGGATGTAAAGTCAGATGAAACACAGAAGTGTCAATTAAATTCTAGATACTTCTCATTTTAAATTCATATACTTGTGGTCTGCAGACTACCATTGGTATCCACGGACCAGTCAACATAACAACACTGGCTTCTTACTGCTTTTAATTAATATTTGACTGGAAGTATGAGGGTTGTTCAGTGAGCATCCTGCTGGGTGACAGTGGTTTGTGGTGCCGGAAGTTTGAGGACTGCTAGTTTAATTCCATATCTATTGACTGTTTATTCGTAATGAAGTCAACACATCTTTGTGATGCCAAAGACTAAGCAGAGTTTTGGCATGAATGCTGGAGAGGAAAACAGTTGTTAGTGTTGCTAAGTTTGGCTTCCAACAGGCAAAAAAAATACAAAGATGTGGAGATGGTGAAGGCAAATACAATTAACAACAGCATAATTCAGAGAGGAGAAATCTGGGTTTGGGAGGTGGTCTGTGTTCACTCTTTCATACAAGTCATTAACCTCAGCCTCAGACCAGAAATTTTCCAGTTGTGATTTTGCAAACTTGTACTGCAAGATCAAAACAGTAAAAAATAGGAGCTTCAGAATTTTTAGGGGCATCACACATGATTTACTCATAGTTGTAGACCAAAGAAAGAGAAAAGAGCAGCTGTGGGACCTAGACACAGCCTCTTCCAGATAGCTGGGGCTGATAAAATCAAGCATTTAAAACAGAGCCTATGGACCTAGCACAAAGTCTTTTGTTGTGGTGGCTTACTGCGCAATGCTATGGAAAAAAATGTGTGATTATGTGCACAAGGCCAAGTATCAGATTTACCACTACCAAAGCCTTTCTAGTTAAATACAGGAACAAACTGTAGTTTCTCCAGTATTGGAGACCCTGCAGATCAGGGTAGGAAAACAACTGTGTGCTTAGCTATAGCTGATTCTGCCTCTGGGCAGGGCAAGTAAAGAGGTCACCTGTGATGTTACAGCATGGCTGTTCACTGTTGTTCTAACAATTTTTGATAGGTCTGAATCAGGCTTTTTCTGTGGAAGACCTCTTAGGAAAATAAAAACCAAAACTAGCCAGACAGGGAGAGGAAGGGAAAACATTTTCTTCACTTTTTTTTTTTTTACTTTTTTTTTTTTTTTTAAATTTTTGTGGGGAGGAAAAATAAGGTGAATGTAAAAGAAAGAAAAATAGACTTGGAGAAAACCAAATCTCTTAAGAGCAAATCCCCTGCCAGAACTGTGCTTTAAAACACCTGGACCATCTTTATTTTCCCAATATGATTACATGATTTTTTTTCATTTCCAGTTAACTCTGAGAGTGGATATACCTTGGTGAAGTCAGATGGACTGCCACAGGATGTTCCTCATCATTCCTATGATAAAGACCTCTCCATTTCTGTCACACACTGTTTGAATTGGCAGCTGGCTATACCCACATAAACCAATCCGCAGGGGTATTCTAACATGTGCATGACACTGTTCATAGTGAATGAGATAAAATCCCCAGCATGAAAGACTTTGCCAGAAACACGATGATAAAAACCATGTGTTTTCTCAAGTGTTACTTCAGTGAGCGTACTTACCAAAAGCATTGAATATTCCTTCTCTGATAGAGGTGTATTGAATGGTGCAATGAGGGATTTTGTGTCTTGGTGGAGATATAAGTAAACTAATACACGTTAGAATGTGCACAAGAACCTGGTGGGAAGGTGTAAAGAAGACAGAGCCAGATCCTCCTCAGTGATGCCTGGCGAAGGATAAGGAGCAATGGGCACAAATCAAAATACAGAAAATTCCACTTAAATATGAAAAAGCCTCACCATCCATTTGGACACTGGAACAGTTTGCCCAGAGAGGTCGTGGAGTCTCTGTTCATGGAGATACTGAAAAGCCAATCAAACATGCCAGAGCAGCTTGCTGTACTGACACTGCTTGGGCAGGTGTGTTGGACTAGATGATCTCCAGAGGTCAGTTCCAGTCTCATCCATGCACTGGTTCTCTGAAATATGCAGCTAGAATAACATTTTCAGAAGCTCTGAGTGCTCTGCAGGTTTCTTTGAAAACAACAGAAACTGTTCCCAGCTTGGTTTTAAATCTGGTTCTGAGAGTTCTGGATGTAAAATCAACATCTCTGAAATAGAGCTGTAATGGTCAGTTTCTTTTCTGTTTTTAAACTACTTGTCTTTAGATTTCAGATTATTCCAGATACTTTCATGCCAGAATCAAGCACTGCCCCACCAGATATTCTGTTTACATTCTTCTTCCTTTCTGAAAACATCAAGACTTAACAGCAGAGGCACAGTAATCGTATCTGTGGAATGCATTACTATTAGTATTTTATCAAGCACACTGCTTAACAGTAGTATTCTTCTGTAGTCTTCCCCTCTTTTTTGTTTAGAGGCAGGTTATAAAGGAATGCCACAGAAATACATATATCATTTGTTAGACAGGGAAAAATTCAAATGTCAGTATACCATTGCAATTGTTTTTTGGACAGTATTCCATTTTCATATAAGTATCTGTTATAAAAAAAGGCAGTAAATACCAGTTTAAAATGTGTATTAATAATCTGAACATGGTTATAGGTTCTTCCATTAATATCAGCTATTTAGAACAGTTAAAGCTTACCAAAGGTGAGGACATAACACCAGTCAGCATGAAGTTAGGTCTGAGTAACTAAAAGCCTGATTCTGTTACCTCATTTCTCCTTTTTTCCCCTTTTTTTCTATTTCTACCAAGTTTTATGATTTTGGAGAGGTACATCTGCAGAGGTACTGGCAGAAAACCCAGCTTCGAAATGTTTGAAACCTGTAAATAACATCTGAAAAAATGGCTTGTTATCTCAGATGAACCTACACACATTTTTGAGGCTAAGACAACACCTATCAACTGTAAGGAAGTGTTTTGGCAGGCACTGAAGCCTGTTTCATGAACTGTGAAATAATTTCAACATGAACAGGTATTTACTAGATTTCATGTGCTAAGGAAGGTCTTCTCATTCAGAGCAATAGATTTTCTTTAGCAATTTACCTCGTTGCTACATTTCTCAAGCTGACTTCATATTTTCAAGCCAACAGCTCTCACCAGCTATTTCACATAAAGTCAAGCTTTCCAGCAAGCATAGCATCCTACCAGTTTAAAAATGTTTCAGGACAAACTGACCCACTCACAAAGATACTGGTGCCAAGGCAGCCTTGGACCTCTGAACAGTCTGGATGACCCCCACATTATCAGAGTGAGCTGACAGGTGCATTCCCCACGCAAACAGTACAAAATGGGAAGATAAGACTAATCCCATCCTTGCCTTGGCACTGGTGGCCTTCCACGGGAACAATCTTACGATTACAGCTGTTAGAAAAAAAAATAATTCTTTCATGTCTGCTGGAAATTTAGCTGCAAATTTGTGGGGTTTTTGTATTATTTCCTATAGGGCAGAGTGTAAAGACTGCTAAGAATTTTTTCTTTGCTAGAAGATTCAAGTCAGCTTTAGCACAGAGTGCACAACAGAAATCATTATGATTTCAGCTGGACTGAAAGTTTTTTTGGATACTAATATTCTAAAATGTCTAAATCTAACATGATTTATTGCTGGGTAGTAGTTCAGGTACTCTTTGTTTGAGAATCTCCATAAGAAACAAAGGAACTAAAGTTTTGATACTAGCCCGGGAATATGCAACTCCCAGGCTGTAATGCTGGGCACATTAGGAAGTCACTGCTTTCTGGCAAGTCATTTATTAGCTTTTTGGCAAATTTCTCATAGGCGTGCATTGCAGGCAAACTAGAGGTCTGGTCTATGGGACCAGGAGAGTTAATTCATGACTACCTTCCATTCACTTTGTGAGGAGCAGAACTTGCCCCAGGCTGAAGAGTTAGCAGCCAGTTGCTCATTTTTGAGTCTCCTCCATAGCAATGGAAAGCAGACCAATTACAGACATAAGACATCAAGACACGTTACTAGTGTTACTCATTTTGCCCAGTGCTATGGTGATGTAAATCACTCTGTTGATGTAAATTATTATTTATTCTTCAAATAATTTGTTGCTTATGAATAACTAATACTATGTTCATCAATCTGATTTCAACAATTTGTCTTGCTATTCCCTCTACCTCCTTCACAAATCCCAGCCAAAGTGTGCACACTGCTTTCTTATTTACATCGTACTTCTCTGGCTAGGACCTCTTGTGTCCTACAGCTGCATAACAGAAGGATTCAATACTGGCCACAGAGTCGTGCTCTAGCATGTAACCTTTCTTATAAAAGTTACTATACAAAATCAAATGCTTTCTTTCCTTGGCTAAAAAAAAGAAGCTGGTGGAGCGTAACCTAAACTTAAACATGCAATGTGGTTTTCACTGAATGTGTGAAGAACCTCTCTTTTAAGAAATTACAGATGAGAGAGAAGACTGGATTAATTTCCATTTCTTCTAGTGAGATTCTTATAATTGTTAAATATGAGACAACAGTGTGACTACTTGCTTTTCAGTATTATGGCAGCTGGCTTGTGCACCCTTGGCAGAAAATTTTGCCTGACTCACCTGACATAGAGAAACCTCTGAAGCTTTCCTGGAACCCTAACACACAACCAAACAGCCTGCCTCCATCTCTCCCTTTTATCGTTTCCCTCTTTCCTGCCCTGCATCCCTCCCCATGCACACTCCCCACCCCACCCCCCACCTCCCTCTACACTCCAGCTGTGAATCACATACAGATTCTGTTTTCCAAGTAGGTTTTGATACATGTTGCATAACATAGTTGACAAAGTAATAGGTATGGTAATTGAATTATGAGATGGATGGTGGATGACATCTGAGATTACCACATCCAGTGACATCACCTGTCTGGATTAGGTGGAGCCTTAGACTTGCTCTTACAAAATATTGTGATTATCTGATTTGTGACACAAGGTAAATAACTGGAGTACAAACAGTAGTAACTAGCAGACCTAGAAAAGAAATCATGCTGAAACAGTCTTCTGAGACAGGGTTTCATTTTAGTTTTCAGACTGAACACACTTTTTACAAAAAAGGGTTTTTTCCATTGTTGTTTCTTCTCTCTTGTAAGAAACATCAAAATCATGCCCACAAACAAGGAAATTTTCTTTCCAGGTTTTGGGGTTTGGGATGTGTATATGTGTGTGCTGGGTTTTTTTCTGTTTTGGTCATTTTTGGCCAAAACAAAGACCTTGATTACTTAAATAAAATAAGCTATTTTTGCCCTTGGTCCTGCTGCCATGCCTTACTCGTTGCCTGCTTTCCTACAGGCCTGCCCCTTTCCCTCAGGGCTGGGCTCCCCCACTGGGCTTTGTGTAGAGAGCTTTGTGGCAGGTGCTGGAGGCCGAGATGCCTGTGAAGGACCTTGAAGGCTAAAGAAGAAAGAAAGTAACATAAGGTTGGCTGAATGCCTGGAAGAAAAACGGGATATGAAGCGAGGCTGGAGGGGATGTGTGATGCCACATCGGAGCTGGCTGAGAACATGAAACTCACAGAGGTAAGAAAGAAGAGAGGAAAGAAAGTGCAAGACGTTCAGTGTGTTTGTAGCTTAGTATTTAACCAATTATATGTACCCAAGAAGTCTGTGAACAGTATTGATTAACCAATGATATTTTAGTACGTTGCACGTGAACAACAAACGAGGATATATAAGCATGGGTTTTAGACTAAGAAAGGGTCTTCTGGCCAAATTCAGGAGTCTGTGCCTCAATCTCCTCCTTTGCTTTCCAGATGTGCTGTGGCAAGAGCATGAAGTGAGTGACACCCTCATCCCTCACCAGCAGACTGTACCATGGAGGTCCTCACCCCAGCCTGCAGCCTGGAGGAGAGAGGGGAGCCGAAGGAGGCTGGGTACAGCTCTCAGGAGACGTCACAGCCACATTCTCAGCCAAAACATTTCTGCATTGGCCAAAACAGTCGTGCTCTGGGCTGCTCTGCAGCAAGTCAGAGACTTTCTAGGCAGAGAATCAGCGGCCCGGATGCAACCTCACTGTTACATGTGTGCTTCACTTTATGCACAACAGCATGTCCATAAACCTAAGGGGTTGAAATTAATTATGTGCAAACTTGTTTGTATTTGGGAGGATTTAGATTGTCATGATGGGAAAAATTAACTGTAGATAGCAGAAGTCTTAGAAACTTCCAGATCCACCCATATGGTAACAAATCACAGACATTAGCTATGAATTTTCAATGTCATTACAGCAATAAGAGAAGACGTTGTTCAGATTGTGGTCACTCAATAAATCATGCCAGAGCTTTCAATAATGCTAAGTGTCTGTCCAGAGACTATCATTTTGGTAAACAGTACAAAACTGGACAGCTACAACCCTTCATTCCTTTCCTATGTCACAGCCACTTAGTCCTTGCCAATGAATGTGTTTTCTTTTTTCATAATCCTATATTGCTTAGCCTCGAACTGGAAGCCTCTTCTCCACATTATTTCAGCATGTAGAATTTATATCATCAGATAATTCCATGAGCTGGCCAAGCCTGATGCATTTCAGGTATTGCAAAGCCTGATGGGCCCTTGGGGAGAAAGAATAGCTTGCCAGGTATCAAAGACAGTCAAGAGACAGAGGGAAGGAAAAGCTCCTAAAAGGAGGGGCTAGCTTTTGCAGACCTGTTAAATCACCCAATGTCACTTCATCTATCTCCATACTTCCTGGTCCTTGCCAGGTTAAGAAACAAGAAGCACAAAAATTCCTCCCACCTTTGTTTCCTGTGTTTTGGGATCGAAGCAACATTCTGAATCAATTGTGTCTCTTGAGTGAGGAAGACTAAAGGAGAGGACCTGAGTTCAGTTCTCAGTCAAAAGTAGTTTCCTCAATCTTTTTAGTTCCTCTTTAACTCCAAAATGAGCTGAGATTTTCATCAGTGAGGCAGTGCTGACTAGTGATGAAATGAAAAAAAAAAAAACAAAACCAAACTCAAAACTTAAAGCACTTGCACATTTTCATAAAAAGTGACAGCACTTTGTTTGCTGCCACATGCTGCCTCGTCCTGTCCTCCATTTCCCGCTGCTAGAGGAGCTGTTCTTCACAGCCTTGAAAGGCTACGCTAACACCTTTCATAACTTCCACTTAACTTTGGAAGTGGAAGAAAAATGGTTAGTTATCTGATCCACTGAGGAAACAGCTATTTGAATCTTCCCCATGTGATCAGTTACATGTCAACAATGACAAATATCAAATAAATTAGGTGCAAGGCCCAAAATCTAGTGCTAGGTTGAAAGTGTTCATCCAAATACAGAACTGAATTTGAAGTATTGAGTCAAGGTACTTGTAGTCAATATCTTTAAAATATAGGATTCAATCTGAAAAAGGAGCTATCTATGGAGCACAGAAACAGGTGCAATCATTTTCTTTCTCAGTTGATATAAGAGAAAAAAATTATCTTCATTGAAAGAGGTGAAAAATCAGCAAAGCATAGAGAACAGATAGATTAGCTGAAACGAGTTTGTCTTGCAGTGGATTGATGATTTCAACAAGGACTGAACTTGCTAATGATTATTTTTTGTAAGGAATAATCCCTCATATTTTAATTCCATGATTCTTTGCGGTGCAAGGTCTGTTTAATCTCACACTTGCTGTTACCAGGACAAAACTTAAAAGATTTGGAGATAAAGATATGAAAAGTTTTGCCAGAACAGAGGAGGAAGGACATATTCATCAAATATGTGCATGAAACTTAAACATCTGTAGGTGTATATAGATATAGTAAAGTCACACACACTGGGCTTGATCCACGCTCCTTTATTTTCTATACATTTGCATTTAATGCATAGGTTCTTCACTAAGTAAATCAGAACATAATGTTATCCACTAAAAAGCAACAATAAAGCTGCTAGTAATTTTAGTACTTCAAAACCATGGATGCAATTTTGCTGTATGTATAAAAGCTAAAAACCTTTTCCATTAATTGCCTGTCCAAATGAGCTTCTCTGACTCTTTGGGTGTGTTAGGTCAGAGCCACAGTCTTGAAGCTAAGGGGGGGGATTCCCAAATTTATTTCATGTCATCCTTTACAGGGCAGAGCTCTGGGCTTGCACCTTCAGCCTCACTAAACCAAAGAAACTAAACTCTCCCAAGAGGATGCTAGTGCAGCTGTTCTGCTATTGCCAGATACTGACACCCAGCTGGCAAGGCCAGCCTCTGCTGGATCTGACTCTGCTTCTGTTTGCAGCTTCAGGCGTTCAAGGCTCACAGAGCATCACCAGCAGAAGTGAGTGAATCCATAAATGCACCAGGGGAATGTGACTTTGTCTTCCACCTTTGCAAAATCCCAGAGGAGAACATAATTCTACCTATGCATTGCTTGTAGTAAAGACTTGGAAAACATTTCCAATATTTCTCCTTTTTCTGGCAGGATTAATTTAAAAGACAAAATGCAATCTTTTTCCCTCCGTTGTGATCAACCAGTCGTGGCTGATGGCATTGTCTTTCTGTGCAAGGTGCAAACCTAACAGGCCTGGGTTGAGGAAAGCAATTATCAAATTGAAGGGTCAGATTTTTCCAATGTCCAGCAATTTGTGCAGTTATCAATGAAACCACAGTATGGGGCAAAGTCATGACTAATTCTTTTGAGTATTATTTTCATGCAGTCTGAATGTGCTTGTATTTCTGTCAACAATATCTTAGCAAGTAATGATAGCAGTTAGCAGAGATCTTTGCAAAGCAGCAATTTCTATTCCACAGAAGATCCATGGTTGTGAGGAAAAATAGTGGGATATTGAATATACTAAGAAAAATTACTTCCCAAGTTTTATTTTTAGGAAGATCCCAGTTTCAAAAAAAAAAAAAAAAAAGTTACAAATGGTCACAACAATCTCTCTAGAAATATAATTACAAAATTATGAAATGTGTCTGGAAATGAAATAGAATTTCTAAGGCTGAGAGTGAAGTATTTATAGAAACCAACAATATCTATGTAAAATGAGTTTAACCAAGGTGAAAACCAGTATGTCATCAGGGTCTATTTTTAGGTATTATTAAACCGCATGCAGGCTTAAGTGTGACCTTATAAAAACTTCCACGCCTTCTGCAACTGCAAAGCTAATCTGCATGAGTGTATATGGAAAGTGAACACCCAAGGCACATGAAAGATGACAAAGTAAATTTTTTGGGAAGAATATAAATAAGAAATAGTGTCCTATTAAATTTCTTGATCAGGGAAATTAAGAGAAGTTTTGGTAATTTCTGTCAATTTTGTGTATTTTCATGGCTGAAAATCCAAAGACTGGTATAAAGGAGTGAATGACTGTATCTTGACAGTCATATTTTAGTGGTCAGAATTGTTCTTGGTTTCTTTTTCAAGGTCTTTCAAAGATTCAAGTGGAGTAACTGTGATGCCGGGAAAAGTCAACACAGGTAAATTACAGTGCACTTTAATCACATCATCACTATAACAAATTGAATCTGACAGGTCATGATCACACAAGACTGAAGTCCTTCCTTTCCTTTAAATGCAGCTGAACTCACCCCTGCAGAAGTTTTGAAGGAGCAATAAATCTGCACTGCTTACTGTGCCATGTCCCAGACCCATCCCTGTTCCACAGTGTGGTTAATCCTCCCCAGCACTGGCACGCTGCACTGGCTTGGCAATGGAGGCAGGACGGGAGATGGCTGTGTGAGGCAGGGGGGGCTGACTGTTCACCTGTCAAGGGTATTTTCATTTCATAATCCTAGAGTTATGCAGAGAGGAGGACTTCCCTGAAAAACCTGCCACTGCCAGCACAGACGCAATGCAAACTGGTCCTGACCGATACGATCAAAGAGAATTGAAAGAAAACTGAACCTGACAACTCAAGCAAGTGCCTGGGTACCCCAGCAATGCAACATCCAATAAGGGGTGATTAATAATTACACTGGCTGGGAATTATTTATTTTTTTTAACATTTGAATGAAAATTGAATAAACCCCTTAAACCTTCTGAATAAGAAACCAGTGGTCTTTTCAAGCAAATTGTTACCACATTGCTTTCCCCTCTCTTGAAAGTCTGTATGGACAGATAAACTAAGAATAGAACAACCACATCTAACTTAAAGCCCAACATACAAATTATTACCACTGCGATCATCTCATTTCCCCTGGACTAGTATTAGGCCAGGAGCCAGACACTTTGAAAACTCTGTTTTAGTTACAGACTGAGCCTGGTCAGAGAAGAAACCAACCCTGGAATGCTGTGTGTCTGAAATAGTAAATATAGGGGTATATATAAACTTCCAATTCATGATGTCTTGGGCACTGTTAGTGTTTAGATTTTGCTGTGGCTTGAGGTCTGGAATAAAGTCAAGTCCTCATATTATTGCATACAGAGCATGAAGAGATTGATAGCTGTTTCTTGTCTGGAGAACAAGTGAATTCAATAAAGAATGAGCAGGAAGGGAAAAAAAACTGACTTTCCTCAAGGACATGTTGATGGTGTTGGGAAAGTAAGCCATGTGGCATGCATCCTGGCACCTGAGCAGCAGAAATCTTCTGGACTACAGCCTAAAAGCTTTTTTCTTTGGCCTTTTTCATGCAGACAAGAAGAAATTTGGCTGGAGGACTTCTGTGTACTGCCTGTAGCTTTGGAGAGACCAAGCCTGTTATGGAGGCTGGGGTTCAGGAACCCAAGAGAAGGGATGAAAGAGCATTTTAGATGGGAAGCTTCAAATGTAGCAGGACTCCCAGTCACAGGAGGAATTAATCTCTCAGGATCTCTAGTAATGCTTCCTCTCCAATGCAAACATATCTCTGCAGTAAAGGCAAGGACAAATGCTAAGTATATATGAGAAGAAGGTAGAAAATACTGGGAGGAAACTGAGATGTTCCAAGAAATAAAGCAAATGCATTTATTTCACCTGAAAGTAATTGCATATCTCTGTATCTCTCTGCTTCACTGTAAACTTCTCCTCCACCTGTTTTTAGTGTTAAATCCATAAAGATAACAAAGGCCAGACTTTCAGCTCTTCCATAGCACAGGACCACACACAACCACAGGACTTCATTAGCTGATGAACTATTTTATCTTTCTGAAATAGTTTAGTTTTGTTTTGTGGAAGCAGCCATGTGACTACTGTCATCACCTTTGAGAGGGAATGAGTCCTCTGGAGGGTACCATGTGAAATATAACACAAAGTTAGGATTTATCAACGAGAAAATCTGTCAACTCATAAGGATTTCTGCACAGACCCAATCAGGGATTTTTGTAGCACATGATCTCAAGAAGTAGAGGTATTTTTTATTAAATTGTCATCCTGATATCTATATCATTTTTGTAGAAAGAAGGAACAACCTTAGTTTTTTTACAATGTGTGGAATATAGTTTAATAAATAATAAAAAGAAAGAATGAAAAAATAACACTAGAAAGAAGTAAGAATAAGTGAAGGCAGTCAAATCCTCATCCTCTGTTAGGTCCAATTGCTGTGAGAAAAATCAGTTGCTTGTTGTAGCTGATTATAACAGCTTGTGAATACACTGCTTGCTTGTTTTGGCAAAGAGTCTGTGAGTGCAGACTTCAAAGTGCAGTTATTCTCTTGTCCTTTGAGAAGCTGCAATGAGACAGGCTCCTGACATAAGATCCAAGGCTGCAAAGGAGGGGGTGGGGGGTGGGGTGGGGGGGAAAGAGCTAAAGCAAGTGATGTGTTCTTATCATCCTCAGGTGAATATTTCTCTAGAAAGCTGTAGCTAGAAGAACTCTATCTTTTCATTTGTTTTCAAAAGGTCATGTATTTCATTCAAACAACTTTTCCTTTTTTGGTTTGGAATTTATTTGTAAACTGTCCTGATATTTAATATCTAGCCTGTACCATGTGAGTTGCTTTGATGGAAATATGTATAATCACATGATATATATCTGTTCTGAAATGAGCTGAGGCAGGCTCCCAGAATCTGCTTTCTCAGGAGAGTGTTTCTGGATGTGGACTGGAACCTGGTGTTTTGCTGAAACTCCACACAACTGGCTTTGAATTTGACATTGGGGTCGATGCTCCTGTCAGCAATGCTGCTCAGTGAAAGATTCACAGAAAGACAAACTAAAAGGGTGTGAACATACAGAAAGCACACTCATTTGAAAGTGTGAATGGGTATTAACAAACCCTGAGGCAGCCTTTCCACAGATCTCTGAGCCTGCAGACCAGGATGGACTTCCACTTTCACACTGTCGTTACCTTAAAAACATGTTGTATTCCCTTTGAAAACACACAAACCCCAGCAAAATACATGCTACTTCCATTTCTGCTAAAATCCCAGTGGTCAGCATTCAGGAAACTTCTTTTCTGGCCTAGCCCAATTCCAGATTTTTATTCATTATACATTTATCACTGCAGACAAGTCTGAAACAGTTACCCAATGCAATAATAATTCAAATTTTTTTCCATAACAAATTAAAGGATATTAATCTTTGCTCATAAAATAAATATTTCTGAAGCCTCCTGTTGGGAAACATTCCTTTTCCTGAACAACCCCATCTGTTGTTCATTTCTGTTGTCCTGCCTGTTTGGGATCACCCCTGACTTGTGCTAGCAGAGCAGATGTGCTCCAGGGGTTGTGAAATCGGTTGCTGCAAATTGAAACGCCAACCACCCTTGCAAAGCCCAGGCTTGACAGTCAGCGACTGTGAGCACAGCCCAGAGCGTGTGGGGGCTGGCACCTGCAGAGCACGCACAGTCGGTGCAAAAACAGCATCCCCAGGGATGTTGGGGATTGCCTCTCTCCAGGAAGGTGTCAGGAGGTGTGCACACATACTGCTCTGCTGGGGAGGGATTTGCTACAGCTAACAAATCGTTACTTACCTTTAATAACGAGCCTGCTTAATTTGCTTAAAGGGCTTTGGAGGCTTCCCTCTCACAAAGGCATTGGACATTGGAGAAGGGACTTTAGAAAGGCTAATTAATACCTTCTGAAGGGATACCTCCTGGCTTTTAAAGATATCCCAGGTAGCTCTGGAAAGACTTATGTTAATTATACAGCAATAATTCACCAGGTCTCTGCCTCTCTGAATATCATGCCTTAACCTCTGTGCAAAGCTTCCTTCCAGCTCCTGTGCAATTACGATTGTTGCTGCGCAGGTAGTTGCTGCGTAGATTGCATCAGTCAAAATGCTCCATCTATATCTAATTATTCTTCTTCCTTATCACCAATCAGGAATGCCAATTAGTATAAGGGGTAGAAAATGAAGAGATAAGATCTCTGAGTGAGCAGTTTCCCAGCAATTAATAGCAGGCAAATTGCCATCTGTCAAGCACCTGTTTGTTTCCTGGTAATAATTTAAGGAATATCTGATACGTGGCAAAGGAACAGAGAAATAAAACGGTAAAACAGAGAGAATATGCATGTGGGTCATGTCCCAACATGGAAGAGAGTTTTAAGGGGCAAAATGAAATTAACTTTTCAGGCCTGGAACCTGGGGAGTTCCAGAAAGCTCTGGGTAGTTTGGCCTGACACATGGGTTTTCTTGTTTTCATGCACTGCATGAATTTGAAATGATTGAGTCTGTGTCAAAGGTTTGGATTATTTGGATTAAACTTGTACTTACCCATGTACAGGCAAGGCTGGTATCACAGATGGGACCTGTCATATTGCTGAATCACAGTGTCCAACAAAAATATTTACTTCGCAAAGGAGGCATTTATAGATGTATTCTGGCATTTCATCAGGGCCTGCTGCTGTCAAACCAAAAGGTTTGCCAATGAGCAGTAACAAGACAGCCAAGCGATTCAGACCCACTGCTATCTGCCCTTCAAAAAAGCCCATACCCCAGTGATCATTTAACCAAAAATGTGTTGCCTTTGACTCTTGAGCTCAGCAGGCCAGGTATGGAACAGAGCATCAGAGTTTGCCTTTTTTGCCTGACTTTGTCCTTGAGGGACCACCTGGCCCATGATGGCTACCATATGTAAGATAAGGTAAGTCTACCCTATGTTTGGCAGCTATGAACTGAGGGATCAGCCCTTACAGCAAGACAAGAGGGTGAAGGTTATGTGGGCTTATCCTTGTTACCTTTAAGTTGTTTGCTTTTTTTGTTAGGGTTGGTTGTTGGTTTTTTGGGGTTTTTTGCTTTCTTTCAAGTTCTCTCTCAGCCACCAGTGACTGGAGAAAACTGCTGGTGACTTCAGTCACCCACCTTAACCACTTATCCTGTATGTATCTTTTTGACACTGCTTTTGAGGTGCTTTCTCATTAGGAACTTGTCCAACATTTCCCTAACCCAGCTATGGCTCTCTTTTAAGCAAGCATAAGTCAGTTTCTGACAGTAAGTTACTGCCTGACTCTGGCTGCACTCAGAATTGACTAGGGATCTTGTGCGGGGTATGAAGCAGGAGTATCTCACATTCATATGCTCATAGATAGACAGCAAAATGCTCCTGGCCAGTGATTGATGAGTACTCTGAGCTAAGGTCTGTAGCTCCGGTGGGTGACTCTTTAACATAACACTGACTCAGCTATCAATCACATAGGAAGTGCTTGTAAAGGAGGGGCAGGTATTTGTGCCCTTCTTTGAGGACTCATCTATCCACTTTAGCAACACCAAGGCTTAACCAGAACATGTGAAACAGGTCTCACTTTACAACCCAAGCCTCTTAAAGAAATACTTACTGCTAAAAGGTGATTCACTACATTCTGCTCTAGAAATTGCTGAATAATGATCACAAATAGCTCTCACTGCACTGGCAAAAATGTAGTGTAAGTACTTGAAAGATAGATATTATCCAAACGAAGCAGGCAAAGTTACAGAGCCATTGTAAACAACAGGTTAACAGCAGCAACAGTTTCCAACCAACTGGGAAAGCCCATTTGACTTTCTTTTGCCCAGCACTTTTTGTATATCAGGTGTCAAAGATCATTGGTCTGCATTAAGGAGGCAGCAGCAGCCAGACTTGTCTTTGTTTGCTGAGATACTACAGCCAGCAGTAGCTTCTGGTCGTGTGGTAGGCCACAGATGAAAAAGAGGGGATATGCCTCCATCTGCTCCTCACACCACAATCCTTTGCTAAATTCAGACCATGAAACTGCATCAGCATTTCCTGGCTATGAGAAACTGTCCATCTGTTCCACACATTTTCCCTTCTACCTTGGGAACCTACTTAACACCCCTCCTCCCCTCTGCCTCATCTGCTTGCTTATCAGCTAATATTTCTTGTCCTAGAGCCTAATTAGGAGGTAAGCAATGAAAAGTACCCCAATTGGTCCACTCAAAGCTGTAGAGGAATGCTTGCTTGAAGGCTGTTGCTATGCTTCACAAAAATTTAAGCTAGTGGATAAAAAATAGTCTCCTGCCTTTCCTAGAAACTCGTGTCTTTTCAAAGGTAGCAAATACTATCACTTCTTGGGGTTTTACTACTCTTCCCATAAAAACACTTTCTGATAAAATAAATCCTTTATGAATTTGTTTTCTAACCGTAAGCTACATGGATACCATATCGAGTGGGAGGTAAGGTCTTGTTTCAGCCAGATTTTGTAATAGGTTGTTACTTTCCCTCACTCTGATGCAAGCTACTAATTACTAAACTTGTACTTGTTTTCCTTGTGATAGGGAGCTGCAGTAGCAAGCTACTATGAAATTTGTTAAGCTTGTGTAGCTGTAAGAACTATGAAAAGATGAAAAGGAAATACATATAGAATAAAGATGAGCTAAAAGGTGAATGACAATTCACATGGAGATAGAGATAAGCAAAGTTGAAAAGGAAATTTGTCTCCCCACCTTATGCAAATTCACAAGATTTTGAAACATATATTTTTCACCATTCCAAAGACTGGAATCAAAATCTCAAAAACATTTGCAAGTTGCAAATCAGCAGAAGTTATTATCTACACCAAATCAGTTTAATTTATATGATACAAAATTTACTAAAGCAATTATCTAAATCAACATACATTTTTGCACAAAAACCTTTGCATATCTGTAACAAATTTTCTATGAGTACCCAAGCATGTTTCTCAACATGCATTTCATCCAAGTAGTAAACATAAGCTATTGCCTTTATTTTACAGAAAAGAAAACTTCAGTAGTGGAAAACTTTTCAGTGCGCATACCTGAAATGACATTTTTTGTACCATATATGGCCTTATAAATCATAGAATCATAGAGGCTGTAAAAGACTCTTGAGATCATCAGGCCCCACCATTAACCCAGTACTGCCAAGTCCATCATTAAACCATGTCTCTAAGCACTGCATCTACGTGTTTTTTAAATACCTCCAGGGATGGTGATTCCACCGCCTCTCTGGGCAACCTCTTCTGATGCTTAAACACCCTTTCAGTGAAGAAATTTTTCCTGATATCCAATATAAATCTCCCCAAGCATAACTTGAGGCCATTTCTTCTTGTCCTTTTACTTGTTATCTGGAAGAAGAGACCGACCCCCACCTGCCTACAATGTCCTTTCAGGCAGTTGCAGAGAGCAATAAGGTCTCCCCTGAGCCTTCTCCAGACAAAATAGCCCCAGTTCTCTCAGCTGCTCATCAGAAGACTTGTTCTCTAGACCCTTCACCAGCTTCGTTGCCCTTCTCTGGACATGCTCCGGCACCTCTACATCCCTCTTGACAAGAGTGACCCAAAACTGAACACAGTAAAAGTGAGAAATCTCTGGATGTTCCCATTACTTCAGCATACTGAAAATTCAATGTTATGGACCCATTATGATCAGTTTTCCCCTAGGCTAGTTCCCTTGAAGGAGGTAATAACACAGTGAATTAATCACATGGACTTCAGGGACTGAAGTCAGCTATCAAGCTATAGTGCTATTCTAGGCAGCAAGAAGTTTGGCTAAGAACCTAGGAGTTAATACCTCTTTCCTCAGTATTAATCATCTCAGCCTGGTAGTTTTCCAAGTACTTCATCCAGTACTTGCACACATTTGTTCATCAGATGAGGTGGCTGGGCAGGATTATGTCTACCCTTATTTTTTAAAAAAGAAATATCCACATTTTAGCAAAGTGCAATATACTAACATGTGAGTTTCTGTAATAATTTTGAATGCCTTTGGATTTTTGGCTGTATAAAACCATACTGATTTTGAGTAAACAGCCTGTTAGTTAAAATACAGATTTAGCTAGATTTGTAGCTAGTTACCTTTTCAGGGGTTGAACCACTTGGGATGTAGGTGACAAAAGTACAACAGGAGATACAAGCTATGGCAATGACACAATAAAAGGACTTATAAGGCAGCGGAATTGATTCGAGAGACAGGATAGGAAAAAATTACAATGTACATTTTTTTGCTCAAGTGACCAGAGTTATTTGTACATATTGATATAGATGTTGTCTTTCCTTATGTTTGTGAAACATCACAAATGTGAAACCTGAGACTTTTTAACATTGAAAAATAATGTGCTAACATCTTAAGCCTTTTATAAAACTGACTCACAGAGGCTTGGTGACATCAAGGGACTGTGAAAGTGGCAAAACTTCTCAGTGCAGGATTTTTGCTGCAGGAGATATGGCCAGGGAAGAAAAGGGACATGGCAAAGCTCCATTGGATTTGGGAAATGGACCTCATGTTCACTTTGAAGTCCTGGGAGATAGGGGGGTGGAAGATCAAGCGCTAAAACTTCCGACACTCAGTTTCACCTGAGACTTGGAATCTTCAGTGATAATTTAATCAGAGAGGAATGTTAATTAAGGCTTCAGGCCCTACTTATAGATGCTAATTAATTACATGTGTTGATTAGCATTTTGCTGTATTGAACATGGAACAGCCTGGTTAAATCTTACCTGGAAAAGCCACGTGTAAGATAATTTGGGTCTGTTGTATGCAGGGCTGTGGATGGGCATTACAGCGGCTCTGATTTAAATAAGCTGGTTCTGCTCCCTAGGAGCCAGACCCGGATGAGCACACTTATTCTTGGCACATGTGCTGCACGCTAGGAAACAGGGTTGGTAGATAAAAAGAAAGTGAGCCCACAGGAGGGTGGAAGGAACAGTTGGATTCTAACTGTCCCTTAGCAAAGAACACAAGTTGGTTTTCACTTCTTGGCAGGTGTAGTTAAAACTCTCCCTGTGGGTATTTTTGTGTTGAAAGATGGAGCTAAAGCTACCTAAAGGTCTGATATTGCTGAAAAGAGTGCTCCTGTGCCCTGCCTGCCCCTGACTATGTGCTTATATCATGTCCTGCCAGCCACTGTTGGTCCTAGTGCCAGGAGGGCCATCAGCAGCAAATGACACCCTTCTTTCTTTAGGACTCAAGTTCTGCCGACTTAGTGTTTCAAGACACCTTGCAGCTGCATGAGACAACATGTCCACATCAGCCCATGGGTACAGTGGGCAAAAGAAGGAGCTCTGGCCGTTTTGGAGGCAGCCAGCTGCTGGATTGGCTGTATTGTCCATCTGCACTCGTACATTTACCCTGACCTGCTACTGTGTGTATGTTGGTCAATTCATCACAATTTAATTAACTGTTCAAGTATTGGGTGGAGACTGGTGAGAACAGAGATTAAGTTGTGATTCCCAGCTCTGGATGTAGCAGCTGCCACACTGCAGCTAGTTTGTTTTTTTGGGGATACATCCGTTTTTTTCCTGGAGAGGTAAGAGATTCTAGGGACAATGTCTGTCTTCTTAACATTGTCTTGCAGAAGAGTATCATAACCACCAATTTCTTGGCTCTTAATAAAATCATTTGGCCTCTTAAGGTGTACCAGGAATAAGTCTTGCCAAGATTCAGACACACTAACATTGCTGTTGACTTCCAGGGAATTACTGAAGTGTAGGAACTTCAAAGTGCTCTCAGGAACCGGCAGCATTTACAACTGAACTAAAGATATCAAAGCTCAATTCTCTAAAAACCTTTACCAAAGCTGTAAAGAAACACAAAAGCTTGCCTAAAGTGAACTAAAGTTGAATCATTAATTTCAGGAGAAATAAAAGTCACCATGGATCCTTTCCTCCAGTATCAAACAAATAATAAGCCTGTGACATTAGAGAAATCTGTTTATGTTTATGATTAGTTTATGTCAGTCCCATGGGCCACAACCTAGTAACAGTTTGGGAAACCATCAGAAGGAACATAACATTAATAAACACCTCTAGCACTCCCTTTGTGAATTACAACAATTAAATAAAACAAACTAGTCTAATGATAGTATTTCTTATGCTTGATTAAAAAAGCACTAGTAATGCTATGAACATCAGTGATCCCATGACCTTCCCAATCTTATGACAAAACCAGGGGAGTTCAGCAGTAGAAGAGCTGACAAACTTCCAGATGGTCAGTGCAAGCCAGTTTGTAAGATCTTGGGATTTCCTTGTTGTTGATTGAAGCCGCTAGTAGATTCTTTAGCTGCAAACAGATTATCTGCATTTCTCAAGTTTGCCTATAGCAAGGGTTGGTTTTTTACCACCCACACATTGCTTTGCTTACGTGAAACAAAAATCTGACAAGCTTTCAAAAGGCTCCACCTCTGATTCTCTTGCTGTTAATCTCGTCATTGTTAACACAAAACGGCTGCTTGCCGAAGCCAACAACTTTCTGTATTTCACTTTGTTCTGGGCCACACCTGCTTAACCACTAGTAAAACAACTAGTTAAAAAATAATAAAAAGCTATTAAGTGCATGTTTCATATGTGGTGATAGATACAGAAGGACAGGTTCACCTTTTTTTCCCCATTCCCGTTTCTGAAAGGTGAAAATTTCAACATTTTATTTGCAAATGTTGTCATATGTAAAATTTCACATCTCTGTTTTTTTCCAGTTCAGGTTTGTTTTTTTTTTTTTCCCAGTGGAAATGTGGATTGATTGAGAGTTTTAGGGGGAAACTGACCACAAATAAGTCATTAAAGTGTATGGAGCTACATGATGGAGAACTTCCAGAAATTTCTTACATGAAAATATGAATCAAGATTATCTTCCTGTCTGTGGACCACCATTAGTACTCAATATCCATTCCTTTACTTTTCCCCACTATTTTATCTGTTAGTCCAGAATTTTGAAGCACCTTTATTACATTTCAACCTGTATGGGAAGTACATATTTCCACCCTCCTGATGCAGAGTAAAAACTGTGCAGGGATAAAGAAGTACACTATAAGTAGGTAAAAAAACCCTCAGACAATACTAGCTATAAAGAACAAGACATTTCTCAAGGCTAGAGGGTGACTTTCATTTCCAGTAAAGTTTAATTGGGTTCTAAGTGAAACACGTCGCAGCTTTGAGAAAATGCTGTGTATTCATTTTTCCGTTCCAGAAATGCCAATGTGTGGTATCTGGTGATGATGTAGAGTTCACAACTTGTAAAGGACTTTAGTGGAGTAAATAAAAGTCTTAGCAGTTTTTTACCAGCCAGGCATCAAAATCACCGACATACATGTGTGTCTACTAGTGATCTCATTCAGTTACTAAAACATGTGACTATATGGTAGTTTTAAAAAAAATTTTTAAAAGGGTTCTGACTGGCTTTTTCTGTACTAATTTGCTTCCCTCCTTCCTCCAGCTGTCTACTGCAAAACACAGCTGCTGAATTCCACCTTCATTTCTCCTGGTGCAATTTACAAGTAAGAAAGTTGAAAAGATTTCGGGAGGTGTTGAGGAAATAAGTTGTTGTTTAGTACGTGGAAAATATAGGAGCAGGTAGAGCAAGTGATATGTTCCAGATCAGGCTCATATCTCTGTGGGAACTGAGCTGGCAGATTTTCTGTGCTTATTCCTAGGAACATTATCCAAACACATGCTATAATCCTGCCAAATAGAAAGACTACGTGGAGCTCTCATGTATACGCAGCAAGACAGATGAAGGTTAGCTAACACATTGATATGCTGTGGGATTAAGTCATTAGCTGGAAAAGTCTTGTTAATCACTGTCACATAGTCATGCTGCTGAACTGCACAGGCACTGTGCTGGCCGCAGGTCTGTGGGTTTGTCCCTTCCTCCCTCTCCGCCGGTCACTGAAGCTCTGCCATGCCAGAGGCAGCCACATGGCATTAGCTATGCCCTCAGCACATACACACAGTAAGCTAGAGGTTGTTCTTGTCTTCCCCATGCTCAAAGCCAGTAGCAAGAACAGTTTGATGCCCATAGCAGTACTGGCGCCCCTGGAAAGGTAGCATAATATGCTCAGGATTTTTCTGCACTTGAAAAAAGGGCAGTGAGGGACTGCAATAGTTGGCTCACACATCTTGTTGAAGCACCTGATACACTGGAGAGCAGCCACCCCCTAAAAAAGGTGTCCTTTGGAGTGTTTAAAATGGAAGCTGATGTGGAGGAAAGGAGCAGCTTTAGCATGTAGCCAAGATGCATTTTTCTGGTAAAATAATACACAGAGCTGTAGAAAGCTGAGATGTGAGTGCTCACTTATAATAATTTCTATCATATTATTGTGAATGGGAGGTCTGAATGGCCTGAAGTTCTTTACTAGCTCACAATCCATCACCAGGACAGACACAACAGAGATGCAGGGAGCGAGGGAATAGGATGTGGGTTGCAAATATCACATAAATTATGGAGGAGAGTTGAGGAAAGAAAGGAGGTTTTAACTGGAGTGGGGAGTATCAATAAACGTTTCTCTAAAAGTATAAATGAGGAGAAACACAGCAGAAAAAAGGCAGTCAGCTATGGAAGGAAGGTTTGAAGGGAATACAGGTCTGGGAGTGGAAGGAACAAGTGGAGAAGGCGGTGGGGAAGGAAAGGAGCCAAATAGGCAAAGGGTAGAGAAAGCCTTATTTATGTAGGTATATTCCCTGTAACTTCAGAGCTGCTCCAAGTCTTCTCCAGGTATTCTGAGCTCTGATTGCTGGGCAAACATTTCCCATTACCTTATACCAGAGAAGCTGAATGTGTCAAAGACTTTACTAAAGTCTAGGTAGACAACAACCACAGCCTTTTCCTCATTTCCTAAGCAGGTCATCTGTCATAGAAGGAGATCAGGTTAGTCAAGCAGGACCTGCCTTTCATAAACCCATACTGACTGGGTCTGATCACTTGGTTGTACATGCCATGTGATGGCACTCAAGATGACCTGCTCCATAACCTTCCCCATCACTGAGGTTAGGCTGACAGGTCTGTAATTCCCTAGATCTTCCTTCCTGCCCTTCTGATAGTCGGACATTACATTTGCCAACCTCCAGTCCACTGGGACCTCCCTGCTTAGCCAGGACTGCTGATAAATGATGGAAAGGGGCATGGTGAGCACTTCTGCCAGCTCCCTTAGTACCCTCGGGTGGATCCCATCTGGTCCCATAGATTTCTGCATGTGTCCAAGTGGTGCATCACTCAAGAATGACTTGGGAAGCTACATGTTCACCGTTCAGAATTTGGTGTGCTTTAAAAAAATATTGTTTGGTAGGTGCTGGAGGTAAAATTAGACAGTTTGGGACTTTTCATTTTTGTGTCAGTTTACATTGCCTGACATGCAGATGGAGGTTGTTACATGATGCAATTTATAGCTGGGTGCAAAGCCAGTGGAAATAAGCTGAAGGCACTGCAGATCGTTGAGTGCCTTGCAGAGGTACAGAGCAGCAACTGACTTTACAACAGCAACTGACGGGAGACTGATGCCCTTAGAAGCCTAAAGGAGTCACTAATTGCACTCTACTGGGGAGACAGTTTAACATGCTAAGCCACTTATCTTTTCTAATTATTCTTGATCTATTTGCTCATTATAAAAAAAGCATGTCTCTACAAGTGAGTGTTACTTTGCTTCTGTTTCTGCTCCATCTTGTTCAAAAGCATGCAAATGCGTTTGTCCTGTGGGACCTGCAGCCATGGTGTCTGCAGCTATGTTTTTGCTGCAACTCTTGGGATTTTGTCTACAGCAGCTCAGGGTGCATGCTGCCTCAGGGTGGCAGCTGTCCTTTGGTTAGAGACCGTATCATCACTGTGCACACAAGCTTATCCTCTGTGCTATTCAACAAAAATTTTTATTCTATTCTTTGTCTTTTCCCTTCCTGTAAAGTAAGTCTTTTCAGACCAATTTGGTAACGTTAATTCTTTCTGGATGGAAACACATGGCAACTCATTTTACATATGAGCAAAGTGGTCGGGTAGGAAAGAAGGTATAAAAAGAACTTTCTTCAAAGCATTTCTTGGGATACAGAGGCTATTTGCAGACTGCACATTTCATTGAAAAGAAGGGCAAGTTTATATGAGATTTGCAACCTAAAGAAGAGTGTAGTTCAGCTATGTGACTCAGCCTTTCGAATACTTCTTCAAATTGAACCAGCTCTGAGTCACCTATATTAGTGCTGTACACATGTTCAGCAGGCATAGATTATTTGTAGTAGTTGAGGACACAGTTCATGGGATCTGTAAGGAGCTGGGTGCACAGATGTTTCCAGACCTATTTCATGCCTCTGCCTATGACAGTGTGAAAGACTCCTAGCAGAGCTGGTAAAACTTTGCTTTCCCCCTACATCCCCCCAAATACTGTTATCTGATGGAAACACTATGTTTATAAGAAGATGTAGCATGAGTAATGTCTGTTTTGGTGAAATTTTAAGATTTTTTCAAACCTAAAAATAGTGTATTTTAAACTAATACTTGTGTTTAGGGCTATCTAACTACTCTCAATGTAGATTTTTTCCGTAGAAGTAAACAACCAAAAGAATCATTCTATATTTCATTCTATTAATAAAGCTGCTTCTTGGATGTACTTTCAAATCAATGATTGTAGTTGGCTCAAAGGTGTAACCTGATTGTTTATGGAGTGAAAAGCATACAGCTCATGAGTACCTTATCAGCAGCAACTGCAGCCTCTTGAAGATGATGTAATGTAGTCTATGGAAAAAGTTTGCAAACAATTTTTTTAGTGGAAGCCAAAGCTATTGTGCTATGTGAAGTTTTGAGATGTCTCAGCACATTTGTGAAGGAGTTTTATGATAGCCTTATTGCTGCGAGATTATAGACGAGTTCTTCCATCTGAACACATGAGGTTATTTAGGGTATTGACTGTGTTTCCATTTCAGATTGTACAGTATAACCTCATCTTTAAAATCTTCTCTTTCTTTCTCATTATGAAGTTCATCTGACAAAAACTAAATTCAAAAGTTAGAGGAAAAATATATGGAATAAACGCCAAAACAATAAAATACACTTCTAACATTTTAATAGTTGAGGAAAAATTTAGTTAGTACTTCAATGTGCTTTTTACTACTGATTACTATGGGCTTCCAAAATAAAAAGTGTTGCTATTATATTTTAGATGTTTATTGTCTCAGAAAAGAAAGGCCTTGGTTGAAAATTTAAAATCCTTTTACACATTTTTTTGCCATTTTAGAACATGAAATTATGATAGAAACACTTTTAATACATGATACCTTCTTTTAAATCAAGACATATACATAATATAAAATTATGCAAGACTAGTCAAGACGAATAGCAGAGACTTTTTGTTGAAATGAATCTATTTTTTTAGAAGTTGCTCATTGGTAGAGTATTACAGTGAACTGAGGCATTCTCTGTGAATGCATACATTTTTTTAATGTAAATCTAGCCAGCTGCTATTAGGTGCTCATTATTTGATCTAAACCACCACTGCAAATGGCAGTAAATCAACCATTAAGAGGAGAAAGCAAATATAAACAAAAATAATCAGAGCTCTGGTCTTTGCAAGGGAGCCTTCAAAATAAGTCAGTATGAAAACTGGTCTCTGTTTTCCACTGTCTATACCAAAAGCCCTCAGGTTATCAAGGTATTAAGCATGAGGTAGCTTGGAGATAAGCAGAACCTTTTCCTTTCCTTGCAAAAATAATGGTTGTAGACTCCAGCAAACAGACAGCGAAGAGCAAAGACGTTGTGCAGAGTGTGGTGGGGAAGAGTGCTGCCCAGCACAGGGCACGCCTGCACAGCCTGGCCTGCAACTCTCTGCAAGGCAGGTTCTGGCTCCCGGAGGGAAAGGCAGGGGCTTATTCTGATTTCTGAACTGGAAGCCGGCTGGTGTCATGAACTTTGTGTTACATCTAGCTTTAGTGAGTTGGGCAGATGCTCAGTGCTCACTGCTTTTTAACCTCTATCCTGCACATTCTCAAAAGGCACATATCTGGCTCATTAAATTCCCTGTGAAATGTGGAGTATAGCACAGGGCGTCTGCAGACAGGAAAGTGTCCCCCACTCCTGCTGCAGAAATGAGCAAAAAGGGCTTCAGTGATTCTGAGAATAAATTATTGTGCTTTTCTTTTTATGACATTTTCTTTCTTTTTGACATGTCATAAGCAGCAGGAGAAAGTAAAGCATTTTTTCCACTTTTTTTTTTTTTCGTTTGACATAAAATTGCTTGGTCTCAGCTTTCTGCATATATTCATATCTGAATTTTCAGGAGGAAAATACAAAAGAAAATCGGTGTAGGAAAGGAGAGAAAAAAAAGAAGAAAGGAGAAGAAAAACAGACACCCCCAAACCAACTCCACATATAGCCATAACAGAATAATATTAACAATCATCTCTGCTGTAAGATGGGAAATCAGCTCTGGCATTAACACAGTTGTCTTTGAAGGAAGTCTCGGACTGTAATTCTGTGAGGTGGCACTGGGGAGGGAGACACTGGGAACTCAGTGTGGCAGGTCTGCAGCAGAGCTCTGCTGAGAGCCAGGTGCCACAAGGGGAGATGTTATCACATGTGGCTCCAAGAAGCTGCTGTACATTGCATGGAGGCCACAGGGACTGCCTAGTTTTTCTCTGGAGACACTGCGTTTGAAGGAGCAGTTATGTGGTGTACAACATGCTTTCGCTGCAGATCTCTTGAATTGTTTGGCGCTACACCAACAGGAATGATCCTGGCTTCTTCCAACAGATGTTGATGCACTAGTCTTATTTGCTTGTACATATCTAAACCAAAACAAAACACCCTCCCACACACCCCCAAAAAATCCCCAAGCAGCTGCTTTACAAAACAACTTACTTTTTTAATCTGTGCCTCTAAAGGAGAATTGGCAGAAATATTGCTGTCTTTCATTGCTTGTAAGATTTTTGGCTAAGTAAGATACAAATTTGGGCATCTAAATCCTTACTAAAATACCCAAATAAACAGACAATTTTCCTAACGGTGTTAAGTAATCAGTGATGATGACTACAGGTCAGCAGGGATAACCAGCTGCTTATCAGCACACATTTGAAATCAGGTTAAAGTCTTTTGAAGCTTGAAGTTGAGAAACTGTTAATATCTTCTGAGGAGGAAGACATTCTGAGTAATGACAAGATTAAAGAAATAAAAACTGCAATAATAACTAGCCAGTAATTGCCAGCTTTGACCAAATTCTTCCTCCACTTGGTCAGAGAAGATAAAAGACGTGTTTTGAATTCTGCAACTATAATTACACTTCTGGCTTGGACATGGTTGCTCATGGGAAGCAAATCCACGAGTGGTAGCTATGGGGGAATGCTCACTGATGGTGAAAAAAGCTCAATTGAGCTGAGTCAAGTAAAGCTGCACCTAGAAAGTACTGTATTTATTGAAAGTTGGAAAATCTCCAGCGATGACCCAAGCAACTGTTAGTTTTCCTCCATTACACACAGTAAACATTTCTGTTGTCTTTAATAAGTTTGACTGATTAGGTAAAACAATGTCCATTTGCAGAATCATTGCTCCCAGATGGAGACTTTCTGTGTTTACTTCATAAACCTTTTTATTATTCGTTTTTCCACAAAGATTTATAACTAAATTATAAAATCAATTTGGGAAGAATTTTGGTTGATTGATTTTTGGCCCCAGCAAAAAATAACACAGGGTTTACTGTTATCAGCTGCAGTATGCACTTTCCAATAGATTGAAATGATATCCCTTTGGAATCACGGACAATCCACATGAGATAAAGAGGATGTTAAAGTAATAGTTCTTCATGTCACTTCCATTGCCAATGCAGGATTATTCCCTGCAGTTTATATTTAATAAAATGAAATTTAAGAAACAATTAGAAGGGGAGGATAAGTTAGTGGTCTAATCATCATAGTAAAAATATTTAGATTCCACCACTTGACTGTCTTGACAAGGTTATGTCAAGCTGTAACCTATCTTAGATAGATAAACAGACTGCAACACATACTGAATTTGGTCAGCTGGTGAAAGTCCACAGAATTCACAATCTGGTCTTCTACCATTTTTTTTGAGTGAATTTAAAATAGTGTACTAGGCTGGTAAGGTGGTTGTGGTCTGAAAATTATTCTGGTGATAATGAGGATAGAAACAGTCTACATATCACCGGTATATAGCAGTTTCTCTCCTTTCATCGCTTAAAAATGTAGTTCAAGGCATGTTGTATGTTAAGCAAAATAAACTTCTAAAATATATTGTTACTGTGGTCTGACAACCTTTTTTAAAAAATCAAACAATGTCTGAGATGTAGTTAAAAACCTATTTATGTATGGTGATCATACTGATTTTATTGTGTGCATTAATGATACAAGACAGAGAGGAATCCTTACTTCATGTTACAAATAGTTAACACACAGAAAGCTTGCTTCCCCAAGAAAAATAAATGCACAGTCGCTTGGACTGAACAAAGTTTGCTGCAGCTGGGACGTTTTACTCCTCAACCTTAAATAGTAAGTAGATTTCTCCAAGGACACTATCTTTATTGATGGGAGACATCTGGGAATGTTTAGTTGAGGTTGGTATATGGGGAACAAAGTGATATATTCACTTATATTCACTGGTTCTTGCAAGTTCACTCCTGTCACATGCATGGCATGAGCATATACAGATATTAAGTGCCATCTCAGTTTCTTCCTTCACTTCCCCTTCTGCTGGGCATTCAGCAGTCAGGATCAGAATTCACCAACAGCAGAGCCAACAACAGCTCAGATATAAGGACAAAAGAGGGCTTGAGCAGGAAGGAAAGAAATAGTGTGGAAGCTGCTTTGACTATGTTGCACCAAGGAGTTAATTAGGAGATCAGCACCCAGGCTTGAGTGCATGTTTCAGTCTACTGGCAGTATCCCTGTTGCTGTTTCTATACTCATCCATGAGTCTGGAGCCCTTACTGGGCTACCATGAAAACAACCTGTGCAGCTCTGCAGCAAAAATCTCTGTTTACTTCAGGGTAAGAAGACAGGATGGAGCAATTGCACTCAGAGACTGAGTGGCTGAAGCACAGCTGTGGCTTCTCTTATAGTATAAGCATGAGAAGAGAGCTCTGTCAGAAGCAAATTTTTGGTCCAGGTTATAATCCCTCCCTCATGAAATTGGCTGTTGTTCCTCCTGGAGGAAATGCTTGGCATGTAATCGCTATAACACAAATTACCCTGAATGGCGTGACCTAGATAGCATCCCTGAAAACTATGCAGAGCCTCTTGTGGCACCTCTTGCAACCTGTAGATTTAGTAATAAGAAGGAAAAACTGGAGGACAGAGGTAAGGTTAGGCTGGATCTCATTGCTTCATACTTGCCCAATCTAGAAGAAGGGAGTGCAGCTTTAGGCAAATTTGTGGCCAGCTTCTTTATGATATGTACACCCAAACTTTCACAGGGCAAGAACCCCTGTCCCAAAACGTATACCTCAGTGTCTTTTCTAGGGATCTGACATATTCTGTGTAAAATAAGTGAACAGACAATTGGAAAAGGCATGGGCATGCTGCTGGAGTCTGGTTTGTGCTCCTTTAGCACTTCCCCTCACAGCTGCAGTTCAGATTACCAGGGAGCTTTTGCCCTAGCCCAGCCCTGTGGTGGAGATGGCCTCAGAATGGAAACCACAGCTGAGCTGCTCATGAGCCCCAGGCATTTCAGGTTGCTGTACGGTTGCTGCCATTGCTGTTAGTGCAGCACCTCCCTCCCAGAGCCCTGACCCGCGGAGCGCAGCCTGTCGGGCCATATTCCTGCCAATGGGGCTGAGAAGGCACAAGGGTGATGGCGTCATGTGGGGCCTAGGGTGGAGGGAGCAGCTCATTGAGCTTAAAATAAGAGCTTGCACAGAGCTGACCAAGAAAGAAAAGTGAAAGAGGGAATGTGGAAATCCATTTTTAGAAGTGACTTTACCACAGTTTATAATGAGCATCCTGGGTTTTCCTCTGAGTCATGGAGTCGTCAAAAGACACTTTATGCAGCGTGTGTCATCAGCAGTCTCCGTGGAGCTTCTCTGGCTTCAGACAGTTAAATCAGATCTCGGCACAGCGTGTGTAGTGCATTCTTGTGGTCATCTCTGCATTCACTTATTGCCACAAAATATTTAACAGAGGTGCCAGCTGTGTACTGGAGGGTGCTGTAACTGTGTGTATCCACCTGCTGGGATTTGAAGCTGACACAGATGATCATCATACAGACACCAGTCTCCAGTGAACAGCTCTGGTTTTCCACCTACTGAATGTTTTCTCTGCAGAGATGAAACGATCCTTTTCAACAGGGCTCTCTTTGGCTTACAATGAAGAACAGTTTAAAGTTAGGGTATGATTCTTCTTTTATTTTATTTTTTTTCCTTACCAGGATATAACAGCAACTTAATGTTTAAACTGGTATTAGAAATAAATAAAAAAAGGATAGGAGTCCTAAATATTTTTTTTTTATTTAAATAAAAGCAGCATGCACTAAGTGGCAGGGTTCCATTGTTAATAAACCTAATTCTGTTTATTAATGTATGTGGCTCACAAATATAAAAGTCACTGCTCTTCGACTGGCCATGCTGCTAAACTAAGCACTTGAAGAGCCCTCCACCACAGTGATAAATGGTAATGATCAAGACTGAAGGTGATATCTCTGTAACTGGGCACAAACAGCCTGTGTGCTCTGTGGCATCTGTCTGGGTGACAGGCTTTTTTCAGTTTGTCGTGGAAGGGGGTAGGTAGTCTGTTGCATCCAAGGAATCACAGCACACAGGAATAGAAGCAGATTTTCACATGGAACAACTAAGGTCATACGCAAAGCTCAGTGAAGGATGTTTCTTTAGCTTTCTCTTGTGTGTCATGTCTTGGAAGAGAAGTAACTTGTTAAATCCCAGCTGAACACATAACCCCTTTGAAAAGAATCCTGTGGTTTTATTGTCCTCCATCCTCTGAGCTTCATAAAAGGTGACCTTTTTCACCTTTAGGTATGCTTTTGGTGAGAAGGTGCCTGAAAATATATGTGGGATGACACTGTGGAGGTGAGCAGCATATTCAGTGGAAGTAGAGGCTAAGCCTGGGACAGGCTCAGCTACATTTTCAGTAGCTGTTCCTTCCTCCAAGTTATGTCATTCTTGAAAAGAGCTATCGAGGCTCCTTGCAGGCTTTGGTGTCTCTGATGAAATTGGAGCCTCTGTATAGCAGCATTTGTGTTCCTAAGTTTTTGAAAACTGGGAAACAATTGCTTTTTATGCACTGAGATGACTCCAGCTTCAGGGCAGAGGAAACTAAACTGAACCACCTACCATACAACCCCTCTGGCTTCAGATCTGAATCAGGAGTACTGGATTTTCATCAAAACAGGTGTCAGCAGGTGAATACTTCTGCTGGGGAGAAAACCAGGCCTTGTGCACGTGGGTTTTAAGTGATTAGCTCGTATACTTTTAGCAGTTGCTCTAAATGGTTTCTCCCATAAACAATATTATGATAAGGCCCAGTGGCAAACAGGGTTTCTGCTTACAGTTCTCTAAAGAGAGGACCCGTGTTGCAGTGTAAATTTGAGAAAGTAAGGTTGTGTTTATATTGCCTTACTGCTTATATATTTGGTGGCATATATAATAAAATGTTTTCCTACAACTGTGAAGCTTGATTTGTATATTTGAGCCTTTGGGAAGTTTCTACCATAATTCCTCAAAACTGTACAAGTGCGTTCTGAAGACCACGACACCCTTGATTGGCAGAAATTTTCAGAGTTCAAGCAGGAAGAAATGAAATCTGTTTTGCAATCCCATACTATAATGATTCCTTTGCTGCATTGCTTGGGGGGGGGGGGGGTATGTGTTTGAACACAAGAATAATGGACATTCAGGAAACAGCTTTTCTCTAGAGGTAATGTTTTCTTAAAAGTTGTGTAATTTCTCATCAAAAGTTCATAGGACTGAGATCAATGTTTAAGTGTCCTGTAACACAGCATTCAGGTGTAGAGGGAAGAAACTGGTTTAAAAATAGCATCTAGTATCTTTGGAAGCTCTCCATGATCTGACCCTGAGGTGGTTGTATGTTTGTAAAGAACAACAAGTTTCTTCAAATGAAGAATCAGAGCAAGTGCATCTGGGTTGAGGTTTTATTTTACTTGTTAAAATTATTTCTTTTGCTGAGTCACATTTTGGTTTTGTGTTTTGATTTGGATGACCTCTACAACTTTGAATCCCTGAGGTGTTCTTGTGTGGCACAGAAGGATCTGGACACAGGCAAGGTGTAGAAGAACATCATTCATTGAGTGATATTCATGCTAGGTCTAGGCATTTCTGTAGTTAACTGTGGAGACCGGTGGGCTCCACTGACCCTCTAGGGAGCCAAAGGAGGCACCCAGTGTTCACTGATGTGTGTACAAATGCACACATCCTGGGCAGAATCAACAGTGCCCTGTATGTTTGCAAGCTAGCATGAAGGAAACTAAATTACCAGGGTAGAAGATCACTGCCCATTCCTCTTACCCAATACGGGGAGACAGTGAGAACATCGTGTAGAAGGATTAAAGTGGGAATTGGACCTTTGCTATAGCTTTTCGTGGAAAGACTTCCAAAAACTGTGTGAAGTTGTGATGCCAATCAAGCATGCAGAAGCACCAGAAAGAGCCTGCACACATGCTGGGAAAGAGAATGAATTATCCCACCTGAGGCTTTGTGCTAAAGCAAATGCTCTGCTCCCTGAGCTAGGTAAGAGTAAGACACTGCAGGAAAGCCCAGGCAGTAAACCAGTAAAAAATCAAATCTTCACCCAATGATTTGCACAGCATCAACAGCTGTGGATAAATGAAACAGAAGGCTAACATAGTTTTGGGGTTTTTCTTTGCATTCCTCGTTTTCAATGGTCATATGTTTGTTGGGTTTTTTTAACTTTTCACTTTGTAGGCAATTTTTCTTGTTATTTCAGTCTTACCTGGAACACTACCCCTTTTCTGAAATCTGAAACCTTCTGAAATCAAGAGGAAACTGATCAGAAAACCGTCTGAGCCTTTTCAGAAAAGTCACCATTTTTTTTAAACAAAAATTCTAGCAAGTGTCTATTTTTTCAACTTACAAACTTTTTCTGAAATCTTACCAATTTTAGTTTTCTTAGTGGATTCATTTATTTAATTTCTTCATTCCATTCAAAATAATAGAATGTAAATATATATCTATAATTAAAATTATATGAAACCTTACAAAAACAAAGGAGATTGTCATGTTGTTGAAGAGAAGCTGTTTTCATATGCCTTAATGAAAGAAACACATTAAAACAGGAGTTTGTTGAAATTACTGTCTTTTTCCTTAATATATTTTGGTTTTAAAAATGAAATACTTTTATGGAAAAGATTTTCCCTCCAAAACATGACATTCCTGCTGAGAGTTACCTGAAAACATTACACCAAGAAGGGATGCCAAACATGGATTTCTATTGCCAGCGGGGTTTATTCTGCCTTTAGATTCACATTTTAATAACGTGTTGAGTTGTTAAATTAAATCAGTGTGAAGATAACTTATCATTCCACCTAATAGTAAAATTAAAACAAAAGTACTAATTAATTCCAATAGCAACAGAAAGCTATATTGCATGAAGGCATACCAGTGTGTGTGTGTGTGTGTGTGTGTGTGTGTGTGTGTGTGTGTTTGTGTGTATATATACACACATACATATATATGTCTGGAGAAAATGGTCTGATTGGTTTTAATAACTATTTCATTGCTCATTGCAACAGTTTGGCAAAGACTGTTAGACCTGAAGTTACCTACTGCTTATTACTTAGAATCTTAGAATAATTTCAGTTGGAAAAGACCTTTAAGATCATCAAGTCCAACTGTTAACATAGCACTGCCAAATCCACCACTAAACCATGTCCACAGGTGCCACAATCTACACATCTTTTAGGTGTATGGTGACTCCACCACTTCCCTGGGCAGCCTTTTCCAATAGTTGGCAAACCTTTCAGTGAGGAAATTTTTCCTAATATCCAACCTAAACCACCCCGGTGCAACCTGAGGCCATTTCTTCTCTTCATATCACTCATTACTTGGGAGAATGGATGGACACCCACCTTGCTACAACCTCCTTTCAGGTAGTTGTAGAAAGCGGTAAGGTATACCCTCAGCCTCCTTTTACCTTGAAAGGACAAGAGTCTCCTTGAGAGATACAACTGCAACATACCAGCTAGGTAAGGATGATGTGCCAGTTTATCAGGCTGACACAATGTGATGTGTGGGTGAATGTTGTTATGTTATAGCTATTGCCTCCCAGAACTGGGATCAGGCATACTGCAAGGGACAATGCTGGTGGGGAACTACTCCTTTGTCTTATCTCATCTTCAAACCCACTGCAGAGACCCTAGGTGAATAGGGTGCTCCTAGAAATCACACTACCCTGAGCAGAAACCTGCTTGCACTTAGAATGTGATCTGCTGTCTGCTGAAGGAAGACTTCTGTAGGTTTTACTGGGCTTTGAGTCAGGCTATTGAACGTGGTTTGTAGAACAAGAAAAAGGAAAATTCTAGAGTGTTTTTCAAACTGTTGGCCACAATAAGCTAAAATCATTGACCAATCTGTAGCCAAATCTTTGGTCATTAACTTAAGCTCAGTTATAAGTTTTAGCTTCAAAGGTGCTTTCTCCACCCCTAAGGAGGCTAGTGGATGAAGCTGGTATTGCATCCGTCTACTGGAGGAAGTTCACTATTGAGAAACCTTCTTTACCTGAAAGGAAGGGATTTCTGAGAGCACAACAAAGTGTGTAGAAATACTGCATCATGAGCAGCTCATAGGAGTGGTGTTCCTCTCATTTTTTCTGGCCATGGCTTGAGTTTTGCATGAAAAGAACACTTAATCTTGTTGGAAAGGGACTAGAAGAGTTGCAATACCCAGTTAAGGCTTTCATTGTGTGAAAGAAAACTTGCTCTAGGGAAAAAAAAAAAAAAAAAAAAGGAGAATAAAATCAGATAAAGTTTGTGGTGTTAACCAGACCTAAAATGCTGTAAAAGAGAGTAAGAATTACTAGTGTGAGCTTTTCATCCTTTCCTATGAAAAGTCTACCGTATTCTCTTTATGTGGAGGGCTAAATACCCCATAAATGCCTTATGAAGCAATTTCCTATTCTCTTCTAAGTGTCAGTCAGCCTGAGTCCCTGTTGCACAGAGCACAGCTCACCTCACTCTGCACATGTAAGGGGTGCTTGTGAGCAGAAGTACCTGTAGGTAGGCTGCGTTTCCAGGACGGTGTTAATGTAATAGCAATGTGATAGCCAATGGGGCCAGGTGGCCTCAGAAGCACTGAGCGTTCGAATAACTCTGCAATGTATCTCATTTCCTTCCTGACACCTGCTGAAGTCTGATGTTGCTATTTTTTTCTTTACAGTTTTATTACCATCAAATAACTGAAGTCACGTAGGCCTTCTAGGGAGCTTTTATGACAGAATAAATCAGAAAGAGAGGAAAACTCCACATACTAGAGAGGAGGAGGGGGAAATGTAGCCCAGGTCCTTTTCTTGCTGTTGGAAACACACAGATATTATCTCCCAAGTATGCAGAATGTGTCACGTTAAATGAAGTTCCAGCATACTGGTGTGTTCACAAGTTCATATACCTTTTGACATTACCAATCCTCAACTAATATAACTTCATGAGAAACATCTGGCTGGGTTACCTAATGCCAATATTGATTCTGACCTCACCCTGCCTGCATAGAATGGAGGAATTTCATATGCCATTTGTTTCTTTTTTATGAACACAGTAGTGTACATATTTGCTTTCTTTCCCCGCTCCCCTCCACCATCCAAGCATGCGAAGCAACCAGTGAACCATGTTTCTTTCTTTCCCTTTCTCTTACTGTAGGCTTGTTTGTCCATAGTAGCTGCAACGTTAGCTCTCACTGACCCATGCCAGTAGGTTAAACACAGAAGAAAAATGAGACAAGAGAAAACCAAAACCCCAAACACCTTTGGCCCATTCGAGCATTTGGGCAGGAGGGAGGGAGTATTGATTCTGAGCTCCTTTAATTCAAAGAGCACGTACTGTCAGTTTCAGTAAAGCCAGGGTAGCTGAATGACATGAGCTGTATTTTAAGAGAGGGGGAGACAGATGGGAAAAAGAGAAAAGGAAGAATGGCTGAGTCATTGGGGTGATCAAGACCACTGCAGGTTGCTAGCACAGGTTCCCAAAGCTTCAGGAAGGAAGCACAAGACACTGCTGCACTTGGAGGTCCATCCCACAGCTATCCCAGTCGAACCAGAACAGCTCTCCTGGCTCAGTGACCAGTCCAGTCCCTGAGCTCTTGTTTCATGCAACAGGGACTGAGCTCACAGTCTGGCACAGGGGAAGTCTGCTCTTGTTGTGAAACAGTGTGCAACCTCAAATGTCAAATGATGAGGTAATTCTCATTCACAGTTGTTTATTTTACCTTTGAAGGGAGGAGGGGAGGAAGACATTAAATAACTTCTATAAAAAATTACATATATGTAGCAAAAGCTTTCACCACTCTCTTCTTTCCTAACGCTATTAACTTTTTAAAAACATTTTAGAATCATCTCAAATAAAAGCAATTTTATGTCATTAAAATCTCAAGGTAATAAGTTGTTTATTATAAACCTGAAATATCTTCTGGTAAGTACTTCATATTCACATTCATCATCAAGTCTCTGCTGTATTGTTCAAGCAGTACAAAGAGATGTTACAGCTTTTCTTTGGGACCAGCCGGGGGCGGCGGGAGAAAAAAAAAAACAAAGAAGAAGGCTTTTATGTAAGCACAAATTGCTTGTGAAAAGAAATTGATATTATTTTCTAGAACTAACAGTGCCATTGTTGAATGGTATAAAATACCCACTCAGAAAGTTCCCATTTTCCAGCTACCAGAAAGCTTTTACATTTTCTTGTATGACCCAGATATATTATTTTGTGAAATAACAAGTCCGAGACAGCACCTGGCATGACTTTATCAATGCTTTTAAAAAAGAAAATAAATTTTCTTAAAAATTTTAGAAGCTGCCTAAAGAAGTTTTTTGTTTGTTCCCAAACTAAGGAACCTGAAATATCCCCAGGAATGAAGAGATGACAGGAGGAAAAAGATATGCATAATAAAAATAGCTAGAACATAAATATGAAATAGCTGTCTTCCCCAGCCTACACTAAGGATTGGACTGGGGAGCTCAGAATTAAAAACTTAATGGGATATTGCTTCTGAGTGAGATCCTTTAGTCGGACTGTCACAGACTCCTACTCTCTGTAGGTCAGGCAAAGTGTGAACCTATAGAGCACTCACTGGTGTACAAGGGCACATGTTAATTTATTCTTAGGCTGGTAAAACCATGCGAAGATGTGGAAATGAAATTGCAATGAGTTTGGGAAACAAGGACAGTGAGCTTAGGGACAAAAGACAGCCCTCCTATGTCAAGTGAAGAAAAAGAATCACCTATCTACAGCATCAGATAAATGAGTTTGGAGAGATTCAGAGACCTGCCAAGGCATTGCATGGTGATGCTAGGAAATAGAATGGGTTTTCATGTTTAACAATTTAACCATCTTAACCACAAACCTCATTTTCAGCCCAGAATGAAGGCAAGGTCTGCAGACAGGGAGCCAGAATATACCAGAAACACAACTGATAAGTAAAGCTGATAAAGTTTAAGATAAATATATCTCCATTTAAAGTTTTACAATAATATATATATACACACTCATAGATACACATATATATACACACACTATATGTACACACACACTTAATTCAGAGGTGTGGGTTTTAAAAACAGGGTATTAGAAATGTCTCACATCACTTTTTGGAAAAACATGACTGTTTAATTGAGAAATGGAACTGATTTAAAACAAAGTATACTTCATTTGGTACCCAGAGGAGCAGCACTGCTGACTGTTCTCAAGCACTCGGTTTATATGAAAGGAAGGTTTCACAGCACTGTTTTCACTGTTACTTGACACAACAACTCAGGTAATTTGTGGAAGTAATGAATGACAGATATCTCTTATGTTTCTGAACTGTTATAAATCTCAGTAGGCTTACAGGGCCAGTAAAACTGACCAAGCTTTTGGAGAGAAAGTTGTCTTTTAAATTTGGCAGGGGCAGGCAAACCAAGTAAAACTGCTGTAATCTTTACTGCAACTCAACCTACCTGGTGTTCTTCTGTAGAAACTTTAAATTTTCAATTTGTACATACATCATTCTTGGTTATTCCAGGCATATATAGCCCCTGGCTGTGCTGAGGAGCTGATGCCAAAGAACCAGAGCTAGCAACAGTGACAGAGCACATAGGTGGACAGAAATCCCAGTTTAAACTGTCAGATTCCCCAAACCTCCTGTCTTTTGTTTGTATGAAGCACCCACCTTCCAACCTACTACAAAAAGGGAAATAATAATTAAAATAAATCCTTCTCTTGCCTCCAAAGATCAGACTCTCATTCTTTTGTGGAGGTTTGACTTTTTTTTAGCTGGCCCCCTCCCATATGGGACATCATACTCGTCATACCATTAACAGGAACATCAAACCATCCTTTGCATTCACTGCAACACTGCACGGTCAAAAGGAGTTTTGTACCTAGGAGGGGTGGACTGGTGACACATTTGGAACTGATGATGAACTTCCGTATGGAAACGTATTACAGGATAATTCAGAACCTCCCATCTGGATCTGTTTTCAAGATACCTCTTCATCTACTACACTAGCACTGACCATTTTAAACAAGATTGCTATACTTGCCCCTCCAAAAACTTGAATTATGGATGGATCATTCCAGATTCCTTAGTTAGAAAGAGGGATCTTCCCCTTTAGATCAGGGAATGTTTTTATTTCCTAAGCAGTTGTAATTACTCCCCAGTTTTCTAAGATTAAAAAAACAAGTCTAAATGCAGGCATTTTTGTTCAACCTCACTGTTATAAACCTGTAATTGTTATATTATGCAAGCAAATTCCTTTAAATTCCAAAAGTCAGGCTGTTAATCAGTGTAAGGCACATGTGAATTACTTTTTTTCTCCTCAATTGCTGAGACCCTGGATTTCATCCTGACAGATCCAGCTGCAAGGAGGATATCTTCAGGGATATGTTATCTCCCTGCAATAATTCAAATGATTATTAGAACAATCACTGATACAAATGAGATTACTTCCAAGTAAGACCATTAGCATAAATCAGGAGAGATGCCATAACTGCAATCTGTCCAAAATCTATACAGCAAAACTAGGAACACAGAGCCATAATGTGCTCTTGAATAGAAGAAACAAACAAGATATATAAAAATGTATGGCTTTCACCCATTGTACTGAAACTTCTGTGTGCTCTGTGCACAAATGTTTTCAAATTCACCTGTTTTCCTCTTTTTCCTTAGATTCTTCAGCACTATTCCCATATCATACTTGAAGCCAAAGTCTGTGGAGCAAATCAGAGGAGTAAATCTAATATAATGCTAAGATATAGTGAAAGTAGGACATTAAATTACATCTTTTAAAACTTGTGAAGTTTCATCACTTCTTATTTTTCCTTATTGTTTAGTTTTATCTGTCTCCTTTTTTATTATTGTTTAATATAACTGATTTTCAGAAACTATTTGGGTGATAAAAATATTTACAGGTAGTAATTGAAGCACTTGAAATAAAACTTGCATATGTTCAAAAATCCTTGAATAGTGGGGAGAGATGTAACCATGGCCATGTTCAAAAAAGACCACAGTCCTGTGTTTTCAACACCACAGAATATTATGCACAGCAGGCAGAAAACAACATAGGCTTTCTTTGACTTCTTACAAGGAGTAATTGCTATAGGAAACAAAATTGCATATATGGAAATGTACACATACATAATTGAACAAGCCTATGTGGAAACTAGAAAAATTGTGTCTACATTGTTTAACAAGAAAGTGCTTTCTACAGGGTAGCTTTAGCAGAATTGTTTGTAGCACTGAAGGAGTGTAAGTTTATAAATTGTCCTTAAATGTAATATTAAATTAAAAGGCTTTGTGGAAGCTCAGGAAAGTTCATATAGGGCAGGGGTCCTCAAACTTTTTAACCAGGGGCCAGCGTGGATGCAGTGGCAGGCAGCCATCTGCGGCTGCTTGGTTTCCCCCCCCCAACCCCTGGCGGGGGGTGGGGGGGTGGGGCAGTGGGTTCTGTAAATACCGGGGGCCGGATTGAGGACCCTGGGGGGCCGTATCCGGCCCATGGGCCACAGTTTGAGGACCCCTGATATACGGTTTGTGATTATGCTGGTGCCCATGGTTTTTAATTCAGAAGATGTGTGTATTGAAAGGTATATCAACAGAGAACCACTGAAGAACAGACACGCGGCTCTTTCAGAACAGAATACCATGACTATCTTGCTTTATGTTTTCCTTTCAGCACAAAATTCAATCACATTTCTCCATGTGTTTGCATAGGCAATAGACAAAGCATGTTGATATTGCTAAGACAGTATGGGATCTATGGCATGTTTTAAGCTACTAACCTTATTATCAGAGAGGATAACATTATACAGTGCTGCTGTTTGTGTTTCTGTAGCCAGCCAAACATGACGAGAACACTGCCAGCTATGAGCGTGGTGGGACATTTTATCAGCAGATAGGACAGAAAGGACCAGAAAAATAAATGCAGTCAGTGGTCACAGGGGAAAAAAAAAAACCAACAGCAAAAAAAAAAAAAGCTGAATGTTCTTTCCAAGTGTTATTTATTTCTTACTGTTTAAAAACAGGTACAAACGTTGGGACAGCGTTAGCTCTATCTTTAAACACTTCCTTGTCTACTTTAGGAACTTCTACATTGTTCTTCAAATTTGAAAATATTAGGCAGCAAAGTCTGGGTGTGTTTGAAAGGCAAAGCAGAACCAGTTCAAACACTACTTCATCTATAGGCCACCATGACTTAGACGGATTACAACAAAACCCTTTTTGCACTTGCTTCTGAGCGGTAGCGTAGCTGCATCTAAATCAAATTATCTTAATTTTAAACTATCCTACCTCCAAGTGAAAATATACACATTTACTCCCTGTTTGGCATAGCTCCAACCCACTGTTTAGTATGTATCTTAGTCCAGTGCATGTTTTTCCCAATGCTGGTGACTCACATGAAGGTGTCCACTAGTCTCTTCATTTTACCTTTCTTGGCCTCCTAATATCTTCCATCATCCTGACTGCATGGCCAGTTCACTGACATTTATTAGTTTTCACCTAAATATACACATTTCTTAATTACCTAGGTATCCTGGAAACGGTTCTTTATTCAATAGTGTGCAGCTTGCAGGTATTGTTGAAAGGGTGGAGCGGCCTGTCAGAGAAGAGAGCATAAAAAAGCTATGCTTGCTCCTGTTATACTGGTCTGGATTTTATTATGTACCGGCTCCCACTTAGGCAGGAAAAGGAAAAGGAAAGGGAAAAGGAAAAGGAAAGGGAAAAGGAAAAAGAAAAGGAAAAGGAAAAGGAAAAGGAAAAGGAAAAGGAAAAAAGGAGAAAAAAAGGGACTGTGAAGTGTGTACCAGCCAGCAATTTGATACAGATTTTTTTTGGCTTAAAAAGCAAGAATCTTCTAATATCTTGCTTTTAGAAACAAAGACAAGAGGCAGCATGAGCATGTGAAGAAGGCTGCTAAAGGGCATCAGACTATCAGCTTTCTGAAACATGAAACTTTCAGCACTCTGCAGAGAGACAGCATTTTGAGGACTGGACAGAGGTTTCCATTCTCTAGTAAGGAAAAACGATCTTTTTCAAGCCAGGCAGGCAAATAAACATACCTGTTTCCTCAGTTGTATGACATTTTCTTAACAGTTTTGATGAAATTGCTGTTAATTTGAGAAAACACGCTATTCATACTCACCTCCCCCCATAAAAACCCATGCTAAACCACAAAAAAGACACACCGAGAAATGGTGAAATCAATTAATAAAACCTGAAAAACTAATAATAATTTTTTTTCACACTTACTATAGGGATTTAAAGAAGCAAATCAGTCCCAGGACATAATAGGAAGATAAGACAATAAACTCTCCATGCTCAGTATCAAGAGAGTGAGAGGTTTAACTAGTGGGCTGTTTATTTAAAAAGCTGAATTCCACCTATTGCTTTTTTTTCATTGCTTTGTGGGTTTTTCTCCCATGAATAATTTTATAGGTGTTTCCAAAGCACATGCAATGTGCAGCAAAGAATGACCTGTCAATTTTATATGGAATATTATTTCTTACCATCTTATTGTATAGGGTAGACAGCCAAAGGAAGCAGGCCTTATTCATCTGCAACTCCATGTCTCTGTTGGCATGTGAGTGCACATATTCTTGTTTACAACACCCTCATTAAGATTTCCCCCCTGCACTGGAAACTATGAAATTCTTGATTTTGTTATGCAGGTAATTTTGTGGCAATAAAGCCATGAATCTGGACATCAGCAGAGGATGAGAAGGTGTACAAGATTTTAATTTTGAGGTTACTATATGGAGACAAAAGGAGAAGAAATACTTCCAATAAACTCTTTGTTTGTGGAATAGATATCAGTGAAAAAAATATTGCTCAATGTATGTGTAAAGGAGTATATGTGTGTGTTAACTGTCCACAAACTAATTCTACTATTTCTTTGCTTTTTATTGGGAAGACTTTAATGATTGGTTTGTTAGGATGATAGTAAAGTGAATTGTAGCTTATTATTCATTATATTCTGTTGGTTAGCTGCTTTTATGGATGTTACATTTGAGACAAGCAGACAGTATTTTTTATGTTTCTTGATACAGAGGTTTGGATTTCATAAATCACTTTTCCTAACAAACTTCATGAAAATTTTGCCTTACCTAGAGATCTGAAATTTACTTTAAGAAAATATAGGCTCTTCCTTAGGAAGTTGTTGTCATCAGATGGTCATCTTAAGATCAGTTAAGCAACTTGTTCTTAAAGACAAACATGTGCTCAGACACTTTACTGGCCCCTGAGGGACTGATAAATACTTTTATTTTGTGTTCACAAAATAAAACTACCAAAGGAAACAAACAGACTAATGTGAAGTTCCTTCAGTGACTCTGAGGATGAAAAGCTGTGCTCTTCTCCATGATGTTCCCAAATGGCATAAGCCCATCTCAGTGACCTTGGCATTATTTGGCATTTCACTACTAATGTGATGATGGGGCCTTGACATCAAGGATAGACAGCAAGGTCTTCCAGAGACATACCTGGCCCAGACTAAATTCTCCACTGAATGCATTTTGCTCCTGCTCAATTCATTCAAGCCTGTGCTTTCTGAAAAGTTATCTTCTAATTCAAACTCAGATGGATTCCAAGGGCCTGAGCTGGGCCAGAGAACAGTGCCTTCTGCTACATGCTTTAGCACCCCTTCCCTTTCCATCCCCTAAAGAAAAGAATAGAAAAAGAAAAGAATCTCTGAAATTGTTAACATATGAAAGATAACAACCCTGAGCCAAACCCTCAATCTAGTTCTTCCTTTGTTAATTATAAAACAACAGAATAGCTGGCACAAATATCTTGGCTAAACATGCAAGCTGTAACTCCTTTGACAGATGATGTTCTTATACTAGCCAATACACTCATATTGCCTGTTTCTTTCCTTCTAGGTCTGCCTTTTTGCAATAAGCATGTCCTTTACCCAAAGTGTATTGTTAATATTAAACATATCTTTATGATATCCACATGACCAAGAATAATTAGCACTGTATCCCAAGGGGGTAAATGCTAGAATTTAATTTATTTCTTTCATTATATCACTACTTTTTTACAGCTGTTTTGTCATTGCCAAGTATAATTTGTTTAAAAATATTTAGGGATGTTCTGGGTGACTGTTGCAATCAACACAAGCCAACATCATGGAAGCAAATAATTTGCTTGCTTCAAAGAATAAGAGATTAGCCTTCCCAGACTTGGATCTTTCTGGGTTATGGTTTGTAAATTTTTATTTTTTTTCCTCTAGCCATCATTGACCAGAAAAAGAGTGCATGAAAAGCAGCAGCATTCCTGAGAAATCCCATCTGCATTATTGCTGTACTAGCACTTGGAAAAGTGAGCTTTTATGTTCTGTGGTTGGAATCAGCCACAGGCATCGTTTTGGGGTATGACAATTTATGAGTATTTCTGAAAGATTGGAATGCCATAAAAATAAACAAAACCAAAAAAAAAAAAAGAAAAAAAAAGGCCCAGAAGTTGAATTTTATCATTGTATGAAATAACACTTGAAGCTCTGTTTTGTGTTTTGTGCAGGACTGCCTTTTTCAGAGCTCTCTAGGCTGAGCTATAGTTGATGAGATATAGGCAGCCTGCTTTGAATATCAGATGAAAGAACAAACCATGCTTCACTTGCTCCTTGTCTGTGCTGGAGTTAGGATTTAGAGTCTCATTCAGTCATTGATTTGTTTGGAAGTGAGGGAAGTAGAAATGAGTCTAGGCTATTAAATACCTTTGAAAATTAGTTAAAGCTCTTTTTTGACAGATAATTTGAATCAGTGTGGTGATCTGACAGCCTGCTCTTCAGTGTAACTCACAGGTTTTACATTACTGATCCCATGCCTCTGTTTTGTACACTATTATAAACCCCGCTGACCTCTCTTCCATTAACAGAACTGTGTCTTTCCTTCTGAGCAGAGATGACATTTTACTGTCCCCTGATTTGTTATGTGACACAGTCCCAACCTATTCCATGAATGCACAGTGTTAGACCCTTAATGGTGCGACCTTTGTGAATGACATAAATTTTGTTATGCTGGAGGTTGCCATTAAGCATGTGACTACTCTCACTAGGCTTTCATGTGAGCTTTAAGTAGTGGACCTAGCCAGCAGAGGAGCTGCTACTTCTCAGGAAGCTCATCCTTGTGATTTGGGAAGGAGTGTCAACAGTAGAGAAATGAGGAGCATAGCTCCATATTAATCTTCTTTTTTTTTTTCTTTCAAGAGCCAGAGCAGCCCCTGCTGTGTCTTAGAGCTCCATACATTCCAACACCAATAGGAATGAATGGATGGTCTAAACTTAATGCATTCTGGCCACACTAACTCCTGGCACCTGTATTGGCCTTTTCCCCCCATTCTTTTACTCATGGCAGAAATTCTACATGTAAAGAGAAACCAACAGCTTCGAGTGGCAAACCTATTTCTTAATACTTAATGCATAGGAATAAGAAAAGCGGATAGAAGCACATACAAGCTCACGTGTGGGAAATAGGCCCCAGAGAAACCCTTCAACCCATCTATTTCAGTCCATACTTCTGCCTACTGCTCTGACACAAAGAATTCACGTTGTGCTTCAGAAAAGCTGTAAACTATCTGTGGGTGGGCTATGCCTTATCCACTCTACTCATTTGTGAAAATGAAAGTTCAGGCTTTGACTTAGATATCTAGATGCTTGAGTTCACATAGTTCACAGAGCTATGGAGTTGGCCTTAATTCATATACACATGCCTGCCAGACAGATGAAAGAATATTGAGTTTGTGAAGGGGCTCACACCTGGGCTGAAAAAAAAGAAAAAAAAAAAAAAAAAAAAAAAAAGGATGGTGGCATATCTTTGTCATTACTGGTTTAGATCCATAAGGAACACATCTCATGTTAAAAAAAAACAACTTAAAAAAAAAAAAGACAAAAAAGCCCAAACAACAGAAAGGAAGCTCTTGTTATTGGAGAGAAGCTGATGAGTATATTCTGGCTTCATTTTGCAGCGCAGACATAAAGGAAGGGCTGCATAATTGGAAGATGACAGAGGTCCCTCTGGTGTGGCAGAAAAAGCCACATGGAAAATTTTCTTTCTTCAGTGCTTTAAATGAAACTACTCTATTTTCTGAAACAATGGTAAGTGCTTAGCAGGTTCTGAGGATATTTACGGTGTATATATGAAGTTCACACCCATGCAGGTTGTTTTGAACTAGATTAAATTGTCTGCAAAAACATACATGAAAATAAAGCCCTCCTGGGTGCCACCAAGACTGTCTACATCCCTAGAAAACATATGTTTGAATTGGATGGGAAGTCAGAAGAAATATCTAAAATCTGAAGGGAATAATCTTTCAGATCTGTAACAGAGGACTAGATTCAGACTGAGAACTACAGCCTCAGCCATCTTTTCTTTTGAAAGAGCTAGAGCTAAAAAGTCATCAAAAGCATTTACAGGGCTGGAAAGCAGAGTACAAACTTAACCCTAGCCTTTGTGGAAGTCATAAGGCTCTGTTCTTGTGGCAGCGCTTGGAAACTGGGATGTAACTGAATTGCTTGAAACATCCAGAGTTGAGAGAGGAATTCGTGTAGCATGAAGGTAAGAAAACAGGAACCTTCACCCCTGCTGTTGAGGGTAGTATCAAGGGATCAACACCTGAAAGAACAAAGAGTCAAAGAGTTTCAGAGGTGAACAAGAATTGAAGCATTGAAATGTTCAAATAAAAATAATTTACATTTGTTTTATTGGCATTTTATCTTTGATTGCTGCCCATAGATTTTAAGGAAAAACAGTGGGTCCTTCCAGTCAGCATGCAGAAATTAGAGCTGGATAGGAAATCAAGATCTGTAATAGTACAGCGTTTCATTAGGGGTTTTAAGGACATGGGAACTCCAGGGAGGGTGGGGCATGGATTGGCCAGACTTAAAGGCTAATGTGCACCAGACAAAGGCTGCCACAATTGCTGGAATGACAGTCAAAAATGGTGCCAGATGAAGCTGAGTATCTGGTGTCATAGCAAAATGAGAGAACACAGTCAACTGGTGAGTCATCCTTTTAGGGACACAGCTGTAACCAGGTTGAACAATGGGCTCTACCAAACTTTGTTGCTCAGGATCTGCTCACACTGTCCACATCAACTCAATTTTTTAATGAGGCTCTATTATATGTTTCAATAAAGTGACTAGAAACTTACAGTGCTCCCACAGAGTTCCATTTATTACTGTGGTGATGATCTATCTTAATAAGATACAAGTGCAGAATACCACCCACATGGCATTGTTGCTTTTATAAAATACTACAAGTGATTGTATGAATTCCAGGAGGGAAAACATCCATTCAGGTTCCTCTTTGGTTGCTATGAAGGATAATTCTACTGTTGCAAGGCAGACTGCATGAAGAAAAGATCGTGAGGACCTCTCCATAGGGAAAGACTACACTGTGCTACAGTGACACTACAGCTCTGTACAATAGAGGTTGGGCTGGATCTCCATGAATTTAGTCAGGGACTGATATAACAGACTGTGACAAAAGAAGTGACCCTGCAGTTCCTTTTGCTATCTCTTTCCTTTTAAGAACAAAGAATCAGTATATAGCCCATGGAACTTCTATCACCTCTATTCTTGCATTGTAACAATGATAAGGGTTTACTTCAGTATTTAGGCTTCTGTTCTAGTGTGGTGGTTCTTTAAATGGAGAATTTAATCCACAAAGCAGTTCTATCATCTCTGGAAAAGATAGGCTTACAAAGGGTTAATTTCAACAATGGCAGAAGTCTGAAAATGAGATAGCTTGCAAAGAAGTTGCACATACTTCTAACAGTATGAAGATCTGACTGGCTGATGTGCCTCTTTAGGAAACCTTTCCTGGAGTCTTTAGAAAAGGGCTCTGTTAAGGCAAGTCTATGTTATTCGTTTGAAATACTCCCTTGGAAAGACTAGAACAGTGTTATGTAAACACATCCACATGCATCCAGCAGTGCAGGAAAACCTGGTGAAATGGCTCTGAATAAATACATTGGAGCCAGTTATTGGTATTAGAGTAGAAGCTAAGGATCCCAGTGAGGGTCTGGGCCTTTCTGTCAAGTCCATTACTTGCACACAAAACTACTTTCCTAATGGTTTTGTGGTCTTCCAAAAAAGCGTTCAAGAAGGGATTCTGTGTTAGGCATCACTTTCAGTGCTGACAAATGGTATTAGCTATATCACTTACAGATGGGAGGTGAAAGACCTATGTGAAAATTCATTTGTTTTCTTCCAGTGATGGAAGCTGGCTAGTCAAAGTTACCACCTATTATTGCAGACTTGATGCATTTGATTTGGGTTTTTTTCTATTCGAAACTGTTACAGCTACAAAGAGTATCACATTTGTGATCCTCATAAAAATGTCTTAGTGTGACAATGTAAAGAGTATTACGAGAAAGGGAGATCATATCACATGAGTAAGGCAAGCCACCACAGCCCAGGGGAATGTCAAACACTGAATCTAAGTTCCTTTTAGTACCATTATATTCCTTTACTGCTTAGATCATTAGGCTTCATGAAGCACTCCAATGAGCTTTAAATATGGTTTCTGATACAAATTAAAGTTTAATGGTACTGTTGCTAAAAAAAAAGAACCAAGGTGCTGAAGCTTCAGGAAAACTTAAATGAAAAGGTGTAGAAATGCATTTGAGTATATTATCTATCAGCAATAAAATATAGACCCGAATCACATACAGTTAACAGCTCAGAAGTCAGTTAACAACAGATCTTGCCCAGTTTCTGAACCAAATCCTATGGGAATTTAATTACTAAAAGGACTAGAAGTTTTAATACAAGTCAGATGTTCCACAAATAGACACACATAACAAACCACAGATGGAGACAGCACAGTCTACTTGGGAACACTCATTTTAAGAGCAAAGAGAGAAGAGGTCTAGGCATGATGATGCCATATTTCTTGTCATGGACAAGCTATTTTGTCTTTCTGTCTTCTCTAAGTACTTCCCTCAAGTAGTCCCTGTTTGGACAGCTAGCTGCAACAACCAGCAAAGGCTGTCTGTTATTCCAGTAGTTTGAGACAACAGAAGGCTGTTGTGTCGGATCTCACAACCTGCAAAATAAGCCATATAGATGCCTGTGATTTCTCCTTCTTTTGAGGCTGGAGCACACCCTCTACGCATGTATCCAGCATGCCTCTCAAAATTCTTGAGGACTCTAACTGGAGACAGGATTTTATGCTGATTCTTCAAATAAGGATTTATCTAACACAGGCATAGCATATGTGCCTCCAATGGTTAAGCACCTTCCTTTAATAATGTAATTAATAATTCTTGTCTGAATCTGCCTAGCTTTGCTTGTTGAATCTTGTTAGGCCTTTATCAGCTAGATTAAAGAACTATCTTGTATTAGAAGACCTGTCCTCTTTCACGTAACTGCTGTTCAAATCATCTCTCAATCTTTCTGTTGAACTACTTGCACCAGAGATCCTCCAACTTTTTATGTAGGCTAATGCGTACACCACAACTGGAGTTGGGTGATGATACTGGTCTTGCAGTAACAGCTTTTGAAACTGTACATTGTCGAGGCTGTTTGGCCTCTAATCTTGACAGCAGTCTTTAGACAATCCATCCCAGCAATAATGAACAACCTAAATGAATGAGACCTTATTATTACTAAGACCAACAGCTGACAAAAGATATCACACCTTTGTTCAGAGGAAAAGTGAGTGCAGATTGACTTTTCAAAGTATGCGTGGTCCATGTTATTCATGTTTTTAAGTTGTGTCAATCTATCCATTTGAGGAGCAATACATCAGATAACTACAGACTTACTTGTTTCTGGCATGTGCTCAGCTCTCTTGTAAAGCACAGCATACAAATTGATTCCCTGTTGGAAGCCCTGGATCATCCAGCAGGACTATTTACCTTCAAGAAATACAAAAGGTAAGTGCCCAAACACTTCCCTTGGGCATTTTGATGTTTTAGCTTTGAATGAAGGCTTCTGGAAATCTGTTTAGAGACACCAGAACCTGAGATTCTGGACTAAGTCAGAAAGTCTTTGTATGAAGCAAATACAGACTAAAGTATCCTACATAACTCTTACAACATTCCATTTCCTTGTATATCATTCCATTTCCTTTTGCCATATCTTGCTGGTGGAAAAAAGAGTAGAAAAGGATTTGAAACAGTAGCAGATATCACAGTTCTTGGACTGTCTGCTGGTTTTGGTGCAACTTTTGTGTATGGAAGCATGTAATCAGCAGGTCAGAATGAAGCCAAAGGAATGATGATTGTTCAGATGCAGGAAATAACTTGGTTACTTGAAGTACAGCTAACCACAAAACCCACTTCTAAGCAGTGAAGAGTTCTCTTTTTTTTTTTTTTTTTTTTTTTTTTTTTTTTTTTTTATTGATGGTTCCTAAAATAAATCCTAAGTTGTAGAATCTTTATATTGTCTTTTCCTAAATCCTGGAATTTCAATAGCCATTGAAGAAGTTGTTTAGGCAGATTCTGGAGTGGCTTACATTGATTTCAGAGCCTAGAAGCCTCACCTGTCCAGCCAAATAGCATTTTCATAGAAGCTGAGGTATGTCAGTAATCAGAGTTTAGAATGAAAAGGAATAGAGAGCAGTTGCAGCTTAGCACAAAGATGTAAGCATAGCTGCCTTATCCAGAAGGAAAAGAACAGTTTGAGATGCTCTGTCTTTCTTCTTGTTCCTCCTTTCCTTAAGAACCATTTTTGTTAAGACTGTTCATTTATGTGTACCAACCGCAGATTATTGTATCTGACTCTGTGTTGTCTCGGCTACATTTTCACCACTGCCTGGCTCCATATGCTAAATAAATGTACAAAGCTGCCCAGTATACAATCCCAAGCTATTGTCACTGTAGCAATGCAATTCTTTGTTCTGCAGGCTCTTACTTAAGCTCAAAATAATCAAGATAGACTTTATTTGTAGCTTTCTTTGTAACTGCTGCCTTGCATTAGCATTCCAACCTGAAGCCAGTGGACAAATTGTCATTTACTGTATGTGTCTGTCTTTTTGTGCGTTGGTTTGTGCTTTTATGACTTTCAGGACTCATTGGCCAATTTCAAACCTACCGGACAAAGAGAATAGGAAGCCTTGCAGATACAGAGTACTTAAATTTTTTTGTGAAGTTTGGCTGCTGGAGAGAGGAAACAAGTATGATAAATGCTACCTTTAAAGCTTTAGTGAGTAGTTGCATTTCTCAGGTGTCAGAAAAAAAAATCACAGAAGACTGTTTCCATACATAACTCAACTACAGGAAAAGCTTTAGTTGTATTCTGCAAGTTTCTAGACATCAGGAGATCAGCTGAGACTTGCAAATCTGGAGGAAGCAAGATTTCATCAGCTCTGCTTAGGAGATGTTACTTCATATTAATTTGTTTTGTTTTAATTTTGATCTTTTCCCCCCATAGGCCTCAAACTGAGATGAAGTATGTATCTTGTCTACAGATTAGTCCAAAGGAGCTGTGTTAGCCCTCAGTTTTGGCAAGGATTCAGAGAATCCCTTATACTTCCTTAAACTTATGGAAAAAAATCAGCTGCTTTGTTGAGCAGGTTTCTTTGAATGAGTTTTGTTTAGATTAGTAGGAGGAACTGTTTGCCATTGAAATATGTCACTGGTTGTCATCATCATCATGTGCTCTCACAGCTTGTTCTAGGCCTGGCATAAATCGATCCTACTAAGGTTAATAGGCACTTGATGAAGACACTTGAATGGCACCACTTGCACCCTTGTTCCCATTTCCACTGTGGCTTGGTGGTAGAAAACACATAAGGATGATGATAAGCAGCTAAGTGACTTTTGTTCTATGACAGTAATAGAGAAATCTTGATGCATATTGTCACAGGTCAAACAAGTCTTCAGAGCAGTGAAGCTGTCTGAACATCAAGTCAGCCTGCTCTTTATGGCCTTGTACCTTCCTCCCTGTTTTGCATGTTGTCAGAACTGTTCTGAAGTAAATATACAGATAATATAAAATTATCAATAAATCAAGGTTGTTACATGATTCAGCACACAAGCTGACATTTTCCTCTCTGCATTCATCAAGATGTAGGCTATTTTCAGAAGTTCCTGTTAGAAATGGATCCACGTGTCCTGAATGCCTCACAGAAATCTTTGATATTCCATAATTTATAGTACTCTCCATGGGTCAAAAAAAGCTCAGGCAAGCTCCTGCTAAAAGTTATTTGCAAAATCTCTTTGTATCTGATACATGATAGTTTCTGAGATAGTAAATGAATGGGTTTACCACTCATCTTCTCTCTGATTAGCAGGGGGAAAAATTCTGTGGCTGTTTACACATCTCCCATGTTTGGTTATGCTCAAACACTGAAACAAAACAAATAACCTTTGTTTCATAAAGTATGTTGCAGATCCATCGGGAAAAACTGATTATTCAAGAGAGTACCATAAGCAGGGACAACATCAAGTGAAATACCGCACAGGTTGTGACACTGGCCCTCAGGAATCACAAAAGTGCTTCCACCGAAGAAATGTATCAGAGGCAAAAAAAAAAAAAAAAAAAAAGGCAGTTTGAAAAGTGAGCTCTGAAATCTCCCATGTGCTCCATAAAGCAGGCCCTGGTCTACTGTGCACTCTTCAAGACTGGGAGGTTTGTTTAGCACATACACAACCCAGCACAGTGGCTTTTGGGGTAACCATTGCTGCAGTGTGTGTGCTCAACAGGCACATTAATATACGCACACACAAGTACAAAGATCCATTAGCATAATCTAGTACTGTACATCATTATTTTAAGCATGAAGAAGTCTCAGCACCTTGTGGGATCTCTTCCCTTTGTTGTCCCTGAATTGTAACACTTTGCCTCTAAATACTGACGAGAACTGGGCTTCTACAGCCAGCTGCAGTTTCTTGCTTACCCAGATGGCTCTCTGGCAAGCTGTTCAGAGCTACAGCTGTTGGCCCAGGGATTTGGTTTCCTCCAGTCCAGTCCAGAAAGGCAGAGACCTAGGTTTTGAGAACCAAGAGCTGTGTTTGTACTACAGTTTCCCTCTACTTGTATGCAGCAGTGCTCTACCAACTTTTTCTACCAAAATTCCTCTTCCTTGTTCCTCGCTAAAGTTCAAATGAGTGACAGAGCTGAGAAAGCAATGAAGATTAAAAAGTCTCTTATTTTGTTGCCAGGATAGCTGACGGATTAACTCTTGCCATTTCATCTACTATGAACACACATTTCTAAAGCAAATTATGGTCTGACCACAAGGTTCAATTAGCAAGGAACAGCAAAGCATAGGTTAAAATCTCATCTAGATACATGGGGAAAAGAAAGATGAAAATACAGCTACAAGAAGATAAAAGAACTACTGAAACTTGGGTCAGCATTTTGCAGAAAAAGTGCACTATCATTTTGCGGGCAAGTATTCTTAAGTGATACAGTTCTGAAGAAACACTGGTAGTGGAAACAGACTCTTGTAATAACTGAGAATGACAGTCTTTCCTTATGCTGCTTATGGTGAAGGACTTTAAAGATCTGCTTTCCAAGTAAAGTCATTAAAGGCAAATAAGCTGAAAACACCAGTGTAATTTACAGTTAACTGCAAACAAGATCTCCCCTTAAAGAATGAAAAATAAACAGAGTCCACCTGTTACTAGATTAGCCAAAAAGCACAAGTTGCTCACTCTAATTTAAACCAGCTGAATGATAACTCCTCAATCACTCCATTAGCTGATATTCCTGTTAAGCAAGCAAAGATTTTTCCTGTCGCTTAAATTACACTTAACTGGGGAGTATTTGGCTTGGAAAATGGATTTAGCTTCCTTGCCTGCTGAATTCCAGTTTGTTCACACACCTCTTGCTTTGCACAGCACAGTCTTGTCCTCCTCTGGTAGCAGTCTTACTAGATGCCTGTGGCAAAGTGCTTGGAGGCTGAAACATGCTGGTAGTAGACCTGGCTATCAAGCCAGCTTTTCTGTTTCTTTTCTGTTTCTAGCAAGGGATCTCTGCACTAAGCAGCTGAAACAGATGCAATGGATGTACTCATCTGACTGCTTTTGTGTTGTTTGTCGTGAACATGAAGTCTAACAGAAGCAAAAAAATATTATTAAAATAAAAAGATCAGTAAATTATTCACTTGCTTAGACTCCCTAAGTACTGGTTTATGTTTACTCACTATAAGAACTTCTGTGCCAGCACAGGCTGACAAAGCAACTGACAAAAAAAAAAAAAAAAAAAAAAAAAGGAAAAAGTTAGAGAATGGATACCATCTAGTGGTACCACCAATAAAATAGTACATTTGGCAGCTGCTTCATTTGCCCATGGCTGTCTTCCTTTCGGAGTTCTAGTTCCTTGATAAACCTCTTGGCGTCATTCACATTTGCCACTACCTTTCTGCAAGGATAGCATTTGAGTTGGCAGCTGCCAGGGAACACACAAGGCATGCTACATTGAGCCTTTAAGCTCCAAAATTGCTGTTACATGTTAATTTCTCAGTGCTTGTCTGGAGAAGGTGTACCTTCTCAAGGGAGTGAAAAATGGTGTGGAAGAGTATTAGGGCCTTAGAAGAGAATGCATAGACTTTGTTTTCAGCCAATGATCTGACTTAAGTGATAGCGAGATGTATTTTAGCTAATATATCTCACCTTTCTTCATTCCCACATGCCTGAGCATAGGGCCTTTCTCTCTGACAAGGGGTACTAGCTCAACCCAACGCTTTCTGAGGTCAGTGAGGGCTTTTGCTTTGGCTACAAAGAATTAATCTTCAGATCAATCACTGCAGGCTCTGATTCTGAACCACCTGCTCGCTCAGAGGGGTCCTTGCCTTTGCACAAGTGTGCAGCGCCTTTGATGACAAGGTTTTGACCTGTCTGATGGGAGGTGATACAATCTGGCCCTACATCAGCAGCTTTAGGCAGTATTTAGACATGTCCAAAGAGGGCAATGAAGCCAGTGAAGGGCCTAGAGAACAAGTCTTATGAGGAGCGGCTGAGGGAACCGTGGTTGTTTAGTCTGAAGAAAAGGAGGTTCAGGGGAGACCTTATCACTCTCTGCAACTACCTGAGGGGAGTTTGTAGCAGGTGGGGGTCAGTCTCTTCTCCCAGGTAACACGTGACAGGACAAGCAGAAATGGCCTCAAGTTGTGCTGTGGAGGTTTAGATTGGATATTAGGAAAAAATTCTTCACCAAAAGGGTTGTCAAGCTCTGCAACAGGCTGCCCAGGGAGGTGGCTGAGTCACCATCACTGAAGGTATTTAAAAGACATGTTGATGTGGCACTTAAGGACACGTTTTAATGGTGAACTTGGCAGAGTTAAGCTAATGGTTGGACTTGATGATCTTTAAAGTCTTTTCCAACATAAATGATTCTATGATTATTATTTTTTTGCTGTCAGACATGGGATTGCAGAACATGCAGACTTAAGCAAATTAGCTCTTATCTAAGTAGATACTAAGAAGTCATAAAAATACTTCACGCTGCTGTGAGTTGCTGGATCTTTGGGATGGGGAAGGTTTCTGCCCTCTCTGCCTCCCTCGTTCACCTTACAGCACTGCATCATGCCTCTCACTCAGTAGTACCATGTATGCTCTGAGTGTGGTCAAACTGAGTGGCAGATCCCCACCCCTGATCTCTGGCTGAAGACTGGGCTACTGGCAAGTTAAAGGAGTTGTGAACACATCTGTTGTTCCTGAGTTCCTGACACTCATAGAATCATAGAATGGTTTGGGTTGGAAGGAGCCTTAGAGATCATCCAGGTCCAACCCCCCTGCCATGGGCAGGGACAACTTCCACTAGACCAGGCTGCTCAAGTCCCATCCAGCCTGGCCTTGAACACTCCCAGGGATGAGGCACCCATGCCTTCTCTGGGCAACCTGTTCCGGTGTCCCACCATGCTCATAGTGAAGAATTTCTTCCTTGTATGTAATCTAAATCTGCCCTCTTTCAGTTTAAAGCCATTAACTCTTGTCCTTTCACTACCTGCCCTTCTGAAATGTCCCTCTCCAGTTTTACTGCAGGCCCCCTTTAGGTAGTGGGAGGCTGCTTTAAGGTGTCCCTGGAGCCTTCTCTTCTCCAGGCTGAACAGCCCAACTCTCTCAGCCTCTTCACTCGCCTTATCCTTTCTCAGTATCTTTCTAAATAGAGGAAGCTGTATTTTAAGCTCAGATTTAATTGTTAAGTTGCTATGTTGGCTTGATCAGAGTTTAGGTAATGGGGGCGGGGGGTGTCTGGTTTTTTTAAAAAGTTAATTTTGATTCTAATATTATGCTTTAGTTCCCTGCCATGTGTGAAGTCTCCGAGTTAGTAGAAGAGCTCATCAAATTTTTCCATATACATTTTTTATTTCTGCCACATATTATGGCTTTTTTTTTTTATCATCAGAAAAACCAAGCTTTTCCAGTAATTTTGTATTGGTTTGGAAACATCACCCATGCCCATGCCACACAAATACTTACAAAGATGGGATTTTGGTTTGATTTAAAAGATTAATTTTGGGGTTTTGAAAGTTATTGCTTTTATTGCAAAAAAAAGTATGTTCTTATTCTGAGATTTAGTATTTTTTAAATTCTGATTTAAAAAGCTAAAATAATTTCTTATGATAGCGCAGTAGTAAATTTTTGTATATTCTTTGTTTTCCTGATTATACTTCTGGGAACTACTTTTCCCCTTGTAGCTCTGCTCTTAAGAGCTATATGCCACCCTAGCAATCAGAGCTGTTAATTTGCCATCTCTGAAGTCTGTGCAGACATATATTCAATGTCTGTCTTCCTTGTTCTTTATTTTCCATGCTTAGTAAAGCTTGGCTGGAAGACACTGTCCCAGAAAAGGAACTGTGTTCTTTCATGTTAGAAGAGTTGAGAGAAGGACATGTTCTTCTAGAAGTCAAAATTGCCAAAACTTTTTATAATGCTAAATGAGGATTTTGTTTCCAGTTTAGCCTGCAGCTGAGCTTGAGCATGTCTTCTCATTCATTCAAGGCTGACCCACACTTCTTGGGCCAAACCCTGAAAAGTTTTATTCCTTCAAAAGGCCTTTAAGGTTTAATAACCCTTTTTCCTATTAAAGTGGTTTTAAGTAACAAACTTAGTATTACTGTTTAATTAGAAAATCCCTTTGGTGAAAACAAAAAAAGTTCAAAGACATTGAAGTGAAAGATTTTGTATTCATCTAAATGTGTACCTGTGGATAATTTTCCTGCTGACCTCGAGGCTTTTTGGACACAGTTAAAATCTCATTTTTACCCACATTGTGCTCACTCCCCAGCATGCCCCTGCTGTTTGTAAAGGTGTGGATGTTTGGCTGCTGTTCTTGTCTCATCTTTAACCACCTCAAATGCCTGACATTTGCATCCAGTCCAACTGTGTGCTTTTATTTGGATGTCTGTCAGACAGGTATTTACACCAACCCTACTGATAATCATAATAGGAAAATTATAATTATCATTATTTTATCCTCAATCAATCTATCATTTGACGCCTCTGCCACATACCATAGAGTTTATCAATGGAATGGCTCCTTGCCACCTCTCTTCTAGGGCCTTCTAAATGCTGATTCTATGCAGAGATGGTGTATTGGGTCTGGCTGAGATGGAGTTAATTTTCCCTTTGGCAGCTCTTATGGTGCTGTGCTTTGCACCGGTAGTGAGAAAGGTGTTAACAGACTGATGTTTTGGCTGCTGGTGAGCAGTGCTCACACAATATCAAGGCTGTCTCTCCAACATTCTCCCCCCTCACCAGTGGGCTGGGGATGAGCAAGATCTTGGGAGGGGATGTAGCCAGGACAGCTGACCCATTGGTATGATATTCCATACCGTATGATGTCTGCTCAGCAACAAAGCTAAGAGAAAGGAGAAGGAAGCAGGGGCATTCATTATTTATGATGTTTGTCTTTGGGAACAACCACTATACATACTGAAGCCCTGCTTCCCAGGAAGTGGCCAGATATCGCCTGCTGGTGGGAAGTAGAGAACAACTTCTTTTGTTTTCCTCTGCTTCTGTGCACAGCCTTTGCTTTTGCTTTATTAAACTGCCTTTACCTTGACCTATGAGTTTTTTTCATCTTATTTTCTCCCTGCCTTGTCCTGTTGAGGAGGGGAGTGATAGAGTGGCTTGGTGGGCACCTGGCATCCAGTCTAAGTCAAACCAGCACAGATGGCCTACACCTCCATCCCATTACGAAATCTTTGTTTCTGTTAACAGGACTCACCCTGATTCTGCAAAAGAGTCAAATCTACACTCAGTGATTGCTCCTTTGACCACCGTCAGTAGGTCAAGAAGACAGAGGTGCACCCAGGCACTGACAGAGTAGGATATTGTCTCTGAATTCTCCAGGAGATGGCTTAAGCCTGAAACAGAGCTTACAGAATTAAACCTTTACAGAATTTGAATGTGTCATGATAGCAGTAAGGAGATGCAAAGAAGGCAGTGGGGCGCACTGAAAAAAATAACCAATGGAGTATGAGCAAAGCATTAAGGTAAAAGTTAGAATTTTTCTGTCAGGGTACCTCAGATATTCGGGAGAACACAGAAGAGAAAAATACACAGGATTTGGAGAACTGTTTAGAAATACATTCATAATATCTTTTCTGAAAATAAGTCACACATTTTAATTGAAAATGAGTCATAGGATAAAGAAAATATTACTTTGAGAAAAATATCACTTTTTCTTGGGAATAGGAAAAGGGACAAATGACAAAAGAAGAAAACAGGAAATTTCTCATGAAAATATTTTACCAGTTATAACAAAAACTGGATGAACATTTACACAGTGTCATACTAACCAGCCACAAGATCCATAGTGTCCTGTGCAGATAATGAGTATACATTGTAATGTTCTCTGAAGATACAACACGATGAGATGAAAAAGATAATTGATCATGTTTTTACATAAAGTTGTTGAAAGTGAAGACAGCTGAGAAGTGAAAATGCCAACTAAGGCATGCTTACCATGTGTAGCCTGTGGATTACTTCAGCAGATACAGAATTTCACCGTATGTGTCTTTACAAGAAAATGTTCAGAGTAAAGGAGAAGGAAAAAGTCTCTAGAAATTATCTAAAATTTGAAGTTTTTTTTTTAAAAGGGACATGAATTTTAGACATTTTGACAATTATTGCTCTAATTGTACCCACTCCATCTTTTCTAAAAACATTGCATTTAAAAAGCAAGCAACTAAGAACTGTTTATATTTGAAGAAGGTTTCCCTATTTCTCAGTAGAAAAAATCTAAGCCACATGACTATCATGTTACAAGAATGCAAGGTTACTGGGAAGCACTGAAGAATACAAGGTTCCATCTTATTTTCTTGTTTTACCTTTGGTTAACTCCAAGACTTACACAAAGATTAAAGTTTATAAAAGAAACAAAAAAATCAATTAAGTCAGACCTATTGTAGGGATAGATCTGTTTCTGCGTAAAGCAACTGTCGATAGCATCCGTATTGGGTTTATAGTTCCTTCATTTTACTAGGCCAATGAAAGCAGAGGCCAACGCTCCCTTCTCATTTTGAAGATGGAATATCTGGAGCTGCTTGTAGAAACTAAGTAAAAACACCAGCATTCATTGCAGCTGCTTGACTGTATTTTCAAATACCTGTTACCCTTTTTCCACTGATATTGCCATGATATTAACATGTGCTGGGAAATATGGCCTACTATAAAGCTCTACTGAAGTTAGTGTGAGCCTTTGCTTTGATTTCAGTGGGAATACAACTAGCAGATACTCTCAATTTCCAGAATTTCTGGGTTGGCATCTCTTCGAAGGTCATATTTTACATTACAGTTGTTGCAACCTGTAATGTTGTAAAAACTGCCCTGGCTGGCCGCTAGGCACCACACAATGGCTCGTTCACTCCCCCCACAGTGGGATGGGGGAGAGGATCAGAAGACTGAAAGTGAGAGAATTTGTGGGTTGTGATAAAGACAGTTAATAGGTAAAGCAAAAGCCGCTCATGGAAGCCAAGCAAAACAAGGAATTCATTCACTACTTTTCATCAACAGGCAGGAGTTCAGCCATCGCCAGGACAGCAGGGCTTCAGCACACATAATGGTTACTTGGGAAGACAAACACCATAATGCCAAATGTCCCCACTCCTCCTTTCCCCAGCTAATATACTCAGCATTGGATAGTTCAGGTCAGCTGCTCTGGCTGTGTCTGTTCCTAATTCCCTGTGCCCCTTCAGCATCCTCACTGGCAGGGCCTGAGAAACTGAAAAGTCCTTGAATTAGTATACACATCACCCAGCAACAACCAACGCCATCAGTGTGCCATCAATATTGTTCTCACAGCAAATCCAAAACACAGCACTGCACCAGCTGCTAAGAAGAAAATTAACTCTGTCTCAGCTGAAACCAGGACAGGAAAGGATTTTTTGTTTGTTTTTCTTTCAACTTCACCTCTGTCTTATTGCATTTGGAGGAAATGTGGTTTCAAGTTGGGTCTCCAGATATATGCATTTTTTTGTGCTATGTATTTCTGGTCAGTGTACAATTAAAACATTTCTTTTTTCAGATGGAAAGGAATCCTCATTTCAAAATAATGATCTGAAGCAGAAGTGTAGCAAAAAAACACTGAGCACACTTTTTCCCTACTTAAAAAGCAAGCTTGGAAGATTCTTCTGGAATCTGTTGTGTCTAAACACCAAATAAGTGTACCTTTTAAAACTTTGTTTTTAAGTTTTAAAGACTTAAAGACTGATGAGTCTTAGCTAGAACATGAATGGGTGCAAACGTAGTGTTAATATGAAGAGGTTAATAAATAGCTTGAATAATCTGCAAAAAAAATGGTTTATTTTGTACTCAGAAGATAAATTTTCATTCATCTTGGAAGAATATTTACGCAAAACCGCCATCCAAATAAAACAGAATTATTTTAATGTATGTGAAGAGATGATTGTGAGAGCATACAGAGTACATACTGTCATAGCTATAGTGCTGCTGAAGACGTGAAAACGGGAGACAAAATACATTGAAGTAACCATCAGCTAGATTATTGGAGAGATCTAAAAGGCAGCTAAACCTACTTAGTGGGCTGGCAAATGATACCTCGTTCTGTATCTGATTGCTTATGAACAGTAGAAAAGTAGCAATACCAAAGCTTCTCCTTACTCATATTGGATATATATTCCTTGAAAATAGATTCATTACAAGAAAAAAATATTGACTATACAGAATAACTGATTTTATTTTGCCAAATTTAGTAGGGAACAGTGAAAATTGAATTTGCTTTAAGAGTCCAACATTTCTCCTTTAAAACAAATATAAAAAAGAGAATCTTAACATATGCTTTTTACCTACTCTCGCTTTCAGTAGAAAATTACTGTGTGATTCTCCCTGTTGGAACTGGTATGAGGACTAAAGAATACTTAGTAAGATACTTAATTTTTATATTGTAATAAAATGTGCAACTCTGTTAAAATCAAACTGTGGAAAAGAGTTTTGCTAAAATTTAACTTCAAGTCATAGCTATAATTTCCACATGATGAGTTTAGCTCTTAGCTGCTGGCTTAAATTATTAAATTTTTTTTAGTTTTGAAATTACTTTTAAAAATCATGTTTTCGTTCTATACACTGGATTGTGGATGCATTTGAATTTTTTTTAAAAAAAGGCTTGATAATGATAGAATAAATTATTCTTTTTCACCATATTCCAAAACATTTCTGTTTCCCACTCCCAAGCCCCTGAGTCCTTGAACTGTTTCCTTGGTTCTTTGAATTTTAAATGCAAATTTTAAATTCTGCTCACAGGTAATAAACATAAGAAGAGGGGGAAGGGGTGGCTGTGAAGCCTAAAAACTGACCATATTACCTCTTAAAAGCTTTCCGTTTCCAGGTAAAAACTTGTGGTTTAGTAATTCCTATTTTATAAGTAGTCTTTATTTTTCCAAAGATAAAATTTGGTGCCGACTTTCCAGTTGCTTGAATTCAAAGTTGCATATGAAGGTTTGTTATGTGACAGACAGTTCATTGAAAAGAATGGAATTTATTAGAAGTAGAACAGCCACAGAACAATAGACCACAGTCTAAGCAAGGAAAGGGTTTAAATAATGAGTATCAAGAACTGCCAGTTTGAATGCAAAACTGAAAAACAGTCTGTCTTCCACCCCTGTCCCTCCCTAATTTCTGCTATAGCCAGTTTGCATTCTGCATGGGCAGACTTGTGCAAAACAGCAAAGCAACTTATTGTCCCTTATTTACTAGTGCTTTTAAGGATAGTCCCAGATTTCTTTCTTCTCTTCAATTGCCGTTCCAACATTTCCTAACCGATTTCATCGTGCTTGTCCATCCCCCAAGGGGAACACAAAGTTGTATTCTGGCTGGAGGAGGTTAAGTGTAGAGCAAAGTGAAATGACAGGTATGTGCTGTTTAGAACTGGAAACCAAACACTGCTTGTAAAGTTATCCTCCAGCCCTTGGAAATGAGACAAATCAAATGTTAGCAAGCCCATGATGTCAATGGAAACTACTTGCAGGACTGGGAGATGCACTCTCATAAACAAAATACAGGCTTTCTGAAATCTACAAATTATCATTAAAAATTACAGAGAAATGGTAAATCATACAGAATTATAATTTCTTTTTGTTAGGACAAAGATTTATTCCTTTTACATTATCTTGTTCATCTACTTTGACAGTTTCCTTTTAATTAAATCTTTTTTGACAATCATTTGAGTCAAATACAGTACAAGAAAACTCATTTTTTTCAAAATACCTCTAAACTGCCATGGCTAAACAGGGAACATTGTCTCGCAAAAATTCAGAGGAAAAACAGTACTGATGTGTATTTGGTCAGTTAAGTAATACCTTTCTTTATCGTCTGTTTATTGACTAATATTTAAGGTTTTCAACAACAACAAAAAAGATATATAAAATGGTGAGTAAAGTGAATTTCAGCTAAAGTAATCTAATTCTTACATAGTAAAGTATAGGATATTTTGCCAAATCTCTTCAGTGTTGGAACAAAGATGTTACTCACTACTATTGGAATCTATTTGCTCAACTGAAGCCTGGCTAACTTCTAAGTAGTGGGTATTATTCCAAGAAATTGATTAAATCATAATACACCCACTTGAAAACATTCAGGTGAACAGCTACAGGGAGAGGAAGAGGGCTTGCTTTCTTTTGTGTGCCTCATCTTCTGTGACAGACAACTAAAAAGAAGGAAATCTTAACCTTTAATGGTCTGGTTAAACTTCTAGTTTAACTAATAATTTAATTATATTGAAAATCTCCACAGAGAATGTTCACCATTTCTCAGTCATGAAATATAATATCACTTCGTTTACACTGTGGACTTTGGAGGAAAGAGAAATATTGCTTTTAAAATTACTTCCTTAATTGGCCCTAGTATTTTCAACCCTCTACCAGCAGCATGAAAGGGGCATGCCTGACCATAAGCTCTGCAATGAGAAAATGCCAATAGCATTGCTAAAAGAACACACAGAAGGAGGTCTTCCAGCTAGCTGCTTTTCCTGTACTATAGAAGACCACAGCTGTGCAAAGAGAACATAAAAGGTACCACTTTGCAACAGCCCCTCAACTCGAAAAGTTAGGTTTCCTGCAACAGCTGGGTGTACTGGGACTGATCAGTGCTGGGAAGAGGCAGGTGGAAAGGGGGAAATGGAAGAGAAGGGAATGGAAGATCAGTGCAGTGCCCCTGGGGCCGCAGGCGAGGATCTCTCAGGCAGACCATGCGGCTCAGAGAAGTCCTTAGGACAAGGCTGCTGTATTTCTGCTTCTCCCCCTTAACAATGATGTTTGTGCTGTACCTCACTTCAAATATGGAAACAGTTATTTCTTGAAACACAGTTTCGTAATAGAGATGGAAATAGGGCTTGGCTAAAAAGCTTCTTTTGCTTCAACAGCAATGACAACACGTAGCTATTGCTGACCTGTGAGTTTGTTTTTAATCAGTTCCATTATTTGTGCTTGGGGTAAGACTGACCCAGATAGAAGTTTTGCACATGTAGAGCTGACCTAAATATTTCTGGTTTCTCACTCAGTGGAAACATAATGCTGTATTAGCATAGCAGTGTAATGCTGTATGGAAGCTATTGTTTGTATCTCCATTTTTCATTTTTGTGGGCTTGCTGCAAGATTCTGTTTTCTATAATGCAACATGTTGCTTCCTATATGGCAATCTTGCGCTTTCACTTCAAGCTGCAAAGTGCTATGAAGGAGGTATGATGCTCATGGCTTTACAGAAGATGCATTTTTGCCTGCTAAACAGGGAAGGAGCAGCATCAGGCATCCAAACATCATGGAGGCAGCGAGAATGGGCAGAATACAATGTAATGTTGAAACGATTTAAGTAATTTGTTAATTTCTATAAATGGCAACTTTCAGTGTAGCAAAGGTAAATATGGATTAGGTGGGTTTTTAAAAAATCTTATGGAGTTTGAAATTTGAAAATATTTGGATTTTTTTTTGTATAAAACTTAATAAATTTAAAAAAGACTTTTTCATCCTCAACTAATTTGTGACTAAAAAGTATGTGAAATCTGAGATATTACAGAAACAGCCGTGTGATCTGTACAGAAATTCTACACAGAAAATGCCAGATGGAGAAACTGAATTTTACTTAGTGATACTGTAAATATTTATGGATGCAGGTATGAAGAATTATGTCTCTACAAGTTAGTGTACTCATTCTTTTAGAAACAGCACTGAAAAGTATGTATTTATGAAAGACCATTACCCCCTTGCCAAAATAGTGACTTCAGGCTTCTTCTGGTCATTCTTCCTTAAAAGGAGAGGTCACTGACCTGGAATCTGAGCATCTTCTGTGCTGTTCTTGCATTTCTGAGGTAAAGGACAGTACACAAGCATAATCTGCTGATCAGACACCTAGACTGTGACACAGCACTGACTTTCAGGGGAAATCTCCAGAAATCTCTTTTTAAATACATCAGTAAGACAGAGCTCTGGTCTTGTTGGGTGTAACAGTTTCTCCTATTACAATAAAATCTTCTGGGTTGAAGTTGGCCATCATTGATCTGCTACCTCAACTCTTTTTCCTTTAAAATGAAACAACATTGGAGTGTGCATCTCATGCCATTTTTAAATGAACAAAGTATTAGCATAGCTGAGATTTTTAAAAGAAAGTTGATTCAGAATTGTCAGCAATGTAATAGGGACCCACATTAAGTCTAATTTTTGAGGTTGTAAATGAAGCATGATATAAACCATGCTTGGTAGGGGATGGTATTTGGAGTGAGCTTTTTTGAAATCTCTATGGGATCTTATGATTATTTTGTTAATTTAAAAAAGAGTAATAGAAATTCTGCTTGTTATAATTGAACACATACGTGTTGCTGCTAGCCAAGAAAGAAAATTGTGTTGACTATTTTTGTTCTCCATTGTGATGTGAAGGACAGGGATGGGTGGAAGATGATGATTCTACTTCTGTGATACTTTTCAAGTGCTAAATTTAATTTGTTCTGTTCTGGATCACAGAGGAAGCTTTTCAGGCCTCTTTGTACATTTTAGCAAGTTTTCTATTTATGAATTAGATTCAGATCCATAGTCTAGATACGTTCCTGCTGACTGATAAACTAGTTTGATGTATTTAAATAAAATATTTTGGCTTCTACAAAACACATATTTTAACAGAAGAACAATTCACCATATTTCTTCACACTAGCATTGATAGATTTTTGTACTATTTGCTAGAAGAACACAGCACAGATTCTCTTTGGCAGTGGCACAGATTCTCTTTGGCAGTGTTTGTTTTGGTCAAACCTGGCAGCTCATATGTGATTTAGGTTTCAAGATTCAGTGGAGCAGATGCTGTTTGGTAAAATTATAACTAGAACTTGCCAAAATTTATGATTTGGAGACTGTGAGCTTTTTAAAAATATTCCAGTCCCAAATTGGCAAAAATCCCAGTAGTCAGCACTGCTTCAGGATAAAGAATTACCACGTATTCTGGAGCAGACGTGCAAGAGCATACATGTCACACTACTAGGGGGGGGTGTGTGGTATAGAGCCTGTGGGTCCAAGAGGCCCTAACCAAGGTCCTCCGGACTTTCAGACTTTTTTTGGATAAAAGAAGAGCTTTGATATTAAAAGTTCTTACTAATGGGACTTCGCAGAACCACCTGGTTCTCACAGGAGGAAGCCTAACACCTCTGCTAATGTTGCACTTTTTTCCCAGCTTTGCAACAAAGCCCTGGCATGCTCCAGCACTGGAAAGTCAAAAAGCTCTGAGGTATCCATCAGTTTCATGAATCCAGATATGGCTGCTGTTGGGAATCAGATTCCCCTTTGCTGCAAAATCCATTTGATTGGTTTTCCAAGAATATAACTCCAAGTTTTGATACAAATAAGCAGACCAGCTCAAACCATAATCAGGATTTGGTTTGGGTTTTTTTGTTTTTCTTGTTCTTAATCTTATTCTTTATCATTCTTAATCTCATTCTTCTATGTAGTCCTATTAAAATTCAATAATTTCACTACTGTTACCACTTAAAACTTGTAATATTACTTGCTTCTGTCAGGAACAGGTTTTTAGCTATCTAAAAAGCCCCACCTTTAGCTATGTAAAAAAACCCATCATCACCACCACAGCCACCACCATTATTGGAGAGCAGAATCTGACTCAAGACAATGTATGTTCCCCAATTCTTAGGTATTTTTTCTGCTGAGCCTGAGAAACAATTTAACAAAAAACATGATTACTGATGTGAGTTAACCAAAAATCTTCTCCCTGGTACACGCACAGATGTCACTGAAAAAATAAGAATTTCTTTTCTATTGTGTTAGCTCATTGTATCGGATGTAAAGAGCATTACCAGTGAGGTAACACATCAGCCACCCATGTTTCCAAATGACATGATTTTACTTTATCAGGGAATGACATTTTGGGAAAACTTGAAGAAAGCTGTAAGATTGTGACCTGTTTCCAATACTATTCTCTCTTGAATACCCTTTCTTAGTAACAAGCTTTATCAGCAAACCACTCTGATGAACCTGAAAAGGGTTTGGAAATAAAACAATTACTAAGAGAAAATGTGTGACTTAGTTTGGCTTTCCTTCCTCACAAAGCCTTTCCTTGAGCTTCAGCATCTATTATTTTTAATACCTATTTCTATCCATCCATGCAGGTAGTCTATATAAAATCTGCACAAGCACACTGATTGCTAGAAAAAGGTGCATTTCAGAGTGACTGCCTACCACCCAGGCATCTCAGTGGGACAACATGACATATGGCAGTGAACAAACTAGCTCTGGGTCAACACCAGAGGCAATAAGATTCTGCTCACCTTAGCATGTTACTGCTTCAAGGTGCAGAGGTGCTACCATACTGACAGATGATTAATTTTGCATTGTGGTCAGTGATTATTATTGCATTTCACCTGCTGCTACCATTGTCATCTGAAAAATGAGAAAGCATCTGAGAAAATCCTTTTTTCTAGCATAATATACTGAAAAGAACTGCTACTTTTTATTAGCATCATCAATAAGTCACTGATATCCATCTGTCTTTAATGGGACATAGACATGACATCTCCTGAAGATGCCTCTTGCATTCTCTGGCTGTGATTCCTATTAGTGCCACTGAAGAAGGCGTAGCAGTGAGCTATGCTGCCAACCCTTCAGGCAAAGAGATAGAAAAAAGAGCATGCTCCTTCCTCTGTCTGCTGCAGTTGATGCTCTTGTCTACTGAAACAGTCATGCTTTTGTACAGAGTTGACGTGAGCTCCCAGGCATAGCCATTTGTCACACAGTCCTCTGTTGGTACTGACTCTTTCTCTAAGACCTGCATTTAGACAAATAGATCTGGGAGGAAAATAGCTCTCTACACAGAGTTCAACAGATATCACAAAAAAACCAATCTTTTCTGAGCTGAGGAAGGACTTCCTTTCTCTGACTTTGGAATCTACCATATGGCTGGGATGCCTTTTTTTTCAAAGCCTGATCCGTTCAAGTAAGAAACTCCTGTGTTTCCATCCAAGGCTTTCAAGGTTCCAGTTTAATTTATTGAACTATGGGTGTACGTGGTTACATTGAAGAGAGTGGACTGGAAATGGAAATTGGATTTGGAATTGTGGATCTCAGTGTCACACACTCAACAGTAAAATGCAAATATTTATGTTATGTCCCTGTGGTCAAATGAACTGCAATATGTGAAGCTGACTGCAAGAATTTATGTCTTTTGTTAGCTGTGACTTTTTCAGTCCAGATGGATGCATGTCAGGTGTATCAAATATTTCTGAAAGACTAAACTATTAAGGGTTTGAAGGAGAAAAATAGAACTACCCAGTGTTGTCTGACTGAACTTTCAACGCCTAGGTCAGGTTCTTCTCTTTATAGCATACTTCTACAAGTGCATTATAAAAAAACATGAAGGCAGAGAAAAAATACATTTATAAACAAAGAAACCCAAATATTTTTCAGCTGAACTCTGGCATTTCTATAGCAACAGGCTGGACCTTATAAAAACATTTTTTTAGTGATTAAGACTGATAGCATGGATATTGAAGCACATTTTATACATGTTTTAAGATGCATTTATTGATGCAAATAACTTGGAAAATCAATCTAAGCTAGTAAATATAACATTATAAATAAGAAAATTACTTGGCCAGGCTGGCTGGAAATTAAAGATCATACAATGCTGGGGTTTTTTTCTTAAGAGATGGCATAAAATATGTTATTTGGTGATAAATATAGTCTTCAGCTATATCCATCCTTTGTGATTAGTTTGGCTGTGCTCATCTAAACTAGACTAATTTCAAAATATCACTGCAGATTGTATTCCCCATGCATAATAATTCACTTTGACAAGTTTTTTTGCCAGAAAACAACCAAGCCATTCACAGCAATTAGGCAGAAAGTATTACTGTTCATGATCCTAGGATGCTGACAGATTTTCTCCTCAAAGACTGAAGAATTTCCAACCTGGTCTAAGTGATGTGATTTTAGAAAGTTTCATAAGGATGAAAAAGGCTCATATAGTTTAGCCCCAAAATCTTTCTTGCAGTGGTCAGTAGCAAGTGCCAAGGGAAGGACACTGAATAGAAACAGTATGGAGTGGTATGTCCTAGAACAGCTCGCCTGTAAATTGGAATTCATGGATCAGAGGTAGTTCATGTTCAATAGTTCTCCTGCTAATTTCATGATCCTCCTTTTGAACCTGTGTAATCTCTTGTCTTCTCTAATATACTGCAGCAAAAAATTTCACAGCTTGTGTGTTTTGTTTTAAGCACGTTTTCTGTTTTTGAGACTAACGTACATGCGTTTCATTTGATGTCCTCTAGCTTCACATAAAAAGAAACGAGTCACTGAATGGATTTTATAGACCTCTGACATATACCATATGGTCTCCATCATCTTTTTTTTTAGCTTGATGCATTGTAGAATACAGATCTGCTGCTTTTATTACAGGAAAGGTTGACTCCAGCGTTTCTCAGACCTTTCCATCACCAATCTCCTGCTCTTTTTTTCACTCCATGCTTCTTAACACAGAATCTCTTCATTAATAATACTAGTTCATGGAAAAAAAATTCTGAAAAGTGAACTTCATCTGACCCTTCAGATTCCATTACCTGCCAATAAAGCACAGGCAGACATCACAGGAACTGTTATAAGCATCTCTGTGTTAATCAGGAACTGGTAGATACCCTAGTAATTCTTGGGAAACATGTGAATAGGAAATGGACCAGATTTTGAGAGTTCTGTAGTCTGAAGTTGCATTCCCTCATATGATGTTCCCCACTGAGAGCAGAGAGGAAGGGAAAATCAACATTTCCTTCAGCAAGGAAGCAGCAGTCTCAAGGCAGCAGCCTGAGACTTTAAGTCTTGTTTGTGTTCAGGGCCAGCCACTGGGGTGCCTCTGAACTGCCAGAGATGCTGTAAGGAGTCTTGGCACAAGTCACTGTTACATACCTATATATTAAAGCAGAATGTGTTTGGTTTGAAATGTGGCTTGGAATACTGTACTGCCAAGCTGAAGAGCTTTGTGCTTACAGGCAGTTGTAACTGCCTCTGCCTAAAGTATGTACCTCATTACTCAGCTGGTGGGAACAAACCTGCTTCCCTCTGTCCATGAGTCATTTTCAGGGAAAGCAGCTCCTATATGAAGTTATCACTTGAGGAAGGAATTAATGAGCAACATATTACAAGCTGCATTATGCAAGAAACTGCTATAAGTGATCGTAATGAGACTTTCAGATCTTAAAGCTGGTGTGACCTGATATCAGAGGTCTGCTTTTTCTTACTTGATGGATTTATTCTGCTCAAGGTGATAAATTCAGCTGGTTAGCCACGATGCTGTTTTTAGAAAAGCAATGACGTTTTGAAAAAAATTGCTATCTCACATCTCCAATGAAGCCTTTACTTTGTAGTCCTGGAAATGAGTGATTTGCATGTAGTGCATGTAAGTAAGTCTGCATGGAGTCCACGAGCATGATGATGGCCTTGTGCTACAAAGGATTTATTGTCATCCATATGAAAAGATTGAAGCTTAGGTGAGTGATGTAATTATATTGTCTTAATTATCACATTACAGCATTACACCTATTGTAGTAAAATTGTTCATAAGGATCAAGAGAAATTTGCAAGTATTTTCCTTCCATTCCCTTTCTCTTTTTCCTTTCCCTTTTACCTGGCTGATACTTGTGCTGTATACTAGGTCCTTACCTGCTCCCAGCAAATGCTGCTATGTTTTCTCTGTGTCATTTTGTGCTAGAGACAACTTTCATTTAGCAAAACTATATGCATAAGCCACAGTGGTGAACAGAAGGCAGCAAGCAGGCAAGGCAGGCACATTTCATTTACAAATAGCTTCTAAAACCAGATTCACAAAAGGACTGCAAAGCTAGACTTAATCTTTAGATGCCTGCCTCCCCAGCTAGAGTTTGTAGCTTTGAGCTTGACTGGAACCACATTAGCCTCTTTGTAAGGAGATGTGAGTGCCAAAGAATATCCACAGAAACCTGGAGTCTAAGCTGAAATACAGGTGAAATATGAAAGGAGGAAGATCTGAGATATCTCATATAGTCTTCAGTGTCCTACTCAAGATCTAGTGAAGCTCTGTTTATAAATTCCATATTAAACTTTGTCATAGCAGTAGGTGCGATCTGGGTGTCCTCATTGTAAAACACATCCAGGGAGGGAAAAGGAAATGTCAATATCCAACTCTGCTTAATTTCTTAGTGGCTGCAGCACTCAATGAGGACAACAAATATATGAATACACATAATCTGAATCACATAACTGTGATTGAAAGGTGTGCCCCCAATTTCCTAGCTCTTAGAAATATGTTCATCTATGCTCTTTCTATTTGTCAAGGAAAGATGTAGTTGTTCTGTATAAAGAAGAGCAGCTACCAGTAGAGTGACTGCAAGCTGCCTACCCCTCAAATGCTGAATTCTGTGAGTCAGAAGAGTCATCTGGCAAAGCCAAGCTGAAATTGGTTCAAGCACTGGAATAATCAGAAACTGTGTTGCCCATCCAATTTAATATTCTAACTTGAGACCATGGAGAGATATTTTGGTGTCAGTGGTTTCAGGGGCTGACATTTTGAGAGATCAAGATATAACACAGTGAGAAAGCACAATAGTGCAATCCTACAAGCAGGGTAAATGAGATTCATTTAAGTAGTCAGTGTCAAAGAAATCTACGTAGCACTGCAAAATCTAAACGGACCTATGACTAGGCTGACTGTTAGCTACAGAAGCCATACATTTAGTGTGCACTTGGATAACTATAGGCTTAAAATCATTTATGAAACTCTCTATTTTAGTGTCACTTCTTATTTACTTTGACTTTACCACATCTTCAAATATGATGCCTTAACAGTATATGAAGAGTGCTCTCAGGACTACAGCTTTTTACAATGGAAATTGTCTTGTTAAGCCAGTCAAATGTTTACTATAAGGAAGAGTAATAAAGGCAGGGTAAAGTGATGTGTTTTATAGTGATGCCACGAGGAACAGTGATCATGCCTCTCTTAAAAATAGCCAGAACTATTTTGCTTTGAGGATAAGGATTCAAGATCAGTTTTTCTTCTAAATATCCAAGGCTCACACATTATTTTCAAATTCATGAAGGACTTCTGCTGTTTTGCCTTTATAATTGCATATATGATATATTTTTTCCTTCTGTTTGTCTTTTTAGGTTTTTACATGTGCCTGAGGCAGAGAGATACTGAAGGTGAGGGTAAATATAGTGCTCCAGCTGTGACGACTTGAGATACATGCCACTTTTGCTTTTTGGCATTGATTATACGTTCACATAGTTACTAACCAGTACTCCTAAGATCTGATTTTTGGCAAGTGCTGAGCTTTACTCTTCCAAAACACGCTTGCATAGTACACTTGCTTATATTAACACAGAAGGAAACTAACAGATACATAGTGATAATATACATAAAAAATTTGAGGCTAAAAAGATCATTGTAGAGAGAATCCTGAAAACCAACATTCATGAATATGTTAATAGTGACTGAAAGAAAGATACATCAAGTATCAGTAAGAAAATATTACCAAACAAACAAACAAACTACCAAAATGAGAATTTCCATTTGGACAGTGCTTAGAGCTGTCTGAAAAGTACAGGGGAAAATCTTCCCTGTTCTCTTGACTCTTTCTGTCATTGTTCACTGAAACACATAAACAGTGGAGATAACTTACCCAGGTCTTCCATGTCTCCTTGTGTTTCTCCTGTATCCATGCCCATACTAATCAGATTTTTTTCTGCCAGGAAAGTAAATTCCTGTGCCACTTCTTCAAGTATGTATTTGCTCGAGGTCCCAATCAATGGTGTGATTTTGCAGTTACTTGAAAGCAAGCTGTGAGTTTGACAGCCAGCTGATCAGAGAGGAGGAACAAGGCTGTGTGTCTCTGTGACAGGCAGGGAGAGGAGTGAGCTGTGAACAGCAAAGCCTGAAAGCTGGAGTTATGCCTGGCACTTTGCAGGTTCCTGGCAGCTCAGACTCTGACATTTTTAAATAACTGGGTTTATATGTGGATAGCATGTGGTGGCTTAATTCTGTGTACAACGGAAATACCTCTATAACGCCACAGTTTTCCAAACAGTTTAGTAGTCCTATTATAAACACTTTCTGCCTTTACATTCTTTTCAATTAATGGTCAGTCACATCTGCACCTTGCTGTGCATGGTGTTGGGCAAATGCAAAGAAAGTAATTGTTTTTTCCAATATTCATACGTAAAAGAAGATCTGATAAAATTTCAGAAAACAGGTAAAGCCAGTGGAAGGCAGCAGAGCTGACTGATTTCAGTGTCACTGTAAAAGTTCTAAGTGGAAATCCTAACCCAGAACCTCTTGACTATAGCTAGATTATTTCATTCAAATGCTGGGTTTTGATATTTGATACAAATATCAACTGTAAAATGTATTCTTTTGTAAGCATTTTGTATTTTCTAATGCTCTTTTGTTATATTTCATACATATACCATGCATTTAATTATCGCCTTTTTGCAATGTGAAATTTCTTTTAAAGTTTATTGAAAGCAGAGTGAGCCTGGAAATTCAAAGGAATTGGTTATGAAATTATTTACAATGAAGTCACAGTTTCAGAATTACCTTTCTAGTTAAAGTCTTTCACTGTGGCATGAGGGAACAAAATACATGACATTTTAACAGTACTGTTACACCAAAATTTTGTTGCCATGGAGACAAATACTGTGTAGATTAAGTCATAAATTCTCTAGGAGGTGCTAATAACTGGGTAGTGTTTAATAACTTGTTGAAAAAGTCCACATCCTTGTGACATTTCTGAGGGGGTAACAATAAACCATGACAAATGCCAAAATTCAGAGCATGCTTCAACCATTGCTAATGCTTAGTTTACTCAATTTTCTTTTTTGTGTCTTGTTCCATGTACTTTTTGGTGCCATAGCTGTGTTAGATACAGAGTGGGTCTTGGTATGAAAGTGATAGCTTACCCTGTGGCAGTAGCTGCCTGCACATGAAGCCAACGATACCAAAGTAGAGAATGTTTCTGCTTGTTGATAGTAATGTAGAGGATGTTTCTCTGTGGTAAGTACCTTCATGTAAAGAAAATGTACTAACTCAGGAGGAAAGTAGTCTGTAGCAAATATGCGTTTTGCATATTTTAGCAAAGCCTGACCCTTTAGCAAAGGGTTCTTTCAGGATACTCAAACCACTAGGAAGTACAACAGGCTGTGAAGAAATTCATACCGTTTGCCCCAAACTCAACATGCCCAAGAAGATGAACTAGTTTTTGAGTCTAATAATATATGTCTTTGAGGTTAATAGTTTCTTTCATTGCTTTTGCTTTGTTCACCTCAGTTTTCTATGGCCTGTCCTTGAGAGAAGAGCAGATGTCTGAATACAGTGTAGCCAGATAGGGCCAGAGCATATCCGAAATCTATCAAACCAGTTCCTGAGATTTCTGACCTACCTTGTCACACCTTACAGTGCCCTTCTGATCTTGTTAAGTCTGATGGGACTTTTGCAATAAAATTCACCGTGGCCCATATTTCATCAAAATAAAATCTGAAGTGGCTTCCACTGAGTTCTCTGAGTACTGATCCCTCTGTTCACGTCACTGGACTTAAGGTTATTTGTGGCTGGCTGAGACCCTTTCTGATCAGTGAAGGGGATTATCACCGCTCACAAAAAATCTTGCAAGGGATGATTGCACCCTGACAGATTCATGCATCAGAAGGATGCCCACATCTTTGTTGTCCCTCTCATTTCGGGTTGGCTGCCTTTTTTCACAGTAATGGCATACAACAGTCCCCAAGACTCTAAAGAAAACAATGAGATGTGTTTGCAAGTAGAACTATGAGTTCACTCTTGCTGCCTATGATTTTAAGAGTGCATTAAAGAAGATAATTGAGTCATCTGTCTCCCATCTAATATCTGACATGGTGTGAAAAATATGTTTTGACTCCATATGAGCTGTGGGAGTGTTCTGTTTTCAGTTTTGAACAGAATGGTTTTCTACAACCCATTAAAAAGCATGGTCTGATTTTATAACTATTTTCTCTCGTTATTCAAGTTTTCTTTCAAAACTTGTATGTGTATGCCTTCTTTATTTTTTTCAGAAGAATATACAGATGGAATCCAAATGCTGATTCAGGCAATGAACACATTGAAGGAAAAGGTAGCTGGCATTTAAGGTTAGGATTTTGACATTTTTACTTGAAAGCACAAGTTCTAACCTTTATGCAGAAGTTTCATGTATGCAGTTTCTGTATTCAGCAGCATTAAGGAAATGAGTATTATACAAAGGAAAATGGTACTGTTGACATGTGATGAACCAGACTGCTCCCAGCTAGGCTGTTGTTGATGGAAGAAACTCTGAAGAAGCCTCTGGATTTGTATTGCCATCATTGGCTGCATCTTGATGATGGCTCCAGAAACACTTCCAAACTGCTTCTGTGTGTGTAGGCTTTGGCCACATCTTGGTGTGAGGTGGGGAGTGGGGGAGCACCTGCCCTACATGTACCCTACACTTTGGTTTTCATGGAAAGAAAACACTGTGCACTGGGAAGAAACGTGTTTTGCCCAGGCATCTGATGTGAGAAGTTGAAGGGTGATAACCTTAGGGTTCAGCAGGCCATGTGTTTGCCACTAAGTATACACATATCTCATACGGCTTCAGTTCTGACAGACACCTTTGGTCATGAAATGCTTATCTTTGAGCTGGTCTTTCTCCCATTGATGTCAGCGAGAAACAATCACTTCCTTAAATTTGAGTGCTTTGCTGGTTAGAACTGGAGTTTAGGTCTAAGTCAAACACTTTTCTGAACTGATGCCTGAAAACAGAATATGACCTTGTAGGATAATAATGTAGGGTGCAATACAAGTTATCATTTTTTACTGCACTCTGGGGAGGGTTTGCTCTAGCACCATGGTGGACCTCCTCCTCCTCCAGCATCTCTGGGAGTTCCTTCTGCTATTTTTTACTCCTACCTATGCTGCCACTGCCTGTCTAGCCTTTCTCTGCCCTCTCTGACTCTCCTCAGTAGTGCCCCGTGAAAGGACAATAGGCCATGGGCACAAACTGAAATACAGGAGACTTGACTTAAACATGAGAAAGCCTTCTTTTTAATTCTGTGGTCTGTCCAACCACTAAAGCAAGTTCTCCATAGGACTTACGGATTCTCGATTCTCAGAGACATTCAAAATCTGACTGGACATGGTCCTGTGAAAGCTGTTCTAGCTGACCCTACTCTGAGCAGGTCTGTGTGGGGAGAGTGGACTAGATGGTTTCCAGAGGGACCTGCCAATGCCAACCATTCAGTGTTTCAGTGCTAGGGCCAATGCTGCTTAACCTCTTCATTAATGACATGGATGATGGGGTGGGATGTGCCCTCAGCAAGTCTGGTGATGATGCAAAACTAGGAGAACTGACACACCAACTGGGTATGTTACCATTCAGAGTGACTTCAACAGGCTGGAGAACTGGCCAGAGAGGAACCTCATCATGTTTAGCACAGGGAAATGTCCAGTCCTGCCCTTGGGGAAAAATAAACCTATGCACCCATCCAAAATGGGGGCTGACTGACTGGAAAGCATCTTGCCGGAAAAGGAGCTTGGGGTCATGGTGGACAGCAAGCTAACCATGAGCCAGTAGTGTGCCCATCTGGCAAGGAAAGGCCAACAGCCTCCAGGCTGCATCACCAGCAGGTCAAGGGCAGTGATCCTTCTCCTTTAGCCTGTGGAGAGACATCTGGAGTGCTGTGTCCAGTGTTGAGCTTCACAGAACAAGAGAGAAGGATCTATAAGGAATAAAACAAGCAACTTCCTTACCTCTTTATTTGATTAGAACAGTTCAGAGGGGAAAAAAAACCCCAAACCTAAAAACAAAACCAAAAAAATAACCCAAAACCAAACACTGCCCTTTCCCTATCAGTTATTCACTTATTCCTCTATTCAATTCAGTTATCTAGTTATTCCCTTTCTTCCTACCTAATAGGGAAGAAGAAAATTTGTGACATGTGAGAAAAAACTTAAATCCAACAGCCCCAGAATATGAAGGAGAGTGGATGCAGCCCATGACCCTTGGAGCAATGCTAACCAACATATTGGCAGAGACCAGTGGGCAGACAAGGTCTGCCTTCCGGCAGCACTCCTGGCCAAGACACTCACAGAATATTTCAAATGCTTGGAATAGGAGGCCCGTAACCTTCAGCTGGGATTTTGGCTCAAAATACGGGGAATATAAAAAAAAGGAAGAAACAATTATGTTTAGTTTACATAAGGTAATATTACTGAAGACCTCAGACTGGACCTTATCCAAATAGATTGAAAAGTCCTCCAGCTAGGCCCACTGACACCAAGCTACAGTTCTTACTGTCACCTCTTCTGTCTTTTTGCCTCACCAGATCTTCCTTAGAAAATAAGTAACAAGCTCTACAAAATCCCACAGAAACAGAATCCCACTTCAGGTGGAAGGCAGCCTAAGTGAAACTCAGAACCAGTTAGTTAGGTCAAAGCTGAGGTATTGTCCTCAGCTCATGTGCTTTTCTACTGGGCACACAGTAGTCGCTGGAAACAGCTGAAGAGGCACAGATGATGGTTTGTTGCTAGCAGTGTATTTATATTCCTCTATTTTAAAATATACACTGTGATTATGCAAAGGTTTTTAAAGGACCAGTCAAGTCAGCACAGCTGAGGCTATCTGTGCTACCATAAATGTTTACTTGTTATTACCAGATGATTGTTTCTCTTTACAAAAGCAATTACACCAAACAGCAAGGTGATATGAAGACTTGTTTAGATGGGTATGCTGCAAACACTGACCTCAGAGTTAATTATCTTCTTCCCTTCCTAATCAGTGGGCAATAATAGGATTCCTTTGATACAATTTCAGTGACTTCAGACATCTGTTTTAATATGTTTTGACAGAGGTCCATATTTCTCTCCACTGAAAGAGAGTTTAGGTCACTAAGAGACAGAAAATTGCACTTCTTTGCGTTACGTGAAATTGTATCCACCATTAAAAAACATGCAAAAATGATGACAGTTTTGAAAAGACTCAAAATTTGTATCACAGCTCTCATAAAATTCAGTGTCATTCTGAAATCTCAAGACTAGAAGGCTATGGTCAGTACAGAAGACTATCAGCTTCCATTTAAAGTGATGATTTTAGTTTTGTGTTTCCTCCCAACCCCACCCCACCCCACTTCCCCCCAATATACCATTGGGGTAATGAGCTTTAACATTACCATAAGACATCTAGAAAATAGTTATGCCAAATGGTATGTTTTGCATGCAGTGGGAGCTTAGACTCATGATTTTGGAATGCTTGGGCTTGATACTAAATACAGATCAAAACTAAACTTCTACTAAACGTAAGATTCTGGGGGAAAAAAGGTATCTGAAGCTGCTTTCCCCTTAGTTTTTGACAGTTCCTAGCAGGCTTTACATAAGTTCTGATTCATAAAATTATTTTAATTCTTTCTGTTTCCTTCATTATGGAGATACTGATTTGTACTCGGGCACAAAAAGAGCTTTACCTACAGAAAAATAAAATAAATAAAGTTTTTCTTTAAAATCAAAATTGGTGATAGATGGAAAACTCAAATTTCTTGCTTGCAATAGATGTATTTTTCAGGAACCTAAATTAAAAACTGTTTGGTGGGGAAAAAAACCCATTTGAGCTCCTGCATACACAAGTATGTTCCAGGACATCTCTCTGTAAAGTCTGTCTAACAACTGATCTTTGTCCTGTACAGCAGAGATGGAAGACATCCAACCATCTCCCCTTTCTCTGTTTGCCTTGGCCCAATCCCCTATCCTGTGTTGGCTAGAGCTTTTTGGACACAGCTTCCACAGCTGGTGGTGGTTTCTTGTGAAGTGGCTAAACACTTGCTGAGGTTAATCACCATCCCTTTGACCACTGTGCCAGGGAATGCAGGTAGTAACTTGTGCTTTTTGGTGCAGTGAAAATGGCTGATGAAAATCTGTCCTCTAACACAAACAGCAACTTTTAAGAGAGCCTGATGGACATCCAACTGAAAGCAATGTCTGTATCAATAAGTATACATGCATGTATGCATATTTAGATTCACAACAGACATGGCAAAGTAGTAATGTAGCACCTCATGAGTACTACTTCATACTGTCTGATGGTGACATATGTTCCCAACAGTGCACCATGCTTTCTAGCAGGATTTGAAGGGCACCTTGAGTCCATTCAAGAGCATATCCTGCCTGATTACAGCACATATTTGTAGTTGTTCTCTTTGTGGCTGTGGCTGTCTTGGCTGACCCCTGCTTCCACACAGGGCACAGCGTGTTGCCCTCTGGCTTCTGATGCCTGTGGGGGTGGCACAGCTGCCAACAAGAGTGCCATCCAGCACCCCGAAGGGGTTGATTTAGAAATGTTTCATGTTTCTGGACATTCATATGCCTGCCACTCCATGGAAGTGGCAGGAATGAGGGACCCTGTTAAAGGCCCCTCACCTGCAAGTTTCCCACAACAAACGACACAGTGCCGTCCTCTGAGCTCTCCTGTTTCTCCACAGGTCCCCCTTCAAAGTTAGAAAGCAACACCTCCGTTTGCGTGGTCGTCTCTCCAACACAGTCCCCCTATCCCCACAACAGCTGCAGCTTGGGAGCCAGGTGTCACTGCAGCCACAGATGGGCCTGGGATAACCCTGAGTCCCACTGTGCTTTGGAGGGGCCCCCTGCCCCGTAAAGAGCATGCCCCGCGCTGGGCCAGGCACGTCTGGGTTGCAGGGACTTCGCGGCTCTGCGCCCTTCCGGGCAGAGAAGAGAGGAACCAGGGAGGAACGTATTTTCCCCGACCTCCTCTCCTCACAGCTACACTCTTGGCCTCTCTGTGTTTCCAATTCAAAACCAAATGTCCAGGAAGAATCTGGAAAAGCCCCTTTTTCCTGCCTAACTGCCACAGATTGGTATGGGGCTGTTTGAAAACACAGGGCACCTAAGCGCCAGCTGGGGAAGAAGCATCTTTCAGTTCCTTCTTTTTGGATGACTAACAATCTGATAGGAAGCTTGGAAAATAGCATTCTTGTGATGTTCTGTTTCAAAAATCAGAATTAATGTGGTAATGCAGGGAATTCTATCGGGGGAGGTTTTAATCAAAGTTTCCAGAAAAGTGACGGACATTTTACTTTTCTTTTCTTTTCTCTCAGGAATGAGCACACCAAGGATGAGCTGTGTAGGTTTTCCTGGGTTGGGAACACTCCAAGAAGACGGCATTCAAGCTTTCCAGAGTCAAGGACAGAAACCATGGGGAGAGATTCACTCCTGTGTGCCCTCAGGAAGTGCCTCTCACCAGCTCCCCAAGTTCAGACAGGAGAAACTGTGGACGTAGCACGTTGTGATGTTGTCACTTGCCAGTGACAGGACTTGCCAGTCCCTGCTGCCTCCCCCATAGATACTCAACTTTCCATAAAGGTTTACACTTTTTGTCGCAGGCAGGTATGCCTTCATAGCTGTCAGATTCACAGTCCCTCTGAAAAGCGCCCTTCCAAAGGCGCACCCGTGCGCTCCGCTACGAGCTCATCCGCACAGAGGAGAGGGGCGTGTTGGCTTTCCTGTGCAGACATTCTGGCGTTGGTCTAATGGAGATGTGGCTCGCTCTCTCTGTCACCAGACTAGTGCCATGGAGGCAGTGGCTAAACCATAACAAGACCTTACTTGTATGTTATTAGTACTAAATGTGTGAAAATGCAAGTTCTCGCGGGAAAAACCGCACTTTCAAAGCACTCTGCTGAATTCAAGCTGTTTTGTTTCTTTATTAAAATAATGATGCTATAATTAGAAGCATAATTATCAAACTCAGTTGTTCTTCTATAGGAAAAATAACACAATTTACAGGATTGAAGTAGGGAACAATTCCACGAACATGAGGCAGCCATGCTCAAGCTTCCTTGGTCAAGCCAGCCCAACTGTCTTGTGAAATTCCACAGAAGCTGTGGCATTTGTGTATTTTGAACTGTCCAAAACACTTGAAGAGAAATAATGAATTTGAAGCTGGAAAATAGGGAGAACACAGGCAAAGGCCTTTCCACCCGTGAGGAAATACGTAATGCCACGGTGTCCACTGGTGGAATCTGCCTCCAGAGTGTCTGGGAGATGGCTGCGCTGTGAGCTTGTATGGGGAAAGCTGTCCTGCCGGATCAGACCCACGAGAGGCCTTTTCCAGAAACCTGTTTCTAAAAGAGAAAGGTGGAATTCTGTGTCTTATTCTTCCTGTCCCCAAAATCTTCAAAAACTGTGAAAAAAGAAGTGTTTTCCTTACCCCTGATGGAAGATGGCATAGACTTTACAGCATGAGCACCTATTAGCTGACGGAAAGGCACTTGGGAAGGGAGTGGTGAAGGGTTTTTTTCAAACCTCTGGCCATTTTATGTTCCTCATCAAATTATCTTGCCCTGTTTTGAAGTATTTGCTGCAGTGAAATCTGGGCTCGAGGAGACCTGCCAGCTGACTGTGGATAGTGCTAACAATTTCTTTTTTACATTTCATTTATCATTTACTTTTATTTTCACAGTGTTATGTTTTTCTTTCCAGTGTGTACCCAGTTTCTGTTTCTTCCTAGCTTCCTTTTTAAAGCTTTTCTGAAGGCTTATTTTATGTGTAATTCAGGCATACATATTGCAGAGATAATTTCTTCTCAGGGACAGTCTGTTCATGTAGTAATGTGTTTGGTGTTATAATTACTCAGGTGCACTTTTGGTAAAGAAGGTGACCAAAGCTGCAAAGTGGCCCAAGAGAAAAGAGAAGCTAAATTTTGTCATTAACTATACTACTAACAGCAGAACACATTCGGGATGAAATACCTTGTCTAGCTCTGTGCACTGACTTGAATCTGAAATGAATGAGAGCAGCTGACTTCAAGTGGAAGTCCTCGACAAGTTCTCCTTAGCTGTATGACAAAATACTGCTTGTCTTGGCTTGCCTATCGATTCAATATGCACACTCAGAAGTATCAAGATCAGGAATAAATTTTCCTTTTACATTTTCATTGTGTTCTCTGTTGTATGTTTGCACTGTGCTATGAAAAACCGTCTGTCCTCAGGGAAGGATAAGGGCAAAACCAGAATGAAATTCTGTTCTCAGCGTGGCATCAGATAAAGTGCCAAGAGATCAAGTACTGGTTTTTAATACTCTTGCTCTCTGATTGCAGGGGAGCTGCTGCCAGGCATGGCCAAGCAGCCATGATTTAGGGTAGAAGACCACACCTTGCAGAGAAACGTCTGTTTCCAAGGAACTGAAGAATTAACATCAGGGCTGGGATCCAGCAGCTCCCAGGCCTCATTGGGAGAGGAGTTTCTAACTCCTTTGGGAACAGATTGTAAGCCCGGTTCCAATAACACCACTATTTCAGAGGAATTTTTGTGAATGAAGGACAGAAAAAAAAAAAACCAAAACAAAGAAACAGAAGAGAAAAAAATGAGGATCAAGTACCTTTTCCTCTCAGCTCACTGGGCCACCAAAGCCACTGTGACCTCAGATCTTCCCTTCTGTGTAACACTTTTCCTGAGCTGCTCTTCTTTCACGCAGTCTAAGGCATTCCTTTGATTTTGACAAGAATGCATTAATTCTTGGGGATTTTTTGCTTAGATTACTGGGTACCAGGGTCTGAAAAAGAGTTGTCATTGAAATTGTGTGGTAGTTCTTGCCCTCTCCTTTGTTTGCTTGCTTGTTTTCTTGTCTTTGGTGGTTGTTTTGTGGCCATGTTGCACAAAAAGTTGTAAATACATAATGTAATTAGAAGATAGCTTTTGATAATGTAATGCATTCAAGACTTTTTTTTATATGCTTCTTGATGACATGAGGCAAATTATATTGAAATGTCTGATGAAAATAAAGAACACATATAAACAGAGTACATGGTCTTCTTTCAGGTTCCCTGTAGCACACTGTACTCTTTTATAAATGGCATGACTGTAATCGCTGAACAGCAATCTGTTCCCCCCCACTTCATCCTAAATAAATCATATGTGAGCAAGGAGAAGGGCCATGAAACATAATATGTAATCTTCTCCTTGAATTGTTTAGATCATGTTGCACCATTGGTCTCCAGGCAGAGTCTGCAAGGGTGTCCTGGGGCATTCTGGGCTTTCCAGCCCCAAACCTCTGTTTCAAACTGTCAGCAAATCTCAATAATATTGCAAAATTCAAAGTAAGGAGGAGAGGGAGATTTTTATTTCAAAATAAAATTTATTTCACCCATTCACATGCATGCTGTCATAGCCACCTGTCTGCAAGCAGCTAATGTGTATTCCCACCTAGCCTGGACAGAATTATTTGAGGTGAGGTGAGGACAAGAGGCACAGCCTTTGGAGGCCTTTTCACATCTCCCGGATTGTCCTTGCCTGGGTGTCCTGAGAAGCTGCACATAGATGTGATCTTGAGGAAGTGCTAGTGTGAGTGCCATCAAAATCTGCCATTGTCACAGCCCTTTTTCTGCCAGTCCTGAGGCATCCACACACCCCCCATGTTATTTTATTAAGTGGCCAGAAATGGCTACCAAGAGGATTCCATACTTTCCACAGGTGCAGAAGCAAGGATGACTCTCACGTTTGGTGCTCTCTAGACCTGGATGCCTCCCCCAGGCTCCACGACCTTTCAGAGGTGAGGGACACCAGCCTCACAGTGACATCAGCCAGCTCACTCAACACCCTCCAACAGATCCCATCAGGGTCAATGGACTTGTATGGGACAAGATTTTGCAGGAGACCCCTGAGCTGAACATCTTCTGATACTGGCACTCCTCTGCTCCTTGCTCCCTGCCTCTGGGCTAAAACGCCTGGGAACGGTGTCAGTGAAGACTGAGATGAAGGTGGCAGGCACCAAGGACCTCAGTTTTGCCCGCGTTTGCACTTACAATATCGCACAAGCCACTTGGCAAGCAGGCACGTACTTTCCTTGCCTGATATACTGTTCACGTAGCAGCAGAAGCAGCCCTCTTGTTGCTTTCCATATCCCTTGCAAAGCCTGGCTCAGCTTTGGGTTTCCTGATCGTATCTCTGCATACCTCAGCAGTGTTTCTATAGCCTCTTTCACGACCTGTCCTGACTCCCACCAACCATCCACATCTTGTTTTGCGTTGCTCTGCCGTGAGTTCCCTTTTTAGCCATGCCAGCCTCCTGATAGAGCTGTTGTGCTTTTTTCTTGAGCACCAGCATGGACATTTCTTGTGTTTGGAGAAGACCGTCTTTAAAGGCCTGCTAGCCCGTTTGAGCTCCTTTGCCCTTCACCATTGGCTCCCACAGGAGCTGCCTCCCACCTACCGCTTCCCCGACTAAGCCACAGCTTTCCGTTGTGAGGCCCGGGCCACGTCCCTGCCTGCCCCATCCTGAACTCCTCTGTATCAGGCTGCTATTCACTGCCACAGCCCTGACCAGTTCTTTCTTGTTCTTACGCAGTGCATCCAGGACAGCATGACCCCAGGTTGGTCCATCCAGCATCTCTGCTATCCCTGACACCCTCCAGAAATCTCCCTGATGGCCTTTCCCTTGCAGCAGGTGCCAGGGAGGTTGATGTCCCCCAGGAGAACCAATCCTAGTGATCAGAAACTCAGCCGTGCCAGGAACACTGCAGTTCTGTGCCCACACATGGTGCTCCAGCTCAAACGTGGAGACTCAGAATATAAGACAGGGCCAGCAGATCAAATGGGACTCCTTATTGCCACGGCGAGCCCCAAAGAGGAGGGCCGGCAGCTGCCAGGACTCTTCCCAGCCCCGCAAGAGGCCACACCACCGGCCACACTAGAGCCCGGTCCTAGGAGCTGCCAAACCCGGGGCCGGGCCAGCAGCTGGGGCATGTGCTGGCCCACCAGTCATCCAGGTGGCTCTTGCTAGTCTAGCTCTATCCATGACAACAAATGCATTAAAACTACACAGAGAGTCTTGCTGTTGCTAACAATGCTATTGTCCCTGTTATCCACAGCTGTGCTTTCTCCCCCTTTTCCTCGTGCCACTCCCTCCCTTTCGTCACATTTGCTGGACTCTACAGGGTCAGTCTGGTGGGAGAGGTGGTGCAGCGTCACAGCCTCTGGCCGAGAGGAGTGGGATGGTATTGCTGACGGGTCCTTCTCCACATGCTAGGTACTATTTCGTGGCTCCCCCCGAAGGGAAGTGCTTCCCCGCTCCAGATCTGCATCTCTGCAGCTGGTGCCGGGGCAGATGTTTCCAGCCGGGGGCTCTCCAGGGCCACCCTGTGCCCCATCATCGCTCACCACCCCAGGCCCGTCCTCCTTCTCACCGCAGACGCTGCCCCCACGTCCCGCGGCTCTGCTCCCCTACCAGCCCGCACTGCTGGCTGCAGCCTGGCCACGGCGGTGCCCAGATCCCTCCTCCTGCACGGAGTCTCCACTTGGTGCTGCCTTCTGCGTCAGCCCGGGCTTGTACCAGCCTGGGGCAGGAGCCCCAAGAACCTCAGCAAGGGGAAGCGCCAAGTCCTGCACCATGCACCAGCACATGTGGGGGGTGCCCCACTGGAGAGCAGCCCTGCAAAGTGGCCATCCTGCTGCCCTCAAGCACAAGCTTTCTTTCCTGTCTTCTAGATCCAGCCTTGCCTGTTAAAAAAAATACATTCCTGAATGTTGAATGCCAGTCCACCACTATGGAATCTCATGGGACTTGCCAATACAGTCATGTATTTGTTGCTGTAAAGCTGATGAAATTTCACTTTAAAATTTTACACTGACCTGAGCGGAGTTGAGCTGAAGCAGTAGAGTCTTCCAACCATGACATTCCAGTGGGGAGAGACTAAAAATACTGTGTGAGAATATATGCAGGAAATATGGTGCTGAAAGACATACTTGTGAGCCAGATGTTTGTTTAGCGTTTGCTGGTTTTGGCTAGTGCTTGCTGGAAAAGCTGTGCATTTGAGCAATAGGCTTGATGCCACCTGCTCTGTGCGGGGCCTGATTCTCCATAATCTTTTGCTTTAATTGCCATTTAGGCAGTGTGAGGCAGAGTCTTAGATGCTGCCCTTCACAGTCCTGACAACGGGAATGCAACAAGGCTGTGAGTTGGGAAAAACACAAGCTTGTGGCAAATGATGGCATTTATTTGAAATGATAAAATGAATAAGCAGCAAAGGCTTTTGTACTCACCGTCTGTTTAGCAACTTTTAAAAATACGTTTTTACAGCTGACAGTCTCAGGCTTTAAGAGGAGGGGTTTTTTTCAGCCAAATTGGATGGCCAGACTCAGAGAGTCAGATTTTTCCAGATCCTGTTGGCAGTGACCCAGAAGCAACTTCAGCAAGCAGCAGCAGGTACATGAAAGTACCATTGCTGCAAGCTTGACATTTTCTTGAGTGTGGCAGGAGGCAGAGAAGGGCTTTCAGGCAAGCACTCCTATGCAAAGAGCCTGTCAGTTTCTACAACATCAATACAAAATGCCTCTTCTTTTTACTTTTATCCTGAGCTTTTTCTTTGAAATCATTTGCAAAGAACATTTGGCAAGTTTTGATATGAGGGGTACGCCTCTCTCTTTATTTCCTTTTTCTGTATTTTCCCCCTCATTCTGCCCATGACTTTGCTTTTCCTTACGGTGTTCTCAGGCGTGGCTGCACCCTGGGAAGGTAAGGAGGCTTTCCAAAAGGCATTTCCACATCCTAATCCTTCTGAGTACAAATGAAATATTGATGTATTTAGGAGAAGTCAGGATTGTAAAAGAGTGTTTACTGAGGAGACAGGCCCCATGACAGCTGTTCAGTGATGGGATTCTGGTGCCACTGCAGTAAATACCCTATGAACAGTGGATACAGAGGAAAATACAACATGAAAGGGAACCCTGATGCCTGCTGCCAAGCAACACAGAACATGTAACTTGAGATGAGACAAGAACATACATCTTCTAGCAAGTTTCCCAGATGTCTTGACCTTATAGGCGACATCCGTTTCAGTTTCAGTTTTGTTATTCTCTTCCTCTTTTTGCTTTTTCTGTCCTTACAAACCACAAGTGGTTGTTTAGAGGGAAAAGAAGGAAAACATTGAAGTTAGTTGTTATGAGTATTCTTCCAGCGCAAGTGTCTCCTCTGTATGGGATGCAGTTAAACTTTCTTCCGTGTGTGTATTCACCACTTTGTTCTCTCTTCAGGTGATCTCTGTTGGTATGTTTTCATCAAGACCTGAAATTTAGGGCAAATCACAAGTTTGACTGGTAACACCTGCTTCTTCTGAACAACAACTGAAAATGTGCTTTGCTCCTTCTGGGATTGGGATTTTGTGCCGCTTTGTCTCCAGAGAAGGTCAGGAGATTTAGGAAGCTTCCTACCTGTGAGTGGGTGGGTTCTGAGTGCGAGTCCTCTGTGCAAGTTTTCCATCTGAGTAACGCTGACCATGTATTTCCTGCCTGCACAAGGAATCAAACATTGCCAAAAGCTGCATCTGCTAAGAGGGCAGCGATGGTGATCTTCCTCACTAGAAGTGTTACAATGAAGGCCAAGAGACATTTCCTTTTTTTCTCCCACACCACATTTGTCATTTAGATACATGTGTATGCATTGCTCCACCACAAAAAGGGACAAGGTGTATTTTCTAAAATTAAGCAGAGTTGTGCCTTGTCGCTTGCTTTGGCGATGATGTTGCCTTTTTCTTCTTTGTCAAGAAGGCATTTCTTTGTGGGCTCAAAGAAATGTGAGCCTTTGGAGAAGCTCAGCTCCTGTACCACATGGTGGGACGGGGAGGGCTTGGAAGGTTTTTCGGTCTGTGCAGGAAGCAGGGAAATTCTCTCCTAGTTTGATGGGCAGAGCAGCCAGTGGTGTTTGCCCCTTTGTTGCGCATTATCGGGACTGCAAAATATTCTTTTATTTCTTCTCCCATAAAACAGACAATAGAGATTTTTATTCTTTCACTGAATTTCTGGAAGACACTCTAACGCGTTGTTCATCAAGAGGGATAGATTGAGGTATTTCTTCCTCCTGCAAGAAAACCAGGAGAAGTACTGGCTTTTCCTTTTGTAATTGCTTTCTTTCTGTCAAAGCATGCATCTGAGAGATAGGTGTGATCCTTCTGGTTAAATCTGTTTCCTTTTGGGGAGGAAGAAGAAAAGGGATGCGGCAACTGAGAAAAAGCACACACACACACACACCCAAACACACAGACTTGCTAAGCAGAAGTCTCTTTACCTTCTCTTTGCAGCAGTTTCATATACTACAGATATGGAACTGGATTAGGAGGCCAGGCAGGACAGCATTTTACAAAGTTTGAAGCATTTGCCCTGTGACTGTCTTCAGTCTCATTCTCTCACTCACAGCCCTGCCAAGCAGTGTTCCAGCTCGACCTTCACAGGCTGCCTAAACACAGTGCAACCGTGCCGGTAAGCCTGTCGCAGAGCTTTGTACTTGATCTGCAACATAATAACAATCATTCCTGTTTGATCATCCAGGGCCCCCGAGCTGATGTCCAGCAATGCCTACAAGGGGATGCTGATGCCTTTTAAAGGGTAAGAAAAATACTCTGCAATAATTCTTTTTTACTAGTTCATTTTAATGAGGAAAATATGATGAAGAAAGGAGAAAATAAATCAAAACATGTTTAGCTTTCCACTTCAGCAACGTATCTGACCTTTTTTTCCCCAGCTGCTGTGGTAAGCATAAAAGTGTGAAGAACCTACAACTGAAAACACGTGGCTGTATGTTATCTAGGAGTAACTAGGTATTAAAAGCTGAATGTCTTTCACAGCAGCATATGTGTGCTGTCCAGAGAAGGAACATGGTGTACAAAAAAAAAAGGAAGAGTTGGCTTCCAGGTCTACAAAGAACTTGTAAATCACAACAAGAGACTTCTTGTAATTACTGTGAAAGCTGTGGTACATGCATGTGGTTAACTGAATCGCACATGAGGATCCTTTCTTGGCAGAAAACACGTGATGTGAATGGCGTGTATAGCAACTCTTACCTTTGCTGCATGAGAAGGTCAATAGATAGATCTTGACATACAAGTATTACAAATAACTCAGGGAAGGCTCCTGACACAAAATGCCATGTCCATATGCCTTAGAGTCAGTGCAAGTATGACCTTGAACCCTAGGGAAAGAATCGTATGCCTATTTCTTGCTAGAAGCTCTGTGGGCAGGAAGAATACTGTTCCTTTGCTTGCTGGGGCTTCTCTGTTCTCACCTCCCAAAGTCCTCCTTCCTCATTTCCTTCTCCCATTGCTCATGGGTGCCACAAAGCCCAGGTGGGCTTTTCTTCATTCTTCATATGCTGTAAGCCTGATTGTCCTTCACTGTAGCTCCTGAAGGAGCAGGTGAAGGACACATTTAATTAAGACAGGCACATGTTTGATTAAGACTGAAGTCTTCTCAGAGAGATAAGAATTGCGCTCAAATCTCATTTGAGTTAATATTTTCAAGCCTTTGAAGCACGCCGCCTGTGTATACTAGAGAAGGCAAGGAGATCTGCCCTGCATTTCTCTTAACCCATGCTGCCAGCTGTCATACTGGGGGTCCACGGGACCATCAGGAATTCCCAGTAATGATGGCCTGTACGTTGCACCTGAGCACAAGAAGTACAGTTTTCGTTTCACACAAAGAAAGCTACTAGTTTTGCACAGCACAAGTGAAGATGAACACCAAAGTGGAAAGCCACTTGAGCCACTCAATCTAATTCTAAACTCCGAGTCCTCAACTCATGAAAGCATGGAGGTGATTGCCAGGTAGTTGAGATGACAGCTAACACTCTTACTAGTAATTAGAATTTGATTAAAAGGAAATCAAAAGAGCAGGTATCTATAAACACACACAGTGGGCCAAGTAGCATTTCACAATACCTCCAGCTCAGAAAGCCAGGAAACTGTGCTGACTAGAGCCCCATGAACTCTTTGCAAGGAAGCCTTCTCTTGCTCTCAAAAATTTAAAAGGAAACGTGAAGCAGAAGGACTTGCATTTGGCTCTGAACTTCCCACAGAGGCTGGACTGAGGTTATGCTAGACGGGCATCTGAGCCAGGGAAACAGAAAGACTGTCCCTGCGCAGTGCTTGCCATGGGATGAGTCGTTCTGTCTCCTAAAATGTCCCTTTTTGCTTTGAATATCAAAAGGCTTTGCAAGACATCCTTGCCTCCAAAGCCTTGTGTCTGGTTGGCTTCTACGCTTCCAGAAGCCATCTGCTGCAGGGCATGCCTGCTCCCACTACTGTGCAGGATCTGGGTCTTCCTCCCTTCTGCCTGAGGCATCTCAGAGGAAGCCACAGACCCTGTGTGTTGTGAAGATGTTGACGGGCCTCTACCATTTCCAAACAAGCACGTTGTAAAAGTAAAGGAAACAAGCACAACGTCTTCTAGGAGTCAGAATATCCGTTTGGCAAAAGCAAACCTTTGCAAATGCCGTAAAAGTGGGGCTCAGCCACAGCTTTCCCTACAAATGATGCTGGCATCTATTAGAATATTGCTGTAGCACGCAAGAGGCTCCATCACACACCAGGCTCCATCATGCTAGGAGACTATAAAATGCACAGAAAGACAGCTCCTGCTCCAAAAAGCTGGCTGGCTCTGCAAACAAAAGTTGTTGCGTATTTACCTTATGTGTTTACACTCTTAGAGGATCAAGAAGAATCCATAAAAATGGTGCCTCTTTAAACGGATAAAATGTATTGAGGTGGAAAGCACACTGAAGCCATAGACACAAAGAGTAGGAAAAAATGCCTGAAAAAGGAAGTCACCTCTAATTTTAGAAATTTGTGGCCATATTTCTTAAATTAGTTGGTTAAATGTATACTTGTCACTGTTATTAACAAAAGACATGATGCTTTTGTAGTTTAGCATTTTTTGTTATACAAACAATGCTGCTGCTGCGTATTGTTGTTAGCGTTCCCTCTAGAAGAAAACTTCTCTTGCAAAGGCAGTAGTTTAAGGAGACTTTGTTTCCTTAATCTTCCATGGTTTGAATATCACAAACAACAATTTCAGTATTTTTGTTTTAAGTTTAGAGTCACCTTTCCAATGTTCTTCCTACATGGCATGTATTGTGGACATTCTCAGAACAAAAGTAACCAGCTCAGAGCTGATACAAAATGCAAAGGGTTGTTGCCTTTTCCCATTACAATTTTACCAGAGATGGAGATGGAGAGCCAAGATACACCTGCCCTGTTGCTGACAGATAGATGCCAAGGGGACTGTCAGTGTGATGGCTACTGCTGTCTGCTAACATTAAAACCAAGCATCACCAAGTAAAAAGTCCACACATTGTTTGTGTGTACCTGGAATACCTGGGGCATGGAGGCTCCTCCACCTTACAGGAATTTGGTGTTGACCCAGACAGTTACATCACTCGCTGTCCTTACTGACAGGTGCTTAAGGAAACTTTATAGAGAGCTTTTAAGATAATTGTATAAATTATTCTAAAATATGCTTCTGAAGTTTACAGAGGACCAAATGATCAATGAGTTTTCACTGCCTTCATTAATATCAGCAGCTAGAAATGGAGACGGTAGATAACTTTCACAGGCTTCATTATGGATTACATAAAATACAAGAATTGCATTTCTAAAATCCTTTAACATCCATAATAAAAACATATTGTTGATTTAATTAAAGGTAAGAAGACACCTCCCATCACAAAGTAAAATAAAATGATTGCTTTGCATTTCACAGGAAATCCCATCATGGACTCTACAAAAGCTTATTCATTGCCATTTCAGCTTGTGAAGTTTGCAGAAACTCTTCTGAGTTCAGTGGCACTTATCCAGTTCATACTAGTGGAAGATCTAGCTCTAGTTCTGTGTGATTATGTTTGTAGTAAGTGAAATGCTGTTACTAAGAATACTGAATGAGGAGGAGTTATCAGAAGAAACTCACCTAAGAATGGAAAGTAATGTCCTTTCTCTAACAATGGCTGATAATAGCTTGTCTTGTCATGACAGGTCTCCTATGGAGTCAAAGTAAACATGCTGATTAAGGGCCTACTGATTCCTCTCCAGTACAAATACAGAATAACCTGGAAATGTCCTGATCTGGGTCATGATGAGATGTGTTTCACCATAACTCGTGACAGCTTTTGGCTTCTTTCAGGGATCTCAGGCAAAGGGAAAGATTTGTCATAAGGACTTTCCTGAGATATGGATTTACAGCAAAGCTGGAGGTGGTTTCTTTTGCAAATGATGCCAATTCACTATTGAAGGACAGAGTTACAAATAGATCAGCTGGAGCCTTTTTCCTTTGAATTTCTTCTGTTTGTCTGGTGCTGGAGTGTGCTCATGTCAGACAGGGACAGAATCCAAATCTAGCACAGGTTTCCCTTGCAGGCAGTCCAGCTGATCCCAGCACATTAAAATAAAAATGATCTACACACTCCCTACTTCACCCCATGTGTGTGAAGCATTCTTCATATGAGCTCAAGCACCCAAATGTTATACAAAAAGTACACAGAACTGATAGAGATGAAAAGGAGCACCTTTCTAAGACAAGAGCTCTTTCTTTTTTGCTTCTAAAACCAAGGAAGTACTACCTACTCTTTGCAGTCCCTAAAGTCAGAGTTATGGCACAAGGCAAACAGGTAGATTCAGCTTAAGAGGAGTACATGAGAGCATGCACATGTGAGATTTTATGTATATAGGTAAGTGTAATCTCTTCACCATATTTTATGCCAAGAGGTGTTCTCGGTAGTTTAATTCTCACTAAAGGTAGTGTACTGTCTGCCTTCTTTTGCCCCTGGCATCACACAGCTGACTGACAGATGAAACTAAAGGCAGGGACACATGAAACCAAAGTGGAAAGACACCTCTGCATACATTGTAAATGAGTAAGGTAAAGACCTGATTGCAGCCGGGGTTTGAATGTGTAGCCAGACATAGCTGCTTTTAGGTCAGTTCAAGTACTGCAGTAACAGAGAATGGGAGGCAAATGATTCAGAGAGCACAACAGTCCAAACTCCATGGCTGTGTGTACTGTATTATCTCTTTTTAATGGGAAGATAGATGAAATTCACTGAAAATCTGACCCTTCTAGGCTGTTCTTTAAGGTGGCCTCAGCAGTCAGTATAGCATAGAAAAGGAAGATGTTTCTTTGAGACAGACCAAATTATGAGCTGAAGTTTTCAATGCCGTAAGACAGGCAGCATCTTCTCTCATTTACCTGAACTGCTCAGCCTGGATTCTTTAGTATCTGGTAAAGTGGTGTGAGTGATGATCATTCTTCTCATTACAGTGATATTGGCCAAATCTTCCTTACAGGTACAGGGTAAATGTTATTTTAGCATTAAACACTCATTCCTGCTATTTTCAGAGTTTGTTCATAGTCCAGGGAACAAAAGGTACCCCAAACAGCTTGGGGCTAGAACTTCAGTGCAGGATCTGGCTGATGGCTTATGCAACAGCGCTGAATAGAGAAGTACATCACATGCCAACACATGTAGTAACTAGACTGGGCTAGAAAGGGAGGCACAGGCAAAGTCATATTGCAGCTCTGAATATGGCCTGTGCTCTTGCACAGTCTTGATTCTCTCCTCCATGAGAGTCACTGAACGCTTTGAGGATCTTGGAAGCAGATGCACAATGGAACCACAGTTGGCTAGTCAGGTGTTGTGTAAGACACACACAAGGCATAGTTAAGCTACAACCCTTCTAAAGTTTCTACAGAGCTATCTGGATGAATGGCCATTTCCAAACATGGAGTTTGTTTTGGAATTCACCCTCTTTTTTTGCCTTCAGCTTTATAAAGAAAGGTGAAAATATGTGTTTCAATAACAACAAGAAAGGTAACATGTAGTTTTAGCATTTTATTGCAATATACACTCATGTGCGTGAACACGGAACTCACAGTGGAAAAATTAGCTATATAATTATGTACACTCACACTTAATAACTTTTTTAAGTAGTTCAGAAACTATGTTCCAGAACTTATAAATAAATACTCCGCACACTTTCAGCAAAATTTATGGTTTGTCACCAGGAAAGCAACAAATCTATTTCGCCAGAATTTTTGGTGGCAACAAGAATGACTAATTGAAAGTGCAGTCCCATGTAAAGGATGCTGCCATAATTATTATGGTCATCTTGGTTAAAGAGAAATTTTGGTCTGGATCTCTATGAAATTCAGACTAGGGACTTGTATGCCTGCAAAAATGTTTCTAGAATGTGCTATAGGTTGATAAACCCTTCAGAATTATCATGTCAAAGCCAAAGCATTCAGAGAAGTCAGTTTTCTTCACCTTGAGAGAAAGGACATCTTCCTTTTTCTCCCTTGCAATCACTTAAGCATCTGGTAAAGTCTCCTGGTTGAGCAAGTTGAGTGATTTTTTGAAAGTGCTTAGGAATATGTTACAGCTACACAAATAGACAGTGTATTTATTTGGGGAACCTGCTGTTCTCTCAGTGCAGCTGTGAATTCTACAATGATGTTTTATCATCTGCTATAAGCACTGGGCTTATGATTTTTATTGAAGACACTTAAATTTGCAAGAGCAAGACGACTGTGTTATTGCAGCTACTGAAACAGGTTTTGATTAGATACTGCTGAACCTTTGTGGCTTTCTTTCATTTCTATTTCTGCCTCTTCTGTACGAATTATCTTTGTCTTGAAGGCACTTGGATCTTAAAAACTATATTTGAAATATTTTTAAGCCTTGACTGTGGTAGCTTGAGCCAAAACCACGGGCAATGTTGAAGAGCTGACATCCTAGGTACTTAACAGCCATTTGTAAAACAGTTCTTCACTATGGTCTCTCAGGACCTGCCTACACTACTGAGATCAAAGCAGGAGCAGACCTGTGTTCTTCAAGGTCACAAAGGAGATCTCCTGATATCCTCCTGAATGTGAATCTCACTGGAAAAGTACATGTCATTCCTTTTAACTCCTCTCTCTCTCTGGAAATGTCACTTATTGCCTGACTCTCTGCATTGGAAATTAGCAGGGATGCCTTTATGACAAGAACCAGCAAAGCCACTTGAATAAGGCATAAACAAAAACTAAATTTACAGAAACTTTAGTTTACCTTTCTAATACAACTCGTTGAAATGTATTAACATCCTTATTCATTGGTCTTTCTCTTCATCTGAAATATTTCCGCTACATAGATATGACATAAATAAGCCTTATGCAATATAACCCATGTGATGTATATGTAACCTTTTGCCTTAAATGCATTTATTTGATTGGAAATGGCACAATCAACAGCATTTCTGAAATAGTCATGTCTAGGCTTAAGCTTAGTTAATATCCAAGGCAACAGATCTAACAAAAAAAAGAGATGAGATCCACAATATGCTCCAAAGACACGTATTTGCCTTGCATATATTTATCACCCTTTTCTTTAGATGGTTAATTAAAGAAACATTCTTCTCTTCTTTCACCAGTTCAGTGTGTCCAGTTAAGACCTGCAAGACAGACAGGAAGTCATCGCATTTTGATGTCAAAAATATCCAGAATGTTATGTTTCCTGAACTAGATGCAACCCATATACCATCTAGTGAAAATCTATTTTGTCAGCTACCAAAAAACCCCTCAAATCATAGAAATAAAAATAAGTGCAGCAACATGCAAACAAAGAGATTAAATCTATATATTATTCAGAGATAGCTGTTGCAGATGTACCTATATTCCTTGGCTCCAAAAGTAGAAGTAGTTAATTTCATCAGTTTTCCTGTCTAATGTTTTTAATTTATTTGTGAAGAGAGATTATGTTGACACTGGTGATTTTGTCATAAAAAGAGCAAGCACGTGTTTCTTTTCCAATCTCTCAGTGTTACAAATTTGAGAATATAGTGCAATGAGTGGAATAATCAATTGTGTTAGCTCAGGAGGAAAGTATGTTCCTTAGTTCCTTTAGTCATATAGATCAGTGTGCTTTTGCACAAGAAGCTGCATGAGAGAAAGGGAGAAGCTTCTTCTCACATTTTTGTGCACATTAGGGCTGGATAAAGGTATTGAGCCTAAAAAGGAAGTTTGGGGTGTTCACAAACAAAAATCATAAGCGTTTTGAATCTGCGTTTCACACCAAAGAGATGAGGTACTCTTTAACAAAAGAGTGGTGGTTCATTTCCATTTTTAAAAAAATTAAAATTATCTCTGTAGACTTGTGTCGTGGTTTAACCCCAGCTGGTAAATAAGTGCCACACAGGTGCTCACTTCCTCCCCCATTGCTCAGCAGTGTGGGGAGAAGAATAGGAGAGGAACATAAAACTGGGCAGTTGAGGTAAGAACAGTTTAACAACTGAGGTAAAACCAAAAGAACAATAATAATAAAAGCAACAGTTATAATGAAAAGGAGGGAGAAGGGGAGAGGAACAAAATCTAAAGGGAAGGGAGAAAAGAAAACTCATGACGCACAATACAACCGCTCACCACGCGCTGACTGGTGCCCAGCCAGTCCCCCAGTAACAACCGGCAGCCCCGGCCAAGCCCACCATACCCCACCCCACCCTGCTTATATACCAAGCACGACGCCCCATGGTATGGAATACCCCTTTGGCTAGTTCGGGCCAGCTGTCCTGGCTGTGTCCCCTCCCAGCTTCCTGTGCTCCCAGACCTTCCACCTGCAAGGCCTGAGAAACCAAGAGGTCCCAACCCCACCGTTCCCACACCAAAGCCAAAACACAGTATGCACTAGCCACCAAGCAGAAAACTAACTCTATCCCAGCTGAAACCAGCATAAGATAGAAATTTCACTGCTTCTATGGGTAGAAGTCAAGGTGACAAATGAACCATCTCTATTCCCAACCCTCAGCACGGACAAGACCTTCTGCAGATGGGCAGACCAATTTATGTGTGTGGATGAAGACCAGTTTGGGAGTATCTGACATGTGGAAATGCAAACAGAGAGCCAGGCTTCTCAGTGCAACATGCAAGACTGCCAGGGCTGTCTGCACCAGTGTCAGCATTGGGATGACCAGCTGGCCTTTTCCTTTGTGAAGGTGCTAGGCTGCCTGGAGCTGCAACCCTCGGCAAATGCTGCTGGAGTCCCAGCAAACAGCCAGGGGGAACCAGACTGTGGGGAATGAGAAAGGCACCAGTGGCATAAAGCACTGGAAAACTGCTGCCTCTTTTCCATACCAAAGCTTCTCCTGAGATTTTTCTGGGAAGGAAATCCAAGTGGAATTTTGCCAGCCTGAAATTTGCTAGATCCTCTTGGACAGGAAATGCATGGGACTTGGTGCTGTCTAGGAGCAGCTCAGTACACCATGGAGAAAGGCTGTTGCCTTACTACTTGATCCACAGATGGACCTATAAAAGGAAAACAGAACCCATCAATTAGTGGTCAGTGAAAGGCTGTTATGGAACAAAAGTTAGCTGATTACTTAATTAAGGGTATTGCCATTGAGCAGGTTTGAGCCTTCCTTGTTCATCCTTGTCCATGTTTGTTCTTGACATTTCATCTCCATCTTCAAGTCATCATTAAGGCTGCACAGAGTACTCATTCACTGGGGAAGTATGTTCATCTTAAATGGAAACCACCTGTGCCTTGTAACTAGAAGATGAGAATCACTGTCCTACTTACTTTTGTTCTCCTGTCTTCTTGCAGTACATATCAGGCATTAAGTAAACTGATTTAATAAGAGTAATCTGTGAAAGATCCAGAGCTACTGCAGACTTCTGAAAGGATTATTTAATGCATTCTCAAAAAAATGTTGCCCATTGTTTAAAATGGATGATTAAATTTAATTATTGTTTTATCTTTTGGATTGCATTTATAGTGCTGGTGGGGTTTCTGGTTTGGTTTGGCTTTTTTTTCCAGCCATGGATGGGAAACTTCTATGTCTGTGGGGCATTCAGTCCACCTTCAGCTGGCCAGACTCAATGCTAAGAGTGTTTTGTTCAGGATGTTGGATGTAAAACACCTTTCTCTAAGAATAAAAATGCCACTGTCATTGAAATCTGAGATACTGGAGATATTTTCAATATTTGTAGCATCTGAAGAAAAAAAAGCCTGCTGTGGTAAACAAGTTGTTATTTCATGTTTCTGAGGTGGAAGTGTTATATGTGGACCTTGCACTGGTAAAGAAAGCTTCACAGCATGTAAGATGACAGAGATGTGCGTTCCATAGGTCACATCTGCAGTGGATTGGAAATCAGAGTGGGGACAGATTTCAGGAGGACTCTGTTCCTACCCACAGGCCACAAAGAAATACTTGGGGTTTTGACAAGAATTAAGAAACTAAAAATTCTGAGACAGAGAGACTGGTGAAGGGGCTAAGAGCACATACAAGTAAAACAATCCAGAAAAGGAGTTTTTTCTAGCAGAAAATTTTTGGTTCCAAACTATTAAGGTTTTTTTGCAGAATTTATGTGTTTAAAATTGCCAAGGAAAAGCAATAAACCCAAAACAACTGAAACTTTTCATTTGGGTCTGAAAAAGTATTGAGTCTATTTTTACACCCCTAATTTAAAGTGGAGAGACTTTCCCTTGAAAATTTATTTTTACTTAAATTCTAATTTTCCATCAGAGGAGGAAGTACTGACAGAAAACTTATAATTAAGTTGACTGCTACTCATTGGCACTAAAGTTTCTCTCTCCCCATTCACTGGCTTTCAGATGAGAGTTCTGGCACTTTGTGGTCCACCAGCTAGAACATTTGGGACAGGCAGGAATTTTTGATGGGTGTGCTATAGCTCCATTCAAATTTTTGTAGGCTTTTTAAATAATTTTGTCTTTCTGCCTTCCTCCGGAAAACCATAGTTGCACAGCAGGTTTTGATTTCTCTCATAGAAAAGCTGAGCAGCTCTCTAAAGAATTGTGACATGTGCCATTTCTTTAGAGGTAACTTGAACAAACTACTGAAATGTATTGAAATTTGAAGGCATACTTTTCTTACTAAATCTATACATTGTTCAAGAGAAAATAGTTGCCAACAAAATAATTGAGATGTTGTGATGAGAAAATGATATTTTCCCTGGGGCAGCAAACAGCAAGGTTTAAATGTGGCATTTTGAATAAAGGAAGAGTGGAATTTGAATCAGCAAATCAGTTGCTACTGTATTTCAAACTACAGAAAAAAAGAAGTGATAGATGGCTCATTAGCAATTTAAAAAATTATTAGGTATTACCTTTTCTATTTTAAAAACCAGCACATTAGTTTGAAAGTATATGATGGTACAAATTTAAGCATGGAAGAGATCAAAGGTATGATATAGAGGAGCTATATCTGAAAAGTGCTTAATGTCTCTTCATGAGACAAAAAAAATTAATAACAAGAATATGAACAATCAATGTAGTATGTATTTTAAAATAGACCAGTGAACAAAAAATTCTAACTTTCAGGAAGGTTGCACAGGGAATATCTGACTAATGGAGATGAATAGGATGTTTTCTTTGTGATCTGAATACCTTCACTACTCTCCGCAGACTTTTTCACTTGTCTTGGAGGAGCATCGTACCAGTGACCATGTATGAGGTACCAGAGCAGTCAGATCATTCATATGGTCTTGTACTGTGTAACATAAGTATTTGCTGGGTGTTTAGAGTTGTCTTCCTCAATTCCCAAATGAAAAATGATCAGTTGGCCTATATCTAGCTTTGACAAAAGGCTGGTAGAAGGGAGGAGGAAGAGTTCAAGAGGACACATCATGCTACTTTAAAGGACAGAAAGATTTGAGAAAGCAAGGACATGAATCCAATCACTCAAAACCACCTTGACCAGAAAAGAAATCAAAGCAAAACATTTTGAGACAAAAATCTTAAGACTGGCCTTAGGCAGATAGCAACCCAGCTCTTCCAGGGTGTCCTGCTGCTCTTAAAGTGGAGCTAAAAATGGATTGCAACATAAGATGCAGCTGCTTCAGGTACATTAATTGAAGCATTGTGCAACAGTAAAAACAAAACTCAGATTTAGATACTGACAGACAGTATAAATAGAATCTGTCCTGACAGTACACAGTGATCTTCAGTACTACAGTCTTTAAAGCAGACCACTGTATAAAAGACAAGGAAAGATAACAAAAGTTATGAGTTATAGTGGAAGAATGCCAGATTCTCTCTGTTCACAAGGTAACAAAACATTCAGAGATAGCTGTACCCACAGAAACTACTTGTGGAGACCTGTAATGAAGTTATAGCATGAATGTCCAACCAATATTAATATCGCACATGAAGGGAAAAAAAGCCTAAATTCAGTGTTCCTAACCATATAAACCCACATGAAATACCCTCTAAAAACAGTCTTATGCTCCTCTGTTAAAGTAATTGCTTAGACGGTGCTCCACCATGACTAAATATGTCATGTCATTAAAATTTAAAGTTCAATACCCAAACAAAAAGACTAACATGCTCCCTGTAAAGACAGGTTTCCACCAGCTGCACATCACTGATGTTTTTTTTGTAGTCCCCCACCTAATTCTGGGAGCTGGGGCCAACCTTTTGCCAGGACAAATACAACTTTGATTTCAGTCCTGTCTCCCTGTTGTGGCTTCTGCTCACCTGCATTCAGTTTTTTAGCTTGTACTTAAGAACAAATTATTACCCTAACTTGCTACCTAATTTTGTTGCAGGCTTTTGTTTCATTCACTAGGTCTAGCCAATTTATTTCCCAGAGTGAAAAGACAGAATATAATTAAATAAATTCCCATTCTTCTATATTTTCAGTGTATGTGCTGAACAGCACTTGTCAGCTATTCCAGAGTTTTCACTTGAGAGGAATATTATTCATTCAGACGCTTACAGCTACAGTGTACCTACTAGGAAGCATTTTGTGGAGACAGCCACAAAACCCTCAGAAGAGAGTTGATGCAATGCCTGAAGGGGGACGTCCCTGCACAATTTGCTTTTTATCTTTGCCTAACAGGGTCATAGGTCTTCATTCTAACAGCTCCCTTCAGCAAACCCTGGCCTAAAGAACCTACTGACCCTTAGAGGCAATTTATAAAGAACATACAGGCCAAAAATGTATTTTGTGTAATAAGTTAAACTGAAAAGACACAAATTGGAATAAACTCCTCCTGCATATGTTGGACTGCCTATTATGATGTTATCAAGAATGACAAGAAAAAAGCAACAAAATAAAAGAGGCCTCAAGGAAAGCTGAAATACCACAGCAGGAACGAACTGTCCCATTTGCCCTTCCCATCTTAGAGAGGAGGACTCCTTATTGTAAAAGTTGCTTAGCTGGTGTGTCCAGTTGTCAACAGTGTCACTCAACACAGCAGAACTAACTTAAAAGCTAACTTGGGCAATTTGTCCCTAAATGACTGCATTCAGTGTTTACTTCATGTTCACGTATGTGCTTAGTTTTCATCTGGTAGAACTGCTCAGTGTAATTCTGGGTCAGGTGAAAAGAAAGGCTGGCAAATTCGCAGTGTGCATATGCTGTGAGATCTGGGTCCTCCATACAAATAACCGAGTTAGTTGCCGACCTATTAAGCACTGCTGTCAGCACCAAGTGGCATGGGAAAATGTCTCTTTCACTTGGTGCTGATCCTGTGCTGTTGTTCAGTAAGGTACTCAGAGAAGGGAGCTCAAAACTGACTTGTGTGCCACTCCTTGTGCATTTGCAGCTTACAGGTATCTCATATCTCTAGGGAGTGACTCCAGGGAGTAATTCTAGAGCTTACCTACAGTATTTTTTGAGGTACATTTTTGATTAAAATATCTTGCCCTCTGCAGAAATTTTTCCCCTCCAAAAGTTCAAGAATGCTCAGACAAGCAAGTGGAAAGGAAAGGCTACCTCACAATTTTTTACTCTGAATGCTGTTGCAGTACCCCGAAATTTTTTACATTCTTTGTAATGACCCAGATCTTCTTAAGAAGAAAGAGAACTTATTTTTATTTTTAAAAGTTATGATTCATTGGCACAATTGTTCTTCCAGAAAGCACAGCTACTCCTCAGCTCCAGACAAGCCTTGCTCAATCCAGTACATTCTGGGCCCTGTTCAATATTCTCTGAGTATCTGTAAAATTTTCTGACAAACTACATCAAATAGGATTGAGTATTGAGAACTGGTTAAAAGAAATTGAAAAAAAGATGGAGTTTCAATCTCAACTTGAAGCAGGGTTGGGTGTTAAAGAAAAGGGACAACTATCGTATAGTTGAATTGAGAATGGAGATGAAAATAACGTCAGCATCAGAGAAGTCCATCCCAAATAAATTGTTAACATTTCAAAGGTCATTCCTTTTTCCTACTGCTTACTGATACACATTCCATATTCCACAGAACCTGCATTTTTTTAAGACCATATTTAAACTTCGGTGAAAAGGCTTTGCAGCTTGCAGAGATGACTGCTGCTACCTGTGGCAGGAGCATGACCCATGCAAAAGAAGACCTACACTTGACAGTAACATCCATTGATGGGAAAACTTTGAACTTTACCACCAATTTGAGCATAACAGGCAGCTTGTGATGAAGTGAACTGAAGATTTCATACAGAACATTGAATGACTAAGCTTCTAACTTTCCACAGAATTTAAATCATAGGCTAGTTTTCAGAAATATCTGTCCTTTACCTCTTCCTTCCCCTGCCTTCCTGCTCTAATCTCAGGACACCCAAATACACTGCAAGTGGTAGGTGGTATTTTTTATATTTTTCCACAACACTTACAGGAGAGATCTAAACTAGCAGAGATGCTGATGGTTTTGCTGACTGAAGGCAAAGAATCTTTTACTTTGAGAGATAAGGTGAAGCTGGTTTGTGTTATCAAACGTAATGAAAGTGACTGTTCATTTGCAAATATTTTCCTTTGCATTGATTGTGAAAGTAAGGAGTTGGTAGGCACTCACAGTTCAAGACTAGATAATCATAAAAGAAAAATTAGGTAAAATCTTTACCTGGAGTGGTAGAAAAGAGATATACTTGAGTAGTGCAAAAAGTGCAAAGCCATGCTATTAGTTATTAATAATTGGATTCCCTTCATAAAATTAAGTCCTGTCATTTGATGTAAAAAGACAGGAGATCCATACTATATGTTAACAATTTTACTGCTTTGAACTGCTTAAATCATCCCACTGAGGACAAAACGGATGTGACTCCAACTAGACTACATGGAGTGAAACATTAACATGAAAGTGGAGCAATATCCTTATATAAGGCATAGGCCCTGGATCCTGAAGGATTCTGTTCTTGTGTCCTTTAAGACTATAAGCTTGAACTGCAGCAAATATCAGGCAAGGTTACTCAGATGCTTATAGATGTGCAGTGTCTGTGTTAAAAAACAAATTAGAAAGTGTGGCTTGGTTCAGTCTGCTAAACAGGGGCAATATAGTAGCTTTTTATGAATATGTTCAAGTTGGCTACACATTAAAAGAGGGGGAAAATTATCTTAAACTAGTACTGGCACCACATCAAATAGTTGTAAATTGGTCATATATAAGTTTAGACTGGAATTTAAGAGAAACTTTCTAACCACCCAAATAGTGAAGATCTGGAAAAGTCTTCAAAACAGGGCTAGGAATCCAAGTGGTTATAAGATGGAGCTTGATAAGAAGAATTCTTGGAAGGAAGAATTAAGCTGGTGGCATGAAGACTTGAGTTTCTAAGGTGGTATAAAGGGAAGCTGGGTCACCTTTCATTTACAGAATATTTGTAGTTGTGCATTCCAAGAGGGACTTTCTTCTTTAAGCAAAATATAGCTCCATACACACCCCGTCATTTTTCTGTTCCTCTCCCTCCTGCAGAGGCACTGGAAGATACTGGCAGATCAATTTCTGTTCCCAGCAGCAATAGCTCTGGGAGAGCTGTATGTTTCATATACCCTGCTCACAGCTTCAGCTCCAATGTCAGTTCCCTCAGGTTAGGAGGATCCTGGATTAGTTACAGCAAGATACAGACACATGCATGCAACTGGCTAGCATCCCAGCTGTACTGGCAAGGGCTGTTAGGTGGAGGGAAGTTTTCAAATAGTAGCGAAGACCACTTTCAAAGATCACTAGAAAGTTAAATTTCTTGAAATTGTATTAGAAAGAATATTTGGGATATGAATGGCGTCCTGGCTGTTCCTTCTCTTCCTTGCTCCTCGCCCCCCACGCCCCCACCCCACCCCAGTCTGGCAGTTTGCAGTTTACTTCTTCTTTTTCCTTTTCTTTTAAGACTGATATGACATTGATTATGATATATACAAATAGTGGACTATTAATCCACAAAATCTGTGTAGTGTGGTGAACTACAACGTGTTTGCTGTGAGGCTTTCTAAGCCATACTTTAAAGCTACAAAATATGACCAAAATAACATGCAACAGTTCAGGGTGTAGCAGACTCCAGTCTGAAACAAGTATACTTTGGATATCTGGGCATTAATGAAGTAGATTAGTGCTTTTATAGAATAGGAACTGTAGTATTGTTCCACAGATATATTATTTAGGAAATTATTGTTATTATTGCTATTATTTTCATCATCATTGTCATTATTATTACACTTTCATTGTCATTTTCTCATTTAGAAAAAACAGATTTTTTAAGGCAAGTTGAAAGCAACTTTTAGAATCTAGTGGTAAAAATCACCTACTGAGTTTGAATGCATACCATATTTGTACAAGTGAAGGTGATACACAAATAAAACCTTAACTCAGTTTTGTCACACTATTTCTTTATGACATTGTGATACTGTACTCAAACTTCAGATGATAGTATATCTTTAAACTATTTCTTAGCTGCTTAGCCCTTAGGTTGTTTTAGGTTTTCCTTGCCTATCAACCTGAACAGAAGGATATGTACTAACCCAAGTCATCACAGTCCCAAAGGGTTTAGTGTGGTGAACTGCAAATATGATGAATTACCAAGAAAGCAGACCTTGTTCATGCAAAGACTGTGAATCTCATATGGCTGATAGTCTTTAAAGGCTTTAACCTCTTATTTGGATGGGAAAACTTGGGCAAAGTACAGCCCTTTTCTCTTGCATATACGCTGCCTTAAATAAAATACACAGATGAATATTAAATATATGTCAATATATATATTTAAAATATTTAACTTAATCCAAGGAAACCATCATATTGCAGTAGTGAAGGATTACCATGAACATCCACTGCCTACTATTTTCTTTATAGAACCCTGGTATTTCTTTAAAAGACCTCTCAAAGCTTTTCCATTCCTCCACCTGTTATGTTTTACTGCTTTAGGGATCTGAAGCACTCAGTGATTAAGTAACCTGCTGAAGGCCCTTGCATTTTCTATAGCAGATGTGGGATCTAACCTCATGGACAGTGCTATAATTGTGAGATTCCTTCATTTCTCTCCATCCACAAGGCACTGGAGATGCACTAACTTCAAGACCCTCTTCCTCATTCAGTGATATCTGGAAAAGAAAACCCAACCCTGCCTCCTTTCCTCTGATAAAAGCTGTGGAACAATAGAGAGCACTGCTTGTATTGTGGAGCATCTTTTTATTTCTCTTGGGTGTAACTGTTTTAGTACTGTTTACAGCATGGTATGTGTCACCACCATAAATCATGACTACACCCTTGCATTCACATCTGTGGCTAGAGTCCCAGGGTAGTGAAGGCTTCAGAACAGAGAAAAGAGACCAAAAATGCATCTACACTTTAGGGAGGCACTAGGTGTAAAAATTACTCTCCCTGGAGCTGAGCCAGAGCTCCAGGCTGAAAAAAGACACGTGGTCGCTAATTGACCACAAATGATTTAACATCTTCTTTTATGGTAGGTCCTGCTGTGAGATGCCTGGCAGTTCCAGCACTGATTCAGAGGGATGTGAGCCTCACACTGCTGCTGAGTCACTGCCACCTTTTCCTATGGCATGTAGTTTCACTTGGGAATGGCCCAGATAAGTGGCTTAGGCCTGTGAGGGCTTCTGAACTGATGGTTGATGGTGCCTGGGAGTAGCCAAATTGGTAATGGGTGCTGATAGTAACACCCCTGTGTTTTCCCACCAGTTTTTTCCAGCCCTGCACAAGGCTCATGCTTTTCCCTTCTCAGTCTCCTGCCTGTGGCTTTCCTCTTCCCTGTGGCATACTTGTGTCTTGGCAAAGCTGCTTTGCAGATGCTCTCCAGGTCTATTAGTCCACAGGCTCAACTCTGTGGATAGGTGAAGCTGTCAATCTCCCAGGCATTTGCCATGGGACAGCAAAGCCACAGAGGAGGAAGCAGGCTTCATCACTACCCTGTAGCTATAACGGGATTGGTGACACCCCACAGAGCCTTATGCTCCCAGGTAATATGTAGTCAAACACTTGTCTGGCAGCTTGGGAGTGGTGCTGTCCTACATGGAGAAAACTGGAGATGCCTATTTTTTAGGCATTTTCTGCTCTACCATGTGAGCACCACCACAGGTTCCAGATTCTACTACTCATAAACTAATAAAACTAATAAGTTTTATTTGCACTTATTCAAATATTCTTTGGATAGATTATTTAGGAGGGGGGGAAGTCTGGGGATGAATAAAAACAGCCTTGGGCCAAGAGCTTCTCGCTGCTTGCCACTGTAATAACACAGTAAATTTTGTGTAGTTTTAGGAAATTACTCATATCTATTTGTATAATGTTCTTGGAACCTACTGGAGGGCTGAATCCTTACTTTTGTCTTTCACACTTACATGTTTGTTGGATCCTTTTTTTTTTTTTTTCATTCTTACCGCTCAATACCTTCCACTTTTTTTTCGTCTTCAAATCAGGAAGTTGTTTTCTTCTGACCATGTTACCTGTACAACCCAAAGCTATTGAATACAAAGCTAATAAATCTAATCCAAGTGATTTATAAATTATTATTAGCTTCCATGGATTAGTGCTTTACAATTATAACTGCACATACTACCAACTCTTGCTTTGGCACAACCAAATGAATGAGCTTAGCTACTTTGAATTATACTCCAGTAATAATAACACCATGCTGTTTTCTTTTCCTTTGAACTTTATACTAGGATATATGTAACTATAAACTTCCTAAATCTATATCTCTCTCAACTTTATACTCGTATTTTATATTTATGTACTTAGCCTCCTTTAATGCAAATTTTATTTGTTGTAGGTTCACCATTTCTTAAGTGACAGTGCATTTGCTTCTTTATTCACTTTTTTATTCACAAAGAAATACATACATAGGCAATTTTGGATTGTAAGTGTACATATATTTATATAGGTCTCTGCATGTACACACATAACCCAAATTGCCTGTATATAACTTCCTTTGCAAATTGTCAGATTAAACTCATGGACAATCTGCAAGAATGTAATGCAGAGGCAAGAACTGTCTCTTAGGTGCAATGAAATACAATTGCTTGTAAGCACAGACAAAAAAACCCACATAGTTATCTCTAGCAGAACTTTTTCAAGTATTGCAGTGCTATAGAAACAAACTTATAAATGAGATCTCATAAAAATCACTCTGGATGGATGGCAATGTCAAAAAAATCATATTCTCACTGTCTTTCCTATGGAGTTCAGTGCAGATCTTTGGGGTTTTTTTCTGTAGAAAAGCAATTTCTCATTCTAAACTTTTAGCAGACAGTAAATTGTTCCTATGATAAAATGGCACAGGCATTTCTTCTGCATAACATAAAGATCTTATATGGTGTTTTAACCCAGCCATATGTCCAGATAGATTACTTGAGAAAGAAGTCTTCCCAATAAATATATGTGCCATTCAAGTCAAGGTCTGATATCAGGTATCCCAGGAGAGGAATAAGCACCCACGTGGCATATCCTGTTTGGGAACCTTGAAGGAAAATACTTGGTGATGGTGACTCAAGAGAAGTGGCTCTCTTCCCTCTGAGTCAGGACTGAATCAGCACCCTGGTGAGCAGGGCACACAGCTACGCTGAAGATGCTGTGATCCATGTGAGTCACTAAAAACATCCTTCTCACTTCCTGTGGTCACTGCAGATCCCAGAACACTCTGCAACTCCTCAGACATTCTCCCTGCTATCCTTGCCAAAACTACGACTGGGCAATTCTGCCAAAAGAAATGCCCTCTCCAGTTTCATTAGCTGTTACACTTTCTTCACGTCCTGCCATCAGTGGTCTTGCACTTTCACCTTCCACTAAGCATCTGCAACATAGCTTCTGCAGTACTCCTCACATTTTATTGGGACTGATGCAGTGACTCATTCATGAAGGTCTGATCCTGCAGTCTTGCTGAATCAAAGCACCTGTTTTAACTTACTTCTGGTTTGTATCTAGCAAGATTTCAGGACTACTCATGTACAGGAGTTTCTAAGAGGTTCTTTATGCCCTCAGTTCCCCATAAAAATCAATTATTGAAGATTCTTGAATCTTTTCTCCATAATGGTCTGGGATGTAAAGTAAAGGTACAGCTGTTATGGAAAGAAGCCTACCTCTGAGAGTTGCAGCTAACACATCTTCTGAAGCCCCAGCTACATGGTAGGGTAGACTACAGAGTGGTCTAGCAAGTAAAAGATGTTTTCACTGCTTTTATTCATTTTAGACCTGATCCCTGTAGAGAAATGGATTTTCCTATTCCCAAGTTCAATATCTTCACTACCTAAACCTAATAATTTCTTTAATGCTTTGCATCCTTTCTGAGTCCAAAGAGAGCAGGCCTTGCACTTTCTTTGAATCTTTTGTGACCAACTTAGTGTTTATAGCAGCACATACTGAGTTCAACAAAATCTTATGCTATTCACCTGCATTTTCAGGCTTGAATTATTGGAAAAATTTCAGAGACATAATTTAATTTAAGAAGAAAGCCTTGACAGAAGCCGAATTATTTTTTTATGAAAAAAAACCCCACAACACCAAAAAAACATTCTCAAACAGTTGTCATGTGTTGTTTTCACATTTTTAACTTTTGTACTGGCAACTGCAAGATGAGATCCAGGAGCTGAGGTGTCTGAGGAGAAACACAGGTTGTGACCAATCATAACCTGAAACTGAATAGATTTGTTACTAGTTAACAGGGACCTGCTGTTGTGTAAGTGGCTGCTGTTATATTTTTCCCTTTATTATTTAAGTAAGAGCACGGTAAGAGCAATCAGATCCTTTCATGTTAGGCAGCAACTCACTTCAGAACACTTTCAGTTCAAAGACAGGAAAAGGAGTGGTGATGTGACATGGAACAGAAGAAACACAATGAGGGCAGTTATCCAAGATCACCACACCAGTGTATTGGCAGACTTGGGAATGGAGCATCAAGCTGCAGACTCTTTTGTCTTGTGTTTTACAAAAGTAAGTGTGTTACGAAGTATGTGAAATTTACGATACACTCATTTAAAATACTAGGGTTTAATGGCATCTTAATGGAGTGAGATGGTCCAAGAATCCCCAGAAATACTTGGATGCAGTGGCAACAAAGCCTGTAGACTGTCAGCTGTAGAAATACACCACATGTGCGACAGCTATGGTATCCTGAGCTATAGGCTAGCATGGGCAAATAGCGCAACTGCACATGCATCCCTTTCTCCCTGATGCATGTCATCAACAGCCACACAAGAAACATGACATGTTTTTAAAAAATCTTCCCAAAGTCTTTTGAAACGCTCTTTCAGAGTGCAGGCAGCTGTTGATCCAGCCTGTCTAGAGGGATCTGCTCTGCTGGCTTACCCAGAGTCAACAATGATACCAGAGCCCAGGGTCTCCAGGGAGGCTGCTGTTTTGGGGGCATCTGATGCACGCTGCAGTTTGTAGAAGATGCTCAAAGCTGTCAGGCCATGCCAGCAGCCTCCTGCAACCTTGATTGAAAGCAAGGGGGAAAAAAACTTTGTATAACAGAGCCAAAGCATGTAAAAATGTGCATCTTTATCAAACATAGGTTGGCTTCAGAGCTACTTGAAATACTGGGATTCAGAGAGTGCTTTCAGTGATGTTAACTGGCCTTGGCCTAAAAGTTAATTGTCTTCAATAATTAACTGAGGGAATGTCTGATGCCCAAGGTCCAAGTGGTGAAGCAAATGGTCACCTTGACATTTTTTTGTAGGGATATTTATGTTCCTTTAATATGTCAGTTCTCAGCAGTGAACTTAATGTTAAAGGTCAGTTTTCAGGAGTTTATAACTCACTTTGACATAGTAAAACAAAACCCAAAAACCAAAACAAATCTCTATTATTGAACTTCAGTGACAGACTCTTTTCTTTTCCTCACAAAAAAAAAAAAATTGGAGTCTATCTCTTGAAAGCTTTTGGAGTGGGAGCACATAACCTGTGAAAGCATAGCAACAATATAATATAACAATATAATGTCCACACATCCCAGGATTATCAATGTTTTGAAGTTGTTTGACAGCTGTCAAAAAAAAAAGGAGGTGGGGGTGAGAAAAAGAAGTTAAATTGTCGCTCCTTTTTTGACATAATTGAATATCTGAGAATATGTCCTTCCTACTGGGAAAAGGGGTAAGGAGAGAGAAGGAAAGAAAGGCTTTGTTTTTTTTTCATTTAATAGATGTTTATTTATTTACTTTTCTTTATGAACACTCAGCTTCTATGTTTACTTTCTGAATATTTGCGAGCAGTTTCAGATGATCTTTGTAAATTCCTTGTGCTTGTTCTTTAATGAAAGATCATACTTTCTTGATTTTTAAAGTAATAAAATAATTCTTACTCTTTTAGAAACTGTTTGACTTTTCAAGTGTCTCTCCTGGAGAGCACCCACCACCCGTGCAGGAAAAGAGGGCATGAATAACATCACGAAAAGCATAGGTCTTTTGGTTTCCACTCTCTGCGGGGGAGGTTCTTATTGTTGCCAGGTTTTTTCAGGGTCTGCAAGACATGTAGGAGAAAGTTGACTGATCTGCTTAACTGTATTCATGTTCAAATGTGCATTAGGGGTGTGTTACTTAAGCATGAGATGGGATTTTATTTCTTAAATAGTCTCTGAGTTTTTAGCCTTCTTACTTCCATGTGTATACTTCCAAGTCTTTACAGTGTTTAGGGAATTAATACAATACTAAATAGTTATGATTGGAAAATCAGTAGAAAACCATTGCTCATTAAAACCAGAGATGATGATGCTTATACAGGAAAACATGAAAGGTACTAAAACCTGATTAAGTTAAGTAATAATTAAATGTTAGCCTTCTCTGGTGTCATCAGATGAGGGTATTGTGGAGAAAAAAGAAAAACCAAAACCAAAACCCCCAAACTCTTTTCAGAAATTTTTTTCATAAATAAAATTAGACAAATATAATTATCACTTCCATTACACTTACCTGCTCTTTGTGCTAGGACTGTCCTTTGAATGACTGTAGGTTTCTCCCTGACTCACACAGGGAAAGCACGACACCTTCATCATGCAAACTATGTTCTCTATTTAAGCTGTATTTCCATGTACTACACCAGTATGCAGAATTTGACTGCAGAGTCTAATTTAGTTCTACCCCAGCTGACGGAAATCTTGTCTTTTACTTCAGCAGGAGGAAGTTTGGGTCTGAAGTCAGTATAATTATTCATTGTAAGTAACATTTACAACAAACACAGCCCTTTATATCATGAGCAGCTTTCTTGCAGTCTTGTCTAATTTCAGTTTTACAATTCTTCTGTCTGGATGGCTGGAGGAGCATTACCTTTGCCATCCTTTTGATTTGATGCTGTGTGTGTGCAGTGTGATCCAAGAGACAAGGTTTCAAACTTAGACTTGGCAGGCATGGATTTCTACCTAGGTATGTGTCTTGGAATGAAGAATTTAGTTTGTTTCTTGCCCCCTTCTTTCTCCCTTGTTTATCAGTCATGACTGCCTCTCACAGCCCACGTGCTCAACACACAATGCCATAGGCTCTCTCTGTGGTTGCTCTGCACTCCTGTGATGTGCACAGCCTTGAAGTGATCTGCCTGTGTTTCTGCTTAGACTACCTAAGCAGAGGATAACACTATAGGATATACCGGATTTGATTTTTTTGATCAACAGTCTTGCTCCTAAGCATTTGTACCTAGAGATTTCTTTCAGAAAATAGGGTTGGTTTGTTTGGGGATTTTTTTAAAAAATGTGTGAGTAACACATATTTTCAAATCACAGTACAGGAATCTTGATATTTCCATCTTCTCTGCATTATATTTATTGGGTCTTTTGTGGGGGTTGAACCTTTAAGTCTGTGTGTGTCCTGCTTCACAGTCATCAAAACAGGGATACGTTCAGCCTTAGCCCTGACTGAGACAGCATTAAAGGACACAGTCAGGAATAAAATCAAAGCATCTTCCCAAGTACACATGAAACAGAGCTTAGGATAACAGAAATACTAAGGTAAGCAATCAGCTGAAGCCTAGGGGTGCTTTGTTTAATGTTTCCCTTATATTAGAATTACAAATCTAGAATTAGAGTTTGGATTTTTCAGGCTTTTTGAAGAACATGTTTGTTCAAATACCAAATCCTGCTTACCATGCAAGAGGTTTTATTTGCACATATATGCAGAAAGTCTGAAAAGTTCATTTTAACAACGTTTACATCCAACTGTAACGCCACTGATAGCATGGTCTGTGGATGAATTTTGCATATTGACTTTCAGAGCTGTTTTTTGTTTAAATCCTGAAATGGTTTCAATATGTTTTTCAATTACAGAGTGGCAAGAATAAATATGTAATTTATGACACATTTTAGATCTTTTCTTTTTTTTTTTTTATTGCCAACATTTTTCTCCTTCTTGTCCAATACATGCAATTAAAAAGAAAGATCAGGAGGAGGTTTATCTACAGATGAATTTTAAAACCATCTATGAATATTTATATCTTATCTGCATCATATGATGCTGTCAGTGTTTTCTCCTGTTTCTGATCCTGAGCAACTGAAATGTGGACATCACTATGGCAATATGCTTACTATCCATATATATACACAAAATTGATCTCCTATACTTTTACTGTAGGAATTCAGTCATTCTCCATTCTTTTCTGTGCTTTTGTGTTTTGTCAATGGTAATCACCTTCTGAAGGTCATAGATCTTCAGAGCGTGGTTTCTTCCTTTGCATCACCCATGTACTAGCTTCTTTTTTTGCATTACATTTAGAGTTTCACTCAAGTGTAGTGGTGATTAGGAAAAAAAAATCAATGGGAGAGATTACTTCTCAGTGTTTTGTAATGCAGAAAAGTACCATGAACAGGAGATAGGTAATTTAGGGCTAAATCATGTCCCTTTTGGCCATCAACTCTTTTAAAAAAAAAAAAATATGGTAACATTAGCTTTTATTCTTTTTTTTTAAGAAAAAAGCTAATGTTACCATATTTCCACAAAATAGTAAAGGAATATGTCTCCATGCAAGCCAGTGGAGGTCTTGTTGCAGAAGGACTACATGCACACTCTACATGCACACTGACTGAAATGTTACAAATATACGTTGTTTTTTACATCTATTCCTAATACTTGAGGCATGGGTTCTAGGATATGTTCTTAAGGTATGTGCTCAGTTTCCCAGGCATGGCTATCTGACTTTCTGGGAAAATGGGCTAACCATCATAAGGCTTTTTAGAATAAAGTTAAAGGAAGATATGAAATATTGCCTATGTTTGTGATTTATGATTCATGGTTCACTGACTCTGTAAGATATAATCTGGATATATATCACATATTCAATTAGGAAAAGAACAAGATACATCTGAATGCTATAATTATTAAATACATTGGAAGAACCAGTAGTCAAAAACTATGAAAGGTAGAGTTATTTAGGCACTGATTTTCTCCCTCTGTCTAAATAACTTTATCAAACCAGGCAAACTAAATAATAATAAAAAAATTTAAATGTTACTGGAAATAGACAGGACAGCATTCAGCCTCCTCTTTATTCTTTCTGGACCTTTAGAACAAAAATGATAGAGTGAATTTTCTTCTTCACTTTTCTTCAGATGGAAATCAAAACTGATGAAACACTGTTTTAAATAGGAACAGCCCTTAGAGCAAAAACCTTTTGGTTTTCCTATGCCTGGATTTACCTATGCCCACTAGTTAAAATCTGATTGTGAGGTTCTTTAAAGAAAATCTACATTGTCCCTATCTTTCAAACAGTGAAAAACTCTTACAAGAAAGATAAAGCTCTGAAGCATGACTTTGCTATGGAATTGCATCAGCTTGCTAAAAATCTCTGTCCATCAGTATGTTATCACATGTTACTGTACCAAAACTCTTTTTTTCTCACTTAGACAACTGTATTTGCCAGTTACCCTTTGTGCTACATCTCTGCAAATGGGTATGTAACTCAGATTTTACTTCATGATGCCTTGCCCAATCTGGAGGCAACATAAGCCAGGTACTTGATTTAAATACTTGGCACAAGGGACTGGCATTTTATCTACTGGCAAAACAACCAATTTCAATGAGATCAAGACAACCAGCAGAATTCCCTTTTCCTTCCTTGTGGCCGGTGTACAAAAGAGACTGCCACGTTAATTATGGAATTTTGGTGAAGGATCTAAGAGCAATTAAAAATGCTGTTGCTGGTGAGTTCAGTTACATCTGTTGCAGGGTCCATATTTTTCAAGTGAGCATGGATGTTTTCATGAAGTTCAGAAAGAAGCCACATGCTGTCATAGCACCTTACAGAAATTGGCACATGTTTTCCAGCAAGGGAAAAAATGACTTGTGATAGTCCAATGTTTATTTAAATTGATGGTTCAGGAATACATATTCTTAGCTCTACCAGGAAGTCCTTGGCATTGTGAATGTCCTTGCCATTGATGAAAAGCAAGGCTGAATTATGGAAAAGCACTTTTCCCTTTATCTGCTGTCAGCAGTAGCTGCTGATGGAAGGAACTGTAGTCTTCACCCTCTACAGGAGCCTTGTGAGAATGGTTAAGTGAAAGCTCCCCTGTAACTGAGTTGTACTGCTAGTGGGTACAACCAAAATAAAAGATGTCACAAGGAAAGCCACATTTAGGCTCTAGCATTTCCCCTGAGCTGGTGAGAACTGACCAGCCAGAAATACTCTCTTATAATACCGCCAGGTTTATTGGACCCCAAGGCTTCAGAACAAGATTATGCTGCTGTAGTTGAATGTGTGCACTGAAAGAACATTTCTCAATACTATTTACCCCTTCTCATTTGCTTATCTATAAGGGAAAGAATTTTGCATATAGAAACACCTCTGAAAGATAAAAGCAGTACATGCATTAACACTCGTCAGTATCTGTGGGAAAATACCAACTTTTGCCATCCTGCTCTGCCTTGTTTTTCACCACCTTGCACTGCTGCACATATGACAATGCATACTGTGAATTCTCCAGATATCTTATCTGTGGTTGCCTACAGTGCAGTAGATTTCATTTTAGGAGGACCCAGACCAGCTTGAGACATCTATTCTACAAAGCTAGGTGAGACAGTCCTGATCATAGAGAGCTTTTGCATGTAAGCAGGAGGCAGGATGAATGGAAGTGAGAAGCAAAGAACATCAAAGGAATCTCTGAGGGACACAGAAGTGGTATATGGTGAATCTAAGAAAGAACCCATGTGCAATTCCCAGAGCAGCATCTGATTCAGTTCAATAATCTCCTTTTATGTATGTTGTCTAAAGTGGTAAGTTTTTCTGAAGATTACCTTACAGAAATGTGATTTTAGAGAAGGAAAACTACTGCTCCTCCTAGCAAAGTGTCCAAAAATTATCTCATAGTTCTATGGATGGATGCATAAAACATATTTCTTCTAGTAATAAATATCTGACTACTTTTGCATACTGGGACCTATGACCTTCTATACAGTGTGATATCAGCTCCAAGTGGCAATCCTGGATGCATACACATCTACTGGAAAAGAATTTACAAAGCAGAAGTACGAGCATGATATAGCAGCCATTTCTTGGTTGATTTAAAATGCCTTATTTAATGTTTTATAGGTATGATTTCCCGGAAATATTAAGAGTTGTAAATATGGAGCAAGCATTAAAGAGCATATCTTAACCTTCATTTGGCTTTTTTTTCAGGAAATCTCTAAATTTTTTCACATGTACGTGAAGATTAGTTCAGGCCCAATTTAACAGCAAGGGAAACCATGCTTTTAAACTATGAAAAAGTAATTTATTTATATATATGTGTGTGTGTGTGTGTATGTGTGTATGGTTTTGTGAATATTGTACAATTTTGGAAAAATATCATAGAATCACAGAATCGTAGAATGGTTTGCATTGGAAGGGACCTGAAAGATCATCCATGTCAAACCCCCCTGCCATGGGCAGGGACACCTTCCACTAGACCAGGCTGCTCAAAGGCCCATCCAACTTGAGCTTGAATACTTCCAGGGATGGGACACCCACGCCTTCTCTGGGCAGCCTGTTCCAGTGTCTCACCACCCTCAGAGTGAAGAATTTCTTCCTTGTATGTAATCTAAATCTGCCCTCTTTCAAATTAAAGCCATTACCCCTTCTCCTATCACCACTTGCCCTTGTAAAACATCCCTCTCCAGCCTTCCTGTAGGCCCCGTTTTGGTACTAGAAGGCAGCTGTAAGATGTCCCCGGGACCTTCTCTTCTTGAGGCTGAACAACCCCAACTCTCTCAGCCTGTCTTCACAGAAGAGGTGCTCCATTCCTTTGATCATCTTCGTGGCCCTCCTCTGGACTCATTCCAACAGGTCCATGTCTTTCTTATGTTGGGGGCCTCAGAACTGAGTGTAGTACTCCAGCTGGGGTCTCACAAGAATGGAGTAGGGGAGAATCACCTCCCTTGACGGGCTTGTCACACTTCTTGATGCAGCCCAGGATATGATTGGCTTTCTGGGCTGCAAATACACATTGCTGGGTCATGTTGAGCTTTACATCTAACTATTCAATATATTGTGGAAGTGATTTTGTTGTGAAAAATCCAGTCCCTTCCACTGACCTTGTATTGGAAAATTTCTCCTCCCTAAGCCTTCATTTTCCCTCGTTCAAAGAGAAGATAATGAAACTGATCTCCTTTATGAAGTCCTTTAGTTTTACTGATGGAAAGTACAAGAGAAGAGCAAGAGAACTTTAATTATTTGATATAATTAAGAACTTAAAGAAACTTAATGCCATGTTGATATAACATTTACATTTTCTTTGGGTTTTCAGTGCTTTCTTTCCAGCTTAGCAAACTGGTGGATAATGGCTGAAAGAACAATCTGTTGCAAAGAAATAAAGAAATGGATTTCTCTGCCTTTCAAAAATTAATAACAGTGTTAAATTATGTAGTCTGAGGTCACAACTCTTGAACTGCTAGAGCTAAACTTTCACTTTCAGCATCGCTTGGCAAACCAAGGTAGAAGAATTGTGGGAATCCATGACAAAAAAATGTAGCTGCAGAAGTTAATGCAGCCCATGCTGTTTCAAACATAAGCAGCATTGGAGAGACTGGAATGAAGGGCAGGGATCTGGGCTCCTTACAGGGCTCAGCCCCAGTCTTCAGTGCTGCCAGCAGAGCTTTTGCAGCAGTGCCTCTTCCCATCAACTGAGGGCTATGTCTGCTTCAAAATAAAACTGGAGATTTTCCTGGTTTAAACCAGCAGCTGAGGCCTGAAGAAGAATAAAACTGCAGAGACCTGTGATAAAATCACAAAAGTTGAAACTGCCACTTTAAAACCTGGCTCTCAGTAGGACTTACGAAATCCATTCTCTGCACAAATAAAATTAACGATGCAACTAAGATATCCTGAGATGCAGGGTAAATTACCCATTACTAACTTTCTGTTCTTGCCTTTAAGCTGCTAATTTGAGATGAGTTAATATGTTGAAAGTTCATTCAGCTATACCTATATGAAAACACAGCCATGGTAGCAGAGAAATACTGTCAGAGACAGGCAGTGTGCTGTAAAATAACTCATTGGAAGATGCTTGGTCCAGCTCAGTGCTTTTTTACATTACTGGCAGGCGGACTTTGGACTTTCCCAGTCAGTTCCTTAGCATTTCTAGGTCTGCCTTTCTTCAAAGCAGCTGTAAAGGAACTATCTCATTTCAGCCTTGATCACTGTTCATTGCTATACTGCTTGTGTGACACAAAACCTTTATTTCCTCTTTCTGACTTTCCACTGATGTTGATTTGAGGTCTGTCGGCCCTATGTATTTCCACAGTACAAGAAGATGGGGTTACCTAAATCTGCATCCTGCCTAGTCGCACACAGGATGAGCTCGGTGTGAGAAAACCTTCCTGATATATCTAGTACAGTACCAACTCTGTAAGCTAGCAGGGAGGTACTCAGCTAACTTCTTAGCTTATTAGTCCTCACACTGAAATTTTTGACAGAAGTTATTTTTATTCAAAGACAAGATTTTCAATATTATTTCCTAATAACTGGGTTAAGCAAATGAAGGCTTCAGCGAAGCGAAGACTGAAACTTGTAATGTTATTACAAAGAAGGGAAACAAAACACTGTAGAGAAACAGGCTACTTCTGACATCACTACAACTTTGTAATTATTTGCTTACTTATGTTGAATCTGCTTTGAGAAGTAATTTCAATTTCAAGATAATTAGAAAGTCCTAGAATTACCTTACCAGGCAAAGGTCACAGTGTCTCAAAGCCCTACAGATACCTTGCAGTACAGTCTCATGGGTTTGCAAAAGAGAGTAATTCCTGAAATAGACTGGAATACTTTTGTTCATAAGCAGTATTGTGTGACACTGATTTGGGACCTAATCAATTCACTTCCCTGTGATAGATGATTTCACCATCCTCTGAAACTGAGGCAGAACTTTCTAACATGGCATTGCTGTGTCATATTGAAATTGTGGGACAGAAAATTTATTCCCCACCAAATTTCCTGAAGAATAATGCATTGCGAAGAGGAATTGATTACAAGCAGACATGTCTGGTCCCTCTGGGAAAGACAGCTTTTAGCCATGACCAGAGGCTGTGGAGATATATTGTGACATACAAAGTATTGAGAATACTTGATAGTACTGCAATACATCTTCTGGGCACCTTCAGATCTTTTGCAGGACTTGCCTCTTTGAGGAAAAATAATGTCATTTTAGGGATGATTAAGCTTTCACTTTTCTATTACTGTTTTAAACCTATTAAGACTATTAAGGGACACTTATCAGCTCTATTCCCAGTTGCATAGGGCAAAACCACACAAAGAAACTGTTCCTCTCCAAGTTTCTCACAGCCCAGTTTTCAGGTTTCTGAGTCCATTTCCCCTCTGTGCTGGGATGTTCTAACCATTGCTGCAGCAATTGGACGTGACACCAGTTTCCAGCAGCTGTCTTTTCCAGGTGTTAAAACCTTAGTGGGGAGCAGGATACAGCACATATCTTGGGCTGATTTTGGTCCCCTGATTTTTGCTAAGTTTCAATTCATGTGGTGTGTTTGATGAGGCATTTGGAAGCAGAATGGGAACGTTCAACAGGAAGAAAGCACCACTAAAGTTTTGAGAGTGTTCATAGGCCTCCTATTAATTCAGTATTGCTAACTCAAATCAGGGATTAATCCCATCTGAAGCTATGACAGCGTTTAATTATGGTTTGTCTATATTGTACTTCCCTTTATTCTTCAAACCTTAAATTTAACCCAAGCTAAATTAAGTAACTGAAAATAATTAGCCAAAGCTTGTATGCTAGCTGAGCATCAGTAGTGAGATTAAATCTGAAAATAGGTGATCCCCAAAAGATAATAAATGTTTATATGGCTTATGTACAGATTTGCTCCGGGTTTTGCTTACAAGTGTGGTTTCTGTCTCTTCATGCTAGTAACAGAGTAAGAATATGGGGAAGGAATTTTCCACATTGCTTAATTTTGCGCCAACTCAGTGGCCACCAATGTTACACTGTGCAAACTGGGAGCGGAGAAGCTTCATCTGTGTGTGTGGCTTCTGCATCTAGCACTATGGGAGCATCCACACACCCAGATGCTACACAGGAGTGCTATGGCTCAGCCGTGCAGCAGAGTCTCCTCACCACAGGAGCTGATGAAATCCATCTTTGGAAATAGTTTCTTAAACCTTGAGGGGCTATTTCCAGTTCAGCTCAGTGACTTTTAGTGGAGCTGGTAAGCAGTTGGTTCCCCTTGTCCAGGAATTCTCCTGGCAGAAAGGGGCATTTTTTAGGTGGCAATAAAACAGTTTAAAATCTCTGGAAGTTACTTTACACTAGGAAGTGGGATGGGTTTGGAAGAGATTCTTGGAAGAAGATTGTGCCTGTGACTGGACCTTGCCTCTCTAGGGTATTGGAAAATAGCGATACTCAGGAGTACAGTGCTTCTGCACAAAGTGGTGTCCAACATATCTCCCTGTTTCCAGGGTTGTCACTATTTTCTCCCTTGCCCTCCTCCTCTTCCCCCTATCAAACTGTCCTTCAAAGCAAAGCTACCCAGAGAGGCAAGACATGCAAACTAGACCAATGTTTCCTTAGTTCATTGAAACTTACTATCCAGTTTGGTACTTGGATACTTAAAATGCAAGATGCTATCATTCACCCAGAACACAAACCCCTTTCTTTTTGAAATGCTAGTGACAAGTTAGTGATTTTGATTTTATTTCCTTCCAAAATAAACTTCCCAAAGTGGCTAAATTTTGAAGGTGAACAGAATTACCTCAGTTTTCCTTTAGAAACTGTAGGGAAAAAGTATGTGTGCTTGACAGAGCCAGACTTCAGTCCCACATCTCACGGCAGACTGGAAAAGCTCCTGGGCTCTCAATGGCGGTGTAGTCTCAAAGCTTAAAAATAAGTAGGAAAACATCACTGCTCCTAAGCGAGAGCTTGTATGTACATGACTGCACACACATTATTATAAGATGGCTACTCTGAGAGCCCCTCTGTCATCATGTCCTCCAGCTCTGTTTTTGCCTACATCAATACCATTGGTATTAGTCAGGCTGTTCAGGTCTTATTGGAAACTGGGCCCCAAAAACAGAGCAAAGAATCATGCTTTCAGCCATTTGTGCATGTTGCTTTATTTAAGAAGCAGGTATGCTGCATCTGCCGTCAAGGCCATCTCATTCCTGGTGTTTAAATATAATGTGACTCCATTCCCTGCTTCAGCAATATGACATTTTATTTGCATATTGCTCATGATTTTTGTACTTGTTAATACCAGAATAAAAAAGTTGGGGTTACCCTGCTCAATTTATGTTGCAAGGCTACGTTTCAGCTTCTTCCCCAAACAAGTAAGAGTGACCCTGTTGCACTGTTTCCCCCTTCCCCACTGCATGAGATGAATCAAACCTCTGCGAAGGGGTGAATTTCCTGCAGCATGGAGGGGCTGCCTGGGGAGGCCAGTGGCAGCCCTAGACTGGTCCATACTGGTCCTGGTGCGTTCCAACAGCCTCCCCCACTGAGGCCCAAGGAGCCTGCACAGGAGCAGTGACTTCCTGACAGGAATGGTGGCCGTGGGGAGCCTGCCGGAGCAAGGGAAGGTGTGAGGGACAGGGTGGCTGAGAGAAGCTGGCGAGTGCTGCCCAGCGCCCACCGCTGCGGCGCCCGGCGGGGCTGCAGGGCTCTGGGGGGAAGGGGGGTGCTGGGCCTGCCGGCCACGCAGGGAAGGTCCTTTCCTGGATCATTATGGAGTTATTGAACACCTTCCTATATCAACCCCATGGGAGACAGATTTCTTTGACAAAAGGCTTTTTTTTTTTTTTGGCTTCCTTCTAATTAAGCTGTTTGTCAGCTTCTACATATCTTGTCCTAGTGGTTCATGGTTTTAATTTTCATGAGGAAAATTAAACTTTTTCTGAAATCTGAATACATTAAAGGGGATGGGAGGGGTGCCTTTTAGGTGCGAATAACTACACATCCATCAAATTCCTTATTTTGTTTTACTTCCGGTTTCTTGTTTTCTTGTCCTATAATAAGTTCAAAATGCACTGTCACTATCTGTAGGTGTTGTAATATGTTTTGATAGTAGTTATACCCAGTGTGAGTGACAGATGTACCTTTTAAGCACAAGCAGTGTTCCTGGCACAGGACGTATCCCTATATTTTTACCATTTTACATGCTCAGCCTCTGTTCTTGGCCATCTTCAGTGGCCACTATCTTCCAGTGGTACTGGAACAAGCAGTCCATTGGTTCAATCCAATTCAATTCATCTAACACTTTTCACATGGCCTTTAGAGGATATATTAATCCCTTCCTCACTTGTTTCCTGGAAACTCTTTCAGAAAGCTGAAACTGCCCTAGCTTTACAAACATTGCTGAAAGACATGACACCAGCTCCCTGTTCCACAGGTAATACAAACAACATGGAGAAAACATATGCTTGTAATGTGACTGCTCATACTGCAAAGATTCATTGTAGAGGGTCTACAGTTTTTCAGCTCTAGAATTCTGATCCATACATGATCTGGCACAGAGTTTTTTCTGTTCTTTTTGCTCTTTATAGGATAAATGAAGTCATATTTATCCCAAAATACAACATAGTAGTAGCATATGACTGGAAAGGCAGGGCAGCTTGAAAGAGATGTTGGTGGGAACTCTAGGATCCACTAAAACAAGTGGAAACCCAAAGCTGAAGTATGTACCTGTACTACAGTTAATGTAAGTAAGTCTCAAAAGGGAGACTGTTTAGGAGATATTTTGTATGTTATTGGTGAGGAGTGAGATGAGAATGCTGTTCAAGGCCATTTTGGCATTACAAAATGCATAGTCAGAGAAAGCTGTGATTGCTCTGCTTAGTGTAGATAGAAAAGTGCATGAGACTCCAGAAAAGCGCTACCTTCAGCGCTTCCTTCAGGTGGTAATGCATCCACAAAGACAAACCAGACTCTCTGCTGGCAATGCTTTGCAGATCCCACTGCTGCCTTTACCAAGCACAGACGAGGGTGTAGCAGCAGAAGCAGTCTGACAGAACAAAGAAAAATTGCTGACTGACCCAGTGATGGAGTGAAGGCTTTGGAGGGGGTTGTAGTGATGCAAGCAACCAGCTGAGAGCTAGACACTATGCCTCCCCTGCCCAATGGCTTGGCTCGAGACTACACAGACAGTGTTTTCACCAGTTCAGAATAACCCTTATCTGTATTGAGGGCTTGTATTGGAGCTGCTACAGGTGTTACAGGTGTTCTTGAAATAACTATGTGACTATGCCATTTGCCTCCACTTAGCAACGTGCATTTGGTGTCATCATGAGGCTCCTGTAAGTGAAACATGTGACAAGGCTGGCAACAGACTGAGCTACAAAACATTTATTTCTTTCATCTGTAGTTTTGGTGTGTAAATGAGCTGTTCATACAGAGGTAAAGCAAAGTTCGGTTGCAGTTTGTTTGCTGGATTCATGAGTATGAGGTTCCACAGTTCATGTCTGCTTACTCCATGATCTAACCTAATTTTTTTCCTGATTTGCATTACCTATCTTTTACATCTGTCCATACCAAATGTCTACTTATTGCTGGCATTCTCATGCTAGTAAGCTCTGAATGTACTCACTACTTGGGTACAGCTTATGCTCTTTTATCCCTTCAAATATACTGTTGTTGTCTGCATTGTTATGACTGCAGGGTTTGTTCCAAAACAATGATTGAATTTTAGAATAATTGAAAAAAAGAAACCTATTTTATTCTAACACTAGTTCTGTTGATTTTGTAGGAGTCATGGAATGGACATGCTCTTCCAGTTAGAACTGTTTGTTAGGTCTATTTCTACTACCAGTTTTCTTACAGTTTTTTGTAAGGTTTAATCTAATCTCTAGGATAAATATGTTTGGTTAGTAGCCTGGTGTCACTGATACCACTCAGGGAATAGTGAAAGAACTGATTTTCCAAAATTTCATGGAGTAATCAGATTATTTAGGAGAAACTGGGGGAAATTGTCCAACTGGGAAAAAAACTCATTGAAGAGCTTCATATGAGACTTTAAAAAAAAAAAAAACATATGTGTGTGTGTGTGTTTGTAGTGATAAATACCTAAGCCTCAGAGAAGTAACACAGACAGGTGCACAGGGCCCAGGATCACAAGCTTCTCATGCCTGGAGCTTCCATTGAGCACCACCACCCACAAAAGATTTCCAGATTGGGTTAAAGCAATGAGACAGACTTTCTTGTCAGCAGATTATTTGTCCCCTATTGTTTCTGCCCTGCACTGCTTGGGTAATGTCTTTAGTGGAACATGTAACAGTGATGGAAAACATGTTTTTCAACTTTTGTTCTCTCTAGTCTGTCTCTAGAAGGGGGAAATAGTACTCAAGATCTGGGGCAGGCCTCACTTCCTTCAGAGATCTGGGACCTCCCAAGTAGGATATGGTTTAAAGTGATTTTTTTAAAAAAAAATAAGAAAATGGGATGTGGAAGAATGACAAGGGGAAAGTAAAAGCTAAAATGGATAATTCAAGAAGGCATATGAAAAGGCAGGAGAGAGATTTTATTAAATTAGAAAAATAAGTAATACATTAAACATAAATAGGTTTACAATCATAGTATCTATCATGCACATTAATTTCTGCAAAAATTTGATTCCCTGTTTGGGGCTTCTTCCCTCAAGCCCCTTCTCTCTGTAGCTGGTGCCGTTCACAGTCTGCATTAAGGATCTGAGCCACCAGAGCCAATTTCAATTCCAAATCCAAATGTAAGCAATGACTTGTGAGCTCGCAATTCCTTTGAGGCTCACCCAACTCCAGTTTTGCTTTATTCCTCCAGGGGAAGCGTTTTCTCTTTGAAGCTACAGTCCAACCCATTGCACTGCAGGATATAGGTTTAGGTTCTCCTTTAGGCTAGCCTATCCTGGGACGTTTTATGCACTGTCCCTTCATATTATACTGATGGAGAAAGAGAGCTCTGGCACATTGAAACTGTAAGAGATGAGGTGATGTTAGGAGTTTAGAAGGCTGGAAAATATTCACTTCTCCAAGTTGCTCTGTCTAAATTAACATTTAAAATCAAAAGCATTGTGAATTTAATTAGTCCAGATGTTTGAAGGTGCAATATTAATAGTAATTTATCTTCCCCTTTTTTTAACATAATCTTGGAATTATCATAAGAAAGATGGTTACCAGAGGGTTACTGCATGTACTGTTTTCTTGTTGTCATATGCCACAGGCAAGAGCAACACTTTGAAGAGAATTGTTTCTTTCTGAGAACAAAGATAAACTACTGCAAACTAATTGCTAAGCTGCAGCACAGTAAGTAAAGTAATGGAAAAGTACGGCATTAATGAGTTGTATGAAGTCATTTTGTCTGAAAAATGAGCTTGCTTCGAAAGCACTGATGGCAAATTAACAAGTACTTTTCATATAGTACACGTGGATCCCACAGTGCTGTATCTTATATAAATGTAAAAGGCTAGCCCGACCTTCTACAGATTGACTTCTAAGTAAGTAATAGAAGTGTGAAAAAAGAGCTAATTCATGTTACTGTCCCAGAGCATATTGGAGAGGTAAACAGGCTATCATTTTATGCAAAGCTGAGTAGGTCAAAGAGGTGTAAGATCAAACAAACACACTGGCACCCAAAGAGCCTAGCCTTAACATTGTCCTAAACAGAAAAATATCCCTGGGATTTAATATGTATGTGAAGCTCCAAGAGCCTTTGTGCCCACAGTACCTCAGTGTTCACCAGGACACGATAATCTTGGTACATGTCTGACTGGGTGAGCCACATGGTTTCTAATTAGTTACAAGTTGTGGCTGAAGGAAGAGAGAACTTGTGTCTTTCTTTTTGTTATGTTCTCTGTCTTCCAGTGGAGCAAGAAATCTATAGTATTCTGTTAAAAGTATTTGGAAAGAAAGATTGTTAGAGTAGACTGTCCAATTTAAAACTCCATTTTAAAATCAACTTATATTTTTATGGGTTTAATCCCTGAATTCTCTGATATTTTGTGAACAAATTTTACAGATTTGAAAGTTTCTGTTCTCAGTTTCTTTGACATTGTGAAGTTAAATGCAACAGGTTCAAACTAAAGAGGGATGTGGACAAGGTGTTTCTGTCCTCTGTTTTCCATTCTATTTTGATTACTATCTTTTCTTGTAAACTTTTTGTAGAGACACATATGGAGAAAACATTGCCTCAATTAAAGCTAAGTGAGAAACATCACTTGAGGTTACTTGAATACACCACAATTCACACTGGACATCTTCAAAAATAGGTAGTGATTTTTGACTGGTTAAAAGCATGATTTTCAAAAACCAAGTGCTGAGTTCCATGAAGGGAAACTCTACTTTGTCTTCAGCCTTCAAATTATCATCACATTTTGGAATGTAACCTGCAATTACTAGTTTCAAGGATATTCTTCCTGTGGATTTTCATCTCATTTCTATTTTTCTGCTTCAAAAAACAATGGACTAATTCGAAAGAACTCATCATTTATTTAATTAATTAATTTACTTCTTTAAATCAAATCACAAGTCTTTTATTTTTAGGAGTTTAGAAATATTATTCAAAAGCAAAGCAACTAACCTTTCTGTCCGACCTCCAGTTGTCAAGGGGTTACAATGGTGCCCAAGACTATTTAGGACAAAGACTCTTGCTGATTCTTTTGCTGCTCAGAGCACCTGGGGAAAATCAAATCATCTGTTTGGTTGTCACTGACCTCCCACTGAAGTGTGTGCTGAGGGCAAAGGTCACACCATTATCTGTTGATGTCTTTAGGAACACACAACTGTTCATTGAGTTTTACCAAGACTGGGCTTTATCCCAATTCTAGGCTCCCCAGTTCCATCAGATATAAGCAAACTGTGCTTATCAGTAGTATTTCTATACACTGCTTTTCATCCCAAGAAATCAAAGTGTTCAGAAACAAATTAAAGTTTTGTAATATTTGCTGACATATGTTCTGTAAGATTTGTCCTGCTGTAATTAAGGCAGCTTTTGATAAATTGTGATCCTTCATCACCCCCCACAGCTGTGGGGCCCAGATCAAAATCAAAGTGTTCAGAAACAAATTAAAGTTTTGTAATATTTGCTGACATATGTTCTGTAAGATTTGTCCTGCTGTAATTAAGGCAGCTTTTGATAAATTGTGATCCTTCATCACCCCCCACAGCTGTGGGGCCCAGATAGTTCCACTAGGGGTTTTTTTGGCAAAATCTCACATTGCAGTTATGAAGGTTTTGTCTTAAAACTCTCTTTTTCCTCCTGCTCAACATGCTACTTTATGCAGTATGCTACTTTATACCACTTCTAGATCAGGCAATAAATGAAAACTACCATCCCTATTGTCTTGTCTTTGGATGTGGCAATATATTGCCCTCTAAGATTACCCAACTACACAATTACCCCTAAATTTCAAGAGAGAGAGGGAGAGCAAAAAAAGGAAGAATGCAGAGTGGGTTGGAATTGGCTTATAGGAAAGCAGCTGGCATATTAAACATGGACAACTGAAGATGGAACGACATGTGGGCGATGCCTTGCCAAATCCCTACAGGGGGGAAAATGCCAACTACATTTCAATGAATAAGCAATTAACATTATATTAGATTACTGCAAATAAACACTGATTTGGTAAGAAGCCAGGCAAATCAGTAATATGAAGAACAGGGGGATCCAGGTGGGGTAATTTGTGAAAGCTCAAACCAAAGCCGTTCTCTCTGGACTGTCAGTTTTACAAAATCAGTACCAGGGTCAGTCAGCATCTGAATGTTGTTTGTCTAAATCCATGTGGCCAGATGTTCCATAGAGGTGAAATTGTAAGTGTTTCAATTAAATTAGTGTAATTAGGCTGATTTCCACCAGCTGATCTGTCTCTAGAGGCTCAATGTTCCTTTTCTTGTTAAATATCTTTGCTAGATAAATTCTAATCACTTTCAAAACTATAGCAATAAAACAAAAAACAAAGGAAATGCAGATGCAACAGAAAGGTGGTCAGCCCAGAGAGCAAGATCATGGGGACAGAAACAAAGCAAATTGATGCATGGTGCCAGGTTATGCCAATACTATGGCTCTGCTTCATCTTGGAGGATCAGGGAATTTGAAGTGAGGTGAATGGGGAAGGGGAATTCAGTGCCAAAGTTCCAGGTTGAATGCATTCCTTTCTCACTTCATATCCCACTCCAAACCACTCCAAACCTCACCAGTGTGGGCAGGAAATTCTGTTTTTGATGCTACCAGAAATCTGATGTTGGAAGGTAATTAAACAACTCCAGGGGCCAGTCACTCAGACAGCTATCTACTTTATTGCTGTCCCCATGCCTTGATCCAGCCCTAGGTGAGGAAAGCTATACAAGTGAGAGATGCTAAAACTGGCTAGCTGGCTGAGCCAGCTCTTCCCCTGGGGAAAACAGGATGCATCTTTTGGTGTAGAGAAGACATTTCCTTCCATTTTCTGGGTGTAAAGAGGTTGGCCAGGGAAGCAGCAAAAAAAAAAGGCAAGTCCATTTTTTGTCCTGGAATTCTACAGTATCTTGGGCAATTTAATCTGATCCATAAATGGATCTTTCAATTACTGTGATAAAGATTTTATCAGTGTATGACAATTTTAGGTGAAGAACCTGACTTTCATTTTGAGCACACAGTTGAGTTCTGAAATAAGTTCCAAATATATCCTTTGATTTAAAGTCTTTTATTTCATGTTGGGGAGAAATGACACTGAGAATACAGGCTTTTTATGCTAGAAAACACATCTGTGTTTACCTCCAGCAGGGTCTGTGTGTACAATGCTCTTTACATGGGCAATGTTGCTGCCTGTAATGTTGGTGACCGAGAATAGAGGCCATGCTGCGTAACATTCGTTAAATAATATTGCATCAAGATGTCCACTGATTTTGTTTGGGTCCTCTTGAAACAGTATCTCCTACTGTTTCAGCACGAATAATGCTGCATGGATGTACTGAATAGCATTACAGTGGCCTTCAAGTGACCAGATTTAATTTTGCTTTGGCTTTAATTTAGCTGGACTGTTTCATTTAATGTTCCTCCCTTCTTCAGAACGAAGGCTGAACTAGAAATGTGGGAAAGAAGGGTGCATCAGCTTAACAAAACTCCTGTGATGAAGTGGTGCAAGTGTTTGCTTAGGCAAGATCCAGATGCATCAGGCTGGAAATAGGCAAGGAGAAACTGCCAGGGGAAAAAACAAAGAAATTTCATGTGGTTTTCAGAACATTTGCTGAAGTTATTCTAGTAGTCATTGGAATGTTCTCTAGTTTATTACATTGTTTGCTTCCTCCTTCTCCCTACCTTCTCTCAATCACGGAAGTCTTATGCTGGCTTTGCTAGGTCACAGCTGAATAGGTAAGAAAAAGATGCTTGCTGTTTCAAAACTTGCTGCCTGACCAGAGTGGAATTCTGTCCTCTGGCAGAAAGACAGTATTTGGTTACAAATGTGAGAGGTCATGAATTTTTCTGGGAAACATCCCTCTATAGGAAACTTATGTTTCATCAGAACCATAGGGTTTTTTTCATAAACTGATTCAAATTTATGTTTCACTTCAGAAAAAGAAATGGTAGTAGATCTTCTGAAGATACATACTAACATTTTGCTAAGAACTGTACTCATTTTTGCAAGTAATTAAGCCAAAATTCTGCTAGTGTAACTAGTGTAATATTTGCGTTGAACTGTAAAGTTTTGAAATTTTTAAAAAGAAATTGTAGAAGTTGTCTGTTTATCCTGGAGGGGCGGGGGGGCGGGGGGGGGGGGGGGGGGGAGGGAATTTCAGCTGGGGGGGAGGGGGCGGGGACAAGAGAAATAAAGGCTTTTTGTCCTTTTTAATCAACCCATTGAAATTGAATTATCCTAATACATTAGAAAGCAAGAAAGCTTTGTCCTAGCTGTGATCATATGTGGATATAGGTGAGATGCTGAAAAAAAACAAAGTGAAAACTGATGAGCAAACAAGAAGAAGGGCTTATAATGCTAAAAGCCTCTGGTTTTATGGCAGCAGTATCCGTTGGTTTAAGTTATGATGCCTCCTTATAAGCTTTGTACTACGATATTGTGATAGAGGGTATTGATCGTGCCAGCTCCCCACTTTTTACAGCTTTATTCATCAAGAATAACTTCCCTGAAATATATTAGAATGTGTAAAATATATTAAATGCAAATTCTTTTACCACCTATTCAGAAGTAACTGGAGTATCAGGTATTAAACCAGGATCGTGCCTGAACATGAGTTATTTGCTGTGTAGTACTGCCTTTCTAGGTTTGCTACTCACCAAAATTCATGGCCTAAGATGGTTTCTCTTTGAACACCTGATGCTGTTGGATGTTTGTCATATCAATGACAAAGTTTGTTTTCATCTTTGATGTCACTTCATAGGGTTCATTCAAAGGAAGCAGAAGAGCTAACAAACTGCAAAAACTGCTGAGTTAAGACCTGTCTTAGACTTAAGCATGACGGAAATGTTGCTTTATGTAGACATATGTCATTACTGTGGCCTGCCAGACAGAAAGTTTAGTATTGTGAAAACACATAGCAGCAGCATGTAGAAGAAAGGAAGAAAAGAATAATGCAAATGAACCTAGGATTCTGGGCCTTCCCAGAATTTAAAATCTGAATGTTGATAAAATCATATTAGTGTAAGAAATTACACCTTCCTTGCCCTTACACACTTGTTGCCATGGCTACATTGTATTACATTTTCAATCTTGGATATTCCTTCTTCTCTAAAGTTTTAAAACGATGACTGTACTGAATCACAAGAAAAGTCAATCCAGCCCAGTAACTTGCCTCTGGCAAAGGCCCAAAAGGTAGTTCCTAGAGGAGTGGTATTTTCCATCTTTTTCTCGTTTCCAACAGTTTGCAGTTCCTAGACTGGAAGTATATTATATCTTTTCCATAACGCTCAACAGACTTACCTTCTGCAAACTTGTCCTACCCCTCTCCTTGTATCCATGTAAACTTTTGCCATCTTCAGCATCCTCTGACATGGAGTTGTACAGCACAATCACACATGGTGGCTCTTCACATCATCCTCTGTTTGCTCTGAAACTGTCGTCTCCTAGTTTCTTTTCACACCCTATAGTTTTTGTACTATACTGAAGAAGCATTAAAAAAGGATGCGTGGCCTGGTGCCTGGGGCAGGAGAAATGTGGATTCAAATTCCTGTAATTCCACAGATTTTCTGTATGGTTTTGGGTGGGTTTGTTCAACCTAAAATGAGAAGGAGGGAATCTTAAGAGAGTCTTCAGCTATCAGTTGAACGGATGTAGAGGTAACGGAGTATTGTGGTTTAACCGCAGCCAGCGACTAAGCCACACACATTACACGCTCACTCCCCCCCACCCACCAGCTCCCCATTGCAATAGGGCAGAATCAGAAAGATAATAGTGAAAAAACTCACAGGTTGAAATAAAGACAGTTAAATAGGTAAGGCAAAAGCTGTGCACACAAGCAAAGCAAAATAAGGAATTAATTCACTACTTCCCATCAGCAGGCAGGTGTTCAGCCATCTCCAGGAGAGCAGGGCTCCATCACGTGTGTAGTTTAGTTGGGAAGATGACACCATCATTCTGAATGCCCCCCCACTTCTTTCTTTTTCCCCCAGCTTTTATTGCTGAGCATGATGTCACAGTATGGACTACCCCCTTGGTCAGTTGGGGTCAGCTGTCCCGGCTGTGTCCCCTCCCAGGTTCCTGTGCACCCCCAGCCCGCTCGCTGGTGGGGTGGGGCGAGGGGCAGAAAAGGCCCTGACTCTGTGTAAGCGCTGCTCAGCAGTGACTGAACATCCCTGTGTTAGCAGCACGTTTCCAGCACAAATCCGAAACATAGCCCCATACCAGCTTCCATGAAGAAAATTAACTCTGCCCCAGGCAAAACCAGCACATGGAGCCATGTTCTCCTGAAAGGTCTACAGCAAAATCGGGGATGGGCACAAGTTTCAAAAATAGAAATTCTCAGTAGATAAAAAGAATATTTCTTTTTACCAAGATGTGATCAAACCCTGGAGTAGGAGCCCAGAGAAGTTATGGAGTGTCTATCCTTGGAGATACTCAAAACTTATCCAGGCCTGGAGCAAAATGAACTGGTTGTCACTGCTTTAAGCAGAAGTTAGACTAGAGCCACCTGAGGTCCCTTCCAACTTAAATTGCTCTGCAGTACAGTGGTTCTAAAGTATTTGATGCCTCTGTGCCTCAGCCTACAAAATAAGGGCACTTCTGTACCACTGCTGAGTGCTATGAAGTATAGTAAGTATATAGTAAGGAGGGTCAAACACCTGGCAACAAAGACATGATGCTGTCACTGATCCAGTGGGTCTCTTAGAAGAGGTCCTGGGCATGAAGTCTCAGAGGGCATTAAGAATCACACTTAATACCTCTCTATGAGGCAAGCTTCCATCCAGTTTCTACTTCCTGTCTATTTAGGTGGAAATTCTGGCTTGGGCTTTCCATGGAGGCTTCCTCTACTGTCGAATTCACACTCACATGAAGTCTTTCCATTCACTTTTTTCCTTCACGGGCCCAAGGGAGACCACTTAGCTCAGCATTACCCTCTACATTCTCATCACAACCACAGTTTTGCTTTAGGACAAACAGAAATTGAGCAGTTTGTGGAGGATTTTTAAGCACGATTTATGTAGCTGTGCTAGTAATGAATATTATGTCTGACTTTTTCATTCTTTTCTCATGTCCATGAACAGCAATGGAGCACCAGCTGGTTAGATCATTGCTTTTAGCTTCTTTTATTACTTCTATAAAGTGTCCTTTCTCACATCTGGTAAATAAATGTCTTGCTCAAAACCAAACTGCCTGCTAGCTTCCTGTTTGGAAAGGACCTTTCTTCATAACTTGACAAGGACCTTGACAATTTGGTTCATCTTTTCATGCTAGCTCATAGCCAGGTAACCACTGTGTCTGTCCAGAGGCCTCCTGAGGACTGATGCTTATTTCCTGGCTGTAAGCAATGCACATCAGCAGGGAGGTACGTCTGAAGCGTGGTAAACTGTGGTCAACAGGAAGCCAGACTAGATCACTTTAAATCCTTAAAACTTTTGGTCTTATCCTATGAAATGAAGAAAGGTAGGTAAATACGTATTTTCTTCACTTTGAAGAAGTAAAACATGCAAGAATTACTTCCCTATCTCTAATATATGAAAGCATAATCAGTGTTACTCTTCAGGGGACAAAGTGTCTGTATTTGTCTCCAGAATAAACTTGAAAAAAAAAAACAACAAACCCAACCAAACAAAAAAATTCAACTATTGTGCCCTGCTAACTGGTAGCTTTCACACATTGTGGTAAAGCCATATCATTTTTTTAAAAAAAAATCTTTCTGATTAAATGTTTAGTTTTACTGTTGGTCCTGAGATATGATATATTGTTTCACACTTTATTGTATCATACTGAATACTTCATCAGAATAGAATATGTTCCAATTTACAAAACTATATGAGAAAGACAATTAAATAAATAATCATCTGCACAGCTCAGAATCAAAGCCCAGACTCATTTCTTGAGTCATAAGAAGCTTCACAGAATGTGGCAAAAGTGCAGGGAAGTACATTTTAAACCCAGATTACCATGAGAATTAGGAAGTCTTCAGTCACTGAGGTGTAGAATTGGGCTGTATTTCTGGTACCTGCATCCTGCCATGAAGATTGGGCTGATTGTATCAGAGCCATCTCAGGAAAAATGACAGCTTTATATTTGCTTTTGATGGTGTTTTTCTCCCATGGCTTTGGTGAAACTTTGGAAAGAAATATGAGGTGTTGTGACATTTCTTGAGTCCACAGGTTACTAGAAAGCACAAAGAAATGTGAAAAAACAAGGTTTTGCCAAAGAGGATTGACTACAGCAGAATGTAACTGAGCATGCAGAAATTTGAGCTGACTCCATTCATGGTAATGTCACCATCAACATGCTGTGTCTGTGAAGCACCATGTCCTGACCTAGCTGAGATCTAAAGGGATCATAGCTTTTATGTGACACTGTGACCCTGCTAATAACTTCAGTGCCACTGGGATTTCCCAGACCAGGCCTGAGTATCATTGTGATTTATTGGGGTGAAGACAGACCGGAGCCTGAAACAGCAGTTTCAGCTTAAGGTAGTTCCTTGCAGACTTAGCCAAAATGGTGAAAATAAGAGTTCAATCTGAGAGACTCGCACCACTTTCACTAAGCTGCTTTAAAATTACAATGGGGCTAAGCACCTGCAGCTTTATGGCCTGGAAGCTGGAACTTTCTTCGAATTACCACATACTGGGGTTTTATACTGCAGGGGAATGAAGGGGGTTGCTATTAAAAAGAAACACTGATAAATAAGGCTCCAATTTTACAGACAGCATGTGGAAGTCTAGAACACATAAATTGAAATTATAGAAATTATTATACAGTCTTACTCCCAATGAAGTGATCTGCATAGATCGGGAGGTACTATTCTTTCCAGTCCTTGCCTCAATTTTGTTTTTTCAAACTCACATGTCCAGCTGTCAATTTCAAGTCAATACATGAGCAAGGTGGATGTGCTTGTGGTGAGATGCTAGATTTATCTTCTTCCCTACCCCCAGCTACAGGTTTCTGTGATCCTGTGCCATGCAGTGTACTCACAGTGGCATGCCCCCACTCATATAACAGCAGTGCCCCTTCCTGGTTATATATGTACAGGCTTATAGCATAGAATCCCTTAGGAACAGTCCCTAACGTGTATATTTATAAAGCTGTAGGTTAGATATGGGCAGAAAAGGAAAAATTCATCAAACCTTGCTCTCCTCAGGAGGAAGAAAGGCATAAGAAAATGTGAGACCTTTCCCCAGCTTCGTGCATAAATATATTATTATTTTCACTCTGATAGATTTCTGTTGCCTGAGTTAACAACATTTATTTTGCATTCACCCATCTAAACATGAACACCTTCTAGTGTTCATTTTTACCTGAAATGAACGAGTAATGGAAGCAAGTCTAGAAACAAAGGAGTCATGACTGTCAAGAATGCAAATCTAAGTGGCCCTGGTTATAGGTGGGCAATTTGCAGATCTTATAATTTATCTTTACTTATTAACCAGAGTGAGAAACAACTAGACAAAAAATACTGTGGTTATAGAAGCTTTAAGGTTGTTGGTGAGGTTTCTTTCATTTATCCTGAGATTGCAATGAAACATTTGGAACAGTTTCGCTGCCCTTCAGCCAACATACAGCAATTAATTTCCGAGTCAGAAACAGCACCATCTAGTGATGTGTAGTGCTCTGTACCCATGGGAAATTAAGGACTGGTTGATGAAAACGGTGTTGCAACCAGATATTATGGCAAATTACTTAATCTACAGATAATTTGAACTTGCATAGTAAAATTAAGGCAACTCTTAATTTTCATAATAATCATTAACTATGAAATTAACTAAATTATTCTGAAAACAGGCAGCTTCTTCACCCCAGCATAGTAGCATCTCTGAAGCCATTGGAGTCAGAGCATTAAGTGGTAATCTCTCCTAGGCAACGGTGATGTGGAACCTGGTGGGAGTGAACTGCTGGATTATAAATTAGACTCATAATCTTTGTACTAAATTACACTTGCTGTTTGTAATGTTAAACAGTGAATTCATCTTTTTTTCACAAAGATGGGAAAAACCTTATTCAAATGTAAGGCAGCTTTTAAATGTGGAAGTGACCTAGAAGCTTAACTGAAAATCTCTTCTGATGAGATTGAAGTTCTTATGACCCTGTTGGACTTTAAATTTAAACCTGTAAAAACTGAGTCATCTGATTTTGTCATAGTTCTTTTGGGGTTATTGCTCTTTCTGATCTAATTTTTTTTATTTTTTTTTTTCCCCCCCCCATGGTTAAGCATCTGCTGCAGTAGGAGAGAGCTGCAGTAACTGAGGACAGCAACTCTGGAACATTAGCAACAGGCAAAGACAAATCTTTGATGAATGAGTATAAAAGTGGCTTACTTCTACCAAAATAAGTTTGAGAAGCTAGCATTCTATGTACCACCACAAAATTTTCATTGTATTTAGTGTAAAGGCTCCTAAAGTAATGTAGCCTACTACACCATTAGAAATGAGAAACATATTTTGTATTACTATGTTAATGATTTCAAGGAATTCAATAGTCAAAGATATGATTTTCTACATTTGACCCATAGAAAATTATCTCTATTATTTTTTCAGTTTGTCCTGGGAGTGATAAGGAGAAATATTCCCTTTTTTTGAGAGAAATTTCACTGCCAGAAATGTAAAAGACACTAGGCTACATGGTAAGTTCAAGAAACAAGTAGAAGACACACTGAGACCCAAAAAAAAAAAAGCCCCAAACCAAAACCAATCCATGTACGCACAGCAAATGTATTTTTTTAATGAAAAAAAATTGAGAGGGCCAAATTATGGAGAAGTCAAGACAATACAAAGCCAGAGCTTTCTGTGCTTCTTTCTGTTCCTTTTCTTACCATTTTAACTGAGCAAACTTTTGCAGTCATTGATTCCAATCTCCTGGTTTTAAAGTCAATCCTTTTTTTGGCTCACTCTCTTAATCAGCTGGAATGTATTAGCTGAAATCCAAATGTTTCCCAGTAACAGTTCAGCTTCAGCCATATTTATTTTTCCCAAGGAAGAATTTTAAATTCAATTAAAATGGTCACTTTGTTTCAAATTGTTCCTTCTGGCCAAAATAATAAAAAGAAAAATTTAATTAATTTGTTTTTTTGTTTGATCAACTCTAGTTCTGATCCTTTGAATTCAACAACAGTCAGTTATTGTAAAAGCAGTTGTGTAAGTACAGAAATGTTCTGTGATATTCCATTTCTGTGGCACTGCCTTGCTGGGGAGATTGTATAATATTATGTAGTCTCTTTCAGTATGTGTGTTTGCATCTGTTGAATGGAGATAAGTTATTTACCTCACATTGTGTTTTGTCAATTTAAGTTTGAACTAAAACTTACATATGGAAAATACTGCCGACTCTAGCTGGTATTGTAGCTGGTGTTCTAGCTCGCAAATGTGTTACTAACCCTGTAATTTCTTTGCTACATGAAAATTTGTGCTCTGTTCTTGCATCACAGGCTCCTATTACAAAGTAAGATGAAGACGTAGCTGCTCAGAAATTCCTCGGGCAGCCCCAAGGAAAAAGACATGCACTGTGTTCCCCTGCAACATTGGTTTGGAAGCCTCTGCTGTAAACACAGGCTTTAAACTCACAGCCTTAGCACCCTGGGGGCAATTGCTATGTTGTGAGGAAAGGATGGGATTGTGCCCACGGGGCTTGCAGCCAAGGCTGGAGGCTTAGCACCTGCTGGTCCTTCCTGGCGTGAGGCAGAAGCCCTGATGAGGCAGGCCAGAGCTCTGGGATGTGCTGTGACACTCCCAGCACTTGGTATGGGCTGCAGTGCATGCTCTTGGTGTCACACCAGTAGCTGTGGTGGGGAAAAGTCAGTTAAGGGCAGGTGACTCCAAGTCCCTCACCCCTCAGGCAGCCTCGGAGGTGTGTGGCCCATCTGCACAGTGCAGAAACTTGCCTCCAGTGCTTTTAGGTGTCTTCAGTTTCCGCCTGGAGGAGGCTTCTGCCCTAGTGAGTCTAGGCATTGAAGTGTTTCCAGAGCAGTGGGTGGCAGAGCTCCTGTGTGCTTCTTCCATGCACAGGCCAGGAGCTGTGCTCCTGGACAGCCCAGGGAGTTGTACCAGTTTCCGTTCCAAGAAGTGGAAGTAAAATGTTGCCTTCACTGTTTCTCAAGGAAGATCCAGAATTGTAGCATTTATTTTCAAAGCCCTAATTAAAACAAACAAACAAAACCAAAAAAAAAAACCAAACAAACCAAAAAAAAGCACAAAAAACCCAACCAACCAACCAAAAAAAAAAAAAAAAACCAAAAAAAACCCAACACTACCAGAATTTTCACTGAAGTTCTGGACCCTAATCAACCTCCATTGCTCTTTCTTTTTCATCCTGTCATCTGACTGTCAACTTTAATTCCTCCAATTATGTTGTTCTTTTTTTTTTTTAATATAGGAGAACAATTTCAGCCCTTGTGCTTTTAACTGAGCAAGTAAACATAATGTCCAACATAACTGAGCCATGCACATGTCTCCCTCTTCGAAGACTAAATTAGGATGGGAGAAAGTAAGGAAAATAATCAGTGTGGTCTCAGATCTATCTAAATAATAGGTTAGGGAAAGGACAAATTTATAATTAGATGTATTTTTGTTTCACACTCTCTTTACTGGCTTTATAATTTACATTTTACTTTCATTAAAAATAGATGTAGCTGTCAGAGCACAAGCACACACCCTGTACATTCCATACCTGCCCTGAACACACACCCATGTGGGATCACAGTTTTCTTGTCATACATCTAAACCTTTGTGCCAAATTGTATTCTCATACACTACAGTTATAAAACTAGAAGGATCAGTGATCCTCGTCTCACCATCTTTCAGAAAACAGGTACGATTTCAATTGTGACAGCAGGGAACTGAACAATTAAAACTCAGATGGACAGGGTGACCAAAATACCAAGTTTTCTATATCTTGTTATTCACTGTCAAAAGGGGGGATGAAGATATATTATACAAGTTAACTTTTTTGACAGCAATAGGGTCTTAATGATCTTATTGAAAGTCAGCTGAAGTTTTTCATTGTCACTTTACACTCAGTAGCCTCAAGGACGTGCTCAAAGTCCAGAAAGAACAACACTACCAAAATCAGATCCTATTGCTTAGTATTGCTTGACGGGGATAGCTGTTGTTTCTTTGTTATTTAGTGTAAGATATTTTATTCATCAAAAAATTATTAGTGGTTGAAAATTAGATTCTCATGATTGTCCAATAATCACCAGCATCAAGAGATGTGTATACCAGTAGCAGTAATGCTTCTAGATTCTTCTCTGCTCAGAAATTCTTTCTGTGCTTATTTCCCCTTTTTTACCTCAGTCCTTTACTGACTTGGCATTCATTCACCCCCACCTTCACTGTCTGCCATTTCTATCTCTGTCTCAAGAAATAAACATTCTTTCTTAGAGTAAAATCATAACATGAAAAATGTATGGTGGTGGTACCAAACATTTCAGCATGCGCTTAACTTTAAGAAGTTCTGGTACTGTTCTTTCTGAGATCTAGACCAGATTTAGAATTGAAAAATGTGAAGACTGAATACAACCTTCCACAGAATAAAATGGTGGGGTGTAAAAAGACAAAGACTTTTTTTCTTAGTATGCTGTCTTCTGCCACAGAAAAGAAGACATGAGAGTGGGTTGGAGTTTTATGCTTTTCAGTAGTAGAACAGGCAACTCAGGTAAATCTGTTTATACTAATTGAGCTGGTAGGAGCACATGTTCCTATGCAAACATTCTCTGTTGAAAAAGTGATGCAGAAACAACAAAGTACAGAAAAACACTGGGGAAAAGTCAACTAGTAGAAAACAAAAAGGATTATTTGTGACCCCTGGGCAACTTGTGTCACATTCTAACTCGGTAACTAAATCAGGAAAGCAGCACTTTCCTGCCTTTGAAGACAGACACAAAAGACTGAAAGGTGTTCAGGTGCTGCAGTGACAATGTCCTTAAGAGCACTACAGTTTGTGTCAGCTGTGCCAAACTGAGCATGGTTCCTCCCCTCTCTGACATTGCTTAGGCAAACATTGAGCTGAAAGTGGTTCTTGATTTTTGTCTATGGTCAGATCTTTTTCATTTTCATCCTTGAAGATCCATCCCAGCTATTTGTCTAGTAGTTCTGTGTAAACCCTGAAGAATGTTCTGTGAGTCAAAGCCTGTTTCTTGCATCATGTGTTTAAACAGGCCTGACACAATGGGAGCTAAGGCTTGATTAATTTTTTAGGTGGGACTTTAAATTTTTGCTAAATTAATTATTTCTGATTGCAACAAATTTTTGCTTTTCAGTTTTTTTGATTGGTGGTTTGTTTATTTTTTTCCTTTATTCATGTGACACATTCCTACTTGGAAAAGGGCAAGGGCAGAAGTCCAATAGTTGAAGGAAAAGAAAGAGAGAAAGAGAAAGAGAGAGAAAGAGAAAGAGAAAGAGAAAGAGAGAAGAGAAAGAGAAAGAGAAAGAGAAAGAGAAAGAGAAAGAGAAAGAGAAAGAGAAAGAGAAAGAAAGAAAGAGAAAGAGGAGGGAAGGGAGGAAGGGAGGGAGGGAGGAAGGGAGGAAGGAACCCCAATCCTGTACTTCTTTGGCTCCAAATGCCCAAGAGAGAGTCTGTGACATTAAAAATACTTCTGATACTAAGTCAAATTGTACAGCAGGATTGCCTAAAAATGTATTAGAATTTCTGAAATGCCCTGCACATGTTATTTCCTGGAGACACTGCAAGGACAAAAGTAGTTAGCAGGTTTTTCTGAAATTCCAGCAGAGTCAAATAAAATAGGCATTGCATTACCCATAAATGCTGGATGTGCCAGGACTTGAACTGTTCTTTTAAATGTGTACAAAGTTAACAAATGATTTGGAACTATAGAAAGAGATAGCAAGCCAGAAATTCAGCTGGGGTAAATCAGCATTGTCTTAAACTTCTATGGGCTGGATCTTGGAGATCTGATGCCAAAAAGATACTGAAACAAGGCACCGGGTATATTATTTGGTAGAAACTTCTGTTGTTTCTGTTGAGAGTAAACTCTGACAGGCATGTGAACTTTTTCAGTTTTTTTTTAAGACTGAAAATACAGAGAAGTTTATAATAGAAAATCACAGACACAGTCTGAAAATTAGAGCTTTTCCAATCTTTGAGAAGAGAGCAATAAGTTCACAGTGGCAAAGGGGCTGATGGAGGGAATTTTCTTTTCTCTTTTCTTTTCTTTTCTTTTCTTTTCTTTTCTTTTCTTTTCTTTTCTTTTCTTTTCTTTTCTTTTCTTTTCTTTTCTTTTCTTTTCTTTTCTTTTCTTTTCTTTTCTTTTCTTTTCTTTTCTTTTCTTTTCTTTTCTTTTTTCTAAGGACTTTTGGCTTTTTTCAATCCAAAATTCAAAATCCTTTATCAAGACTGATAAGTACTATAATATGTCTCTAAAAAATGCTTTGCCTTTCATATTTGTTGGATATAAATTAGTAACTGGTATTTAACTTCTGAGGTGGCTACCTTCAGCAGCCTGGCAGAAGAGTCAAACACCAAAAGCTAGATCCGGCTAAAGGAATATCATCACTGTACTCTGCAGTGGAGTGATGTTAGTCCCTGATTAGCAACTTCCCCTCCTCAGCCCTGCTTTCATGCAGCACCCGCATAACTATCTCGCTTGGGGCTGTACAGTTAAAGTGATTCTCACTAACACAGATACTACTACACCATGGTCCACTGGGCACTAGAGACACATGTTGGGAGATTTTCCTTTTTTAAAAAAAAAATGTTTTTGTGGAGGGTTAGAGAACAGAGATGAAGGCAGGGGAGTGTCTGGATTACAAAAGTCAACAAACAATTTCATTACTTCATTTTATAAATGGAGATACAAAACCGTTTTGAATTTATTAAAACTGGGATACAAATATATCTTGCCAAGCTTCCTGCATATCAGTCTTTTCTGAGAAGTTTAGGCTGCTGTCTTTGTTAATTTTGAGGAATAGAAATAGATGATGGCCTCTGGAAAGCCTCTAGGAAACATACTTTCAGCAAGTGATTCAGTATGGTTTGTTTGGTTCGTGATTGAAAGCAGGTTTTGCTGCAAAAATTTTAGGTAATAAATGTGTTTGCCAGAATGGCAGCTGACGGCAAAGTTGGACAAATTTTGTAGCTGCAACTAAGAGGCAAAAAAAAAAAAAGATTTTTTGCAAGACTTTTGTCAACCTATTCGGTTTTCACTAACTGGTGCAACTAGGTTTGTAGACACGGGAACTAAATGGTGAATCAACTCACTGAATCTTATAGATCATATATAAACAGTAACAGTCTTTGTTTATAGGTTGTTGGAGGTTCCTACCCTGCCACTCCTCCTCATGGAGGACTCTGAGAAAACTACTAAAATTCTTCCCCTCATTAGCATCTAAAATACTTTTTAGGTGTTAACTAATGGGTAATATTGTGTATTTGGCATTTATCTCATTTGTTATTGAGCATGCTCGTGACTCTACAATGTGGCTGTATAACAGCAAGAGGTTTTACACATTAGTCTTACAGTTTATTGTCCAGACAAAATTTTCAGTCGTGAGGTTCATGAATGTTTGTGGTTTAGAAGTCTTGGAGTAGCAGAGAAAGTGGAGAACACCAGATAGATCATTTATGCACCTTTTTAAAGGATCTGTGCATCCACTTTGTGCTAAATGGGTTATACTGCAAGGTACACTGCCTCACTGAGTAATAGCTCATGAGAATTTATGTTAAATCTTAGGAATTAATACATATACATACACAGGTGCAAATATTCTGTCTGTGTAATGTCTGGTTGAATGTTTAAGGAGGGAATCAAAAATAAATGTAATCAAATACACTAAGCAAAGCTGAAAATTGCAGTTTGTTCTGGAAATAATGAACTGCAGCTTGAAAATACTCCCTGGCCTTTCACATTTACAGAGCCCTTGATTTCAGTTAAATTACTTGCAAAAGTACTTATATGCTTGTTTAGCTCCACCATGTACAGCCCTGGCCAAGATCTAAAAGTGCCATGACTGTAATCAAAGTATGTAAAATAGGCCTGGATATATGTTATTGTTTTCTTCTTTCTTTGAAGTGCTTTATCTGAACTGAATTACCATAACGGCATGTATTTTTTCATGTATATACCTACCACTCAATATAGTTGTGGAATTTTAATTTATTTGTTTCTTGCTTCTTCCTCCTCTGAGAAGCCGTCTGGATTAGGTCCGTGCACCAGTCAGTCTCACATTTCACATCTCACATCTGCAGAGGGGGACATTGCATGCCTCATTGGAAATAGGGGGTAGCATTTCCATCCACACTTTCTGCATAACTTCATTTCCATCCACACTTTCTGCGTAACTTCCACTGTCTTTGCAGTCAGCTGTCCAGTCCCAGTAATGTATGTATGAGTCTTCCTGGAAGAAAAGAGATGGAGCACAGCTACTAACAAGCTCTGAGTGCTTTTCACTGCAACAAGAACTAGCAAGGCTAAGGAAGCTAAAAAACTTCTGCTGGTGCAACCCAGCCCATTTTCACCTACCTCTCAGCTCTCCTGGACTACTCTTCTTGCACTTCAAAAATAGGAGCTTTCTCCCTCCTTCATCTTCTTCACAATATAGATAGCTGATGAAAGGAAAATGACAAGTATGTCTCCACCCATTTCTACTGCATGGTCAGCCACCTTAGGTTTACCAAGTACAGCTGTCAGATGATTGTCTTGCTAAGACAATCTTCCCCCACATAATGGTTTTCTTCCATTGGTTCTTCGAGTCAGTGTCTTTTAAATCATCAGCATTTACACCAACTGCTAACATACTGGTTGCACACACTTGTGATATTTCAGCTCCTTGTCTGGATGAAAAGTGAGTGCTTCTCCTCCAGGATGGGATGGTAATTTTGATGAAGATGGGCACAGGATTGTCACACAAAGGCAATGTATTATACAGAGACTGTCCATTGTCATATTCAATGAATGTGAAACTTCTAGGTCTAACCAGAGATGAAAAACACTAGGGATGGTCTTGAACCAAAACACCGCTATTGCATATAAAGCACTAAAGTTTAGAAATTAAAATCAACAGTTAATTCCTCCTTTCTCTGTTAATTTGTCTTAACTTCAGGGTACCTTTATAATATGTGTGAAAAAATACTACCCCTATATGATGAGATCTTTCTACATAGCAGTCATGATTTTACATGTCTCTGTCATATCCATCATTCTTTGTCACTACTTTCAAGAAATCTTTTCAAGCCTTATATTGCTGCTTTTATGAAAGGTATTTCACAGTTTTGATCAGCATCTTCTTTATTTTGGTGTTCTTTCTAGTTCTTCCTCAGTGCATCTCATCTGCGTAGTAGATGGTGGCCATTTTGGAGCAGGAGTTCCTTTATACAATTACTGCATGTAGTGTCACGGATCTTGGCCTTTGGGCTTTTGGGTGCTTACCATAACACAGGTGCATGGCAGTCTAGCACTGATGCCCTGCTGTAATACTAAAACCACTAAGGAATGTGAAGATGTAGCTGATATCTCTGGTAGTGCTTTATAGCAGTTTTCCCACATGCACGCCCATGCATTAAAAGAAGTGAAATAGCTGATGATGAAAGTGATGGCCAAAGGCTGAAGCAGTGCTGCGGTACGTAAGGAGAATCTGTTTACCCAGCACCCATAAATTATTAGTAGCATATAATTATGTAATAAGCACTTCACAAATATTGTTTATCTTGACTAACCAGCACATTATCTGCTAATGAGTAGACTTCCCTGTTATTCAAAGATGCACCATAAGTTTCCAGACCATATGTTTTTATACTACTCAAGTTTTTAGAGGAAGTGTTGCTGTAGCAGAATCTAGTCCAGGAGCAGGCCATTATAGTAATGGGGTTTGGCTTCTTGCAGAAGGAAAACCACAGACATTTCTCCAAGTGACTCCACCTCATTCCCCAGCCACCGGTGACCAAACAAGTGCTTTCTTCTGGGGAAGGCATGGCAGGGCAGCTTCAGTTGAAAATACTGTGACATGGAGAACATAACGCATCCTGCCTGTGACTGGGTTTCCTTATTTGCAAAACTCCACGTCCTGCTTTAGGTTGACCTGTATCCACCACCAGTTCCACCTACTCAACTGCACTTGGCAAACTTGTTTCATAGTTTTAGGGATTTCTTTGTGTCATGCTGAAACCGAAGTGTTGATCACTTTAATAGGCTAGTGTATTCATTGTTATTGCGGTTTCCAATGTTAACGTATGTCTAACATTTAATTTCTATTGTCATTCACCAGCACATGTGTGTACCTCTAACAACCTCAAGAGGAAAGTATGAATCTGTCATAAAATGCTGGAATAACTTCTCTGCTCTGTTTCAGATATCACCTATGAAAATAACCCAGCTTGTCCTAAACACATTTGGAAAACAAACTTTGGCAAGAAACCTGATCCTAAACTTTTATGTTACAAACACCTTCCCATTCCCTCTTTAGGTGTCCTGGGCCTGCTCTTGGCTTAAGCTACTTTTTGCTGTCAGTACCTGAGCTGCTGTTGACCTGACTGGTTTAGCCATGCAGGACGCTGACTCTGTCCCACCTGTATTCAGAATTTCTGCTTAGAATGGCATAAAACTGGAGGCTTTGCTGAGGTCAATGACAATCCAGCCATAGGTTTTCATAAAAACTCACACTGATGATAACACGGCTAAGGGAAGTAGAAGCAGATGTCTTTGTTTTTACTGTTAGCAATATTATCTAACACAATTCCCATTCACACACAATGGGGAAGGAGAAGGTTCAAACTTTGGAGGGGATCAGAAATATTTGATGTTTAGCACCAACAGGACCCAAACCAAGTTTCAATCATCTTGGAATATCAATATACTTACTGGCATTTCAAAACAGGGTAGGGATTTTTTCCTTAAAAATATCAAAACTGCAAATTCCAGTGTTTTCAAGTAAGAAGTAGAACATTCAGGAGAGTCAATGTGAGATTGTGAAACACGCAGTTTTGGCAGCTCAGCTGTTACATTTGATTAGCTATTTTACCCAGCTCTACCATTTACCCACACTTTTAATCCTTCAGCTACAGGAGAGCATTTCCCCTACTCAGTACCTCTTGGTGCCTTAAATTAAGATCTCAAAAGCACACACTTTTCAGAGAGTGTATTTTTCCTCTGCTCACTGTCAACACTATGAAAAGCAACATTCACAGAGCTGGGGTCTTGTGCACATTATTAATTGCCGCAATGACTTAGAATGATAACAACCCCCTACAAGGGCGTGAATTTCCCCTACTTTGAGCTCTGAGGTTACAAAAAAAAAACCCCGTATGCTCACCAGTTTCAAGGTTTTAACACACAACAATGAAAATAAAAAGGAATAACTGCACCAGCTCAGACAAGCCTATAACTCCCTGTAACTTGGGACAGACATGTCCCTTTGTAGATGATCCTTTCTCTTGAACGTTGGTTAAGTAAAGCTTCTGCTTGCCTTGATGTCAGAAGATAGGAAGTGGATAATTCAGGAAAGGATGAATCAGGGACTTTTTGTTTCATTGTCATGTTCTTAGCCTTTACTGACTTCAGGGGGAACTTTGACTGAAAGGTGTAAATGTCTGGTACAGCATGGAAGGAACCACTAATGGTATGGATTTTCAGTAATGCAGAATGCTTTTGGTTTTTTAGTTCAAGATGATGAGACCACAGCCATAAGCGCAAGTCTAGAGGTCAAATGCCCTCTACTGGCCATGAACTGATTTCCTTGGTGTTAAAAAGAAGTCACTCGGCATTCTGGAGAGTTCTGAGCAAAACTTGAGTTTACCTGCAATAATTGTTTTTTCTTTTTTTTCCCCAGTTGTTGTCGTGCAGAGCAGGTCAGATTATTGTGAGTAACTTAAATTACTCCTCTTATTCAATAGATGGGGGCCTTTTACAAAATGTTCTTCATACTATGTGCCTCTCAGGAAAGAAAGGCAAAAAAGTACTGTATTTCAGGAAGAAAAGCAGAAAATTATTCTTTGGGAGAAAATGGTTATCTGTTCTGTGACAGTGTAGCTTAATGCTCATGCTAAAGTCAGGACCAAGAAGCTATGCAATGTCCATGTATGAATGTGTCCTAAAAAACTTATGACCATGATAGAAAAAGAGAAAGTATGGGACACACCCAAGTTCATAACAGAAAAAAAATCTGTAATAAGGTCAGCATTTCAACCCAAACTTAATGAGTTTTCATCACCTGTGACAAATGAGACAAAGTCAGACTCTAAGGTGACCAAGGTCAGTTAGGGAGGAGAAGGGAGAATGGAAGCATGCTTATCCATGCAAACTATGAATGCATGAGGACATCCCCATCCTGGACCACTTACGTGACTTTGTCTTGTGTCACAAGGCCACAGCTTATTACCTCCCTTACTACCATTTTTGCTTGAGACACATCTGGCATGTAGCTGTCTTAAGAGTCCAAAGGACAAGTTTGTCACTACAGAGCATCTCACCGAAAGCAAGCAGAAGAGCTCTTCCACTTACTTAGCTGATACACACTCTGCTTAAAAGCAGGTGTGTTTTGAAGAAATTCTGGAAATTACAAAGTGTAAGGGGCTTGAGGATGGGCAGTGAGCTTGTAGCCAAAAGCTTATTTTTCATAGCTTATCATGAAATGAATTAATTGACTTCTACAGTTTTCCTATATGCCAGCCTGATTGGAAATTGTGGATTGGGAGGTGAAGAACAGGCTTGAATCTGCCAGGGTTATGGTTTTAGAGTCACATCAGCTTAAAAGGCCACAGCCCTCAAGCAGTGTGGCAGCTCACCAAACACACCTTTCAGCTTCTATGAACTGACAAGGCTACAACTCAGGCTTCCATGGGAACCCTACCTGAGTCACCTGCTCAAACCCCACTCCGTGTTTTTTAGCATTAGTAGTATTTTCTCCAAAATGGGATTGGCATACTCACCTTCCTTAGGCCCCATGACCACCACATGCATGACAACCACAGGCTTTTCTCTCACATACTGACATCCCCTGAACGCTATCAAAGCTCCACACCATGCTGAAAATCATGAGGAACCATTCCTTTGGGGGCTGCTGCCAAGGGTTTTGACCAAAGCCCTGAGCTTCTTGTGTCCTGGAGCAGACGGCTGACCTTAGCAAGGGTGCAGCATGCCCCCCCTCTGCTCACGGAACAGCAGCGAGGTCGAGGTTGGCACCCACCACCCTCTGCTGCTTGGGCCGGGCCATGCCCACCCCGGAGGCTGCCTGCCCCAGCAGCTGTTCTCGGCCGTGCGGGCTGCGCTCACCCAGCGCGGGCCACCGCTGGCCTGAGAGCTCTTTAGTGACTGTTAGGCACACAACACCAGAGCCAGCGTGAGGAGGATTTACTGGGTGGAAGAGGACTGTGCCCCGCTCCTAGGCTGTCAGCCCAGCCAGTTACAGCCCTGTATAACTGGGAGATACCTCAGGAAAGAGGCTGCACAAAGTCTTCCCTGACAGGGGCTTCGGCATCCTGCCACGTGCATAAGCAGCCTCCCAGGCAGCCATGCCCACTTGTTACCCTTCTTTGATCTGTTCTGGCCTGGTTTTGCCCAGTACCGCTTTCTTTGTGGATTTGCCCTTTACTGGACGGGGAAGGGTGTAAGGACTGACCAACAGCCTCTCTCGGACTTTGCTGATGCTCCCGAGAGACAGGCAGCGAGATGACCCTGTTCTCGCTGTGCTGACCAACCAGTCATCAGAAGATGAAAAATTTCTAGAGCGGAGCAATGCTGTCTTACATTGTCTGTATTTCAGTGTGTGTTACTTTTCTCATGGACTAAATCTGTTCTTCAGTTGTGACTTCTGAAAGCAGGAATGCGGTCAGCTGGAAGATCTCTTTCAGCTGTTAAAAGCCAGTCTGCAGAATAACTGGTGAGGTTGTTTTCATGGAAGGCACAGGCACGTAACAGCAGATGCTGTAAGATAGGATGTACAGGACAGGGGAGAAGGGAGGCGCTTGAAAGCAGGCTAACAATTTTGTTTTCAGCAAAAGCCCCTTCAGAATAGTGCAGAGAAAGGGAGCACGCTCTTGCAAGGTACTGGGAACAGGTATTGGGCATTATACCACAGTTTCTTCTCAGGCAGAGAAGCCCCAGCCCCACTTCTGCCGTTGGACCATGCAGTCAGGCTTGTACACCCCTGTGATTGCTCAGGCCCCCCTGAACAAGCAGTGTCTGTCCCTGCTGAGGTCCCCACAAATGCAGCTCTACTCCCCAGATCAGGCTTGAGGGCCAAAGCCTCAGCTTGGACATAGGACATATGAAGCTGACAGTCCAGCTCTGTGGAAGAAACTTCCCCTGGATCAAGTACTACTACACCTGAGGAGGCACAGGTGTGTCACTTTACCTTCTGATTTAAAAACAGAAAGTCAGTAAGTCACACTGTTGCCTTCCTGCCACTCTAACATGCTTTTTCTACAAAATGCCATCTTCACATCACTTCTTCATGAGATACGCAATCTTCTTGCCCCATGCTGACTGCGCTGCCCTCATAACAAACATAAGCATGCCCTTGTCTACAGCTTCTGCTTTGTGAGTTTACTGTGTGATACTGAACAAATTTGTCAAGATGCATGGCTTTAAAAGGTTTCTCAATGTAGTTCCACATTCCTTTCACCAACAGAAGAAACACAGGGCTGCATAAACCAACACAACATTTACATATTTTTTGCTGTACCTGTTCCCTGTTCTCTTTTGGTGTTAAGATGGTGACCTTCTGAGTTGAGGACAGCTGAAAGAAGTTTCTGTGGCAAATTTCTGTGTCCATCTGCCCTGTGTGGAGACACCTTCTTTTTTTTGTTTTGTTTGTAAACTGGAACCACCAGTTATGAAAGTTTTTTCTGTGCTCCCTTTTGTACTTGTGTTTACATTTTTCATTTCTCTTAAGCCTCCCTGCTCTCTCCCCCTGAGGACCTCAGGTTGTTTTTAAGCCTTGCTGTGAACACCTGGTTTATCTGCTTTTTGGCTTAAGGATTTTTTCTGTCTCCGTACTACAACCATAGAGAAAAATTTGGAAGGACAGTTTTTCCACAATCTGAATGAATGCTGCTGCTTCTCTGTAGATAGGCAGCCCTGACAATGTGGGCTGGATTTCTTATTTAGCAAAGCTTTCTCTGATACATCACTGTCTGAGCCTGAATTGACTGCACATAAACATAACCTGCAGGTCACCATGAGAGAAGGAGAAAGTATTTTGATATTCAGAGGAGAAGGAAAGAAGAAAGGAAGTAGAGGTCATGGATGTGACCCTTTGGGCTAGGGACAACTTGGAGAGAAAGGGACAGCTACAGTTAGGTTTACGAGAAAGAATCCTTAAAGGATCAGTGACTTCACTTGAACTCTACTAGTCAATACCTGTTGATGATCTGAATTCTTATCAGATGTGTCTATGTTATTGCATAGTGGATATATGGCCTAGAACAAATTAGTGAGATTGGATACAAAATGCAGCCCAGGCCACCCTGATATGCCTCCAGCCCTGTCTGATGAAGGGTCTAGCCCCTCCACACAGACTAACTGTGCTAGAAATCTTTAACATCCTAATCCATCTGGTTTGGGATTATTTTATTAGTAATAATAATTATTAATTACTAATTATTTTATTGTTGTTATTATTATTATTATCGGTTGTTGTTGCTGTTATTTGTATTACATGAAAATTACCATTTCTAGCAGATCTTGCAAAGTCTTAATTTAATCTGTGGTGGGTTAAATGCCCACTATGTGGCACTTTACAGTACAGAAAGCAGCAGTTAGACAGACTGTGCTGTAGGCATGCAACAGGTATAAGCTGGTATGTCTGAAGCAGTAAGGGCTCTTTAAGCTTTTGGAACAAAGCCAGACTTTACTCATTCTTTCCTAAGGCTAATACTGTGGAGGTAGCCAAATGCTAGTCCTTGTGCCGTTTTAAGTTATCAAGCTGAACATAATAGTGTACACCATCTCTTCTTAAGAGTGGAGAAGAAAGAAGATGAGGCAACAACGGCAAATCACAGTACAGAACTCGAACAAAATTAACGTCTTGGTAAAAGGGCACCTTTCCAGTCTGAAGATTAACCCTACCTTCTGTCTTAAAATGTCAGTTTGCTGCCTTTCCTTTTGTTTGCGTTGGTGACTAAGAGCTTCACTTGTTGGTGGGAAAGTCAGTCCTCTCTGACACATTCTTCATCTGGAGAGGAATAACCTGTGCAAACAGAGGCCACACACCCAGTGCTGGAGCAGAGTGGGGCTGCATTCAGACAAGTAGTATTGTGGCACATGGAGCAGGCACCAGCCTGGGAATGAACATCCCAGCCAAGTGCTGGCAAGACAAGGTCTGGAGGAAGTAATTTTTTATCAGTGTGCTCCACTACCTCCCTGGAGGGCAAGCTCTTTTGGACCCCATGATGAAGTGATATGCCTCCACTCAGTGTCTTTGCAGGGGTTATCCCCCTGAAGGTGGTGCTGGCTGAACAGGGAAGCTGTGCATATTTGTATCCACTTCACCAGGAAGTGGCTCCTTTTAGCCCCATGGCCATGGACAATCATGCATTGGCACCAGAAATGCAGACCAGCCACCTGATAGTGCTTTGCTTTTGTGAGAAGGGCTCCAGAGATCAGCAAAACCAAGGATGCCATGTGGCCAGGGATGCAGGTGCTTATTTCTAAAACATTTTCAGGTTTTACCATATTTTTTCTATTTTGCAGTGTATTCAAACCAAAACTATCCATGTTTGAAGAAGGGAGACAGATGAGATATAGTCAATTTCCCAGGCACAGTGACCAACAGAAGACAGGTAACTACATAATGAATGTGCACCTGAGAGAATCTATATTCAAATACGTTTGAATACCTGTCATTAATGCAGCCCAAGCAAAAAATTGTGGTTACTAGCATTATGAGTTTGTCTGAGGCCCAGCTTCCTCCACCTCTCTTGTCGAAGCTCTTCTATAAATGTATAATAAGCAGGCCAGAGAATGAGAAAGAAAGGTAATTTTTTATTTGCAGGTATATGGAGGGCATTTACACACCGCAGGACACTTAGACTCACCTTCTAGAATGTCCTTGTTTCATCTGAGTTATAGAGTCTGCCTCACTCCTCCTGATTTTTGGAAAAAGTCCAAACCAGGTTAACTCATGCCACTTTTCCGTAAGACAGCAGTGCAGTGAAGTATCAGACGCTGAAGAGATTTATCTGGTCACTTGAGATACTCCAGTGTACTTGTTGTACACAACTGTACTTGACTGGATAGCTGGATTCTGGACTGACATTCTGGGTTTTAATTTCCTTTCCTCTGAAACCCTTTAAACAGCTCTATGTAGAAGGATAGTGTGGATATTTTGCTCAGCCCTTCGCTGTCAGTGATTGCTTGTTAAGCTGTGGATTTGTGTCAGGGAAACTGAGGAAGGCTGGGTCCAGCAGGGACATTTGCTAAAGGTTCAGCACCATACTAGTGCTGCTGTCTTTGGTGTTACCTTCATTTGTGGAAATTGTGTGGCTGCTTTCCTACGGAGTGCAGCCAGAACGAATAAACCTTGCTGGAACCACATTGGCTCCACACAGAACTAGGAGCAGTCTAGAGAGCCTTGCAAAACTATCCCAGTGGTTCCTCAAGGAGGCAGCTCAGCAGCACACAAACCAGAATGCAGAACACAAGGAGAGGCCAGCCAGGGCCAAACCTTGGGATACATCAAAGCAGGGGTCTGTGGAGTGAAAATGGAGTCTGCTTTGAAAGACAACATTGGCCATGAGCCCCTGCCTCCCACACAAGGAAGACACCACCCTGAGGGCAGACAAAAAGGGAAGGCAGCAATTTTTCATCCACCCAGTTTGCCAAAACCTCTGACCTAACTCTGAAGCTCAGGTCCAGCTGTCTTATTAGCCCTAGCAGACCTTAACTGACTCAATGTGCATTCTTGGCCTCAAGGCCCTGTGCATTTATGATACTTGTTTGGTATAGGGCAGAATGTTTGCATGCGCCCATCTTTAATAATGCATCACACCTGAGGTCATAAATCTGCTCTAGGAAACATGTATTGCAGAATCATTGCCAGCTGAACTATGACTGGTAAACATGACTGGACCAAAACAGAGTCAAGGCAGAGAGGTTAACCCATACTGAATAGTGAAATACCTGCTTTATTTTGTGTTAAGAAAAAGCTTGGTGTCTCTAACGTTACTTCTTTACCTCAAGTCATGAAAAGTTGACAAAAGAGATCTGTATTTCATCTCTTGCCCATGTGAATTAAGCTGTATTGCTTTACAAAATTGCTTTAATTTTACACAAAAGTGTACATTTTGGGGTTCTTTCCTTTGCATCATGAGTAGACATTGTGTGACAGCAACAGGCCAGCAGGTTTAAATAAACTTGGAGATGCATAATTTCTACTGCACAGCTGTCATGCATGGAACTATTCAATGTACAAGTAGTAGAAGGAGAATAATCCAAGACATCTTAGAGATATTGCAGTATAACTAGATAACATTTTTAAATGTTTTCAAAAAGTGGGAGTCCTGGAGTCAGAGATAACTAACTGTTACCTTCACCTCAAGCCCGTTAAAAACTCTTACCTCTTCCTCTTCTGGACATAACAAAAAGTACTAATTTAATTCAAAATTGAATCTATGCTATGGTTATTCAAACAAGGGGAAAAGCTATTTTTCTTTTGGTTTGCATTTTATACCATTTTCCAGTGGGACAGAGAAAAAAACTAAATAAAACAGGAGAGAAAATAAGGAAATAAAATAAAAGACAGGATTGTCACTGGGGCTTGGGTTTAGCAACTATATGCCCTTGCACCAGTTCCTCTCACCACCTCTCCAGGTGACTCAGGAGTCAGCCAGCACATCAGCTGAAGACTCTTTTGTGATCCATTTCCACCCCACCTAACAGCTTCTCTCTACACCTACAGACCACAAACATTTGTGTTTGTTTTTACAGTAGCATATATGCCATCTGCAAAGCAAAATATGCTTCTAGCACATATGTCCACAAGGCAGAGTTACAAAACATGGCTAGTTGTGATGGTGCACTGGGAACCCAAGGAATGAGCCAAAGCCGTAAAATGCACAGAGACAGGGAAACCAACCAAATAAAATTAGAGGGGGAAAATATTTTTGGTAGGAAGCAGGAACCCAAAATATGTGAAAGAAAGAATTTTCTCAATATATTATTATTATTATTGTTGTTGTTGTTGTTGTTTACTTATTTATTGTGTATTGTTTCTTTTTATTAATATAGTTATTTTTCTTGTTAATTTTTCATTAGGATTATTTTGGCTTTTTAAGAGAAAACTTAACTGCCCTGTGAGAATGTCTCTTTCTGGTGGGTGGGAGTTGACAAGAAAGGGACACTATCTATTGGGTGTTAACTCACAAAACCCTAGCTGCTTTTAGTACACTTTTTGATATGACACAGCTTTGAAGAAAGCTTAACCTAATGAGATTTTTATTATATTTTATGCATTACTCAAGCTGATAGAAACTGCAGGAGCTATGGAGCATCAGACTGGTTGTCAGGAAGTGCTGGCATTGAAAGCATCTCTGTCGTGTGTTAATAGTTTAAGTTCAGAAGAAGACCCATCTGTATGACAACTGGTTTTTCTCCACTGTTTGGAGAATGTTTTGACCTTATGATAACAACTATCTACTGCCAAAACCTGCAGTTAGCTTCTGTTATCTATAGAAAAAAATAGTGATATAATACAGGTTTTACGCTGGACTTGGCTTTCACCCAGGCAGTAAGGAAAGCAGGTAGAATGAGTTCAGGTCTGTCAGCACCTACTTAATGAGACATGTCCATGCTAACTAACATCAAGCCAAGCAATGATTCAGCTAACATAATGGCTGTGATGCCTTTGTTGGGTAAGTGCAACAGTGCAAAACAAAAGCCAAGTTCAGTGGAGCCTTGCTGAGCCTGTGGTAAGAATGGGCAAGGGATAGTCCATGTGAAGGAAGAGTCAATTTAGCTTTCCTATTTAAGTGATAGCAAGTACAGAGTTAACTGGTTCATAAGGGGGTTTGGGCAGACATTTCCTTGCCAGGACCATAGCTGGCTGTTCTTGGATTTTTCAGCTATAATCAAAATGAAAGTGACACAGTGTTGCAAGGATGACTTTTCTTGTGGAATTTCGAATTCAGTTTTACAAGTCTAGGAGGTTTTCAACAAAAAGCCAGGGATAAACTCTGCTAAATTTTCTTCTCACCAGCAAGAATACAGCATGCAGGTGAAGCCACGTTGGGGCAAATATTTAAATAATTATAAAAAAATACAAAGTTATTTTGGATTGTATTTTATTCCTTTATTTTTCACATATATATATATATATTACCAGAAGTAACATTGGAAGGTATATAATTAAAATAACTGGCATTGTCTTAGCTCAAGTGGTCCACTTATTTCTCTCCATGTAGAGATACTGTAATACACAGCTTTTGTGATGTTAGATTCTCATAAATAAAATTTTGGTAGGGTTTCATTATCCTTTATTATCCTCCCAAAGTATATTGTGGTATGACAACAATATCTTTTGGAACACATTTAAAAACAAATTTATTAAATAAAAATGTATATGCTTTCTGGGTACACAATGTGAGAAATTCAGTCTACTCTAAAGCATAAAAAGTAAATTTGCAATGTTAGTCCATGAAACTTTGGAAGGTATGGAATTTTTTGACAGTACAAATATATTGCCTCTATGATTTTCATTCAACAAATCTCTTCTCAGCTTACCAGAGGATGGTTTGAAGGATGAAGACAAGACAAGAGAAACAAGGAGACAAGAACAGAGAAGACTCAGGAATATAAGTGTAGCTATATCTATTAATAATTAAACATATATAGTATTAATACACACTCATGCTTTTATTTAATACAACCCTTAAGGGAATACTAATGCGTATTTATAAACTTTCTCATAGCTCCAACCAAGCCTTCGTACTCAGAATAATTTAGTAGTATTAAAAGAGGATGTAGAATTTAGAACATGCTTTTTTTTCACTTTGAACCCTAATTTTCCCAGGTTAATGTGAACTCCTGCATCATTTTCAAGCTGTACATACCTAGTCTTCCGAAGATGGAAAAATGTCTTTAAGCCAGACTCACTTTTTGCCCCAGGTAAGTTTTCCACATCTGAAACAGGCATCTGAAGAGCACTGATTCCTAAATAAACAACTTTTTAAGATGGAGAAAATCTTTCAATGTGGGTTAGTTATAACTGAAACTATACTTCTAAGTGTTCCAGATCTGTAGTGGTCCTCTTTATATAGTTGATTTTTTTCTGCCCTTTTTCAGGCATCACAGCCCTTAGGCTAAGCTGGCACATGAGACTTCTCCAGCACCAGTTTACCATGATCCAGAGGATGACCCACAGTACCATGGTCCCTTGCAGGCTTAGGAATTTTGCCAGTGCTGCTTCTTGTAGGACCTTAAAGTTGTCCATCAATTGAGCTATATCTTTTGACAGTTTTTGCATTAACTTTTTTTTAATGCAGAAAAATAAGGTATGCAGAAGGCTTAGAAGTCCCAACAAAATTCTTGAAGATGGTTGAGGATTTTTGGTTTTCTCTTCATCTAAAATGAAACCTGCCTATCGAACAGATCAAGACTAGTTTAAGAATCCTTATATCTTTAAGCAAGGGTCTTGCTAGCAGTCTTGTTTGGGCAATATCAAGTGCTCTGTGAAATAATTTATCTGACTTCTCATGCAGATTCTTCAGTTCTCAGTATACTTCATATACACAGCTGAAGATTTTTTTCAGACATTAATATCACAGAGCTAGTTTGGGGGAAGACAAATCCTCAGTGAAGGCCTGTCATATATATTAGGTCTCATTTGGAGACATTTCTTTTTCTTGGCAGTTAGAATTTGACAAGCTGTTTTCTTCTTAACTCTGTCACTGATACAGCATGCAATTTCAGTCAAGTGCTTACTTAGTATTTTATTTCTGTAGGCTGAAAGCCAATCTTTTAACCTAATGTTTGGGGATGGGAGGTATTAAGGTCTCACAAGGATCTTCAGCTTTTGATTATCCTCACAGGATCTACAAAGTTTAAAATGTGTTTTAGACTACAAGTTGTAAAATCCTAAGCAACAAGAGAAGTGAAGTCCTTTCCTATTCTGCAGCTGACTTTTCTGTACGCTTTCTATTCTGCTGCCTGTGGGTTGAGTTCCCCCAGGATCCCATATCATTTTGTTCAGTGTGCCCACTTACATTTTGCAAAAATGCCAGTTAGATCACAGTTCTCTAATAGCAGTTACAGGTCAGCAAGTATGTTAGAGCATGCTAATCTGCAGAGGATTTTTTCTTATGTCATTGTTTCCTAAATTTTCTTCTGTCAGCTTTACAGTCTATCACAGTTGTAATGGCCTGGAATCAGAATTGAAATGGCAGTGGAAGAGCTAATGTGATGCTGAAAATACCGTGCAGTCCATCAAGGCTCAAGCCATAGCATAGTTGCTTTTTTCCTGGAAAGCTCTTCCATTCCATAAATTTCTCTGCCATAAGGTCCTTGTTTATTCACAACCTTAATGTTTTTCCACTTGCTTTGAACCCATTTCAGTACAGCTACTGTCATTTATTATTTGCCTTGGCCCATATCCTTATTACTTTAGAAGAAAAAATAAATCCTGTCTGCTTACAGGAGCGTAAGTATAGGCAGAATTCAAGTGTGTTGACAAATTTTTTGTTTGCAATAGGAAGAAACAGCATGACTTCATGCTTATTCCTGTTGCAGTCCATTAGTTTTTGCTTGGAGTTAAATATCAGTTATAGGAAGTAAACACAGGAAAATGTAGCACCATAGTTTGCAGGTTTCTCTACAATCAATACTAATCACCTTTGTTTAGTTTCAGACATGGAATGTGCACTTATAACAGGAATTGTAATGTATGGTGGACTTTCTGAGGGTCTATTGTCAACAAAAAAAAAAGAAAAAGTTAAGAAAAAGAGAAAATTAAGAAAAAGAGAAAGAAAAAAAAAAGAATTGGTGGAGGGGGGGAGAGGAATAAGTTTTATGCTGCAGTTGCAAAGGTATTCTGACCTTCCATGGACCAACAGAAGAACATGAATGTTTAGCTCTCAATATGTAAATATACAAAAATAAAGTATGCATTTAATCAAGGTCAGATTCTAAATGCTTATGGTGGAAGGAGATCTGTCAGAATCTGTCTGCCTGAATAGCTGTTAGCTGAATTAAAATCTTCCTTGCAATCTGCAGGTCCTCTCAGTGAGGATGCAGGTACTTTCAGCCAATCTCTGATGATACGTTTAATATGGACATTGTGAAGAAATTCTGTGGACAAATATTTTTTTCTATCATGGCAATTCTTTTTATATGAACTGGAGGTAGAGATAGGGGAAAGGAAAGAGTGTTTCCTGAAGAGAGATCACAAAAAAGTCACCATGCTTGTCACTAACACCATAGAAAAAGCAAAAGCATTGTTTGGACATGTTGCATTTTCATTGGCTGTGTTTTTCAACTGTGTGAATTTTATTAATCAGCTACTTTGGTGTTGGTCATCTTTGCTATCATTTAGTCCGTGTGGATAAAGAGATTATTGACAATCTTTCACTTTCTTGCGAGGTCTATAAAAACTCAGTGGAGTTAGATATCAAACATAGATTATGTGTTTGTTTCCTTTCTCATTGAAATGCATGTGAGAGAGGTATTTATTTTATAATTATGTGTAACTATTAAAACATAGGTATTTAATTCCTATATTTATTTTCATGGTGTTTCAGCTCCTGTAAAGCTGAACAGTAGTTGTTTCTAAATTTCTAGAGTCTCATGGGTGTTCCCTATTGTACTGGTTTTACTCCTCTGTTGTTACCTGCACTCAACAAGAATGCTATCACCAGATTGTTAACAACATGCAAATTGCTTTCCCCTGTTGGCCGCATCACTGCTACTTGTTGCTGGCCCAGTATCAGCACTTGCTCAGTGTATTGCATCTTTGCTGTTTGGCACGCTGTGTGCTGATGTTGGAGGCAGGCTCAAAATTTAAGTAACCAGTGCAGGGCAGTACCCCTCCTTTAATCAATTACACTTCTTAGTGAGGCACTAGGGCTCAGGTGGATCCCAGACAGTATTCAAGAGGAAGGCTAGGGGTGGCAGAAACTGTTGTGAATGGATTTGAGTGGGAGGGAGAGATGCAGTGTTCAGCCAGAGAGCTGATATTCAGTGAAAGCATTTAGTGTGTTGCCTTCATCCTCCAGCACTGAAAAACTATTCATATTTTAATAATAATGTGTCACTGAGCCTCAGAGTCCTGTCCCACACGAAGACATTGTTTTGTCTGTGGTCTGTAGGACCTGTGTTCCTGGCTGACAGCCTGGAAGCATGAGGCTCTGCCCAAATGTTGAACAAATAGTTGGTACACAAGGGTGGAAGGTGTGAATGTCAATGGACCAGTGTATTTTGCTTAGCACTGCATATCTCAAACAGTCCCTTAACTTGCTGCTCTACCACAAGACCTGTTTTTTTCTTTTCAGGCATAAGAATTTTACATGGCATTAGTACTCAGGAGAACGTGGTCTACCTTCAAGGCACTGCTATTCTGAAAAGCTTGATTTCTAAAAGTTTTTCTCACACACAGGTGCACAGAAATAATGAACTGGAGTAGAAAGAGTGAAATTAGCATTCTGCACAGTTGTCTTTCAAATGGTAGGCCATGGAAATTAGCTAATGGAAGCATATGGGTGTTTGTTGTATCTTAGAAACACAAGGTGACCACATTTCCTAAGGCAAATAGGCTGTAACATTATATGTGGGATGTGGGAATTTTAGCTGTCAGTCCCTATGTGAAATCTATGCTTGAGTTAGAAAACATTCCCAGCTACGGGGAGGAAAAAACCAAAACAAACTAAAACTGTTTTCCCTCCTACCTTTACAACAAATCAAAAGGGCAGGTCCTGTTTCCATTCTGGCAGCTAGCTATAGTATTTGATGGTGCTGTGACGTGCTGATTTCATGGAGTGTATTTACTATAAACGGTTGCATGAAGAACCACTGAGCGCAATTGCAAAACGTGCTTAGTCAGCCTAACCACCTTTCTTTTCCCTCTCCTTCAGCTTAACATCAATGTAACATGTTCCTGCTCTACAAGAATGTGGGGATTTTTTCCATTCATGATTTGTAAACACACATAGTAAAATTGGCTCAAAATGCCTATGTAGGGAACAGGGTTTAATTTTCATGACCCGGACTTCACCAAATTGTGCCTGGCTTATACCCTCAGTGTTAAGCCATCACCACCACCCTTTGGGAAAGGAGGGAATTGGTGATATTTGCTGTATTTCTTTTCCAGTAGAAAGAGGAGAGAGAAGAATATTGCTTGAGCCAGAACAGAATCGGCTTTTTTAAGATCTGCTTGAAAATTGTCAGTAATTGAATTTTTTGGTTACATATATATGTGTGTCTCTTCTCATAAGGAAAGTTTTGCTTGTCTTCATTTCTGTCTCACATTCAAGAATGGAGAAGTGTTTTTCCAGTTTGATCCAGAAAGATGAATAGGCAAATATAATGAGTAAATTCCTGTATATTTAATAAAAATAATTAGCAATTGAAAACGAAACCCCAAAGCTAGACAGAAGAAATAAACAAAAACTAAAGCGAATTTACAAACTGCAAAGCTCCCATCATCTTCCAGTCATTTGGTCGTATTTTCTGGCTCATTTTTCTTCTCTGCCCTGCCATTAATATATAAGGCATTAATTATTTTCTTCTGTGTTAGGAGTTTCCATTGACCAATGATTATTTACTGTTATAGCATTATATCTTCCAGGGCACATGTGACTCATAAAGCATCAAATCAGTTATCTCACACGTAAGAGTCCACAAAAGATTCATAGTGTGTTTATGTAGAAGATGGTTAAGAAACACTTTGCAAGGAATTTGCCACAACATTTTCATAGGACTTATTAAGACCTGTGGCTCACAAACAGGCAGTATGGCTTAGGTATCTATGGGACAGTATGCTGTGTTACTGTGCTGTAATGACAAGAATCTGTTCCAGAGCTTGGTCCTGGAGAAATGTTTGAGGAAACTCAAAGGTGTTTTGCCTCAGAAACTGCCCGTCTCTCCACTATGACATGTACAGCACTGTAAAGCTGATCCAGCCTTTGGGTAGGAGGCATTTTTTTTTCCCTCCAGCTCACTCAAAGATGAAATATTAAACAGCTGCAGTCTGAACTTGGGTCACGTTTTGGTGTAGCAAGGCAAGGACAATGCGAGTTTCTTCACTCAGCTAAGTCAGACCTCCTTTTACCTGCTAGGGAAACAGAGCTTCTGTCTATGTGCTTTGTTGTAGGCCTGAAGAATATGAGAAGAAAACAATCAAATGTTGAGGCAGCGTTGACAACTTGCCTGCCTGGGCCTGGAACACCCCTCACACCATGGCCCACATCTTTTATATGTCAGAATGGTTTAGCTCCTAGGAAATATTTATAGACCAACTTTTTTTTTGTACAGTACTCAGCAGCAGAGCATTAGACATAAAGCAAAGAAAGGACAGAATCTAATCTATTACCTATACTGAGTCATTTCTTGGGAAAGGACAAGTGCATTTTCTGGACTGGAGAAACTATCAGAGGCAGAACACATCACAGTCTTATTATGAACCGTCTTTAAGAGGAGTGGGGGAGGGACAGCAGAGATATGTTCAGAGTCCTCCAGAAACAGGCTGCAAGCCTTCAAATAATGTTCCAAAGCTATAAATCAAATGAGACAGGGAAAAGAAAAAAACAACCCCAGGAATGTGCAAATTCAGCAAAGCAACTCTAGGTTGATTTGCAATATCATCTCTTCCAGCAACCAGAGGGGGAGTGAGGGGGAAAAGCATGTAGCAGAGCTGGTGAAAGGCAAGGAAATGGCCTTTTGGTCCTTAGTGTTTCTCTGGGGACAGTTACAATGAGAGGCCGTGCTCTCAGAATTTGGGCTGCCTTACCATGGGCTAGTACTTTCCAAGCTGCAAGGGGCAAACTGGATTTTAACAAGACAGTGAGGTAACATAAGAGAATGGAAAGTATCTTAGAAATGCCGTGTGCTTGGTGTACTCTGATATTTATGGTACTGGAGTTCTAGCATTGCCACTGGGCTTTTTTACACTCTGCAATGATTTTTTTTCTCTTTTAAATGCCTCAGCTTTTCTGTGCACCTTTGGAAATACAGATTCCCTTGCCATTGCTGCAGACCAAACTCTCTTCTCTGCCATAGCATCCTCCACAGAGGTTTGCATTCTGATTTCTGGCAAATTAGATTTGTGACTACCCTGTCACAAATTAAACCAGTCCACTCTGTTTGGTTATGCAGATCTGGCTAGCTTATGCAAATAGCATAATCCAGAGATGAGCCTGCTCAGGGCTTAGCGCAGGGCTAATTGCTATGTCTACACAGCTGAGTGATGAGTGCCAGGAATCTGGCATGGCCACACCTCAGCATTCCACAGAGAAAGAGCTTTTGCTATTAAAACAGAATTATTGGTGAACTTCACTTCTTGTGTGGGATTAAAGACCACGGCAAGGCCACTTGCAGTGTCACAGGATGGTTAAGTTGTCTCAATGAACTCTGTCATCATGTGCATTCAATACTTTATTGGGTTGACCTCAATCAGTGACCAAGCATTCACCAGCTGCTCACTTACTCCAACCCCACCCTCAACCGCCACCCCCTACAGCGAGGTGGAGGAGAGAATAAGAAGAGCAAAAGTGTGAAAAATGGATCAAAATAAAGATCATTTAATAAGTGAAGCAAAGCTGCACACGTAAGCAACACAAAGATTTTCTGTTATCCCAGGCACTCAAACAGTTCAGCAAGTGTAGAAATGATGCTGCAGCAGGATGGCTTTCGATGATTTCCACAAGCTTGGAAGATCATATTTACCACGTGTGTAAAACTCTGTTTTCCAAAACCATAATACAGTACTTTTGTTTGTGCATTAGTAAATTCTTTGGGGCTTTTAAGCCTACAGCTCCTTCACAATCATTAGAATCACTTCCATCTGACAACATGAAAAAGAAACAATGATCCCATTACTGTGGGAAAAGGGGAAGATGGAAAATAGGAGGAGTTCCACTTTTTATCTCCTCTGTAGCCCCAGTCTGAAACAAGAGTTAAAAAGAAACAAGAAGCACTTTGATTAAATGTTGCAGTAATATACTATCTTTTCCTAACTCATGAGTCACAAGAAGCAAAGCTTTTCTGATACTCAGTTTAAAACAGCACCTAAAGGAGACACCTTTAATACTTAAAGGACAAAAAGAAACATCAGAAAAATCAATCTAAAACTACTAGAAGCAGTATGTTAAGAAACTGAACTCTTTAAAGAAGTGCTTTTTCTTTGCTGAACATGTTTTCCCTGTTGAACTTATTTTCCAAAAATATAATAGTTATTTGGTATTTTTTTCTTCTAAAGGGTTGTAAGAGACCACATTATGTCTTCTTTAAAGTTATTTTTATTTTATTAAGGATAATGAAAGGTTTAATTCAGCTTTTAAGCACTGTACCGTCATTCTGGCAACTGCATAAACAGGTATTTTAAGTGCAGATTATGAATTCAATTATTACATATAGAGAAGTGCTCGTTTTAAAAGTGCAAGATAATTATCTAAAGATACTATGGATAAAGTACCAAAATAGCCCCAGTGAATTGTTTGATAATCCCTTGACTAAAATACCCAACATGCCATTTAATCTCTTTTTAAAAGTATTTTACTTTTTTTTTTTTTTTCCTGGTAAAAGGCTGGATGTAGAACTGTGGTTGCTAAAAGAAAAGAAACTTAAATATGACTTGATTACAATCTGAAACAGCGCATGCAGGATCTGACAGAAGAAGTTCCCTGACTCTGAAGCAAAGAGAGTAAAGATTGCCTGGCAGCTGGTGATAGACCAATTCAATTAAGACGCAAATTATAAATGAGAACAATCAACTACTGAAACATCTTACCAAGGAATTTTTTTAATTGAAAACTTTTTTTTTTTTTTTTTTCCCAGAGAGAACTTTCTTCTGTACAAAGATCAATAGTTTTTATGGAAAACCTCTTCTAGAAAACATCTTCATTCTTTTCCCTGAATTTGAACTTTTCTCAAGGATAGGTCTATTATTGCTATTATTTTGTCATAAAACATAGTATTACATAAGGATTTGGTGCTTAACAGCCAACCCCCATGCTATTGTATTTAGGACTGGTTTGAAACAGCTTTCTTCTTATATAGTAATTTCAAATGTCCAATTTGCAACTACAACTGAAAAAAATCTGAACTCAGATATTCCATTTAAGATTTCTTCAAAAATAAAAATCATTTTTTTTGTTCCCAACCAGCTGAAATTTCCATGAGTTGGAATTGCAAGCTCAAGAATGGATCACTTTCCAAAACATAAGAGTATGTTCAACTGAAAATTGTCAGATTTTAGGTGGGAACAAAAAAGATTAAGTTCTTTGATGTAACTATCATGCTGAAAGACAGAATGCTTCCCATCCATCTCATCTGAGAAAAAAATAAATCTCTGAGTTGAATGTGTTACTAGAACAGTGTAGCAGAGGTAAGGTGAGCTAGTATTTTGGCACATTCTTTAAATTTAAAACCAATCATAACTGTAATTTTTCCCTGGCCAAATGAATGTGTGGTGTTACCTACTTAAATATCACATAAATTTGACTTTCAGAAGTTAAGACTTTTAGCACAGAACCTGCTATTATTACTGTAGATGTTTTGGAATATAGACAACCATCTATAAGTGGAAAAATCTTCAAGGATTTTTATGTTTCAAATTTTAGTCTCAGCTAAATATAACTGTAAACATATATATAAAAGATATGTCAAATTAAAGAAAAGCAGCCTTTTCATGAGGAAGTTCAGTGAGTCAGATGAAGCATTATGATATCTAGTAGGCACTTGAAGATTGACCGTATAGTACATATCTGAAGTAGAAGATCACTGAGTACTTGAGTAAGCTACAGAACAAGATTCAGACTTCATTTCCATGCTACTATATTGTCAATTGTGTTTTCCTTAGCACTTGGAATTACTAAATACCTCAAATTCTATTGAAGTTGCTAGAGGTAGCTTAAATATTATCACTGAATATATGGACAACTTCCCTCAAGAAATAACCTAGCAATAGAATTTTCTGCCTGATGTACTTTTGTTGTTTCTTTCTCTCTCTTGCTTCTGTGGTGCAAACATCAGTTCTCTTTGGAGGCAAGATATAAAGACCATGAAAAAATTCAGTCCTATTCTGTCTGAATTAAATTATTATGTCTTGGGTATTAATCATTCAGCAAGTACATAAGAGAAACACAAATATGTCAAAATGACAGAACATGTCAGAACTGTAATTGTTGGGGGGAAAAAATGGGTTGGGGGAAAGACTATGATTTATCCGCCTTCCCAAAAGCAACACAAAGCCTGCCAGTATGTTTCTGAGGAAGGAGGGCAAGTTACATCTCAATTTTCATTCTGCTTTTGGCCTTCCCTGCTGCACCAGACTGCCAAACATGCAGAGAAAGTACAACAAAATTAAGAACTCTTTAACAGGTCAGAGAGAAATTGTGAGAAGTAAATGCATCTCTGCTTGTGCTTTGTGGAAGTTCTTGCAGAGTAGTGGATATTCCACTCTCACGTGACTCCATAGGGAAGGGCACAGTCCTACACCATATCTCCATGGCTATGACCACAGCTCTTGCCTGCCTGACATTGAGTGGCCTTTAGTCTTGAATTCCTCTGAAGTCTACATTGCCCAGGAAAATGCTTGGAAATTCTACTGTTAGAGAGAGCAGAAAACGTAAGGCAAATTTCTGAGTTTCGAGCATCTTCCCTGTCTATGTCTTCAATTACAGAGTATATATAAATGGACATATCTCAGCTGTCCAGTGCTCTTTACAGGCATCTAATTTGCTGTTTACTAACAGGTATTGTGTCCTTTGCTGCACTGACCATGCTGTGTAAGTCCTTCGACCTCGGTAGAATTGAAAAAGCTTAATGCTTTGAGGAGAAAATGAAAGGAAAGAAACAAGGCAGAAATCTGCAAAGACCTGATTCTTCAATACTTCTATGAGATTCTTCAAATAGCAAATTGTACCTTTTTCTAGTATTCTGGACTAATTAAGGTGAAGATTAATGTAACTGTAGCACAGGTAGCACCTGTAGGAAGTGCTTTGCACAAGTTAGGCACAGTATTATCATGCGTAAGGATGGTAAATTTGATTTGGTCTCAGGGAGGGTTCTTTATTTTTCCACTGTGCTGTTGTTGTGCTTCATGAGCAGCCTATGTGTTTTTCTCCCAAAACAGGTTTGACTAATCAATGTTTGAGCTACTTAATACTTGAACTGCATCAAAGACTTCTCACATTGATTCACCTTAATTCAGTTTGCTCCCCCTGTTAAATTGCATTGATTTTAAGCCAAGACTTACCTAATCAGCTGAAATATTTGTGTGTACATCAAAGGACAGGATGTTATGAAGGAAATAATATGAATGCAAAAAAATGAGTGGTAGAATAACTATTTGATCACACTTCTTAATTTTACTCAGTGCTAAGTTAATAAACATTTTTGCAAACGATGTTTAACTGGTAGCTGTACTGTTGCCTTCAGTTCCCTATCTCCCACATCTTATAACCACCCCTCTCTTTTAGGAGCTGCAGGTAAGTTTAAGTCATGAGCACCAACTCCTCATGGCAAAGCTTTCGCTGAATGAGAGAATAACATGCATGAAAGTTCTCATTTAGAAGAGTGCAAAGTTTTCTGTACCATTCCTGCTCTAAAGACTGGTGATGTGTTGAAGATGGTTTTCACACAAAATGTGCCAACACTCATTATAGAGAGAACTGGAACCAGAGACCCGTCCCTGTCCTGTGAGTCTCTAATCACTAGATCAGCGGTTTGCAGGCTTCAATTTCAGACTGCAGTGCAAGGTAGTGGAAATTGAGATATTTAGGGTGGTCATCCATTTCTGGGTTTTGCCATAACTGAGTCAGCCATTAGATTTTCTTAAAAAATGGCTGTGAGACAATTTTAAAAATCTGTATTGAAATCACAAGGAGTATTCAAAAATGCCTCTTCTGGGCAAAAGTTACAGTGATTTGGTATCTTTACATGTCCAACTCTCTTTAGAAGTATGGCCTAAAGAATCCAGAGTCCTGTTTCTTTTCAGAAAGCAGTTGGAAGTCACTTGAATTGTTTTGAGAGCACATGTTTCTGTCAATGACACTTTCCTTGGCAAACCTTTTTATGTTAAGGCCAAATGACCTACTTTGGTAACAATGACTATTGTAATTTGACTTTGGTTGGTTTACACTTTAATTAGACAATTAACTATGTTAGTACCTATGTTTAATTCCTTATATAACTAATTCTCTGAATGTCATGGGCAAGTAAGCTACTTTGTGTTAAATGGGAAATTTAACTTTATGCAGATTAATTGTAGATAAATGTCTGATTCACTGACACTGGCCAAGAATAGTTGAAGAGGGTAAACATCTCCATCCTAGAGAGAAGGACATATAGAAGAAAAGAGGAAATATGGTAAGATTTTCCATACAAAGTTTTGACAAAGGAAGATGAGCTTAGAGAAGCATCTTACCAGTCAAAATTTTTTCCCTCCACTGAAATTTCCGACAGTGTCATTGATACCCATTTTGAGAGGTTACTAACAGCTAGCAGGATGAGACTGTTCTACATCAGAAGAGGGAAAAGACTAGGACTGGGACAGTCTGAATCCATCTGTGGCTAAGGTGGAAGGAAAAATAAGACAATGAAAGTAATAGGTAAGAAGATGATGCTGCAGACCACTCCTGGTTGCAAAGTGAAGGGAACCTTCAAAAGATGGCTCCTCTGAACATAACTTGCTTTGGAAATGAGACTGGGGGATGTAGGGTGGGTTTCATTTTTGCTTCATTAAAATCTTTTTTGTCAGAAATTAACTTTTCTTTAAATGCTTAAACTCATGTCAGTAAAAGGGAAAACCACTGTGTGCTTGTGCCGAGAAGGGGAAGTTCCAATCCATGCACGGGGAACTGAGTGCCCTGGGTGTGCTACCCTGTTTAGAGTGAGTTGTGGCTGGGACTGTAAGGGAGGAGAAATCTGAAACTGAGTTTGAAGGCCTATAGGTCAAACTCATCACATGGAACTTCATTGACTTCCAGTGCTAATACCATTGGCCTTAATTTCTTTATAATTTTTAATTTCTTATTTTTGTGCATGAAAATGGCCTCCAGTTAAATGCTGAACTTGTAGCACTGTTTCACCTACCTACCTATGCCTCCATGAGCTCTCTATTAAATGTAACCAAACAGTACAGCTGTGTCATTACTGTTCAGGTGTAGCAAATAAGGCTGATTAGAGACATCTACAGTCTAAAATTACAATTACAATTTGTTTTCCTTAGGATGATTAGAAAACTCCCCTAATATCTTCATGGTCTTTTGGTGATGTGCTTAGTGTTTTCAAAGTGTAATGTTGATACTAAAATCTGCAGATGAAAAACCCCACATATTTAAGTTAAACCTTTATAATTTTATGAGTATTTTACTCATATAGTTCTACTAGAGGTGTCGTTTTCTGTGGTTTATTTTGTAACTGTTACATATCAGAATCTCATTGCTTTATATGTGGGGCACATATAAACACTACACAATACAGATCTATTTTTTTGGTGAATTCCTAGGAATCTTTGAAAAGGCAGCTCTGTCTTGGGTCACAAAAAATGTCTGCCTAGCTGAGGGTTTTGTAAGACCTTTTGTAATTCAAAACAAAATATGAAGCTAAGAAAATGTAAACTAAATTTGAGACAGTAGAGAAGGTAATTGGATAACAGGCAGAAGTGCTCAGCTAACGTAAAGCATTGCAGTTCTGCTTAGTCCTGAATTCACTGAGTAACAACAGGTTGTTCATGTTTCTTTCTAATGCTACTTAATTCAGTTCTCTAAAGATACAAATGTGAGTTGCGTGCCATCCCAGATATGAGCTTAGAAATGCCAGCAAGGACAAGAGCATTCACCATGTCACTCACATTCCAGGTGATTTGGGGATAATGCTCTGTAAAGGCCTTGGCAAACCTATTTCTAGAGCTCTTTGATCTCGTTACAGAAAGCAAGGTGTGTCTACAGATTCTTCTGCAGGGAAGATTTAGTTAATTGCTCTTGCACAATTTCTGGTTTGTCCTTAGCATGGCAAGTAGTTTTTCCACACCTAGTGCAGCAAAGGACAGTGTGTCACCTGTCATGCTTCCAGTTTTTTTAAATTGTTACCAGATACTGTGTTCATGGGAATCATCAAACTTCTATGTTTTGATATTGTGTGTGGAATTAATATCTTAAAACAATGAACCACAATCGTATGTTGACTTAAGATAATGCGATATGATATCTCACAGTCAATGTTTTCCTTGTGCTTTCTGTAGAACCTGGCTTACTGTGCTTATTCAGTTTGTGTTCTGTTCTCAGTCACTTTAAAAAAGTAGTGTAACACATGTAGCACAGAATAGATTCAAAGGGTATGACTTAGAGAAGAATCTCACCCCCACTACGCAATTTCTGTTGAAGTGCTATCAGATAAAGAAAATCAGAAGGAAGAAACAACTATGTTGCTGGGATTTTTATGGCAAAGTCATAAATCTACCTTCTTCAGAGTCAGAAGTGCAAATCCAGTTCCCAAGGAAAAGTGGCTTCAGTAAGCCACTTACAACAGAGGAATAGCTGACAGGGGGCTGGAAAAAAACCTGCCTTCTACAATGGCCACCACCAAATGTGTGAGCAAAGGGTATTCAGAACAAGCACTGCAAAATCCTATAGCCACTCTTCTCTTCCAGTTTATTAGGGTCAGTGGATTAGGAACTTCTCAGAATTTATTAGAATCACTTCTCAGGGACCATATTTAATAACCAGTCATGCTCTATCTTCTGTGAGTTTATCCAGTCCCTTCCTGAAATTTCTCTCACCAGATTCTAGGGTCTCCCACAATGCAGTGGTAATCATGATGCACAGCTGTTTTAATAATGTAAAGTCATCAGTATTAGTTTTTTGTAGTCATTGGAGTGAATCTCAAATGAGTGCTATTAAACTCTTTGTGGCAAAGCAGGGTATAACAGCAAAGATACAGTCCAAATATGAAACCCTTTTAAAGTAATCACAAAAGAGCCTGACAATAATGAATTCCTAATGAACTCATGTCATAATGTCACTAATGTAATAAAAATGAGAAGTAATTGAGCAGATATTGTCTACAAGTCTCATTTGGGGCTGAAGTATACCAATTTTTGTAGCACCACACATTATCTTTTCCAGAGGACTGGAAATCAAACAAGCTTTAGTCCCTAAAATGGATTGAAGGAAAACCAAATCTGAAGTGTGACCTGACACAAGAAGTAGCATTGATTCTTTGTTCCAAATGTGGGCCTTAGAGGAGGAAAAGGTGTTTTGACATCATGAGCTCGCCCTAACATATCTGGTCTGAGACAATTGTTAGAAGAGAAAGTTGATGTTAGCAAAGAAAGTCTAAATTTGTGTGCATTTATTAATTAGAATATTGAAAAAGCATTGGGCACATTGTCTTTCTAGCAGATGGGTAAGAATGTAAATTATTTTAAAATACCAGATTTCTAGTGGTGAAGAAACTTGCATAGCAATAATAAAGTGACAATAATCTCTGATTACAATACTGGTGACAAGTTTTATTAATTATTTATTTTGCCAGTTAAGGGAGAATATAGTTCAGAAAGCAAATGTACCTGATGTTTAGGGAACCACACTAGGTTCCAGATCTGGCTACTAATAAGCTCTGCAACATGGAAAATTCATCTCCAAAGCTTTAGTGTCTCCCAAAGAAGACCATTTTCTTTTGCAAGTGGATCTGCAGTGGAGCTCTTTAATTTCTGAAGAGAAGCATGGAAGCATCTTCCAGTCCACCTTTTCAAACCAACCATCTATTGTGATGCATAATTAAATTTCTGAAAATTGGTATTTCAAGAAATGGAAGGTCTGTTAATTTCATAATGTCTCTTCTGAACTGGATAATATAAAAGCTGTTCAGCCACCCCAGACCTTATTTTTTTATCCTAATACAAATTGTTATTATTACCTTCAGCAGTGGCAAAGTATTTCATTGACAGTAGTTGAAGAGCACTGGTACTAACTGAAGACTAATGGTTCTTTGTATACTTCTATATCTATATCTGCAAGCCTGGTAGTATAAGTCTGGTAATAATTCTGGTAGTACAATACCTACATACTTTGCAGAGGCAGACATCATAAGTGACTGAAACCATGACCACAAAGCCTGTCTTTGTATGTCCAAACCAACTGTAAACTGGCAGTGGGGCTTCCTTTAAACTGGAGCCTGACCTTAGGCAGAGCCTTAGGGCAGCACAAGACAGAGATCGCCTTAAACACCCACTTGTGGAGTTTTCTCGTTGCTGAAGTAAGAAACACAAACCCCTCTAGGCAGCAGAAAAACCATGATAGATTGTGCTAAGGCTCCTTTGGAAAATTCTCTCTCTCTCTAAAACCTTGCAACTGGGTAAGAAGTGGGAAAGCAAAAGAGATTTCTCATTTCTGCAGAAGGGAAAAAAACCCAAACATTCTCACTAGCATTGCTGGAGTGTTCAAGCAGAATTTACCTGCATCCTAAAGAGATGATGTGTCTTTGTGGTGCAGGGGTATGCAAGGAGGTAAAGGTGCTGTGAGGGGTTAGAAGAGAAGCACTGCTGGCCTATGAAAGATGGAGCAGAGCTCTGCAGCAGCTCCCATTACAAAGCGTACTAGGTCTTGAAGCACAGGTTTCATTTGAAGCGGGAGTCACCCCTAACGCCAGAAAAACCAGGGGTAGGGCATAACTCCCAGATAAATTACTTACAGCTAGTAATTAATTTAGATCTAGTGTTTAGTAATCTTCAGCTGTATACAGCACAAATGTAAAGGAGCACACAAAGCTGATAATTAAATAGTTGGGGTTTTTATGGGAGTAGAAAACCAGTTGCAATTTTCATTCTGTTGAGTTTTAGAGTATAGAAAAGAATCACTGAGATTTCAGCCTCCATTTCTCAGCAAATTGGTTATTAAATATAATATGTCCATAAGCATACCAATGTTTTTCTTCATCTCCCAGATGAGGGTTACTGAGCCACTGAGCATGTTACTCTGTGTTTCTTTTCTCAACCAGAAATTCCCAATAACATAAAATCAAAGTTGTTGGAGAAATTTTAACCAAAATTTATTTTCTTCTTTTTTTTTCCCTGGAAAAACTAATAAAATAACTTGTTCTGAAATGTGTCTTTGGGAACCTTCATAAGAATCTGAGTTTCTGACATTGCCATTTTTCAGCAGAGTCTAGATCCCATTCTTAGGCCACAACATCCAGAAAACACTGCTTTCATGGTTTTTTGTAGAAAGTAACATAATATGGCTGCTAAGCAAGTGTCGTGGGAATTGTCTTTCATTCTAAAAGCATTAGATCCTTTGGAAGAAAATATTAAATTTCTGTAGAAAGTAAGCATGTTGACTGGGGACTAGAAATAAGATTTGAAACCCTAATTTTCTTCTCAGACAGTTTCCATCAATATTTTTCTGTCAGTCTTAAAAGCTGAAGACACCTTATAGTGCACTTTTATCAGATGTTGTTGCTGTGATGTCCTTAAAATGCATTTCTTCAGAGTGAAAAAACATGGGAAAATTTGGGGGGTAGAGAATGGGAGACTGTGACATAGAACTGATGCCAGAGAAAGGAGACTGGGAAAATGACTAATTGCATTTGCAGCTTGGTTTTGTGACAACAAAATCTCAGTGTGAATTGGCTCAAGTAATATATATATTCTCAGTGTCTGATTCCCCTTTTGTGAGGTAGGAGAATAATGTTGAAATTGTCACTTCACTACCCTGTAACACTCCTTTCCACCTCTTTCAGACTCAGCCTGGTGAAAAGCATGTTAAAAGCTCTCTGGGTCATCACTGACATTCACTGTATGTTTTGGCACTCATTATATTTGCTGCAGCTCCCCCTCTAAGGCACATTAAACCCTCAGATCAGTGCCCCAACCTTGATTCAGTCCTTTGTTCCTACTACACTGAGGAACAAGGAAGGAAATAATAGAGAAAGGGATAGAAGAAGAGCAGGAAAAAATGAATGAGAGAGAAAGAGCAGAACAAAAAAGCAAGCAAGCAAGAAAATGCAAGAAAACAAGAAGGAAAAAAATAAAAGGAAAGAGGAACTAATCGCAGAGGGCCAAAGCAGTCTCTTGTGACTTGCTTTCAATGGAATTTCTCCAGAAAGACGTTTAGCCCAAAGGGTAATAGCAGTAGATTCCCACAATGTCTTGATGGATTGGTGTGCGTGACTCATATCTTGATTTTTTCCAGTACGTTTCGTAACTTTGACACTGGGCAACCCCAGAATTAACTTTAAAGTGGACCCTAGTTCTCCTGACCTCTGAATTAGCTTCTGACAGTGACATATTTTAGTGGGGGCAAGAGTGGTTTTGGTTTTACATTTTCCAGCAATACAGAACTAGAATCTTTTTGCCTTGTTAGTCATCAGCTACTTAAGCTTTGTTTGAATTGTATGTAAACAGCTCCATCCACTAAACATGGCTTTGTTCGTCTTCTGAGAACTGGGAACACATATCCTTAAGTGAATTAAAGCTCTTATTGTGTAATTTCAGCCCGTTAGGGATTGAATTTGCAGATCTGTCCTCCCCAGCTCTGCAAACATGAACTGCAGTGTTGAAGTGAGTCAATGAGAGAACGCTTCTCTGTCTGTGGGCTGCAGTGAATTCCCATGCTGTATGGACAAATGGAGGAACTGTGGCACTTGCTCCATTGCCAGTTACACATGGCATAGGAAAGAGTGGGTTTACGATGTAATTAGTCTCCAGGTTTGCCCTGCTTTCACTGTCTGAAACCATCCTAAAGACTGGCCATGAACAGTACATGGCCAGTGCTTCCCATCTATGTGTGTTTCAGTGTCAGGTATAGCAAAGCTGATTGTGTCACTCAGAGCTGGACCTAGGATCTGCTCTAGCAGTGAATCAAATACACCGTATGGTGTTCAGCTCTGCATATCTTGTTATCTTATATAGCTTCTGCTTTTTTTGCATGGCATACATCTAAGTCCCATCATTCTTTCACAAAAACAAAGGTTCAGTTTCTTGTAGTGCTCCAAGAAGCCTCCCCTGGTACTTCCAGGGCATGCAGAAATTAAATATCCATTTGCTTTATTAACATGCAACCTGTCATTCCAAGTCAGTTGTAGAGTGACTATAAAGCTAAAACAAAAAGGTTGATTCTTGATGACACATCCCTGATTCAGTTGGTCTTGAAAAAGCAAGAGGTTTATTTGCCTAAGCCTGCCAGTGGAAATCTGACACTGGTGGTTAGCAATGGAACGCTTTATTAAACTTAACCGCTCTTTGAAACTCAATGGTTTCGATTGCCACACAAAATGAAACTGCAGTCGTTGGCTCAATGGTAGGATGTCGGCTAGACAATTCATTGAAAAATACGTTGTAGCTATAGTAAACGCAAAGCATTGTATTTCAATCGGATATATGGTAGGAGCCTGATTTCCACCTTAAACAAGTACCTGCCTGTCCAACTGTTTCTTGCACTCAACCAAAACATGTAAATTCCAAAATACTGTAGTGAGTTAAATCTATTGGCTTTTGCCTAATAATAAAACAGAAGGAGCACATTAGGAAATTACCTCCTTTGACTTCCTCTCACTCCCTCTTTTTCTAGTGAAAGATAGGCTGAATCTTATTTGCTAATATATTATAATTTTGCTTGAAAGCCTATTTAAAAACTGCAAAACATCCCTTCCAGGGAATGCATTTTATTCACTGAAGTTCACTATGCTTTGCTTTTTTTTTTTTTTTTTTTTTTTTTTTTTTTTGTTATCTGCCACAACATTACATTAATACCTGCTGGTGAACAGGCACTTCACAGTAAGAAAAAAGTTGATAACCACATACATTGAAAATGTCAATCAGTCTGAAGGGTCACCAGACAGAAAGCATATGAAATGTTAGATGGCTAAAAAAACTGTGAGCTCAATAGGAGCTAGGACCTTGCCAAGTATTTTGGAGCCCTGTCTGATCACACATTTGCTAACAGTGTCTGTGCAATAAGTCTGTTGTGTCCAGACACTTGGGCAAGTGCCTTTCTGAAATCTTAGTATCATGGGGTGTTGGGCGTCTCAGAGGAAAAACTAAGATTCAACAGCTGTTATCTCATGCCACCAACATCTGGAAGCTCTGCAGAGGCTGGTGTGCACTGTTGTGTGTTCAGAAAGGCCTGACTCCAGGCAACATGTTTTGGAAAACATATTCTCCATTGCCTATATCGTCTAAAGTTTGCTTCATTGCAAGATATGACCCTGACATGAGCTTTTTTGCAGGTCCATGAAAAAGAGTGCAGTTCTACAGATACTCACTGATTTTGTCTAAGATTTGACACTGATTACAGCTTCCTGCCCTGTTTTCTGCTTCTCAGACAGTTTTTGAGCTATGGCGCTGTCTTACATTTCTTCTTCGCACTACTCAGTATCCTCATTAGTTTCTTGAACTGTGCTGAGAGCTGGCTTAACTATGATGATTCCAAGTCCTTCTTTCAGATGCAGGGGAGTATTAAAGGACTGAAATGGATTGCAATTGCTTCAAGGGAAAGCATGCTGATTTGTCCCTGTCACACTGTAGTCATATGAACAAGGAAATCCCAACCTAACAGAACATTTTGGATAGGCATACTGAAGTAAATGTTTGAAAGACTTCATCTGCTCTGAGATAACAGAAGTAGGGAGCAATGATCCCAAATAGAGCAGTGTCCTTGTATTGTCATTGAGAGCTGGTACATCAAAGTATCAAAATTATCAAACTTTATTTTGAAATTACCCTGTAAAAGGGGTGGGGGGTGGGGGGTGGGGCGTGTGTTTGTGTGTTTGTGTTCAGATTTTAGTCCAGATCAAGAACAACCTTCTGCAACCAATGTCTTTCAGAAGTGTTTGCCACACTGGGGCAACAAGCATATATTCCTGCAATATGACATTTCTTCAAAATTGACCCAGCTATATTCCAGGAAAGAAACGAAAATAAAAAGTGGAAGAGTTTGATCTGGAGATGACTTTCAGAATCTTTTCTAATCAAGAGAGTTCCAGTAGGAAACTTCCTTTATGTTAATATTGAATAAGTACCAGAACTCAAATAAAAAATCAACATTTTCAGCTGATCATGTTTCCCTTATTCTGTGCCTTTGAAAAAACATCAATGATTTAAACACAGATTGTACTGAAAATAAATTACATCAGAATTAAAAAAAAAATAAATAGAAAAACAAAAAAAGCTGGAGGCAGTATCACCCTGTACTACAAAATGCTGTACTCCCCGCACCCCAGGTTCTGGAACTAGGCTTGCCAGGAATCTCTACTCAGTCATCTCAGAGCCACCTCTTGGTTTCCATAGAGGCTACTCAAGCCCAAATGTTTCCAGTGAAATGTGGACCCAGCAACCAGCCTTTTACAGTGAAATGTTTCATCATTTCAGTTCCAATCATCTATAATAAGCAACATGATCAGATTTGCAGAAAGATAGTAGCCCTTGCAAGGGAATAAAACAAATTCTTTGTATTTTCAATATAGTTACACTAACTAATGTTAGTGGGATACTTTTAGAAGGAATTATTTCTGCAATGGACACAAAATCATGACTGCAACTAAAGCAGGATGATTGGACTAAACAGAGGTTCATTCTCTGTTCTTGGCAGGATGTGTGCTGTAGCTATAATTTGTAATTCTGGAGCCAAATCAAGGCAACTAACTCATCATGATACATCTGCTGAGTTTTGAATATGCATGGAGTAAGCATGTGTGCTGTGCTTTCCTGAAAGCTTTTCCTAGAAGCAAAATGCATTGCAAAGATTTATACATCTATTGTGTCATCTTCTGACATGACTTATGAAAATCAAGGCATAACCCCATGTAGGGGTGTTGGTTGGGGGATACGTATTGGCAGAAGGGAAGAGAAATGTTGAAAAGAAAACTTTTGTGCTGGATTATTAAGCAATATTTGGCAGATATTAATTTCCAGTCCCACGTACTTTTGTTTTTTTAAATGGCTTGCAAATGGTTCAACTTTTTTCTCTATTTGAATAATTGGATTCTGTGTATAAAAGTAATAATAAAAATAGTGAATATCTGCAGTCATGAGTTCTTGAATCTTCTCATGTGAACCCACTATGCAAATACTCAGCTATTTCCTTTTACTTTGGGGTGGTGGTTTGTTTTGTTGTTTTTTTTTATGGTGGTAGTAGCATTGAAGTGACCTAGACAACAGCTAAAGGCCTTTGTTATGTTCAGCCTTTTCTCTATAGTGAGGAAGACCAGTTAAACATCAGCCATACTTTATCTTAGCAGAATTTTGAAATAGTAATGAGACCTAGCCATGTGTTTTCAGATTAAAGAATTTGGTATTTTAAAATGCAGAATCAGAAAACAATGCAACAGCAACCTTTTCCAGAAATGTAACATTTTCCAGAGCAAGGAAATCACAGCTTTTACACAAGTCCAGTTGTAATTCCCTGAAAAAGTAATGCTCTGTGGTGACAGAGGAGGACTGTGTACCTGATGAATACATAGGTTCCTGCAAGGCAGTGTTGTATCCTGCAATTTGCATTGTGACTTTCTGAGCCACAACATATTTCTTTGTTGTGCACTTGGAAACAGACCTTGGCTTTGATAGAGGACACATCTTCTGAGGTATCAGTCCAACACATGACTAGAGCAAGCAAAGACAGCAAGCACCGCTCAGCTTTGCCAGATACTAAAAGGGGAAAAGGGACAAGCTACAGGATTTAGCAATCAACAGAAAATGTGCAATTTGGAAATGTTACTGAATTACCTCTCCTCCGTGTGGTGTTAAGAGAGTTACAGTCCTAAAACTTAGCACAAACACTTCTGTGGCTATTGCTGTAAGAATTAAATCAGTTTGTCATTCTTACTACTCCCTCAGATGAAGAATGGTCAAAGCCCTTGTGGCGGAGGGATTTCAAAAGCAACTATGTTAGGACTTCTTCCTCCCTTGTCTTTGTGTACCAATCATCTTGCAGGGAAACAGGCTGACTATTAACATTTTCAGCATGAGATGGAAAACCACCATCCAGGTGGGCTCAAACAGATCTTAAAATGTTAGAGATTGGCAGCGCGAGTGGAGGGGAATCTGCAAAAGTAAAACTTGTCCTCAGTCTTGCTTGGTTTGCCCCTCATGATATTCCGTAAACTACAGTAAGACTGCAAAGTATTTATGTGACAGGTTATAAACTTCTGTGTCCTTCAGCAGCTAGTGTTCCCAGCACAAGTCTGGTTACTTCAGCTTACTTCTCCAGGCAAAACATAATAACAAAATGAATGTACATGTATTTCTGTAAACAAACACACACATGCATAAATCTGTTCATATTAGCCATTGTGTAGGAATGCATTTCTCACAATTAGCCTTTAACCATGCTGCAGATGAAGTGATGGATCTGAGTCTGTTGTGCATGCTTTTGTGCTGACTGTTTTCTTGTTTTGGAATATCTTGAGAGTAAACATTGCCAGTGAAATGGTTGCTTTGCATCCTTCTAAGGAAAAGAGTGGAGAAAAGGTGTCTGTTACTTGTTAAATATCAAACAGCCAGAAACCACTATTTCTTTTCTTTTTCCCTCCTCCCATTCCTTTTTTCATTGATGAAGGGAAGCCCATCTTCACTGAGTGCTTCAGTCTTCCATTCACTAGGTTGTATTGCGCTGGGTCATACTGCATTAAACTCAAGTCTTTAACGGCAGGGTTTCCTTCAGGGGTAGGTAGTGACTCCTGCCCATTTCGATAATTCCTCATTTATTTATTTATTTTTCACACTTTTCACTGTGTTGCGTGGCACATCGATTTCTTTGTATCTGAAGGAAAGAGTTATTTTTGACTCTGCTTTCAGAGTGCTGTTGAATACCAGGAGTTAAAAAGGCTGGCTGGATCCATCCTGCTTGCTTGGGGTGCTGCGTCATCATAGAACACTGTCATAATTCAGAGTAACAAAGTCGACGCCTGTTTTATTTCATATGGGCACCACACAGAAGCTGCAGGCCCCAGTTCTGGCTTTACTGAGTGCCAGCAGCTGGTCACCAATGAGGACCAGAGAACCTATGCACACTGTATTAATGGTTGTCTCGGAAAGTTTACAGGAGGCCTGAGGCAATGCTCCATGAAACCCAAACGTTCCTTCCAATGGGCACAACAAGAAGGCTAGTTTCATGTGAGGAGATATGAATGGCCAGCAACAGTGATTACCACTGTAGTGGAAGGCACAGTCATGACAGTGTCCTTGCTGTGTCAGGGGGAGCATAGGGTGGCCTAACATCTGCTCCCAGAAGATTCAGTATACCAGCACTTCCCAAAAGAAAGTCCTCTCGCTAGACTCCGTGCGGCCCACAGTAGAAAAAAGAGAACAGCAGTCCTCAAGCAGGGCCTAAACCGACCTCATCTCTGCAACCTTGAAAGAAATATTTTGGAGGTCCAAGGTTAGGCAAGGCAAAGAATTCCTACACAGATTTAATGTTCTGCAACTCACTGGGACTACTTCACTCACAAAAGGCGTTTTGCCTTCATGCCACTACAAAATGAAAGGCTGGAAGAAAGATATACTTCTTCAGACCTTTTAAAAGCTCAGTGTTTATTATTCAGCCATTCGTGTTTGCTTCTGGGTCAGCCTTACTGGACAGGTATATTGTTATGCAGAATTGACCCTTACGCAGAAATGACCAGGTACTTCAGCCTCAGGAAACTGAGAACAAGTTACATTAGCACACTTCCACCTCTATAATTAATTCTTCCATGCTGACAATAAAGTTCATTCATTTGCAAGAGAAGTCAACACTTCTGTAAAAATGTTTGCAAAGAACCCATTCCTTTCTGCCCTGCCTTGAAATTCAGTATTTCAGTGTCAATATTCTTCTGAACGCTTCTATTCTCAGACAGAAGACAAGTTTTGCTAGAGTGGGAATCTTATCTCCTAGTTACAGGATTTCTGTGGTGCCCTAAAAGAACATGTCATCCATCCTTCATGTTGGTACATACTGTATTAAACAACAATATTTTATTCACAGAAGAATGTGACCCATTAACAACCACACTTCAGAATGTGGAGGGTATAGATTCCACTCGCATTAGCTCCTTGCTGTTGCAAAGCAGGTTGGGGTCAGACTGAATTTACAAAAAGCTCTGAAGCTGCCAGCAGAAAATGTGTTTCCCAATAAATCAACTCTTTAGAAATAAGTTGGCTTCTGAGTAAACTGCTCGTGCCGTACTGCCATCTCGTGGTCCTTTCTTAGAGCTTGTGGAGAAGAGGCGGTAAAATGCAAGTGGGAGCAGTCTGCTAATCCTCGGCAGAAATAGCTGATGCTGTTGTGATCCTGCCAAATGCCTAACTGAATGCACGAGCAGGCTCTGTTTAGTTCATCCTTCAAAGTCTATGGGAAGATGCTTTAGAGCAGAAAAGGATCCTGCAAACACAGAGGATTAAAAAGGACCTTTCAAAGAGAAGGATCTTACTCTGCAAAGGCAACAGCCGAGTTGCATTTTCAGACAGAAAACTAGCAATAACGTTTAATTATTCTCCTCACCTGAGAAAAGCAAATAGCAATTTAAAATGAGTGTTTGTATTAGGAGAGAGGCAGTGCTTGATGTACTAGATCAAATAAAGGGCTGCTGGCCTAAGTGCCTGGTGGCTAGCACAAAGTGGCTGACTTTTAGTACGAGATTCTCCCTCCTGTCCAAAGACCTATAACTGTAAATGTGTGATCCCCAAACACTTCATTGTTAAGTATTTTAATAGTGTAAAATGTTCAAAGCAAACTATCAGAGGATGTAATGAATTTAAACTGTAAGGAATTATTCATAGGCAAGAAATTAACAGAGTAACATGAAGGTTGTAAATAAATTTATGAATCACCTATCGAAATCAATGGGACAACACGCTTGCTCAAGATTATACATGTGCTTACGTACATCTATGAGTCAAAGTATATAGTGAAGAATAAATTAACCTGCAACTGACGTATCAAGAAAAGCGTGCGTTTAAGATCAAGACATCTTGATGGTTTGTGTTAAGATGCTGAAGATGCTGTTGAATAATACACAAATAATCCATTTAAAATCTTCTAATCTTCAAGCTGGTCTTCTAGTGGTTAACATAAGACTGTTGCTGGGTAAATATAATTTAAAACTAAGACATTATCTGTTAACAGATGTGATGAGTAAACTTGTGCTCATGTCTGACCGGTGACCCCAAAGAATGTTCCACCAGTGCTTTTGTTTGGGCCATTCAGCTAAATTTTGTTTGTTAGCAGGAAAGAATGGAAAGTCATCGTGAATATATTGCAATGCTTCCACAAGAACTAAATACTGAGTACTTATTATGCATTCTTATGGAGATGAAGCTTAGGTGATTTTTTTATTAATGACCCTTATTATAGGTGACATAAAACTTCTTGTTTGCAATTTATGGAGATTTTTACAAAGAAAATCTTCTTTCTGGCTTATGATTCCCTTTTCAGTTGGTTGAGAAAGCTTTGAAGGTTAATGGCAATGCAGTGGCAAAAAATTGCTTAAACTCTGTTTGAAACAGTATTTATTCTGACCAGAAGTTTGGGCTTTTTTGCTTTTTATTTATTCATCAATTAAGCAGTCATTTACTGCCTTTCCTATATCAAAGCTGCTTTCTGAACCCACTAGTCATCACTGCACTGAGCAGGTTTTTTGCTCCAGGTAGGAAGTCAAATATAAGTACTAAGAACTTAGTATCTCATAGCAAATGCATTCTGAGTTCATCGCCTCTTCTGTGTTCACTTGCGAAGTTCTTTCAGTTTCTTACCATAACATAACATTTCCATTGACGATGTGCAGGTTATGTACATTCTTTCCTCTGGTTCTGTGAAAGGGAATGCTCAGTGTAGAGAAAAGCCTGTGATTTCCTGTTGAGTGCAATACCATATGTCAGGCTACTCTGGAGATGGGTATTTCACTCTTTTCTGTACTGACATACTTTATTCACCTCACAGTGTTCCTTTTTTGTAAACTAGGTGGGTCCCCAGAAGCGTGCATGGACTCTTCAGCCCTGTGGAAATAGATTGTGGTTCCATTTTGGGCCACAGCTGCTACTTAAAACACCTGTGGAATTTATGCACCATCTCCTCCAGCTGGGAATCAAATGGAAGGTGCAATGAATAAAAAAGATTCATCCTGAGGATCATAAGAATGCAGCACTATGTAATTATTTCTTACGTTGTTCTCCTTGAAAAAGCCTAGAGGTACCAGCCAAGAACTGAGTCCACATGTACTGAGCTCCAAAAGAACAACAGAAGAGGCAATCACTGCACCAAGAAGTGTGCCTGTGAAAGTAAAGGCCAGGGAAACAAACACTCCACAGAAATGTGGAGCGATATGCTGTAGCGCTTGGCTGTTTTTATACCAAATTGAGCTGACTATGCAAAAACGTCAGCCTTAGTAACTCTTGTGTCCATTCTTATGTACACGATATTTTTCAAAGGAGATCTCAGAGTCTTTTCCTTTTTCTTTTCTTTTTTTTTCTTTTTTTTTCTTTTTTTCTTTTTTTTAAATGTTTTCCAACAATAAACAGTGACCAAACACCAGAGATAGGCAGAGCATAGGCATTTTGAGTTCGTACAAATGCCACTTTTCTGAGCCTCTGGATGAATGTTCTGAAAGCATTTTAGTTTGGCAAAATTGTTGCATCAGGACTCAAGCTGTGTAAGTCTTATGAATGGATGTTGCTTTTTCCTCTTGAAGCTGTTAATCACAATAGTCCCTTCCCTTGGCAGGCAGGTGATGCCACATTGCTACAGAGCTGTACTACTTCAGATTGCAAAAGAGCCCACTCCTATAAAAAACACACCCAGGGAGTGGCTGGGGGATAAGTGAAATGAATCATGGACCACAACAAAGGTCTTTCTGTCATTCAAGGCTCACTTGCCAAATGCAGGAGATAAAAATTTGAGGGGAAGATGAAAAAATATTGTCATCAGGAAAAACACACACTGACCATTGCAAGCAATCTTGTTTAGAGTTGTACAAATAAAGGTTAATTCCAGTGAGAACTGCTACTAGTGTTTATGATGACTTGAATTTAAAGTGACTACTGCGTTTAGGTCTACTTGAATAAAATGAATAGCAATAGTAACTTTCTATGTCATGTGTTGAAATGGGAGTCCTTTGTTCTCACCTAATTTTTGTATGTTCTATAGTTCTTGCCTTATGCTTTGCTGGGGGAGATGAAGGGACTGATTTACAAGACATAACTTGCCAAGATTTACAGAGACAAAGAAACTGAGCTAATTATAAGGGCTTTGAAGAGAATTCAAATAATTCATCAAACCATATGCTGGTATATCAAGAAGTAATGGCAAGCTGGAAATATCCAGCAAAATCCTGAGGCTGTTGGAAATCTGATACCACAATCTGAATTCTGTTAGTGGCCTCAGCTGAAGCTAATTGTGAGCATCATTCATATGTTCCAGATTTCACCATGCCTCACACAGCTCTTGAAGAATGGAAACCCAACTGTCATGTTTTGAATCCATCTGCAATCAAACCTTTCATTCAATTCTGCCTTCTTCAGCTCCAACAAATGTTATCATCATGCAAAGGATTTATCTAATCAAACCTGTTCAACACATGCTTTTGCTGTATTTACACAGAAAGGTGCCGTATGATCCCACTGTCTTCCATACACTTAGGGATGAAGCACCCTGACTCATGTCTTCTCAGTGACATTTTTCATAGGCTCAACTCACTGGGGGTAAGTTGTCTTGGGTAAGTTTAGCCAATGTTTGTCAAGTATGCCTACCGAAAGTAGCAGAAGTGGTGTAATTTCAGAGAAGGTTGCACAGCTCCAGATTGCACTGAAGTTAATAGGAGAAGCACTTGCCTGAACCCATCTTTTCAGGACAGGCTAGAAAATTCTGGTCTGCTTGATTAAAATGGGCATAGAAGGAAACCTACAGGATATCTATCATTAGATTGACTGCTCTCTGTTTTATGGAAGTTCTGACAGTAAACTTCTTTCGGCACACGAGGAGGAAAATGCATGAGTGTTCTTCAGTTTTAAAACTTGGGAAGACATTTGGACAATGATTATTGCAAATTTTATGTCTTATAAAAGATCAAGTGTAAAATGTATTCTGTTTAAATTAGGATAAATGTATATAAATGTATATAGCGTTTTCTCAAGTAACAAGTGATAGGACAAGAGGAAATGGCCTCAAGTTGTGTTGCAGAGGTTTAGATTGGGTATAAGGAAACGTTTCTTCACTGAAGGGGTTAAAAAGCATTGGAACAGGCTGCCCAGGGAAGGGGCTTCTTGACCATCTCTGGAGATATTTAAAAGACATGTAGATGTGGCACTTAGGGACCTGGTTTAGTGGTGGACTTGGCAGTGTTAGGTTTACAGTCAGACTCAGTGACCTTAAAGGTCTTTTCCAACCTAAATAATTCTATGATTCTACACACAGGTATGTGGATATACACAAGCGTTATCATATTTTCTTTGACTGACTGCATCTCTGAAACAGCAACTGTGAAATTATGAAATACCATAATATCTGATACAGAGAGCTTGAACTTTAAAGGCTCATACAGATGGGATGAATGAATCAGTTAATTGTAAATAGCTTATTTGATATGACTGTACTTTGCCCATCTTTATAGTATTACAAGAAGTAAATGGTTCAATGAAATACACAGGGACATGTTGATAAAATCTACAAATTAGAGCTGAGGAGATGTATAAAAGTAATTCCAGGAACCTCCTTAGTTCCTCTCTTTTTATTTTTATCAGAGAGGATATGAGGTAGCACTTATCATCAGAAAACATATTTTCTTTGAAATATTAAAAAAATATTTTAAAAGTCTTCTAATGAAAACAGAACACTATGGGTTAATTGAGACCATTCTTTTTTGAAAAGGAGTATCTCATCAGAGAAGACAGCATCCTGAGAAAATCAGGTTTGAGATAACCTGAGGAAGCTGAACATACGCAACCTAAACCTGTGAACAAGTCCATAGGACGCAACAAGATGCATCCAAACATCCTGAGGAAACTGGCTGGTGCAGCTGCCAACCCACTCTCCATCATATTTAAAAAATCATGACAGTCAGGTGAAGTTCCCAATGACTGGAGAAAAGGGAATATCACACCCATTTTTAGGAAAGGATAAAAGGAGGATCCTGGGAACTATCAACCAGGCACCCTCACCTCGATGTCTGGTAAGATCATGGAGCAGATCCTCCTGGAAAATCTGCTGAAACATGAATGGCAGGGAAGTGATTAGAGACGGCTTCACCAAAGGCAAATAGTGCCTGACTAGTCTTGTGGCCTTCTAAAACAGAATGACTGTATCAGTGGACAAGGGAAGAGCAACTGATGTCATCTATCTGGACTTCTATAAAGTCTTTGACAAGGTCCTCCACAACATTCTTGCCTTCAAATTCAAGATCCGTCAAAATCCATTTGATGGATGGACAGTTAGATGCATAAGGAATGAGCTGGGTGGCTGCACCCAAAGATATGCTGTTAATGTCCCAACATCCACATGGAAACCAGGAACGAATAATGTCCCTCAAGGAGCCATAGTGGGACAAATAGTATTTAATAGCTTCATCAATGACATAGACAGTGGGATTGAGTGCACCCTCAGTAAGTCTGTAGATGATACCAAGCTGAGTAGTGGAGTTCATTCACTTCCAGGAAGGGATGCCAGCCAGAGGGACCACACTGAGGAGTGGGCCCATGTGAAAGTTATGAACTCCAGCAAAGCCAAGTGTGAGTCCTGCACATGGGTCAGCACAATCGCCTGTTATCAGTACAGACTAGAGAATTAATGGATTGAAAGCAGCCCTGCAGAGCTGGTGACACTTGTGGATGAAAAATTGGACACAAGCCAGCAATGTGCACTTGCAGCTCAGAAAGCCAATCATACTCTGGGCTGCATCAAAAGAAACAGGGACAGCAGGTTGAGGGAGGTGATTCTGCTCCTCTGCTCCACTCTGGTGAGTGGAGTAGACATAGACCTGTCACAGTGGAACCAGATGAGGGCCATGAAAATGATCAGAGGGATGGAACACCTCTCCTGTGAAGAAAGGCTGTCAAAGATGGGGTTGCTCATCCTGGAGAAGAAGATGCTCTGGGGAGAACCTATGCAACCTTTCAATATAGGCAGAGGACTTATGAGAAAGAAAGAGAGACTTTTTACTAGGGCCTGTATGACAGGACAAGGTACAATGGTTTTAAATTGAAAGAGGGTAGATTTAGACTGGATATAAATAAGAATTTTTTTTACCATTAGAGCAGTGAGACACCGGAACAGGTGGCCCAGAGAAGCTGTGGATGCCCCCTCCCTGAAAGTGTTTAAGGCCAGGCTGGATGGGGCTTTGAGCAGCCTGGTCCAGTGAAAGGCATCCCTGCACACAGCAAAGTGTTTGGATCTTTAAAGGCCCTGTCTGACCCAAACCATGCTATGGCTCTATGATTCTATGTTTTTCCAGACAGCACATCTCTGTAATGCTCTTCAAGTTTCATCTTAATATTAATTATGAAGTTGTGGTAGCACTCTCTGGTCAAGCAGTCAAATATATTAGAAATATTTTCTGTATTTTTTTAAATATCTAGTTTATGTTATTTCAAACAAATGAGTGAATACAAATAATTAAGTAAAGTCAGTAAAGCTAATGTTTGTAAAGTACATGATATTTTTTTCTTTCTGAATTTCATAGAGCACAAAATGGATGGATTTAAGAAGCATCATTATGTTATTTTTTTGTGCAATTCAATGGCACTTCAACAGGTGAAACAGAAAGCACAAGCAAATGAAGGATAATTATTAAAAACTATGTATGTATTGCATATATACATATACACACATACATATTCATGCACATAGAGGCATGTTGTATTGATAAATACACATTCATGCATATACGTGAACTGTAATATTTTCCAAGAAATAAAGATTATGATGTGACTCAATTGTCAATAGAAGCCAGTGCTTTTTCTTTTGAAAATTCCAGTCATATATGTGCAACCGAGATAATCACTTTTTCTGTCATGTTTCTTGGGGGATGTAGAAAGACCTGAGATCTGTGAGCCCACTGCCTTCCCACAGCTGTACAAGGCAGGAGATCCCAGCTCACCCTTCCCAGCTGTACCCATGTAGGGATGCTGTATTGGACCTGCTTCACACTGTTGAAAGCCAAGCTCATTTGGAAAAGGGCAGCTTGGTACTGGAAACAATCTGCAGACATTACAATGGGAGGCAGCCTAGGACACCATCACTGTGGAAGATAGCAGTTATATTAGACACATAGGATGCTCTGCTAAGGTGACTTCTGATATTTTACTGAGAGCTGTTCACAGCTGCCTCGGTTTTCTCCACATGATAGTTCATGGTACTGTGTAGAGATATAACTGGCAGTGTAACTCAGCTAACGCCTCCAGGAAGCTGCTTTACTCTGGTAAACTCTCTCCTTGTCTCCCTGTCTGCATCTTTACTAAATGTCTGTTCCTGAATATGTGATTGTCTGCCTCCACAGTTAACATCTGGGTGCATTTATGTTGCTATAATCTAGCTTTTCTCAAATCCACTGTTTCACCTGCTCATGGAAGGGCTCAAAGGCTAGTATGGGTGTACTGAAGCAAATTACTATGAATTTGAGGACTAGATGTGCACTTTGACTTAGAAAAATGCACATCTCTTCAGAGGAATTGAATATGTCTGCTGGAGCTGAAGGCAAGTAGAAGAAACATACTAAACTGAACAGTTGTTGCTGCTTTTGTTACCTCCACAATATTCTGCATTTTCTTTCACACAAACATTCTTCAAGAGAGATCCCACATACCATTGTTTGTTTACTTAGGGTGGAATTATAATTTGCTGTCAGGTTTATGTGAGGAAGGAGTGAAACATAAACTAATTATATTAGTCATATACTGAAATAATATTGGAACACATTACTCAGTGCTGCTGGAGGGATGAGGAACGAGCAAGGAGAAATTCTGTAGAGCCAAGAAATCCGGGAATGTGTTTCCAGTAAAAAGCTCTTACTAGCTCTGATACTTTACCTTCTCCCTGATTGTTCCAGGAACCTGCTTCCCAAATATGTGGTTTACCTTCGATATTTTTATTTCAGAAACTCCAGCTCAATGCACATTTGAAATTATTTAGATATGTGTGTTACAAGACTCCAGGGTAGAGGACACTACCTATTGTAGAAGAAAGTGTTGACATATCATCACGGATATTTGGGAAGCTCTGACTCACTCTGCAGAGGTTGGACTTGGATTGAGACCAGGAGCTTTTCACTGGAAAGGGTTTCCACTCAATCTGCAGTGTGGGCCAGGACACTGTTGTGAAAGGTGGTCCATGCCTTGCTGGCTTCTGAAAGCCAATATGCCCCTGGCTGAAAGACGTGCTTTCATTTTCTAGCACTTTCTATATGTTTTCAGATGAGGCCAAATCTCCTTGATCATATGAAATATTTACTTCAAAATAAATGTTCATATTTTAACTATTAGATCAATTTTCTTTTTGTAAGTAGTATACTGTTGCTAAACTGTCTTCAGTAGGATTTTCCTCTCCTTGCATGCTGCTTTCTTCCTCTTCACCCACAGTTCCTCCAGAAAGTGCTTCCTGATTTAGCTTCTCTTGTTGATAGTGTCCCTTCCTCATTTGCATTGACCTGGGGCAATGCACACAATTTCAGTGGTTTCATTCAAAGTAAGTAAAAGTGGCTGACAATTTAAATAATTGTCCCTCCCTGCAAAGAGCCAGGGATACCTGGAGTCTAGTTGAAGTTTTAATTAAAAATTAGGTCTAAACAGCTCCAAGCAGAATAATGGAGCAGATCCTATCTCCCTCTCTTTGGTCCATCACCACAGTATCTATGTCGGTTGGAAACCACTCAGAGCCAAGGAGTCTGACAGAAATTTGCTTCACCCACTGTCAGTGTTGCAGCCAATCCACGCAGCATAATCAGCTGTTGCTGGGTGCAAACCAGTAACCAGCTCCAACTTGTTTTGTGAAGTTGCTCCCTCACTTCACTGTTGAAGTTGTTCTCACTCCTTCCTCTCACTCAAAATTGGTTGTCTTTTTCCCTGCAGTTACCTCTAGTGCTTCTGAAGGACCTTAGGCTTTTCATGTTTCACAAAACACAGGGATTCTACAAAATAAATACTTCAGCATCTGTCACGCTGTTTACACATCTGTTTACATGTCTGTTTAGTTATATTTCCTCACTGATGTTGCAAGTTGCAAGGTAAATTCATCATAGGGATGCTGTCAAGTAACCGTGATGGTGTCACACTGACAAACATTTATAAAAGAAGCAGCAGTAAACACTGGGAGTGGTATACCTTGCAGAAATGATTTTACAAAGATGAGTAGCTCCGCCTAACCAGAAAAAAAGAGAAACTGTTAGGAGAATAGGCTGTATGCAAAACTGATATTGAGAGTACCACAAGAAACATATTCTAGGCAGGACAAACTTGATTTGATGATATGCGAAAGAAGCAAAATAAATTGTGTTTTGATTCCTTTAACAAACTGGGGGGGGGGGGGGTGCAGGGTGTGTGTGTGGAAGGTGCATGAAGGCCATCTCAACAGGAGTGTGTCGGAAAAACACTAATTAAGGAAGACTATGAAAATGAAAGTTTTAAACTCCAAATGAGACATAATTCCAATCTCCAGAGCAAAAATGAAAGGTGTTTTGGTTATAGTCTTTGAAAAGCAGGGCAGGACTGTAGACATTTTCAGATGAAAAAATAATCTTGTGTGAATAAGGACTGAAAACTGAAGCCGGGAGAACTAAAAGTATTGTGTGGTGGAGAGGGGAAAATTTGTTTAGGTGATGGAAGGAGAAAGAACAATCAAGAATAGACAGAAGGGACATATTACAAAACTGTAGTATTTATTTAATTAACATTCAATATTTATTCATTACTTTCTCACCTGGCATGTCATAACAGCTTTCCATTAATGTGAAAGTGAGGATTGAAACAAAAACATAAAATAATCTAGACAGATCGTTGCTTCACGCACAGAAACTCCAACAGCCCGTGATGATATGGACCTCTGGATTTCTTTTGTCTATTTGGAACTTTTGTCTTTTCATAGCTATAAACTAACATAAGCTAAAAATAGTATACTGTGTTAAAATCAGTGGGGATCACTAAAATCAGACCGAAGCTGCTATGACTGCTTTGAGTGGGAAACTAGTTGCTTAATCAAATAGAAAAACAATGAGAGTTCCCTCTATTTAAAAATTAATTAGAAGCATGCTTGGACAATCACATCCAGTTGAGTTAGCATGTTTAAAGAAATTAAGATCCTTGATCTGTATGTTACCACCTCTAAGCTGAGGCAAATTGATTATTTATCTGCTGTGTTGATGTTGCCATATGAAATGAATTTCCTCATACTGTGAAATCAGTAATGTTTCAAACATAACCTTGTGTCTTTTGTGTCTGAAAAAGATGGATTTTGGAGAATTTTTCCCTAGAAAAACAGACAATTGGGAGGGGAAAACAAACAAATCAAGTCTGACATGTTATGCAACACAGACTCCCTTGGGTGTCAATAAACATGGCAAAGGCAGGGAGGGTTTTATGGGTTAGAAGTCAAAAGAACAAAGCAGAACATCACATCTTTAAAAGAAGTGTCTCATAATGAAGAAACTCTAAATTAAATAAGATATTTCCTCCAATGAGCCCCAGTAACCAAAGCAAACAAAAGAATAATAATGAGCCTCGGAAATATTACCCATGAAAGAGGATCAGGTAGTTTCTTTGATGAAAAGTGAAAATCACCCCAAATCAAACAAGCCTCTGCACATCGTCATGCTGAGTTCTCACATTCTTGGCTGCAGGCAGATTTCAAATGTAACCTGGTTTGACAAGTTGCACTGGAAGAATGCCAGGCCTAGAAAATCTACCTCCTTCAAACTACACAACTACAATAAACGTTAGCTTTTTGTATTGATTTATTAATACTTTTTCTCTTGGTATACTGAATGTTGAGGTCCTTTCAACCATGTCTGAACTTCCTTCCCCATAACTGTTTGTCTCAGAAGTGAATGGAGGATGATAAATACTAAAATGTAAGAAAAAAATTGATGTGAGCATCAGACTTTGAAGGCTGTGTTTGAGTAGAGGGCTGTCAGAATACATTCTGCCTTTATCGTACTTTGTGTAACCAGGTGAATTCAACAGAATTGCACAGGACATATATAACACAGTTTGGTCCATTAACTTCTACCATTATCTAACCTCCTTTCGTTCTGAGTGTAATCAGATTAGAGTGGATTAAAACCTGTGCCAGCAGATTCACAGATTCACAGAATTCCTCAGGACAGCTTTTATATTCCAGGCTACAGTCATACAACATGCTGTGCAGTCAAGGATAACCTTCTAACTGCCTAGCAGAGATTTTCCATTAAGTTCTAGTGAATAGAACATTTTGATTATTTGAATAATGATAATTATAGAAAAGCAATTCTGTGAAATACTGATGGATGATGGACTGAGCAATAAACACATTAAAAATACAGTTAGTTTACCACCTCTGTATAAGTGGGAGGACCATTTTGTTAAGGGTTGGAGTATAGATAGTTCTTTCCCCTTATTTTACTCTCAACATGTTAATATTAGGTTTGTTCTGATTACCTTTGAAATTCCTGGCAAGAGCATCATGAGGTGCATCAGAACAGTAACTCCTCTTTAAGGTCATCTAGGAAGTATGTGCACGTCAAAAAATGAGTGCATTGCACCAATTAGACTTCAGGCTGTTGTTTTGCCAAAACAGGAGGAATGTTGCAGGGTTTCATCTGTCTTACACCATCAAGGTGAGGAGGATGGTGATGGTAAATGAACAGTAGGTTTTATCCATGCTCATCCTCATAGAAAAGGATATACATTTAGTGCAGCAATGCTTGTTGCCTGAATAGAAGCAGTAAGACAAATCTGTGTAATATTGTGCTGGGTAAGTTCATAAGCAAAGCATATTAGCCCAGGCATTTATGTTTAGCAGTTTATTTTTAGCATATTCACATGGTCTGGTGGAGTCCATTAGCACAGGACTAGATCTGACATAGACATGTGGTACTGCAGTTTAAAACTGCAACATAAGGAGCTCTCAGACTCTGGGAACCTAAACTATAGGCAAACTCCTGCTTAATGCTGCAGTTTTGAAACATATATTGTCCTTCTCTGTCCACCTGGCGCTGCTCTAGTTTTGCATAGGCTAAGTAACTGTGTTATTAAACCCTTGAAAACAATCACTTGATAGTTCTTGAATCACCATTTTAGGGCAATATATGTTGAAACTGTTATTGGAAAAAATATATAACTTCTGGGACAAGGGCGCAAGGTGCTTCTCTCTCCCTCTCCCTGTTGCTGCAGGTTGTCATAACCACTAGCATATAAAATTATAACCTCTCTTGTGTACACCTGCACTTTATCTCTCTCTCTCTTTCCTTCCTTCACAGCTCCCCATCCCTGGAAAATCTTCAACTCTTTGGTGAACAGAGGTACAATTCCAATCGGGAAGATGGAGAAAAGCAGTATGGCACATGAGGGTAGAGTGCTGGGTCACAACAACCCCACGCAAGGTGACGACAGGCTTGGGGAAGAGCAGCTGGAAAGCTGCCTGGTGGGAAAGGACTGGGGGGTGTTGGTCAACAGCCGGTGGAACATGAGCCAGCAGTGTGCCCAGGTGGCCAAGAAGGTCAATAGCATCCTGGCTTGTATCCCAAGCAGTGTGGCCAGAAGGACAAGGGAAGTGATCCTCCCCTTGTACTCAGCACTGGTGAAGCTGCACCCAAACACTGTGCTCAGTTTTGGGCCCCTCACTACAAGGCAGACATTGAGGTGCTGCAGTGTGTCCAGAGAACAGCAATGAAGATGGTGAAAGGTCTAGACAACATGTCTTAAGAGGGAACTGGGGTTGCTTAGCCTGGAGAAAATGGGAGACCTTATCACTCCCTACAACTACCTGAAAGGAGGTTGTGGTGAGGCGGGTGTCAGTCTTTTCTCCCAAGTAGCAAGTGATTTCCTATGAGAGGAAATGGCCTCAAGTTGTGCTGCAGAGGTTTAGATTGGATATGAGGAAAAACTTCCTCACTAACAGGGTTGTCAAGCATTGAAAGAGGCTGCCCAGGGAGATGGTTGAGTCACCATCCCTGAAGGTATTTAAAAGACACTTAGATGTGGCACTTAGGGACCTGGTTTAGTGGTGGACTTGGCAGTGTTAGGTATACAGTCAGACTCAGTGACCTTAGAAGTCTTTTCCAACCTGAATGATTCTATGATTCTGTCATGAGTTACTACAGTTTGGGAGGAGCGAGAAGATATATGTTAGAAGGGAAGAGACTGCACTGAACTTGGGTCTCCAGTGTTGTGGGTGAGTGCTGCAGTGACTAAAGTGCAACCTAATCCCATTTTCTTGAAAGGTGCAGTGGCACTGCAAAGATGGTCAGCAAAACTGAGGCAGCCCTTGGTAAGTAATGTTGATGACAGAGAGAGTGGTGAGATCTCATGTAGAACCCTGGCTTCCCTGGTTCCTCTTGGCTTTCTCCATTGCCCAGACTGCGACTCCCTCTTTAGTATACCCCCATCTCTTGGACTCCATTTGAAGCCATTAACTGTTCACAAACAGTTTATAGGAAGACTGGACGTTTTACACAGTCTTATGTATTCCTGTCGTGAAGGTAACACACTAAAGATCAGGTACTTTAGCACCTAGTTTTGGATCATTAAATCTTTTAGAAAACACATTTTTAAGTTTGTTCTCCAGTGTACATAGGTACATACAGTTGTGTATCAAGCCACTGTGTCTACTTGTCATATCCGTACAAAAATGTCACTGTACTGCACGCTGCACTTGGGGAATTAAGCAATGAAATGATTCTTGCTTTACTTGTGCAGAGGAAGAGCTTCAGAGACTCATGACATAAGTCTTGCTCTTATGGCTAATTTCACCAGAACACCTCAAATTTCTTCAATTCCTATATAATTTCTTTTCAATGAATGTGGAATATTTAAGTGAGATCCTGCTTCTGCGTTCTAGAATTAGAAATCTTGAGGAAAAAGTTTTACCTGCTGGAGTCAACTTAGCAAGCAAAACAATCCAGAAGCATATGGGAAAACACACTACTTAGGAAAAATTACTTAGGAAGGGAGTGTTGAGAAAAGAAGACTGGAAATAATTCTGCAATGTCAGTTCTAGGACTTTTTGTGCCTTCTGCTGTAACAATGCTCATTTTGTAGAATAGTACAATGCAGGGTATGAAAAATGGGTTTCCATGCAGAAATAGACAATGGTATCTGAAATACTACCAAAAAATGAAAGGGAAGAGAAGGAAAGAAAGAAAACAGATTCATTTGGGTCTGAGAAGTTCTGCGAAACATACATTTCTGTAAAGTTGGCAAGACTAATGGGTGCCGGATGATAATAGCAAGGAGCCCTACAGGCACAAGCTCAAGCCAGGACTTACTCCCGTTAATCACAGAAGATGTAAGAGGCCAAATGTAGCATACAATTAAGGCAGGCTATTGCAGAAGAGGAAACAGGTCACACAATAGGAAGATGTTCTTTTCCCCTCCCTACCTCTTGGCAAGACATGACTCCACAGTAGGCAATAGCGAAAGATGCTCGAGAAACTATTGCATCAAGTAAGCATACATATACAGCTAGGTTAAAAAAAGATAGATGCAAGAGGAAAAAAAATTAGTCAAAAAAACCCAGAATTATATTAATCACAAGACGGGATAGTATTCAAACAATTTTGGGAGTTTCAAACTAGACATTCAACTTGTAGGAATAAAGCTGACAGATTTCTTGTTGAAACATTCATAAGACCTTAAAAATCATCAGGAAAATATAGGAAATTTATCAGAACCAAAGCCATGAAATATATGGATAAAAATTGTATCTCCTGAAATTTCACTGTTAGATTTCCAGAATCAGCTTTTTAACATGTTAACCTGTTTTCACTGAAAGCCTGATTTTAGAGCATCAAGAGTTGTGAATCCCACCAAAACTTCTTCATCCTTAAATTCAGGGACTGCACTGAGCATTTTCCTCAGAAAGAAGAAATAGACCAAATGTCTACCCTTAAAGCTATAATGATCACACCTTTGATTCAGCTAGCTAGAATCTGCATCCAGTAAACTCAGCATTGGAAGCCAAAGTATCTAAAGGAAGAGGAAATGAACCAGAAATGAACAACAATGTTCTTAAAGATACTATGGGATGAAAGATTTCTACTTTTCTGGTCAGTAGAATCTTATTAGGACATGAAAATAGGTACCACTTAGCTTAAATCTGATATTGCCTCTTCATGAATCTCAAGTAGAAAGCCATGAGAGCTGCCCAGAGGTTATTTGAAATCAGGCTACCACTCCTCTGGCTCAGATGTCACTAGGAGATGGATGAGATCTTACAAAGGTGTCCAGACTTTTGAAGGCTCTAAAACTGTGTATGTAAGTCCTTACAAAAGCATGTAAGGCTGTGAGAAGGCCTGCACTGTCAAATAGGTACCCAAACCTTCATCTTAATTCTTCTGTGAAGGTTTAAATCAATCTACAGCTAAACATAATTTATCAGCCTAAGTCCTCAGGAAAGGACAATATATTTTGTACACAAAATACATTTTAAAAATACAGTGTCAAAAGAGATTTCAAGCAGAGGAAAAATCTGAAAGCTTGCATTCAAGCATCCAAAATCCAAGCCACTGCACATATTCCATCAAGTCACCTCCAAAGAAAAGATCAAATGCCTAAGAAGGATGCAACCCCTGGGAACTGCCTAGAGCCAGGTTCTGCATATGAGTTTACATATGTACAAGGAATTTTTCTGGAATTTAGGTTTTACTATAAATTCTTAAACTACAGTGAAAGAATTCTGGATTGTGTTCATAGAGGACATCTGGTGTAGTTTCATATTTGGTGTCCTCAGTCTGTCTTTACAGGTAGTGTTTTAATGCTTATGATATTTCACTCCACAATATTTTTCCTTCCTAGTAAAAGAACAGAAGACTTCTCAATTCATTGGTGGAAAATAAAGAATTGGAATTGGAGCTGTAGGTATAATAATGTAATAGGTATGTCAGATTGGGAGAAAATCCAATTTTTTTCAGCATTCACTTTGTCTTATTTTGCAGTTCTGAAGCATCATGATCAAAACTTTTTAGACAGCAGTTCAAATGATTTTCCTAAAAAAAAAAAAAAAAAAAAAAAAAGCATCAATTAGTTCAAGTATTTATTACCTGTCTATTGAGGAAATATGTAATGTTCTGCAAGGGCTGTTTTGAACATTGGCTGGATAACCTGTGGAGGACATGTTTACATACGTTTTTGGAAGAAAAATAAAGGTGTAATGAAGGAAGTTGATTCATGGGTGAGGAAGTGTCAAGCCTCCTCTCAGAAGGCAAAGCTGGAATAAATTAATAATGAAAAGAATTTGGCAGTGGGGAAAGCAAGAAAATAAGGCAGCTGCAAAGGAAGGCATTAATCTCTATAGGCTCTGGATCAGAATTATCTGTCCTGATATGTTTAGGGATGGTATATATCATAGTATGTTAATTTCAATGTGTAGGAAGTGTCAATAAAACTATGGCATATTGCTAAAAGGATGAAAATATGACATAAAGAGAAGGTGACCCAGAAAGGGCAGGTCCCAGTAGTAAATAAATCACGCAAAGATACATGCAAAACTCTGATGACTAGCAAGCCAGCTAGAATTTTCTCCATTTGGAAGGATAAGCTATTTTGATAGCATTAATCCCAAAGAGGTGTCAAGCTTTGAAAAATCTGTCTGCAGAGTCAGAACGTCATAAATGGAGTTTATTTAGATATCATGGAGCAGGATGTGTTTTCCTATGTCTATTAGCACAACAGAGAGGATTAATCCAATTGCAGCTTTCCTCACCTTTTTGCCCACAGACGGGGGCAATGAGACAGCATATGAAAGGTTACTTAATGGGTAAAAACTCAAAGCGTGGCCTTTTTCCATGCCAGCTGGGTCCATAATAACTTCATATATATATGTCTCAAATTTATATCTGGAAGGTAATACCTTAAGCCTTATGTATGCAAATTATGATAAAAATCACATATAAACCTACAATATTCTGGTCCTGTTCTTGCTCTTTTGTGACCTCAGACTGAGTCAGCTGGAGAACTAATGCAAGAAAGAATTAAATACCTTATATGAGCTTCTCATCAAATTTATGCCGAGAGAAAAACTGTCCTTGACTAGATGAAGAGATATAGTTCAAACCAATAGTTGGAACTATGCCACCAGTAAAGGTAAAAATACAGAGAAGTAAATATATGGAACACATAGAAGATAGGAAATAAAGATAAATAAACAGTGCAGGTTGTTCTGTGTCTTGCAAAGAGGCAGGAAGAAGTTCACAAAGTGGAATGAGGCATCTACCCCATCTGTGCGTGGATGAAATGGTCTAAAAAGTGAGAATTCAGATCACTTAGTCAATTGCTGAGAGAAATTGCTGACCATCACTCCCTTTATTATGGGGAAAGTTTCTGTTTGGACTTAGAAATTTTTGCCATTGGTCTTTCTTCTTTCTATAGCAGTACTGCCAGTACCAGATCAAGCTTTGGCAGACTACAGAGTTTGCTTTGAGATATGACTTAGAAAGAAGGTGAAATCACTTCAACCTGGAAGCTGTTAGGTCTTAGCTATAGAGGAAGCAAATGCTCTGAGAGATGGAAAGGCTACACCCTGCAAACTGCTCTAAGGTCTTTTGCACAAGCAGTGCACTGGGAGATTAGCCTCATGCCCACATAGCAGGAAGAGGGGGGACATATCCTTCTGTGCACATCCAACAGATGTGGAAAGCCTCAGAGCAGCCAACCAGCCTCCCCATTCCAGCCCCTAAGGATCCCCATAGGTAATCTTTCTTCCACTAGTCTTACCTTGGATGGGTGTGGGTGAGTATTCATTTTCAGTAACTCTTTCTCCAGAGATGAGATGTTTGCTTAGGTCCTGTTCAAATATAGTTCACATTTGCATCATTGGGATTGGAACTCATCAAACCTATAAATATTGGTCAGAAATAGGAACACTGAAGGGCTGTGGAAATACACATATGTAGCAAAAATGTGTGTCTACCAGGCTAACTGTACTCCTCCTGGGCAAGGCTGTGTCTCTTGCTGCCTTGATCCATCCCTTTATTAAAAAGCAGGGTCTTGGCGGATTTATTGGTGGTGAATCAGCCTTCCTACAAACACATCTGTTTCTACAAACTGTGTCATAGTCTCTATATGGCAAGTTCCACTAATACCGCACTAGTTTGTTGATTTGTCTTACTTTGTGTCCCATAGGCATTTGGAGGAGAGAAAGTGAGGATGAACACAAAAACAATTTGGACTCTGCCTATAAATAAAAGATTGCAGATCAAGGTTGACAAATTCACCCCTTGAATAACTTCAGAGGGAGTTACCACAGGTCAAGCCAGTGGCATGCTCTCTACCATACCTTATCTTATTAGGGATTATTGTGCTTTCAGAGAAGGGTTCACAAAAATCCTCCTTTCATCCCAAGATTTGCTTCCTAACCACCTTTAATGAGATGAACTTGCATAATAAGTGCCCTTAGTAGTTATATCTTTTCCCAAACAATGTTGAGTCATTTGGCCTGTTGCAGTGTTTCCCTTGGCGCATGAAAAAAGGAAGCTTGCCACAGCAAAGGCAGAATTTTACTTACGAGTCAGAGAGTAGGCTTGTTCTGTGAAAGTACAAAGAAGGTCTAGGTAGCACCAGAAAAAAAATGTCCCATGTTTACGATTAAAAGCATCTGTTTGATGCTTTCAGCATTGAGTAGGTTTTGAAAATTATTTGTGGCCTAGCTAGGGTGCTTAGTGCTAGATCTTAAGAAATGAGCTGTAAATGTTATGTGACCCCATAGGATAAATGAGAAACACCAACAGGAATTTTTCCTTCATCGTTCCACCCAGGGACACCAGTGAAGCACAAATGGGCATGATTACAAGAGACGAACACATACATGTAACCCATTAATGGCTGCTTC